>NW_018744151.1:46958-1246958 GCF_001683475.1 Chenopodium quinoa | reverse complement strand
AAATTGCAAGTCAATTGCGGAACAAATAGAACATGTTCAAGAGTAATGCCATCCGTCAAGACAACACGACCCTCCTTAGTAGCCATGGACTTAGCACCATCGGGAAGACCAACGGGACAAGTAATAATTGAGTGAGCATCTTGTAGAAAAGCCTCATTGCCAGTAACATGGTGAGATGCACCAGTGTCAATAATCCACGACAAAGAAAAATAATCATCATTAATAGAATATGTAGGAGGATCGAACACACCACCCAAAATTGGAGTAGTGTAGGAAGTAGAAAGCTTTGGCAAAGTAGAAGGAGAAGTAGTAGTATCAAACCGAGGAAGAACACCGCCAGAAGAACTAGTAGATTGCTGGGCAGTCCACTCCGCGGCTTGGCTGCGGCTGGGAGGGCTTTCCCGCGGCTGGGCCGCGGAGTACTCTGTTTGCTGGGTTGGTAGAACTTGCGAGAGGGCAGCAGCAGTCTCAGAACAAGAAGCGGCAGCAACGCACATCGGGGGTTCAATAGACGAAGAAGAAGATCGGCCTTTATGCCCATACTTTTCCAGCCACCAATTAGGCAGCCCGTGGACAAGGAAGCACCCACCGTTATCGTGACCCGATCGATTGCAGTGGGTACAAAATAACTCCGACTTTTGACGTCGCTTAGTCAGAAAAATTTCAGTGGGCAAAGTTTCATTCACCATTGTTAATCAAGTAGCAGTAGAGTTGAAGAACAATAGAACAATATAGTTCAAGTAGTAGGAGCGTGATATTGAATTAGAAGAAAGTTAATTGGGAAATATCCCAAATTAGAAGAAGTTGTACAGTAGTGCGCACACCCCTAATGACGATTGACGAAGCAACCAAAAAATAAATTAGAAGAAATTGAATTGGGGATTATCCCAAATTCGAACCAATAAATAAAAAAAATTGGTAAATTGATGGTATAAATTGATTGTAGGGATTAGAATGTAGGATGTAGAAATTGTTTTAGAGATTAGAATGATTTTGGCTCTGATACCATGTCACGAAATAATTTTCCGTAGTTTCATTAGAGTGTAGAGTAGAGTATATATACAACCTAGCAAATAGATTAGGGCTCATGAGATAGGCCCGATAACTATACACTATACACAATAATAGGCCCTAACAGACTTGTTCTCTTCAACTTATTTCAGATACTTATTACTTATTTCTTAATAAATTCAGATCAGATCAGAAAGATTCAGATCAGAGCTTTTGATTATCATTTACTTATTGCTAAATATCGTTAATTGTATATTAATTTTTTTTATAAAAATTACATATTTAAAAAGTTCATAATGAGAAAAATCTAACAAGATCCATTTTGATAATGTTTCTTTATAGATAAGTATTAAAATGCGATCAAAGTTTAGTCAAATTGTTAAATCAGATCAGAACAGACCAGATCAGATAAATTCAGATCAGACCTTAAAAAATTCAGACCATATCTACTTGTTTCAGATGAAGAGAACAAGTCCTTCATCAAGTTAAAGTAGACACCAACTAAAGTTAAACTGAGTACCAGTATGTATTGAGAGAAGACATGTTTAACTTCTGTGGTTAATTTACTTTTTGTCAATTTTTTTAAAAACACCTAGCTTAACTTAATATAGAGTAAAGAGTTATAATTATTTTATGTTCAGAAAAAAACCCTTCTAGACCGGTAACAACCGATGGTACCATTATCCAGTTAAAGGGACATAAAACCTCAAAAAAATAAAAATAAAATAGAACTAGGAAGCCTTATATTGAGCAGCATCTACAAAATAACATACTTAGGGCCTGTTCACTTCAGCTCAGTTCAGTTCAGTTCTAATCAGTTTAGTCCAATTCATCTCAACTCAGCTCATCTCATAATTTCCTTTTCTCATAAAATATTCATAACATTTCTGTTAAGTTCAGTTCAGCTCCAATCAATTCAGTAAATGTGAACAGGCCCTTAACATTACGTGCAACAAGCTGTCCAAGCTTATGAGTATGACTCTTAAAATTTGGAGTTAGCTCTTCTTAATCACGTTCCGGTTCCAAAAGGTGACATGTAAAAGTTTCGAGCGCGGTGGCATTATCCAGAATGTGAAGTACCAAAATTACATATGTTCAAATCCAATGAATCCAACATATTCAAGCACCCTTAGACTTGGAAATGCCTTGTTGCCCTTGTATTCTATCTGCTGCTGAGTTGCTCCACCTATGTATACTCTTGATAAAGATACCTCCTACTCCAACTCTTGAACGGCAAGGGTTCTAATCCTTGTAATACCATAGCCAGGTGGCGGATCCAGGATTTTCGAACTGGTGAATCACTATCAATAACTGATCACTTGTTTCAATCCAAAAATTATATATATGTATAAATAAAAAATATATTTCACCAAAATGATTTCAATCCAAAAATAGGACATAAAAATCCATACTACAATAGTACTTAAAAATTCAATCTTACAAGTCGAAAGTACGTACTCCAAATAAATAACATGTTACAAACAAATAGTACTATAAAATTATTACATTAAATTAACTTTATTGTACAAGAATTATTAACAAATTATACGCAGTACACAAAAAATAAAATAAAAAAAATAAAAGTGAGATAACTTAAGAGACCTGTTATTAAATATAACAGGTCTCTTTAATGAAAAAAAAAGCAGCGCACCAAATATAATATTCATATACAATGTCAGCAGAAAAGAGACCTGTTATCTAAATAACCCGTCTCTTTGTTATTTAAAAAAAACTGACAGCGTTAGGCAGCAGTAGCATCAAAGAGACCGCCTATTTGTAATAGGAGGTCTCTTTGATATTTTTTTTTTAAAAAAAAAAATCAATTTTTTTTTGCTGGTGAGTCACGTGACTCACCATGCACCTACATAGTTCCGCCCCTGTCCATAGCCTCCTCTTTCACTCTTGAAATCGACATTTGCATAACCCGTATGTTTGAAATAGCTAAGATTCAAAGCATCTATTTCAGTTTCATCTATGTCAGCTTGAAAGATGCGACCTTCAGGCTACGAATACCACACGATTGCCTCACAAAGAGCATGAAACAAATGCAAATGCCTCTAAAAAAAAGAAATTCTAGAAACTCTCAAGTAACTTGGAACATGAAACAAATGCAAATGCCTGAGAGATTTGAGGCCAATTTATGGTTTTATGATATCGAATCCTAGAGAGTACACTCCCATGGCACGATAAGATGTTATATCCAACTCGTTTTGACAATGCAAAAATAACCCATCTATCGATATGATATGCAACACTTGCAGAATAGGCAAATTGAACTCTCAATTTGTTAATATAGTCACCACTATGCACCCTTGTTATATGATTAACCCAATCAAAATACCATATTACCAAATTTTACCTTCTGTGTTGATGAAAAGATGGAGATATCATTGGCAGTGGAAGCTGTCCCTATAATCTTCCTAACCATGTTTGAAAATACCTGTAATTGAATCATGTGAATTAGGTTTGGGTTAATTCATGATTTATTCGAGTGTCCAACGAAAAATAATACGTAATAAAAATTAAACCTTACTTTAGCTCGAAGGTTTAATTGTATAGCTTATTAGCTTGCCAATATTATTGAATAAATCAACTAAGTATTTATATAAAAGATTACTTACATATTCTCACACTCTCAGTAGTTATTAGTAAAATAATCTTAACCCCTTAATTACAACTTTCAATAATGTAAGACTAAAAAATATCCTATAGACTAATCACTAAGGTTATGTTCAGTTTAGCTTAATTTCAGTTCAATTCAGCTCCAATCAGTTCAGTTTACTTCAGCTCTTAATTTCCTTCTCTCATAAAATATTCAGTTTAGTTCAGTTCAGCTCCAACCAGTTCAGTGCAACTCCAATTAGTTTAGTTCCGTTCAGTTCAGTTCAGTTCAGCTCCTAAATTCCTTCTCTCATAAAATATTCAGTTTAGCTTAGTTCAGCCTCCAACCAGTTCGGTTCAATTCAGTTCAGCTCAGTTCAGTAAATATAAACATGCCCTAAATCATATCTTAACATATTCAATGCTCCCACATCAGAAGTTGAGGAGAACGTTTTGGACCTAACCCAAGTCTTTCAACTTTGCTTATTATTAACGTTGTATAAGTCTCGCAAATAATACCGCTTTGTTGCAACTAAAAAAAACGAAAGTGCTTCATATTAAACATGTAATTGGCTAGTTCTCCAAAGTCCACATCCATAATACATCACCTCTACATATTAAACATCTCTAGATAATTCAATTGTTATTCTCCTTAATAGTAGAGCTGTCAAAAGCTGACCCGACCCGAAATACCGACCCTAACCCTAACCCGTCTGAACCCGAAAAAAATGGTGACCCGAACCCGACCTAACCCGATCTGAAACCAACCCTAGACCCAAGTTGACCCGAGTATTTGAGACCCGAACCCGACCATGACCCGAACTAGAGAGGACCCGACCCGAATGTGACCCGTAAATTATTGACCTGAACCGAACCCGACTCGAACCCGAGAATGACCCAAACCCGATTTAACCCGTCAAAACCCGAATTCAACCCGACCTGTTACTAACCCGACCCGAGGTCAACCCAACCCGTTCCTAACCCAACCTGTTACAATCCCGACCCGAAATCAACCCGACTTGTTATTGACCCGACCCAAATTCAACCTGACTTCTTATTGACCTGACCCGAATTTAAACTCGACCTATTACTAACCCGAATTTTAGGATTTAGGAGTTTTTAGGATAAAAAGAGTACTCCGTATTGACTATTGAGTTTCAGGCTTTTTTTCAATTTATTAACATGGATTCCAATTGTAAAACAAAAGTGACCTTTCTCATCTTACTTGACTTATCTCTTACATAATCCTCGTCAAAGGAAAACTGAACTGGACAACAGCCACAAAAAAAAAAAAACAAAAAAAAAAAATGATTGAATCTTAGTATATTAAGGAAGGTTGCACTTTAATGGCGAGATTGTTGAAATTTTCCACCATGAAATCTCTATTGTAATTGATTTTATTTTTTCTAATTATCTTCAACTTCCTATATGAGCAATGATCTATACGAGGACATGAGGTGATAGAGTATTAGAGTAGAGTTGTGACTCTCTGAGCTGTCAATGTTTTTTAAACGTATTTGAGGCAATATGAGGTGAGTGAGGTGAATCGGTGATAGTGATTTTGTCTAATTAAATCAGCCAAATGTATATATTTTTTTTTCTAAATTTATCTTATAAATAAACTTTTTTTTTGAATAGCAAAAACATTTCATTAATTAAAAGTCATATGACATCTAAAATAGAGATTCGACGTTAACAAATACATAAGATTATAACCCGTAAATAAACTTCCATATAACTACTTATATTTTTTTTTTCAAATTTTAGAATTCACTTGTTTATTTTAATATTTTTAAAAATGTTTTAAATTATGCAATTTGATTTGGAGCTTTAAAAAAAAAAATTAAAAATTTTTATTGACTTGAACCGAACCCGACTCGAACCCGAGAATGACCCGACTTGAAAATGACCCGACTTGATTATAACCCGCAAATTATTGACTTGAACCGAATCCGACTCGAACTCGATAATGACCCAACCTGATTATAACCCGTAATAATTGACTTGAACCGAACCCGACTCGAACCCGAACATGACCCTAACTCGTTTAAACCCGTAAAAACCCGAATGTAAACCGACCTGTTTTTCACCCATCCCGAATATAACCCGACCTTTTATTGACCCGACCTAAACCCGACCCAAACCCGATAAGATGTATGACCCGACGTGACCCAACTCAAGCATGACCCAACCCGAACCCGACCCGCATAGGTCCCGACAATAACCCGTACTGACCCGACCCGAGATGACCCGACCTACACTAACCCGACTCAAACCCGACCCATTTACCCGAATTGACAGCTCTACTTAATAGAGTTGTCACAAGTCAATGGATTTAAAATTGAGTATGTTTGCTCCACTTTCCTTTTTAAGGTGTCCCCAAAAGATTGCCCCATACTATTTTGGCATATTTTTCCACTTGCACTCTCTCTATCTCTCTCCTCATTGATATTTGTGTCAACCCATGTGCACCATTTTTTGCCCAAAGCCTTAATAAAGTAGATTTATAATTTAGGGTAAATAATTGGGGACAAAGGGGGTATTAGTGTATTACCATATCAAACTTGAAGAGTACTCCAAACTTGAATTATGTAGGTTTTTTTTTTCCCCTTTTTATATAGTGTTACAAGGATACGGTGAGAATCAAATTCATGATCTCATAAGATCAGAAAAGAAGTTCTAATGACTTGATGATATCCTTCGATTTTCACTTTTTAGCTCATAGTTTTCTTTTGGTCCAATTAACCCTTTCCTAATTAGAAATAACACACCCCATCCATCCAAAGTCGGTTCGCAGTTGGCAGACTTGGCACCCTTTAAAAACCCAGAAAAGACCATCTCTTTCTCGATAACAATGGCGTCTTCAGAATCAATGGAAGACAAAGCATTTTCAGAGAGAGTGAAGAAAACATTTGGTTCCCTTTTCGCAACTCTAGAACCTTCTCCTAAATCTCTTTCAAACCCACTTTGGTCTCTCACTGATTCCCAGGTTGAGAAGAAAGAATGGCGTCGTGAAATCGACACTTCTAGAGATTCCAACCCTTGTTCTTCTTCCTTCGATGATTTTCTCTCTCATGCCCGTAAAAATTCCCGCAAAAATCTCCAGAATTATCGCAAGGAGCTTCAGGATGGTGATCTTCGAGATCTTGATGGTGATGGTGATGATGAAGAAGATGGTGGTGAGAAGGTTGATTTGAATGATTTGGATGTTAAAGCTTCTATTGGCATGGATTCTACTCTTGATAATGAGGTAATTTTACTTTCCAATTTTTGATTTGGTAAAAAAGTTGTATTGATGATTTTTTAGGGTTTATATTTGATTGAATTGAATTGGGGAGTGTGTGGTTTTGATTGTTTTTAGTGAATGATTGTTTTATTTTAAATTACAATGTTGGTTCTGCACTGTTGAATTTTAATTTTGTTTTTGGGTATTTAATTTGGAATGTTGAATTTAGGGTTTATATTTGATTTACTGAATTGGGGAAAGTGGTAGTTTGCTTGGTAATTTGAAAAAGTTTAGTTCTTATTTGGCAATGTTTTGTATTGGAAGTATGATGAGTTGTTTGGAATACAGTTAGTGTATCAATTGAGTTGTTTGGAATATACAGTTAGTGTATCAATTAAGTTTTGTTGGGTTTAGTACGGAGCTCGGAGGACATGGATTAACACTTAACGGTTCCGAAGGCGAAGGAGAAGGGTAAGAACGCTTTTTTTTTTTTGGGGGGGGGGGTTTCCTGTCAATGTAGAATATGTTATTAGGTCCTTTTGCTGAGTGTTTAGGAGTGTGATTATGCGTAAAATGGTGTTAGTCCTCGTATTGTTTCTGGTTAGGCAGTAGGAATTTGCACCGATCACTTGCCCCTACTTCAATTGAAGTTTGAGGTAGTTAGGAACTATCCTGTAATTGCAGCCTTTTTTAGTTCCCTCAAGCTGTTGATAGTTGGAATTTGCACCTATCATTTGCCCCTACTTTAATTGAAGTTTGAGTCAGTTCGGAACTATCCTATAATTGCAGCCTTTTTTAGTTCCTTCAAGCTGTTGATAGTTGGAATTTGCATCGATCATTTGCCCCTACTTCAATTGAAGTTTAGGCAGTTAGGAACTATCCTATAATTGCAACCTTTTTTAGTTCCCTCAAGCTGTTGATAGTTGGAATTTGCACCGATCATTTGCCCCTACTTCGATTGGAATTTGAGGCGGTAAGTAAACAATAATTGCAGGCTGTTTCATTTGCCTCGTGCTATCAATTCATTTCTTAGCTCAGTGGTGGTAGGAAATTATAGAGTTTAATTCTGTTGATAGTAGTTAATCTTCTAGGGGGTTTTTATATTGTTGTTTGCTTGATTCTATTTTCGGCTGCTTTTCAGAAGAGATTGTTGAATTATGGCTCTTACAAGATCATTGCTGGACAATTTCATAAATAACATATTTTGAATTTATGCTAGTCTAATCACTTATGGGTTTTTGATCTTGCAGGATGAAGAAGATACTTTTGACAAAGTTGCCTTAGGAAGGGAGAATGCTGGTGATCGGTTGTATATGAGGGATGTTACTGGTGGTCATGATTCCCATTTCAGCGCTTTGGATGACCTCCCTGGTGCAGTTGGGATTCTTGGGACCAAGGGGAAGGATCCTCGTGCTAATCGCCAGGCTGCAAGGATTAGACTGAAAGAAGATGATGCAGAAGCTGCTGCACAGGGAGAACATAAACCGGAGCAGTCTCCTTCAACTGCTGAAAGAGATTCTTCTGTCTCAACTGCAGGTCTTGACAAACTGAAGCCTATATTAAAAAGGAAGGAGCGTGAATCAACTTCAAAGCCGTCGAAACGTGTCAGGTTTGACCCTCTTTGTATAAGCAATGATGAGAGAGCTAGTGAAATTCCAAGTAATAAGACTGAAACTATGGTCCAAGTTAATGGGGCAGAGTTGAATCAGAATGTTTCTCGAGTTCCAGATCATGTTCAAAATCCTTCCAAATACACATGCTATACTCTTGATTCCACTGAGGAAATGGGCAATAAGTCAAATACGGGTGCATACTTGGAGTTTGTTGAGATGATGAAGGCAAAGAATTCTGTGTCAGGATCTGACTCGGATGTTCCTACTGATCTCCCCAAATCAGTGACCTTTGTTCCTAAGAAAAAGTCTGATACTTCGAAAGGTGTTCATAATGATGCGAGTCAAGTGAAAGGAAGTGATGCAAAGTGCACCCCATTGCAATCAACCTTTCTTGATATGGCAGCTGAGGACCAGGAGACTGAAGCTGGTGACATGGACATTGATGAACCTGAAACAAGTGCAGAGTCCGACAAAGGCATCGTGTTTAGGAAGCAGGGTCGTCAGTATCGAAAGCCCCAGGCAGATGAGCCTGCGTAGATGGGGTGTGGCTTGTAGTTGCCAGTTGAACTATTATTTTGCACGACTGCTCCTTTTGGCGAAGATTGGCTCATGTGTGAAAAGTTATGTTTAAAAAATATGAAAAGCCGCGCTGTGGATGGATTTTGTTACTTGCATAGTCTCAATATATTAACTTGTACTTATAAGTTCAGTTTCCCTTTGGTGAAATGTTGGATTGAGGCTTATGCTTGCTAGTATTTGTGTTGCTTTCATGAGGACAGGGAGCAGTGTCCTGTTTTATGCTGTAATTGTTATTTGCAATGCTCAAAGCGTGTTTAGTTGCTTTGACGGGGCAATGTTATGCCTTACTTTCCCACCCTAACTGGTGCCACTGCCGCCTCCCCTGCAGTAGAAGGCTAATCTATGTGGATGCTGTATTCTGAAAGTTTGTTTTATTAATATTGATACAATGACAGTATAGTCGTAATGTGGTTTATCGTTAACTTTTTACAATATTCTTTATGGATCCTTATTTTTTTTCCCAACATATTTGTGTTGCATTACCCAAATTATTTACGTTTCCTAAATATTTATATGGCTCTTAACATACAGTATTGAAGATTCTGACTTCTGTAGTGTAGGAAGTCCTGTATCATCTGGTTGAGCTGAATTCTTTTGCTATGGTCCCAGGCCAGGTCAGTCAAGAAAGATGCCCGATATTTTCTCATGCCTAACATCAAGATATCCCCTGTTTTGCTCTGTCATTGTGAAGAAATTGTAGCGCTGATTCCATATCAGGTAAGCAAAGTTCCAGCATCTCGCAAATTTTGGTCTGATTTTCTATCTTCATTGATGTATAATGTTCAATGGATTCAAATCATACGATTATATATTTGCTCCCTTTTCCTAGCATGGACGCATGGTAAAATAAAAGCTTCGGAGATTATAAGACTCCACAAGAACCTCTTTTTTTTTTTGTTTTGTTTTGTTTTTTTTTTTTTTTTTTTTTCGATTCTGGTTGGGCTGACATCTTTGGCTTAGGTTCCGAGCCATGGTAGAACGAACCATCTCATTCTCATGCCTAACGAGTAATTTCTAAAGGCCCCCCTTTTGCTCTGCATATCTTGTTCACAAAGCCACATCCGACTCTTGAGTTTTTACCAGAGAGCTGATATTATATATTTACTGCATCTGATCTGAAATGTTTTACTCTGTACTGAGGTATAGTGCAGCAAAGCTAACCCATATAATGCCCTTTTTACTCTTTATTGCAGACTTTGATCTGAATTTCTGAGTTGACGTATGTTTTCCAGTACCTTATGGTATTATCATTTTCAAAGCTAAGTTATCTAATGAAATGAACAATGTATAGCTAGAAAAGTGTCATTCAAGGTAGGAAAAATGACAGCATCGCAACAAAATTTACATGCATCATTACATCTGCTTGATTAATGTACATTTTATAATCACCTAGTTAAATCCATCATATTCGCCGAAGAACAATTTTTCCCTTAGCATCATCCTGCGGTAAAACCTCATTCGGCGGAGCATGTCTCCAAATACGAGGCTTCTCTAAATTATGACCAATCTCAGCAAACTTATCAGCAGCTCGATTACCCTCTCTATAAATATGTGTCATAGTGCAGTTGTTTATCTTAGGTATGATTGTGTTTATACGACTGACATACCTTTGAGCTTTTGATGACTTTATAGTGCGTCTCTGAACAATCATGTTCACCAATGCCTCGGCGTTACCCTCAAGCCACACATTGGTCCACCCATTCTCTACTATAAGCTCAAGGCCTCTGAGGAGGGCTGCCAATTCTGCAATGGTGTTATCTGAACTTTCAATGGATTCCGCATAGCCAAGTACGAACTTAGCATTATGATCTCAGAAAACTCCTCCGATGCTTGCTTTGCCACACACGCCCTTAAAAGATCCATCAAAGTTCAACTTCGTGCACCCTACCTTAGGCTTCTCCCAAGAAACGGGTATAGACAACTTATGTTGGTTCCTGACTAGCAATAGTCCAACAGCTGATGGATATTGTGCATTTATCCTAAGACAACTAAACAATCTTGTGATGAATGTCAACATATTTTCAAATTATACATCAAATGGAAAGAGTTTTTATTATTTTGGTATATACGTGATTGTTAGATACATTTCATCTGTAAATGAACTATATATACTAACGAACTAACAATTCGAGGAAGGCCTTGTTTATCACCTTGGTACTCCTTCATGGCTCTTCTGCTTCATTCATTCACCCAAGCTTATTTAGTTTCCAAATTCCAACTGATGTTTACAACTTTCCAAAAACACAAAACTGAAATGTTTACCTAGTTCCAATAAACATTTGTGTACTTTTGTTCATTTCCTTGTTTCTAATCGTCACTACTACTACTTTACTAGTCTACTAATAAAGACATATAGACTATAAGGTCCAATAAACATTTGTGTGTGTGTGCGCGTTGTTTTTTTTTTTTTTTTTTTTTTTTTTTTTTTTGTGATTTTCACTTGTGTTTGAGCTCTAAGGCATTTTTATGATTAATTTTAAAATAAGAAATGTGTACAATAAACTGTGTGATTTATGTGTAACGGTGTTTTAAAATCAACTAGAGATGCCTATATTGAGATGGATGTATGTAAGCACCTTTATAGATAAAAAAAAATTAAATTAAGATACTACATTTCAAAAAAGTTAGGTTGGAATAAATTGAGGATATTGTAAAAATTGCATTGTTGGTTTGGGCATGTCAAACAAAGATCAAAATACAGATCCTTAAAGAAAGAAGAGGATTAGGATCAAGGAGAGCTTAGAAGAGATAGAAAAAGACCAATAAAGACTTAGATAGGAGTTAAGAAAGACATGAAGAAATAGAATTTAATTTGGAAGAGACAAAATGAAATGGAAGCTAAGGATGGAGAGAATCATGGTTGGCGATTAAACGTGATAAACCTTGGTTCATATATCCGACACCTTTCTTTTGGGATTTAGGCTTTAATTGATTAACTTATAAATTGCTTTATTTAAAATGATCACAAGTTAACTTGATATATACTACAAGGTGCTTGATTTATATTGATACTTAAAATTTACCATGCATGAAAAAAAAAAAAAAAACACTACCTTTTCTTGGTCATTTTACTCTATTGCAAACTTTGATCTGAATTTTCTCCAAATATAATGTAAGTTTTCATGTTTTGCACGCTATTTACATTTTTAAAGCTAAAGTTATCTAATGAAATGAACCATGTACAGCTAGAATATTGTCATTCAAAATAGGAAAAAAAAATGACGATGCATTGCAAAATTTACATTAATGCATCAATTGCTTAATTAATCAATTATGTACATGTTTTCGACACCTAGTTTAATCAATCAATCTTTATCTTCTCCGAAGAACAATTTTTCCCAGAGCATCTTCGTGCATAATGGGCAAAACCTCATCCGGTGGAGCATGTCTCCAAATACGAGGCTTCTCCAATTGATGACCAATCTTAGCAAACTTATCAGCTGCTCGATTACCCTCTCTATAAATATGTGTCACAGTACAATTGTTTATCTCAGGTATGATTGTGTTTATATGACTAACATACCTTTGAGCTTCCAACGACTTCATAGAGCGTCTCTTAACAATTATGTTAACCAATGCCTTGGCGTCTCCCTCAAGCCACACGTCGGTCCACCCATTCTCTAGTACAAGCTCAAGGCCTCTAAGGAGGGCTGCCAATTCTGCAATGGTACTATCGGAATTTTTAATGGATTGTGCATAGCCAAGTACGAACTTAGCATTATGGTCTCGGAAAACCCCTCCGATGCTTGCTTTACCACACTTGCCCTTAGAAGACCCATCAAAGTTTAATTTCGTACACCCTACCTTAGGCTTCTCCCATGCTACGGGTATAGCCAAATTATGTTTTTTCCTAACTAGCAATAATCCAACGGATGATGGATTTTGTGCAATTATTCGATGATAATTAAAGAATCTTGTTATGGATGTCAACATATTTATAAATTATACACAATGGATCACAACTTCCCTAAACTCGGGGTACGTAGTATATACAAGAGATACACAATTAGTCAAGTATCTACATGAAACAAAGAAGGATAAAAAAGAAGAGGAGAGGAATAAAAATACAATGTCTTAAATGGATCAATAAGATGCCCAAAAATAAGGATTATATCAATGGATTAAGAAATTTTTATACGCCAAATACTAAGTAATATAGAGGTTCCTTGGGTGAAACGCATTGAATTGTTAGAGTAGTATATGATGATCAAAGCAAAGAATATTCAAGGTTTCATGCACTATGTATACGGCAACATAATGCAAATTATTATTAATAGATAGATTATATTGTCTTAAGACAAATTCTTCATTATTTTATTAATTAATTACCTATTAATCTATTCAATGTACATTTTAACGCAACATATATATATATTGTAAGAACTAAGAACGAATTGAAGTTTGCGTGGATTTATGAGTTTACATAAAATTGCCATTTTTTTTACGCTTTATAACCATAAACATAAACAAGAGTGGATGATCTTTTTGTTTAATCAAAATCAAATTTGACATTTTTGTAGCCATATTAAACGTAGTAATTGATAAAGGCATACCATAAATTCCATACAAATAGAAATAAACAAAAAAATAGAAATAAAATAAAAACAAAATTCAAAGACATATTACAGTTACGCTCTAATAGAGCATATAACTATAACATATTCCTGTTTCCTCAAAAAAAAAAAAAAAAAAAAAAAAACTATAACATATTCCTGGGCCTCAAGTACGAGTTTCCAATTTTCACCCATTTAAGCTTTAGGTTGACTTAATCTTCAAACTCATACATATATTTAACCAAGTTTGTTCTCAATGGTTGTATTCAATTCCTTAATGAAGCTATCAATATTTTTCTCCGAAGATCCATTTATCATCATTGCATTTTGTAATTCATGCTTGATCTCTTTAATCCTATCACGGAGCTCATTCCCTAAAGATCCACCAATTAAATCCTTTACCTTTAGTAACACCTCTTCTCTTGTAACATACTTCTCTTCGCAAAGATTGCACCCGATTTTCCAATCATCCACCATTAGTTTACGATTTGTAAATTGATCCGTCAATAAAGGAAAACATAGTAAAGGAACTTCACACCATATACTCTCTAATGCCGAGTTCCAACCACAATGTGTTATAAACCCTCCTATAGCACGATGAGATAACACCGCTTTCTGACAAGTCCATGTCACGATCATCCCACGACCACGAACCTCATCCCTAAACCCAACCGGGAGCGGGTCCACATCATTAGAACTCACCATATCCGGTCTAATCACCCAAAGGAAGTTCACCCCACTAAGCTTGATTCCATTAGCTATCTCCTCAATATCCTCCTTACTAAGATGTGCATAGCTACCAAATGAAACATACAAAACTGACCCAAGAGGTTTAGAGTCTAACCAAAGGGTGCAATCTGACTCGGCCCATAAACTAGTGGCTACTGGGCTTTTGGTAAATCCAGGTGAAAATATAGGCCCAATTGTATAGAATGGAACATGGGCCTGAATGGCTGAAATTGTATGGGCCTCTAACTCTTGGATTGTATTACCAAGTATAAATTGGGCTCGTTTTGTGTCGTCTACTGATGATAAATTGTATTGAGGATGCATAGTTGTCAAGTCTTCTTCTTGAAGATATGATGTCAAATCTGACCGTTTTAGTGAACTTATTCCTGGTATGTAGTCAATGATATCATCTCGCAAACTTGATCCTAATAAAAAAAATAAAGCAAATATTAATTACTCGTGTTTATCTATTTAACCATTCACTATTTATGTGGTAAAACTTATAACACTTTGACAGTATGTTGTAATTACTAAAGTATTGGGAAAAAAAAAGTTGATGTTACAATTCTTTTTTTGTCCCCTATTGCAAAAAGAAGAGAGGGTAAAGATCCCTAACTACCCTAAGCACCCTCACTTGGAAAGGATTCGAACCCACAATTCCAGGATATAAGGTAAGAAACTTACTAAATGAACCAATATGTACTTCATTGATACCATATGTAATAATGCATTTTTGTATTTTGATTAGACTTGTTTTTATTATAATAATGATAAAAATCCAAGTGTTGAATTGATTTATTTTCAAGTGGGTTGTGATAAGGAAGGCTAAGTTTTTTTTTTTTTTTTTTTTTTTGCTTGCATTTATTGGGAGAGGGAATTATATAGCAGCCGCATTGGACATGTTAAACCATCATTAGAGGTGAGAAATCAGGTCATTTAATTTATTTAATGGAATTATGATTCATACAACTAAGAGACATTTAGTCTAGGTAAGGAAAGGGTCCATTAAAATATTGCTAATTAACTTATTATGAAAAACATATCAATTTAAGCTACAGTATATTGGAGTTTACATCATCTAGTTTTGGATTTTGTTACTGTATACTATGATATAAGTCAATTCCGGTTTGGATCATTTAGTTTCAAGTCGGTAGGTTTTGTACTAATCAAATCGTTAATTTTATAATTACAGTATTATTATTATTGACCCGAGATCCATAAGCGCTCAATCAACTTTAAATTAAACATAATGACCCTTATTTTAATATGGTAATCTTAATTAAAACTTATGTGACCATTAAAATTATTGCGAACATAAAGTATAATTTTATGTTGAACACAATAACCCTATTTATAACATAGTGACCTTTAATATTTTTATAAGCTTTATAATAAGACAATACCTTTATTTTAACATAGAGACCCTTTTTTATAATTTATTGATAAAACGACAATAATGTCTCTAATATTAGTGGTTCACAATAAATTAATGTGAATCGGGTCTATTTAAGAGGTTTAACCATTAAATCTAGAGGTGAGTAATAGATATAGATATTTAAAAAATAGAGCTAAGACAACAATAATTACCAGGTCCAATATGGCCATTTTGCTGAAGCAAGTGACGGTGAAAATAAATATCAAGCACCATAGCAGGCTCAGTCCAAAACGATACATGAATCATTCCAAACTTGCTAGCCAACTTCGACGCCCAAACAAAGTAACTATCAGCAACCAAGCAACAACCAACCGACGGCCGAGATCTCACGATCTTATCCACAGCCACTTCCAAATGAGCTCGGAAGGTGTAAGTATTTGCCCCAACCCACTCGTCATGATTCAATGACCTATCGAACTCTAAAGGTAACCCGTCCGAAACCGTTACATATTCGATGTCGAGGCCAGAAGTGTTCCTGGCCTCGACAAAGATATCGCCACCGCTTTGTTGTAAAGCGGTGGCGTTGGAAAGAGTGATTTGGTGGTGGATGTGGTTGGTGTTGATGAAAGAGATGGAGAAACCTTTGGAAGCTAGTTTGATGGCTAGCTCAACGAATGGGATTACATGGCCTTGTAGTGGAAGTGGTACTAGTATGGCATGAGGCTTATTTTTGTAGTTTGAGTTTGAGCTATTCATATTTTTAGGAACTGTTAAGATAATTGCAAACTTTTGAAGTGATTTATTATTCCTTTGGAGAGTAGTAAGAGGATGAATGATTGGGGGATATGTGCTAGCTTCTAAGGATGTTCAATCCCTTTGGTAGCTAGCTAAAAGCTTAGAAAAGTCGTCATTTGTTTAAGTCCATTTTAAATAAAGAATGAGTTTAATAATTTATTTTAACTTATCTTTGCTTTATTTTAATATATATATATATATATATATATATATATATATATATATATATATATATATATATATATATATATATATTTAACATAGTACTTTTATAGGCTGGGCGGCATCGATTTATACATACTCCATAATAGTTATTAGTTAATCGTTTTGGATTTAAAGAATGACAAAAAATAATAAGATTAACTAGAATTAGGGCCTGTTCAAATTTACTGAAATGAGTTGAACTGAACTAAACTGATTGGAGTTGAACTGAACTAATTGGAGCTGAATTGAACTGATTGGAGCTGAACTGAACTGATTGGAGCTGAATTGAATTAAACTGAGCTGAAATGAATATTTTATGAATGAAGGAAATTAAGAGCTGAACTGAACTAAACGGATTGGAGCTAAACTGAACTGTACTGAACTAAATTTAAGCTGAAGTGAACAAACCCTTAGGTCCTATTATTTTGGACTGAAATTTATTGAATTGAACTTAAACAATTCTAAATGTAATGACTTGAGTTTACCTATATTAAATTAAAAAGTTTTGCTGGGAAGTCCAAAATAACTAAACATTATTCTTGCTAAATAGACCATATAGGTCAAATAGTTGGAAATCAAACATTGTATTACAAGATTCCCAAACAAATTGGAAGACACCAAATGACAAACAAGTAATCTTGGTTGTAATCTTGTTTTCTTGCAATAACTTGTTATCTAAAAACAAAAAACTTTAACCGTACGTAGTACAATAATTATTCTAACCCTTTTTTTTTAAAAAAAAATGAAAGCAACCAAATTTGTTCTTAGTTAGCTCCACTTATTAATTTCTCAATGAATTTCTCAACACCTTTCTCGGAAGATCCATTTGTCGTTATTGCATTTTGAAGTACACGTTTGGTCTCCTTGATCTTAACATTGAGCTCATACCTCTTAGACCCACTTATTAAACCCTTTATTTTTCGTACCACCTCCTCCCTTTTTACGGGATTTTCATCATCACAAAGGTTGCAACCGATTTTCCATTCATCCACAATTAATTTACGGTTGGTAAATTGATCGGTCAATAATGGAAAACACAATAACGGAACTTCACACCATATACTCTCTAGTGTCGAGTTCCATCCACAATGTGTTAAGAATCCTCCTATTGCACGATGAGATAAGACCGCTATCTGACAAGTCCATGTCACGATCATCCCTCGATCACAAACCATATCTTTAAATCCGATAGGAAGTGGATCCGTATCATCGGAACTCACCATATCGGGTCGGATAACCCAAAGGAAGTTAACCCCACTTAGCCTAATTCCATGAGCTATCTCCTCTAGCTCCTCCCTAGTGAGATGTGCATAGCTACCAAATGAAACATATAAAACCGAGCCATTAGGTTTTGAGTCTAACCATTGGATGCAATCTGACTCGGCCCATAAATTAGTGGCCACTGGGCCTTTTGTGAACCCAGGTGCAAATAATGGGCCAATTGCAAAAAATGGAGTATGGGCCTCAATGGCTTTGATGCAATGGGCTTCGAGATCTTGGACCGTGTTACCAAGTATATAATCAGCCCGTTTAGTATCTTCTAGTGATGGCAAGATGCATTGATGTGGGATTGTTGTCAAGTCTTCTTCTTGAAGATATGATGTCAGATCTGATCTATTGATTGATCTTATCCCTGGTATGTAGTCGATTGGATCGTTTCGTGAACTTGTTCCTAATACAATAAAATAAAAAAGGGTTTGTGAATTATGAGATAAAGAAAAAAGATTGATGTGATGGAATAATTTTTGTCCCACATATATAAATGTTATTATAATATTAATTTGTTCGAGTACAAGTCATTTTAACAACGAAACATTTAGATTTAGAGTTGTTTAAATTAGGGGTATCAATTTGGTATATGGAGAATATCTCAAAGCCAAATCAAACCTAATTTGCAAAAGCTAGGATTTTTTTTTCCTCTCAAAAGTTCTACTTTGAGTTGTTTATTTTTTAGTTTAAAATGTGGAAGAAAAAATTAATCGGTTATGAGATCAAATCAAAATTGTTGAAGAACAGGGGACTAGGGGAGGTCGGGAGTTGGGACTTGAGATGTGTGTAGATATGTTATAAACTTTTACAGATAAGCATAAATTAATAAGATCTACCTTACCGAAAAAAAAAAATTGGATTTTATGAGTTGTAAGTCATATGATGAACATGTGATGTATTGATTTTTACTATTATTAAAATAGGAGAAATAAATCGGACTAGTTTGACCGATTTTATTTTGCATTACTTGCATCACTTTTAATGTCCTACGTGCTTATCAATGTACAACTTATACTAGTATGTTAAGTTGTTTTTGTTGTACCTTTTATATTTGTATTACAAAATACTAAAATGATGGTCAAATATATAATGCAAAAGTCAATATGATGTAAATAATCTAAATCACAAGAGTACGGAATGATAGTCATGTAGATTGACAAAGAATAAAGATAGAGGAGAGTAAAGTACCAGGACCAACATGGCCATTTATCTTGAGCAAGTGAAGATGAAAGTATAAATCAAGCACCATAGCAGACTCAGTCCAAAACGATACATGTAACAAATCAAACTTCTTAGCCAACTTTGATCCCCAAACCGAGTAACTATCAACGATCAAGCAACAAGTAGCCGGCCTCGAACTCATGATCTTCGCTACGGCTACCTCCAAGTGAGCTGGGAAGCAGTGGATTGTAGCCCCAACCCATTGATCATGGTTCAATGAACGGTCAAACTCTAATGGTAACCCGTCGGATACAGTCATGTAGTCGATGTCGAGGCCCGATGTGGTTCGGGCCTCGGTGAATAGGTCGTGACCATCACTAAGTGTGGTAGGGTTGGAGAGGGTTATTTGATGGTGAATGTTTTCGGTGTTTATGAAAGTTATTGATAGGCCTTTTGATGCTAGCTTCATTGCTAGATGTACGGTGGGGATTAGATGGCCTTGTAGGGGATGTGCTACTAGTATTGCATGAGGCTTTTTAGTTGAGTTGGAGTTGGAGTTCGAGTTTGAGTTTTCCATTTGTTTTACTAAAAACACTAAAAAGAATTGAGTTTGGAAGTGAAGGAAAAGGGAGGGGTCTTTGTTGGGAAATAATTGAAGATAAATGATTGGGATGGGGGACTTGTATATGGGAAGAAACCGAAGAATAATATGAATTAATTTTCAAATTAAATAGGAATTTTTTTTATGAAATAATCCGCTCTTTATTATACTATCTAACAGTTTTATATTTATTGTAATATATTAAATATATATTTTGAAAGTCGTGTAACAGAAAATCAGACAAACATGGGAGGTAATTTTTATCAATCTTAACAACTTATAAAAAGATATAGACTACTATAAGGACAAATGAAGCAAACACCATTAATTTTTTTTTTTTTTTTATTAATTTTTTTTTTTTTTTGAAAAAAATGGAGCTTGATTGTGGTCACCATAGTGGAGCCTCCGTCTCCCATGATTACTAAGGTGTAAAGTAAGGGGTACTAGTCAATTACTAATAGTAGAGTACACCGTAGTTGACTAGTACTCTTTAGTCATTAGTGGGAGGATCATTAGATGATCATATTTGTCGGATATATAAATTGAAATGTTACCAACATAAACTCAAATAATATTGGACCAAATAACCCAAATGAAGTTAACTATACTTAGCTAGTAAGCTTTGTTCTGATGTAAGTCACTAACAACTCCTCCTTCCCAATACGTACAATTGTCCTTGGCTACCAATCAAATTATTACCTTCGTTTCATATTAAATATAATATTTTATTAGCAATGATTATTTCATAAGGAAATTATAGTCATAATGAATTTGTTGAATTTGTCTCAATATATATACCTTCAATATATCAATTTTTTTATAGAATGATATTGAAAAATAATATTGATACAATAACAAGGGTAAAGCTTTAAATGGTACAATTACGTAGTAATAAAATTACTCCGTACATGAGGCCTTGTTTGACAAGTGGCTGTTGGCGGTTGGCTGGTTCACTTAGCTTGTTTGACCAGCTGGTATGTTTGACTGTTTATAATGCCTTTTGAAATTGGCCGTTAAAGCTGGCGTGCCAGCTGAAATAATTGTCAAACCTCCAAAAGTTTCAAAGAATAAAGGGACTGGAGTTCATGTATCAAATGAAGAGACATCAAAAAAGAAAGCGAGTGAGACTGATGTGTCAAATGTTGAAACAAGAGGTAGAAGTGCAAAAAGGCTTAAGGGAGAAAAAGAAAAGGCTGTAGAACAAAACCAAAAAAAGAAGAGATTATGTAGAGGTTGTGGTGAATTGAGTCATCATGATATTAGAAATTGTCCAAAAAAAGTGTAATGGTACTTTTATATACATATAAGATTTTGTTGAATTTTTATATTTAATAATATATTATTAATTTTGTACTAATCATAGTTTAATGCTTTGCAATATTGTTGAATTGAAAATAGAACATATTCAAATGAGTGACTAAATATTTGTTCATTTCTCAAATGAGCAATAATTCCTTGCTCAATAATCAAATGAGCAAATAATTATTTGCTCATTTGGTAAGTGAGCAAATTAGCTATTATATGAACTTGGAACAATTACACTCTTGTTTCATCTCCCAGTCCAAAATCAGCTCTCCTTGGGTCAAATGAGCAAACATATCTTTTCTCAATCATCAAATGAGCAAGTAATTCCTTGCTCACTTAGCAAATAATCAAAAAAGGTAAAAGCTCATTTCTTAAATGAGAAAAAATAGTTGCTCATTTGTGAAATGAGCAAACATTTCTTTATTCATTTATCAAATGAGCAAGAAATTCTTTGAACATTTCTCAAATGAGCAATAATTCCTTGCTCATTAATCAAAAGAGCAAATAGTTAACTACTCATTTTGTCAAATGAGCAAATAATTATTTGCTCATTTGGCAAGTGAGCAAATTAGCTATTATATGAACTTGGAACAATTGCACTCTTGTTTCATCTCCCAGTCCAAAATCAGCTCTCCTTGGGTCAAATGAGCAAACATATCTTTTCTTAATCATCAAATGAGCAAGTAATTCCTTGCTCACTTAGCAAATAATCAAAAAAGGTAAAAGCTCATTTCTTAAATGAGCAAAAATAGTTGCTCATTTGTGAAGTGAGCAAACATTTCTTTATTCATTTATCAAATGAGCAAGAAATTCTTTGAACATTTATCAAATGAGCAAGAATTCATTGATCTATCATTTAATGAGCAAACATCTGTTTGCTCATTTAACAAATGAACGAATATTTCAAATGAACACTGGTTGTATATAACAAGGTATGTGAAGTAAAAACAAATAAAAGATTGAATTTTAATTCAAATATAATCATCACTATAGTAAAAAAGGGTAGGCTTCTATTGAGAAAATCTGTTTATAAATCAGTTTTACATCATTCAAAGACTACTTAAAAGTAGATAAAATCTTAATTTACCCAATTCCCTAAACCAAAAAAGACAAATCATCACTACTAACTATTTAATTCCCTAACATTCAGCTTTCTTCAGTCTTTTGCTCTTTCTTCCTTGAACTTTTTCTTCTTCAGGCTCTTCTTTTTCAGCATTTTCTTCTTTGTCAGCAACAGAAACTTTACTTTGCTTTTTCTTCTTCTGAGCAATTTCTTTAACAGATTGAATAGTGTTCACTTCACTTGTAATTATTCCCAGGGTGTACTTTTCACGAAGTTTAGTCAAGATTATTAGCTGCAAAACAAATAACATAATCAAACCCTATACAATTAAGGAGATTTCAATAACATGAGCAAACATGTAAAAGTAACACCACAAGTTGCAGTTGTAACTTGTAAGGCAATGGCCTACGGTATTGCTAGATTAATGGACCATAGACCTCAAAATTAAAGTAAACATTTGATAGGAATCCTTGCTCATTTATGAAATGAACAAGTAAATCCTTGCTCATTTGTCAAATGAGCAAACATTTCTTTGCTCATTTGATAAATGAGCAAGTAATTTCTTGCTCATTTAGCAAATAATCAAAAAGTTAATTGCTCATTTCTTAAATGAGCAAAGAATTAGTTGCTCATTTGTTTAATGAGCAAACATTTCTTTGTTCATTTATGAAATGAACAAGTAAATCCTTGCTCATTTGTCAAATGAGCAAATAATTTCTTGCTCATTTAGCAAATAATCAAAAAGTTAATTGCTCATTTCTCAAATGAGCAAAGAATTAGTTGCTCATTTGTGAAATGAGCAAACATTTCTTTAAAGTAAGAAAATAGACCAAAACATCTTATTATTAATGAGACTAATCTAAAAAACTTACATTATTTTTCTTCAAACCAGGATCCCACTTTGCACAACCCATGTATGTTTCCATGAGTCTCATCACTGCAACTCCACAATGCAAATGATTTTTATCCGAAGACTTCCATGAACCATTAATCACAGAAATTTCCATCCGCTTGATATCATTTGCCAAAATAGAACTCTGTACATTTCCTTCACATTGAATAAAGTTTGAAAAAGCAGTTCTCTGAAAATTAAAACATCAAATAAGCAAACATAATAAAATCTGATCATTCAAGTAAAAGAAACAAACATAATGTGAATAAAGATTAACTTTTAAGCCATACCAAATGTTTTAAAAGCTGTTTATGATCTCCAGCATCTTCGTTATAATCAAAAAGCTCGATATTACCATTCAGTGTGGTAGTATTAAAACATACCAAATAGTAATGATCTTCTTCATAAACTGGGAAGAAAAAAAGCTGAATATCCTTGTGTGGTACAACTGATTTTATGTACAAATTCTTAGCAACCTCAAAAAACATCTTATTCCGATGGGCAACAGAATCTATCTCATAGTGAATAAGACAGTCCTACATGTTAAAGAAAAAAAAATTAATTACAACAAAAAAACAAAATAATTCAATAAAACAAAATAAATGAAAGAATTTGAACTTACGGTAGCACTAAGGTAAAAAAAGAAACGAGCAGGAGAATTTGAATCTCTAAACTGCTCATTATAATTCAGAATGCTACACCAAGCATTAATGATCTCTGTATCAACTTTATATTTATTATAAAGATTCTCAAGATGTACTCTCAAAATTTCAAGACCATTCTCTCCATTAAATATTGGTTCACTGCATAAAAAGAATAAAGAAAGTTAGTATGTCTAAAACAAATGGAAGTTAATGTACAAGATAATAAATTCTATAGATAAAAAAAATACTTACAAACGATTTTCATCATCAGCAAACATTGCCTTCAAGACGCTCATCTGAACTGGTGATAATGGATTGTAAATTATCATAATGCGGGACTTAAAAGGTGATCTAAGAAGCACTGATGGCTGAGGTTTGCGTTTCTTTGGAATAGAACTCTTCTTTTCAGTATCACCTTTTCTCTTATGCACAATTAAAGCTTCTTGAGCATCAGAAGTGAGATCTTGAGGATTAGCAATCAGAGCATCACCAACAGCTTGAGAAGCATCAGCAACAGAAACACCAACTTGTGCACTGACAGAAGCAACTACAGGTTCAGTAGGCGCATTGCTAGGGGGAGAATCAGTTTCTTGAGAAAAGACTCCTAAACTGAATGTAGGAGTTCCAGATTCTTTGGCAAGTGAACGTCCTGAAGCAGATTTGAAACTTGAATCTCCAATTTTTTTGAACACATTTTCAGCAGCCCTATCTGAACATCCAACATCAGGGATACAACTTGCTATCTGAACACTTTCAGAAGCAATCTTAGTAACATCAATGGGTTCCGATTCATTTGGATGAACAACCATTGCATTGATTGAAGATTCAGCATGCTTTTTGTTGCTTGAAATCTCAGAAAACCTATCCCAAGCTTCAATTACTACTGGATCTTGCCAATACCCTTCATCTTGGCTAAATGAAAGAGTATTATCTTCAGTCAAAGTTTTGGAGCTCATCTTATACTCATCACAAATGCCCATGGCATCTTCCTTCAACTTTTGTATCTTCTCGTTGTTTGGAAAATACTTGATGGCAGTTTCATGTTTTTTATAGAAATGCATGTATGCCAAGACCAGGTTTGTAGATGCTTTTGCAAGCTCTATAAGGCATTTCTGTAAAAAAAAAAATAAAAAAAAAATATATAAATAAGATAAATATAAATGAGAAGAGTAAATATGAAATGAGCAAAGTGGAAATGAAATGAGCAAAGTGGATATGGAATGAGAAAAGTCATATAAAAATGAGCAAATTGAACTTTATATGAGCATTGAAGTTTTTGCTCATTTGACAAATGAGCAAAAAATTAATTGCTCATTATTGCTCATTTGACAAATGAGCAAAAAATTAAGAACTATAATGCTCCTGCTCACAAGAAATATCCACATATTTATCATATATGAGTTTCACAAGATTGCAGTAACCAAAGACCAACATTTACATAAAATACTTTTTCTATATTCATGAGATGCATATGAGTAATGCAAAAGCACACATATGGCCACTTGCCTCTATGCATCATACTGAGAAGAACTCTAAAAATGAACAAAAAATTAATATTGGTTTCCAGAAAACTCATATAAATACCTTCTTTGGATCTTGTTCACTTTCTTCATTTTTTGTACGAATTGGATCAGATTGTTCCTAAAGACAAACAAACAAAAAAAGAAAGTTAGAACAAGTTTGAAAGCAAATATCTTAACAAATATAAACCAATCTTACTTATAACACATAACCAATTGCATAATTTGCTCATCTGTCAAATGAGCAAAAAATTATTTGCTCATTTCAAATATGAGCAAGTAATTGCTTACTCATTAGACAAATGAGCAAAAATTAGTTGGTCATTTCCAAAAAGAACATAGAATATTACAGTATATATGGTTACCTTATTGGCAATTACTTGAGTTTCCACTTCAAAAAGAATGAATTTTTCCTAAATAAAATACAAAAAAGTTAAAAAAAGTAGGATAAAAAGGAAAAGAATAAAACAGAAAAATATAGTTAAACATCATTTTAGGCTGTATCATGCTAGAAGAACCAGCATCAAGCTTTTTAGCACGAATATTTCCAAGCCTCCCTTTAAAGAGTTCCAATTTCTCACGTGTTGACAGCATAGCTGTTGTCCACCCTTTCAAGATTGGAATTTCATGTGCATCTCGAACTTCCTCAAGTACAAATTGATCAACATATAATAACTACAAACAAGTAAGAAAAGAAAAATTAGTAATTAAAAATAAAAAATAAGTAAGAAATACTACATTAAAAATACAAAAATTAAAGTAATACCATAAGAAACAATAAAGACCCAGGAAAAGAACGAGTTGGACGTTCTTCCCATAAAAGCTTGCCCTTCACGAGAGAATCAAGGATATACTTTGACCAATTCAAGTCCTTGATTTTATCAACATCAGAAAGAAATGTAAGAATATCAGAATTAATATTCATGTTTTGTTTCCCTGACAAAAAAATGAGCAAAACAAAAGAGAAATGAGCAGATAGAAATTTAAGTGAGAAAAATAAAATAGAAATGAGCAAACTAAATTGAAAATGAGCAAATTGAAAGTAAAATGAGCATAATAAAAATAAGAAGACTACCATCCATCAGTGTAGACACACAAAGAACTACAAAGTTCCGTTTGAACATAGCACCAGCTGACTTATGCTCCTTCAAAAACTCTTTAAGCTCCCCTATTTTGATAGAGAGTGAGTTGCTTTGGAATTGCTTTTTCCATTGCTGAATGACTTTTTTATTTCTGGAAAAATTATTTTTATCAATCTCTATGCCCCCTATTGGAAACCCGAGAACTTCATGCACATGGTCTTCAGTAATACGGAAAGGATCAGAATCAGGAATATTTAATGAGCACGTCTTAGCATCAAAGTGCTGCACCAACCATAAACCCAACCGCAAAGGCAGTTGGGTCACCTTCAAAAACTCCATCGACCCAAATCCTATATCACTAACTGCTTTCAACTGATTTTGTGAAACTAAAACTGATTCCATAACTTGAACAATGGATGAGGGTGACATCCGGCTATGCAATGTCCCATGAATGTGAGACTTCAAACCTTCCACTTCATTGCCTGACTTCAAACCTTGCAATTCATTGCTGGATTTCATCTCCACTACCTTAATCATCTGTTTTTCTTTCTTTAATGTGTCCTTTAAAACCCATTTTCCTTTGTCATTAGAAGATCCTGTCTTGAAACTCATTCCTTTATATTGTGGCTGTGTAGAATGACCAACAACTCCTAATTGTGCTGGCCCTGCTGCATCTTCGTCACCACCAACAACTCCTAACTGTGATGCCCCTAATGCATCTTGGTCACCACCAACTCTTAACTGTGCTGCCCCTGCTGCATCTTGGTCACCACCAATAACTCTTAACTGTCTTGCCCCTGCTGCATCTTGCTCACCAACATTAACAACAGAATTTGTCTCAACAGATGTCCTGCTCAACAAAATAGGTATCATTGATGTCAAATGAGCAAATACTTAGCTACTAATTTAACAAAATGAACAAAAACTTAAATGCTCATTTCTCAAATGAGCAAATAGTTAATTGCTCATTTCTCAAATGAGAAAATAGTTAAATGCTCATTTGTCAAATGAGCAGATACTTAGTGCTAAAATAAAAAACAAAACATAAAATGAACAAGTTATCAACTACTTTCAAAGCTGTGAAGAAGTTAGAGAACTTGTTTTTAAACTCAAATTCTTTCTCACTGATATCTAATTTAAGACCTGATGTGCAACATAATGAACTAACTTCTAGGCTTCTGATGTGAAAAGCCAAATAGTAAAATTCCTTCAAACTATCAGCTTCTTGGCTTCTAATGTGAAAAGCCGAACTAAGTACACGACGAAGTTGGTAGCTTTGTGGTGACAATAGTAATAACATTGCACAGGGAATTTTGATTGTGATAATTTCTAAGACAAACAAAAGAGATGAAAGCCCTGTACTCCCATCTTAAACTGTTTTTTTTTTCCTATTTGCTTTCACATACAAGTATTAACCAGTGGCAGTTTTAGATGTATTGAAAATTACTTCCCAACATAATCTACAACTTTTTATTGCTTGTAAATGTCAATTAAAAAGCTAATATTTCATAAATGAACAACAAAACATAAAATGAACAAGTTATCAACTAATCTACAAGAACTCCCATACAAGTAATACAACTAATCAACTAATCTACAACAACAAAAATAATAATAACTCAAATAATAAAAATAAAATGAGCAGAAACACATACATTGTATTTTCTTGAGGAACATTTGCAGAATCCATAGCAATTACTTCTAGGTTTCCAAAAAAAACAAAGAAAATGTAAGATAATTACTCATATGAAGCAAAATTAAAACTAAAATCAACTAATAATTACTCAAATAAAGCTATAATCAAACAAAAAATAAGATAAAACCAGAAAATAAAACATAATTGAGAACTAAAGTAAACCGAAAATCAAATTAAAATACACAAAATAATTAAAATACCTAAAATCAAGCTAAAATCAACATAATAGCACAAATTATCAGTGAATTCTAGGTTTCCAAAAAAAAACGAAAAAACTGGACAATAACAAAAATAAGCAAAATCAACTTGATAACTACTCAAAAAAACGAAAATAAAACTAAAATCAATGAAAAAAACAAAGTAAAACATTATCGACACAAATTGATAAACAATGTGAGCTGAAATCAGCGAAAATCAAACGAAAATCGAAATGAAAATCAACAAATGTAACTGAATGTGACCTAAAATTAATTGAAGAACACGAAGATATAAACATTAAACTCACCTTGAAAAAGAATTGATGAATATTGAAGGAGTAGTGATGAAAAATCAGAGAGAATAGCAGAGAGAAAGAGAGTAGAAAATAGAGAAATTGTGAGGAGAGAGAAAATAGCGCGTGAAAGAAGAAGGAGAAGAGGGAAAAAACGCAGGAGTTTTGTTTGACCGGGATTTAATTGTGGTCGTTGGATGTAATTGATCCAACGGTTATAATTAGTCCTCACATATAATAGGGTTCTCACATAAGGGATGTGGTCTCATATGATCCCATTTCTATATATATATATATATATATATATATATATATATATATATATATATATATATATATATATATATATATATATAAGGTGAGTATATATATGTTAATTTTTTTAAAGATGATGTAATAAACACGGAAAGGATCAAAACTCAAGGGAAAGTTTTATAACTTACTAAATATATAAATTTTGGCAGATATGATAGACTTTATTATTAATTACATAGTGAAATAATGAGTAAATAATTTATAGGATGATTTGATTTTATTATCTTTAATTTTTTTCATTAACTTGCTTTTTATTTGTATGCTATGATTGGATATATATTTTAAAATCAGTTAAATCACTATTAATAACTAATTTGTCTTCAAAATAGTTTCATAAAATTAATACTCCTATATATTTTCTATTTAGGAAATAAGTCATAAATTCTTTACTTTTGCAAATAAAATAAAAAGAAAGGAAGTTAAAATTATAAAAATTGTGGCCACTATAATGACAACATATTTAAAACAGCTTCTCCATTGTTGGGAGGTTGGAATTAATTTTCATACACATTAATATAGGCATTAGAAATTCAGATTGTATGACCAAATAGCATTAGATTGATTCAAAGTAGCACTAGTCTTTAAAGATAATGAATTCATGGTAAACAATGGAGTAGTATGAAAATCATGAGTATAAAGTGGAAGAGGATGATAAATTGATAATTCTTTTTTTCATTTAAAAGTAAAATAAAATATTTTTTTTCAAATCAACTCAATAGTCAATATGAATGATGTGGAACTATTATTGACAAATGTACCATCATGATTTAATAACTATAGTGGCCATAAAATTATTGTAGCCATTGCAAAATTATCCTAAGATTATAATTTTTGAAGTATTCCGTGAGAAAAAATTAATTCTCTAATTATTTTTAACAAAGAGCCTCATCCATCAATCCCACCACCATACCATATTACCGTTAACAAATACCCAAAAACACATTTTGGCTGGCTAAATTGTGTGGAGGAAAGGAAGCATATAAATTCTTCCTTATGCATCATCTAATATATAGACAAACAATTGTTTGAAATTCTTACTCCAATATCAAGAAAAAAAAAAAAAAAAAATTGAAACCTTTTTTTTAAAGATGAACCTATATTTTTGAGACTTTGAGAGTATATACTACGTACATTTGCAGTACGTGCAAACAATAGTACCAAACTACCTGCCTTAGCTTGGCGTAAGTATTTAGTCCAAAGTTACCCTAATTTCATGTGGTTTTCTTATACTCATATTTCTCTATGGCTTTATTAATTAAAATTCTTTATAACTTCAGCCCGGTCTATAAATAAATTTTGGATCCGCCCCTAATATAATGATGACAATGACTTGATTAGATTTTGAACTGAATTTGACTTGATTCTTCTCCATTTCTCTTTACTCTTAAGATCACTATATATTGCAATATGAGAATAATTAGTTATTTAACTCATTTTGTAAAGTACTCTGAGATATGATGTCAAATTTCTAATATAAAACTAATATAAGCTACCATAATTAATATGCTAGAGAATGCTACTTATACATGTTTGTTGTTAAAAAAAATGGAGCTTAGTAATAATCCTTCACCAAACCTAGATGATACTTTTATAAATACAATGTAATTGTTACAATAAATTATTGAAGTGATACTTTTACTAATTAATCAAATAAAATTAATATTTAAATATTTTTATCAATGCTATAAATTTTAACACTCGAATCATACATTAACAATTTATTAATAACTCAAAATTTATCAATTACAAATCATATATTTTTAAAATAATTTATATTATTTTTGTACATATATTGTACATGCATCGTAATACGTTATTTGCATGTAATACGTTATTTGCATCTATTGACTCATATAAGTTTAAATAAATTGAATTTGTAGATTAAACTTGCATATTTTTCCTTATGAAAATTAATTATTTAACTATTATATTTCAGTTGTATATATATAACAAGATTTTACAAGAGTTAAGTGAGGTCGATTAATTTTATTGCTTTAAACTTGACTTCGTTAAGATTATGTTATTTGTTAATAGTTCTTTGTTTACGAAATTATTTGTAAATATTTTTTTTTGTTTACGATATTATTTGTGTGTTGTATTGTAGTTTATGTTATTTGTGTTGTTCATGCTGTTATTTATGCGGGTAGTGTTTTAAAAGATTGGATAAAAGATTGTATAAATGAAATACCATAGTAGATCCATGTTAATGATCTCGCAGATGAAGGCTTGCTTGCTAGTTGCTACACCCACCCATCCTGAGAAAGGCTCTTCTGCCTTTTCAGCCCTTGAGGCTCCACCAAAACTTCTTTAACCTAATGTATGAGATCATGTACTCAATTGCGTTATGAGATTCAGAATGAACAATGACAATGATAGACAGCTCGTCCTTCTCAATAGTAAAAACACTTCGAAAATTAAATTAATCATGGCAGTGGTAACTTTAGCTACTAATTATCAATTCTCGATAAGCTTTAAAATTATTATTTTCTAGTTTAAAGCTCTTTTGTTGTTTTGACTGTGAGATTATGTGTTTTTAATAGGGAATGACATGTAAGACTGTAGAGGAATTCATTGGAAGCTTTCAACAAAGCCATTTTTGTAAGGTTAATGCGGATTCATGCCTTATAGCCTCTTAAGAAAAATCTACATCTGCTCACATAAATTTTTTTGGAAAAGGATGAGGGTATGAAAACTTTACAAAAATACAAAATGTAATAAGGTATCAATAGATTGATGATATTACGAACAGTGGCGAAGCCACCCTTGTGCACGGTGGGTCACATGACCCAGCAAAAAGAAAAAAGAGCCATTAACTATTAAACATTGCACTACATAACCACAAGTGCTTCATTAGTCTAGTGGTTAAGGCCTCACTCCTCTATATTGAGGTACGAGATCAATTTCCCGTTTAATATAATTTTGTCAAGTATAATATACTACCTATATGGCTATATATAGGTAGTATATGATATTTTTGAACACGTATTTTTTTGAATGCATATTCTCACTAGGTAACTGGTTGAAATTTATTTTTAAATTTATTACCTTCATCCCTCAAATTTTACATTCTTAGGTCCCATTAGGTAAGTTGTTAAATCTCACCATTCTAAATCTTTTTCGTAATTTTATTGGTGATTTGTCATTATCCGTCACAAATCCTCTTCCTCCCCACAAGATATTTTGACTAACTTTTAAATAAATCAGATGTACAATAAAATATTATACATCCGTTATAATAAAGTTACCCTAAAATAGTCAAAAGTTACTCTAATATGAATAAAAGTTATCCTGACATAAATATAAGATACGAAATATTTATGCTTTATTAATAAAAATAATTCAAATTTTTTAAAAAGTGACCCTAAATTTGATAAAAGTGTCCTTCGATGTACATTAAATTACTGTACACCGGATGTATACAAAAGTTTTGGAGTGGCTTATTTTTATTAACTTTTAGAATGAATTAATGTGACGGTGAGTCACCCAGCACCCATAAAATTCTGGATCCGCCACTGATTACGAATAACACAATTCTTATTGCAGACTATCAGTTAGTTTATTATTAATCAGTTCAATCAAAATATGTACATGACATGGAAACAAGTCAGCCTGATAGAAGTTCCTCAAATTATGTGTCAACGAACAACATATTCGAAGGAGTATTATACAATATTGATTAGAAGTATTTGTATTAAGGTAATGATTTTAATTGCATCGTTATTATAGTAAATCATTAATAATAATAATAATAATAATAATAATAATAATCTAATATATATAAATAAAGTAGGCATTTTTCGGGAGCATTTGGCGCGCCACATAAGAAAAGGTATTATTTTGTCCAAAGAAAAATTAGATTAATAATTTATTTTAGAATTAAAAAATTTACTCGCCACCTAAGCAAAAGTGACGAATAATATTTAAGAATTTTGACACATACGTAAAAACAACGAATAGAGAATAATTAAAATTTAAATTATTTTAAAAAACCAACAATTATCTTCTCTTAAAAAAACAAAAAAAAACACAAAAAAAACACTAAGTAATAATTATCTATATGAATGCAAATTTTTTATCGCAAATATTTTTAATCTTTTCCTAGCAAATATTATAAAAGTTTGATTTTAATAATGTACCCATCGAGACGAATAAAACTAAATCTCACATGACTAATTTCCCATAATTTTTAATAGTTAAACAATTATAAATGAGACTACTATTTTAAACAGAATGAGTATATTACATAAACACATAGGCAAAAAACTTATTTTGATCAATAAAAAAAACTAGATTTGTCATTTATTTTATGAATTAAAAATTTAAATTGTCACATAAGCAAAATTAGTGAATAAGGTTTGAGATTTTAAATTCAAGTGTCACATAAAATTAATAAAAACAACAAAATATAACTTTAGTGTTAAAATTAAAAAATTATCTTATGATATTAGAAATTTTATCCATATATTTAATGAATGATATTCATAAATATACAAAATTTTAAATTAAATAAAATAATTTATTAGAACCGTGCATCGCACGGGCTTACATCTAGTAATAATAATTCTAATCCTTCAATTTTTTCTGCTAAATTATTGGTCATATATTAAACATGTTAAAATTCTATAAATATTAAATAAGATGTAAATAGAAAAAGTAATTCTAATACTTGATTATAACTACACTTCTACAAAATCAGATAAGTTTTAAACAAACTTGCAATTTGTCACACACATTATTACTTTGCTAGCTTTCTATATATGTTTTCCGCAATGTATTCTCTTCTCCGTTAAAAGCTTCCGTTGCCAATGAGCCACAACCAATCAAGGCAAGCGCCGGAAAATATACCACCTAAAAGAAATAAGACCAACAAATTTCCCAATGCATTTTGCTCCGGTCCCTACATATCAATTTACACCAAAATTTCAAATTGTAGATACATTTAGCCATACTATATTAGAACAATGCTAGCTATCAAAATATGATCAACCAATGAGTTTGTCAAAGTACAAACCTTGTAACCTTTAGGTGTTGCAGTCATCACACAAACCGTGAGATGGCCATTCGTAAATCCCAATAACGATGTGAGCATGATCATCCATCCTTCATTTGCATATTTTGCGGTGAAGTAAAATGCAGGGACAAAGAGGAAACGAGCTAGTATCGCGATCATTAGGCCCTTTCGAGACTCCACGTTTAAGCACTTTATCAAGGGAGTGTATCTTCCAACTAAGTCCAAAACATTGTACATGGCAATTAACACAATGGAATACCTACAAATTAAAAGAAATGATATTATAACCTTATATTTGTAATATATATATCTCTTGAAGTCTTGATATAATATAATAGTAATAAACTTAAGAATATAATTGACACGCTATGCTACCTAAATAATTAAGAGCTATACCATGCACCTAATGTGTGGTTCCCTGTATCTTCATACAAAAAACCAGGGAAAATTGACAGTGTGAGCGCATAGATAAGGTATAAACCCAAAAAGTAATCCCAATTTTGACGTAGCAATTGTTTCAGTGTGAAACGATCCACAACTTTCGCACCATCATCAACCTGCAATGTTTTAAGAGGTAATCTCATCAAAAAGTTGCTTAAATAATTCACAACTAAAACTGAAAAATGAAAGTGAAATGAACTGATGTTGTATCTTGTTTATTACTTGATTGATACCGGCAGCAGCAAGGTCAGCTGTAACAGTTTTAGATCCTTCCGAAGCTGCCTTGGACCGGAAATACTTGACAATTGGCAACTTAGGGAAGTAGTATGCATACAAGAAAATGCATAAAAATTCTATTCCTGTGGAGATTGCCAAGAATAGTACTGCAAAAATAGATTTACTAAACAATCAAGACGTGATAAGTGTCAATTTATTCACAAAAATGTCCTCATGAGAAACAAATTTCATTTCTCAATGTGAGAAACAAGGAATTTCCCTAATTTGTATAAGTATTTTTCAGATAAAAAATGAAGCGAGTTTTAGTCAAGAAAAGAGTACTAAACAAGTCGTCCTAAACATGAAGAATTAATATACTTACAAGCACCCTTGCGTAGTCCATCATGAGATTTGTCGAATGCTGCCTTTGTAACTAGCCTCAGAACAGAGGTCAGAGCACCGGATGCAGCCAAACCAGCAAAGAAAGACTGTATTTAGGCATGCATTACAGGAATAATTATTAGTATTACACTATTACATGTATACTTGCATTGTGTAACATTAAAAGATCAATACTATAGGTGAGTTTAAGTAATAACCGCGACACATTTTACATACTTGTAAAAGTTCAGGCACCATAAAAGCCAAGTCTCCACACATCCCACCTTGGACACAAGCATCTGCAACACCGAAAGCACCAACCAGTATGCACAGACCAATATAAGGAACAACTCCGCCTTTTCCAGATGTTCCAAGATCTAACTGTTATGATCATACAAAAGGGATCGATATATTCACAAAAAATCCAACTTTGAATTAAATTCAGAATCTGAAATCACACGTGTAAGGTAAGTTACCAATAAACATCCCAGAATACTAATGAAGAACAGAATGTATCCAGCTATGTTTCTCGTTCTAGTATTGATCCGATGTTCATTATACGCCAATATTGCCATTGTTCCAACAGCAAACGGTTGATATATTAGTGTAAGTACCCTTGAAGGATGGTAGTTCTTCACATGAAAAAGCCGCGAACCAAATTAGCTAAAATATACGTAGTATACTATTATAATCTTCTGAAGGCAGTTTAGTTCTAACAGATTGATTAAATAAAACAGGGGAAAGATGAGTATCTACTACCTCCGTTACATGTTATTTGCAACGATTAGACATTTTTCCTCTCAACTTTATGTCAAATCGTTGCAAATAATATGTAACAGAGATTATATATGAAATTATTGGTACACAAGCCAACCAAATTCATACCGGAAAAACTTGGTAATAGTAATCTCCAACGGTGAGCATGGTGTTCCATGAAAGGAGAGTCCCCATTCCAAGTAACCAACATACTAACACAGCGCTCCATTTTCCCTGATCACCACACACAATCAATTCTTTATTGAGGCTCATAAGGGTCCCACCCCTTTAAATATGTTGTACAGAGTATATTGAGTAAAGTAATAATTGTTTTTGTTCAAGATCCACTACTGCTTAAAGAGGGCTTACATAAAATTTGAGCAATTTCTTACCTCCAATCGAGTAGGGGTACCATCATTTCCATCAGCAGTAGTACTCATGGCTAGTTCACCACCTACTGTATTAAATCACAAAATTAAGATGGCAATTTATTTGTTAACCATATTTCCACTGTCACACGTTATTCTTTTATTGTACTATTAGATTCCTTTCAATTTATATTTTTAATACATCAAGTTTTTTACATTACTATTTTATTTAGAATTAAGGATATTAATGGTCAAATTTACGTGTTGATGAACGCAATTTCTACATGTTGCAAAATTTGTAGGAGTTTTTTTTTGACAAAAAATTCATAGGAGTTACTCCTAGTAAGAGGGACGGGATCATGCATTCATGCATGTCAAACAATTTAATAAGTAAATTGAAGCAAACAACACCCGAAAAATATAAGTTGTGAAGATTTGTTTGGTTTATCGATAGTGCAAACTTACTAAATTACACGATCAACATGACAATTGGCTTTGAACAAGGGATGTACTCATGTACAATACTACAATAAAAAGGGAGCAATTTAAATAAAATCAGATGAAAGATCGAAAAACTTACTTTGCTCTGAGCTCTAGTGTGGTGAATTTATGTGGTGATCAAAGAGAACAAGAGAAAATCAAGGCAATCGTACGTGTTACCTTTGCATAACGGATTTTTTTAAGAAAAAAAAAAGTTAGAAAATAAATTATTAAATATGAAAAGATTAGATAGAAGAATTTAATTTCAATTAGGTTTCTATAAGATAGAATTCTGAAATTATACGGAGTATCATATACAAGTGTATGAGATAGTTAGATTATGTGTTTCTTTACACATCTATAGCCTGAAGTTAAAAAAAAATATTTAATAATGAAAATAATTAGTAAACTAAAACAGTAATTATGTAGTTTTCTTTAGTGCAATTGGGCCGAAATATCAATAACTTTAATCTAGTGGACAATTTTGCAATGGCTACAATAATATTGAAGCCATTGTAATCTTTCAATCTGAACCCTTAAAATTTAGTACTAAATCTTGACCATTCATAAAGTTGACTTTATAATTAATAGAGTAGAATGATGTATTTGTATACAAAAAATAAAAATTAGTTCTGTTTGAAAAAATTAGTAATAATATCTGATTACTTAAAAAAAACTTAAAGTTTAATTCTCAAACCTTAATTCCATTGATTTTCGTTTGATTCTGAATTTCAACTTTCGTAAGATTACTTCGTGGTGTTGTTTTTTTCCTCCAAAACTATTTCCCCCCCCCCCTTTTTATACTTTTTATTGTAAATATTCTTTATATATATATATATATATATATATATATATATATATACTAGTTTTGTGCCCGTGCGATACCCGGGTTGTTTATTGAATTTTAAGATAAATTTTTAATCTATATGTCAAATTTTAAAATATATCATTGATACAAAATTAGTTAGGAATTGATGAGTTTTTGTGATGATTTAAACTATATAGTAGACATGTAATGACTAATAATAATAACATTGATGAAAAACATTTATTGACCCGTAGCCTGAAGTAATGACCCTATCCGAAATAACTCGTGACCCGACCCGATTGACAGGTCTACACACAATAATAAAATTATATTGGATTGTAAAGTATATTGTTTCAATTGATTATAATATATTATAAATAATGGATGTGGTGCATTTTGAGCTAATTTTTTCGCTCCAAAAAAATACTATGATACAAAAAATAAATTTATATGATAATTTATGAGTGTTATAATTTTTTTTAATAGAAGTTAATTTAATTTTGTACATATGAAATATTGGTACTTTATCGAAAATAAAATTCTAAATTAACAATTTTATCCTAAAATTCTATCCAAATTTGATTGAAAATAGAATTCTAAATTAATTTTTTTATCCTACAAATTGAATTCTATATAACTATATCCTACGTGGCGCAACATTTGGCGAAAAGTTGGAACGCCAAGTGTCGCTATCTCGTCGCCTGGCTAAAAGTTTAGCTTTATATATTAGTTATTATTATTATTATTATTATTATTATTATATATATATATATATATATTTGTCAAATCATTTTATTTGTGTTTTTAATATTTTCCATATCTTTTTATTGTATATTTTATTATTCTATATCTAAACTATTCAATCTATGACGTAAAAATTGTTTCCAAAAAAAAATCTATAACGTAATATTAAAACAGACATCAGGAAGAAATCGACTCTAAAAATTAAACGTCTCATAATTTGTCATTGTTTTTTCCTCTATGTTTTTTTCCATGGTGACATCAACTAGTATAATTATATTATTCCAAATATTTTATATTATCTTTATATCAAAAATAATTCTTTTAATTTGGTGTTCAAAAATTTCCGTACACATTTACCTAAAATATTATTTCAACACTTATTTAATAAACAGAGTAATATTATATTTTGCCAAAAAAAAAAAGTAATTTTCCGTAGTCACTTTTATTTGTTAGATATATTATGTTTTTCTTAAAATAAAAAATAGATAGGGTTTGTTCATATTTACTTAATTTCAGTTCAGTTCAGCTCCAATTAGTTCAGCTTTTAATTTCCCTCTCTCATAAAATATTCATTTCAGCTCAGTTCAGCTCCAATCAGTTCAGTTCAACTCCAATCAATTCAGCTCAGTAAATATGAACATGTTCTTACTGTCCATAGCACGGGGCCTAAACTAGTTAAATTACTAGAGGAAAGGGGATTTGAATTAGTGACCTATGATGTACGGGTTCTCAATGTTTGCCACTAGCCAAAACCACTTTGGTATTTATGTAGTTAAGTGGTCGGTGATAATTAAGTTGATAACACTCCTCTTATATCACGTATATTGTCTTCATTGCAAATATGAAGACATTCCTCAGCTTGTTGGGATCTTGATAAAATTATACTCCACTTTTTTCCCTTAAATCTGTTACATGGAAAAAGTGTGTATAATTATTAAAGTCCATATATAAGAGTAGTGAATTTATTTATGTTACTATTATCAAGTTATGAATGATGATTTGATTTACTAGAAATCTGCTAAGAATCAACTATATACACCCAAAATAATTTATTTATTTATTTATTTATTATTATTATTATTTATTTTTTTGAAAAATACATCCACAAAAAACGTCAACCAACCCATTTTTCTAAAGGTTCCCACATTTGGAAGGCTGTAGGGAAAGGATGGGACCTTTTTAGGCATAGTCTAAGGTGGGAAGTAGGAAATGGTGAATTAATAAATTTCTAGGAGGATGCTTGGCTGCAAGAGGAATCTGTGAGGAACCTTCTCATTGGCCCTTTATTAAATGATTACCAAACCCAAAACATCTCTTCCCTCCCTATTCACTCAAAACATGAACTTGAAGAAAAAATCCATTTCCAGATATCTGAGCACCTTTTTTCCAGAATAAATTGCACAATCTTTTCAGATGACATGGATTATAATTACACTTGTTCCTCAGGCAGGTGAACTGGGATAGACTTCCAACTTCCTCAAACCTACACATCAGAAAATGTTCACACTCAAAACACTTGCTCTTTCTGCCCAAACCAACCTGAAAACTCATCTCACATCTTCATGGCTTGTCTTGACTTGTCTCAGTATCCCAGTGCATTTGGTCTGCTAGTGAATGGTACTACTCTACTGTAGACCCCACTCCTAGAACAAAGCCCATCTCCCCCGCATGGGACCCTCTCTCTCCTCCCTTCTTAAAAATAAATGTTGATGCCTCTTACCTAAACCCTTCAAAAGATACAGGGTGTGCAGCTGTATGTAGAGATGAGAAAGGACATTGGCTGGGTGGAATTCAATGGAAGGGCTTCACCCCATCCATACTTGATTCTGAAACAACATCAATCTACTTGGCTATGAAATGGGCTGAATCGAAATTCATCTTGAAATCTAACAGTAAACAGGCTGATTTACATAAATGCAGGGAACAGCTGCAGCTTCTACCCGAGTTTCGTCTAAGCTATGGAGAAAGAGGGAAGAACAAAGTAGCAGACTTCCTGGCAAAGAATGCAAGAGGAGCTCTAAATATTTTGAATCAGATTTGTAATATAGAACAACCTCCTTTGTAATGTATTAAACTCCTTGATGACGATTTATGTTCTGCTCGTAGGACTCTAGTTCCCAGGATGTAATTTTGGGCTTGCCCATGGGTAGCCACCAAACTTTGATGTATGATGCTAACTTAATTAATTAATCTTACCCTCTTCTTCTCAAAAAAAAAATAAAAAAAAAATGTTATTATATCCATAAATTCATATAATAAATACTCCGTATATAAGCTTTAAATAAACAATATATTCAATAATATTTCATTTCAATTCATTGCATTTTGATTTCTCTTCTTTAAAAGCTTCCGTGGCCTATGAGCCACAACCAATCAAGGCAAATTAAAGGCCGGAAAATAGGCCAATGAAAAACACAAGCAAATTCCCCAATAATGTGTTTTGTTCAGGTCCCTATACATCAATTTATAATGTATTAATGTAAATCTTGACAGACCTTGTAACCTTTAGGCGCATCAGTCATCACACAAACTGTGAGATGGCCATTTGTTGATCCCAATAAGGATGTTAGCATGAGCATCCATACTTCATTGGCATACTTGTCAAAGAGGAAACGAGCTAGTATCGCGATCATTAGGTCCTTTTGAGACTCCAAGTTTAAGCAATTTATCAAGGGAGTGTATCTTCCAATTAGGTCGAAACATTGTACATGGCAACCAACACAATGGATCAAAAGCTTCCATTGCCTATGAGCCACAACCAATCAAGGCAAACGCCGGAAAATATACCACCTAGAAGAGATAAGACCAACAAATTTCCCAATGCGTTTTGCTCCGGTCCCTACTCATCAATTTACACCAAAATTTAATTGTACACATTTAGCCACACTATATACAATGCTATCAAAATATAATCAACAAATGAGTTTCTCAAAGTACAAACCTTGTAACCTTTAGGCGCCGCAGTCATCACACAAACCGTGAGATGGCCATTGGTGAATCCCAATAATGATGTGAGCATGATCATCCATCCTTCATTTGCATATTTTGCAGTGAAGTAAAATGCAGGGACAAAGAGGAAACGAGCTAGTATCGCGATCATTAGGCCCTTTCGAGACTCCAAGTTTAAGCACTTTATCAAGGGAGTGTATCTTCCAACTAGGTCCAAAACATTGTACATGGCAATCAACACAATGGAATACCTACAAATTAAAAGAAGATCACCGATTTTATCAGCTTTTATGTTCCAAGTTTACTTTTGATAATAGACCATATACTATACTTATTAAGTAAGAGCTATACCATGCGCCTAATGTGTGATGTCCTGTATCTTCATACAAAAAACCCGGGAAAATTGACAGTGTCAGCACATAGATAAGGTATAACCCCAAAAAATAATCCCAATTTTGACATAGTAATTGTTTCAGGGTGAAACGATCCACTACTTTGGCACCATCATCCTCAACCTGCAATGTTTGAAGATGCAGTCTCATGAAAAAGTTGGTTAAATAATTCACAACTGAAACTGAAAAATGAAAGTGAAATGATTTGATGCTGTATCTTATTATTACTTGATTGATACCGGCAGCAGCAAGGTCAGCTGTAACAGTTTTAGATCCTTCCGAAGCTGCCTTGGACCGGAAATACTTGACAATTGGCAACTTAGGGAAGTAATATGCATACAAGAAAATGCATAAAAATTCTATTCCTGTGGAGATTGCCAAGAATAGTACTGCAAAAATAAAAGGTTCAAATAAGTGTCAATAAGAAAGAAAAATCAATCAAAACGCGATAAGTGTGCCTATAATTCATATAAGTATGTTTCATATAAAAAAAATGCACAAAGTTAAGTAAAGACAAGAGCACTGAGTACTAATCAAGCTAAGTCCTCCTAAACTAACATCGAGAATGAATATACTTATATACTTACAAGCACCCTTGCGTAGTCCATCATGAGATTTGTCGAATGCTGCCTTTGTAACTAGCCTCAGAACAGAGGTCAGAGCACCGGATGCAGCCAAACCAGCAAAGAAAGACTGTGTGTAGGCATGCATCACAGGACTAATTAGTATTACACTATTACATCTATACTATAGGTGAGTTTAAGTAATAACCGCGACACATTTTACATACTTGTAAAAGTTCAGGAATCATAAAGGCCAGGTCTCCACACATCCCACCTTGTACAAAAGCATCTGCAACACCGAAAGCACCAACCAGTATGCATAAACCAATATAAGGTCCAACTCTATTAGAGTTTGGTTTTTCATATATGTTAATATTGTATATTTGGAAAGTTTATCTTGTTTAGGAGTTTTAGGCAAGTTAGGTATTCTATTGTAGATTGGTATATATTTGTGATTAATAGAATACAGAAGGCCAAGCCGTTTTCTCCCATATTTCTCCACTTTAACATGGTATCACAGCCTCTCTAATTTTTAGAGAATTTTTCGATCCTTGGTTTGTTTGTTTGAATTATTTCCGCAAATTCATTTGTTTGTGAGATTAGGCTTCAATTTTTCGTTACAACTTTACAAAGATTACATTTTTTTCGGAATTAGGGTTTCTTTTCCCCCAATTATCAGTTTTGTGGTGCATTCCTTCGAGTGTACTGCTGGGCGTTTTTATTTGGTTTGTGGGGTGTTGCGATCTGCTTCGTGGTGCTGCTGTGTGGTGTTGTTTGGTGTGCGTGTTGCTGCTGTGTGGTGCGTGTGCTGTGTGGTGCGTGTGTTGTGCTGCGTGAGGTAGTGCGGTGTTGTTGTTGTTGTGCGTGCTGCTGTTGTGTGGTGCGTGGGGGTGCTGCGTGTGTGTGGTGCTACGGTGTGTGTGCTGTTGTGTGTGCGTGGTGCTTTGTGTTTATTGGTTTTGGTTTGGTCGTGCTGTGAGGTGCGCTTGTGGTGGTGGTGTGTTGATATTTGTTTTATATTTTTTGGTGAGTTGTGGTTTGGTTAATCGTGGTGTAGTGCGATGCCGGGTGATGATGACACACCTCCTAATCCTCCTTCTAAGTACGAGCCGTTCACCGATTACTACCTTCATCCTAGTGAGGGCTCTGAATTGGTGATTTGTCCAGTGTTGCTTACCGTCGACAACTATGAAGAGTGGTCGAGGTCAGTTCGCAACAATCTTCGGTCCAAGAGCAAGCTCGGGTTCGTGGATGGCTCTATTGTTCAGCCCGATCCCAAGCATCCAGATTTTCGTCAGTGGGGTATTGTTAATTCTACTGTTGTTGCTTGGATTTATAATACTCTTGATGTTTCAATTCGTTCTATTGTTATTATTCCTGATGATGCTAAAACTTTATGGGATGATTTGCATGATCGTTATTCTCTTGGTAACGGTCCTCGTATTTTTGAATTGAAACATGATATTGCTGATTGTAAGCAAAGAGGTCGTTCTGTTGCAGTTTATTATGGTGAATTGAATAAATTGCAGAATTTATTGTCTAGTTATGTGAAATTGCCTACTTGTACTTGTTCCGCTGCGAAAGAATATGCTAAGTTGCATGAGAATGAGTTGTTGCATCAGTTTTTTCTTGGTTTAGAACCTAAGAAGTTTGGTTCTGTTGTGTCTACTTTGTTGATGAGTGATCCCTTGCCTTCTATGAATGTTGCTTATGCTAAAGTTGTTGCTGATGAGCGTAAGCAATCTGTGTCTGAGGCACATGAGACCTCTTCCTCTACGACTGTTGGTTTTAATGTAACAGGTACGGCTTCCGGTCGAACTACCGAACGGATTGAGTGTACTTATTGTAAAAGGTCTGGTCATGATAAGGACCATTGTTATCAACTTCATGGCTTCCCGGGTGGGGTCGTGGTGGTCGTGGTGGTCAAGGAGGTAGTGGTGGTCGGTCATCTGGTAAGGGGAAGGGTGAGTTTGCTGGTGCTGCTGGAAATTCTCGTGGTAATAATGAGCCGGTTTCGGATTCTGATCGTGGGAGTGTTCCTACGATTACTGATGCTCAATGGAAGGAACTCATGTCTACGGTAAAGGGTGCCAAGTCTGGTTCTTCGTCAGATGGCAACAAACTTGGTACGTATAATTCCTTTGATTGGCTCATTGACACTGGCGCTTCAAATCATATGTCTGGTAATATTGATCTTTTCACTGATTTACATGACATCCCTTCGCCTGTTGGTTTACCCAATGGGAAGAGTACAACGGCAACGAAGGAAGGAAGAGTTATTTTGTCTGATAATTTAACTCTTGATAATGTTTTATAAGTTCCTGCTCTTACATGCAACTTGTTATCTGTGTCTCAATTGTTAGAAAAACAATGCTATTTTATTATGTTCACTGACAAGCTATGCATTATTCAGGATCGCAGTTTGAGGAACCTGATTGGAGCGGGGGTCCAATGTGATGGGGTCTATATTTTTCGTCCGGTTTGTGCTCGGATTCTGCAGGCAAACAAAGTGGTTATTTCAGATGCAAGTTTGTTATGGCATAGGCGTCTCGGGCATCCGTCAATGCAAGTTGTGAGCTCTCTTCCGGGAGTTTCTAGTAGTCATAGTACTCATAGTAGTAACTCTGTTTGTTCGTTTAATTGTGACATTTGTTTTATGGGGAAACAACCCCGAAACTCTTTTCCGTTAAGTATGAATAAAGCATCTGGAATTTTTTGATTTAATTCATTGTGATATTTGGGGTCCAAATAAGATTGCCTCTAGTTGTGATGCTCGTTATTTTCTAACCATTGTTGATGATTTTTCTCGTGCTACTACGATTCTGTTAAAAAAACTACTTCAATTTAAGTATTTGGAATTACACAATGCAAGTTGACATACCAATAGACAACCCAGGGTACTAATGAAGTATATACTGTATCCGGTTATGATTCTTTTTCTAGTATCAATCAGCGATTCGTTGTACGCAAGAATCGCTATTGTTCCAAGAGCACATGGTTGATATACTAGTGTAAGTACTCTTGAAGGATGATAATTCTTCATAACAAAACAAGGAAAACCAACATTAAAAATAAAAATTCGCAATCTTAACTTAGGAAAAATTATTTTTCTTTAGAACGAACTAACATTATTGCAATAAAGAATATTCATCTACATTACTATAATTTTACTGCACTAAATCAATAAAACTAAAACATTTATATACATACACTATTTTTGTATGTATGTTGCATGTGTTATGTGTATATACATTCACACATATAATGATATAATTAGGTGTACTTAATAATTTATAGATTACTGATTAAATATATATTGTTTTTTCCCAAGTAATTCAAATATACCCCTTTTTTTTAACCTTTTCTTTTAGTTGTTTGTAACAAGTTTTTTCAATTAGTTAAATAGAGTCAATTAACCCATTTTTTGAATAGATTTTATATTTCAGATTGTTTCATACTTTCATATCAACTTAATGCAACACATAACAGTATAACACTAATATCATATTTTATTATTTTTGTTTGAGTTGATCCTTTAACATAAGACACATATACAAAACTTGAGATCAAATCCTGTCATATTTTAATTTGTCGGGTTGCTCTGAGGCAGCCCAAAAGTTATTAAATACATAAAGGGACAAAAAAGGAAGAGAATCATACAGGGAAAACTTTGTAATAGTAGTCATTAATGGTGGCCATACTGTTCCATGCAAGGAGTGACCCCAATCCAAGAAACCAGCACATTATCACAGCATTCCTCTTTCCCTGATTAATCACCAGGAAAAACAAATAATTAAAAATCTTATCCATCATAATAGTTTCTTTGAATTTACTGAAAATTAGAAATAAAATCATTGAAACTTTAATTCAAACACTTTATTAATTAATTACCTGCAATTTCTCAGGAGCGCCATTTTCAACCTCAAAAGAGTCAAATCCCATGATTAATTCACAAAATCAATTGACAATTCTGATTGAACTTTTTAAACCATTGTATCATTTGTATACATGAATATATGACTTATTTTTATACGAGTAGATTAAAGACTTAACTTGTAAGTTGTACTCCTCATTAATTACTACTGCCCACCCACTAAACATGCATCTTATTACATATGGCAACTTAATTGCATGAATGCCATATTGCACTGCATGCAGGGCCTTTGGAGTACTTTATTAACAATAAATAATATTGTGCATAGAGTTAGGGCCTCTTCTCTTCAGATTATTTTCAGTTCAGCTCAGCTCAACTTAGTTTTGTTGAGTTCCTATAAGTTCAGTTCAGTTTAGTTTTATTTCCTTCTCTTATAAAATATTCAGTTTAGTTTAGTTCAATTTAATTCAGCTCAGTTTAGTCAATTAGAACAAGCCCCTTAGTGAGTTACAAAGGGTAGTGACATTAATGTTAGGTGTTATACATTAAAAGATTGAGTAAAGAGTTATGCCATGTCATTTCTTTCTTTTTTTTTTATTGTCAATTGGTTTTAGCATGAAATCTTACAAAACTAAATACTTCAAACTTACTGTTGTAAGGTTGTTAGAATAACAACTTTTTTATGGGAAAACTGTCCAAAGTTCATATATAAACAGAAAATTTTCCAAGAGTAAAAAGATATATTATCTTGCCTTATTGCTTATATAAATAATGAAAATAATATGATGAGAGCAAAGTCTAAAAGGGGCTAGGAATTGCCTCAAAAAAAAATTAAAAAGGGAAAATTTAAATGAGTGACATTGAAGATTACAACCCGGAGTACCCCAATCAAATTATGTCTAGTGTTGTCCAAATGCCAAACGGCCCAACTTTCAAGCCCACCACATTGTACAGTCCAACAAAATAGAGAGCCCAAAGCCTGTCTTAACCTCGTTGATTTGTTTAAGTTGCGCAAGTTGACCTTTGTGTTGTTTAAATCTTTGATTGATGATCTTAAATATCCTAGGCACGACTCTTCACCAAAAAAAAAAAAAAAAAAAAAAAAAAAAATCCTTGGCACGACTAATTGACTGTTGGTGTAGTGGTGATTGGGCCTACACTTGGTAGGTAGGACCAGTGTTCGATCCCATGCAACAACAATTGGGAGGGGACTAGAACCTAACCACTCAGAACTGAGACTTAGGTAGGGAGGAGGAAAGCGCGATACATGTAGTTGAGCTCCTCTATAAATTCAGGTGCTTTTGATGAATAAGATTTCATGAAAGTATAAGTCAATCTTTTTTTCATCAAAATTTCATTTCTTCACTTTGACTTGCCTTTAAATATTAATGATATGCAATTGATTATTACTTCTTCCCTGTTTCTTGTTCGGTATTGTCTGCTTTATTTTAAAGAAAAACGCGTTTAGGTTCTTGTTAGCATGTTAGGATTGTTAGCCAGTTAAACACTTTTTTTTTTTCTATTGTTTGCAATGAGTGATAATTGCCATATTCGTCAACTGTTGTTTCTTGTTTAATTTATAGGCTGTTGTTAGCATGTTAGCTATCTGAACAATTTTTGTATGATTTGCAATGAGTGATAATTGCCATATTTGTCAGCTGTTGTTTCTTGTATACTAGCTGATCATTGCTACAAAGCCATGGAAATTTAAATATATCGGGTTTGCAGCTTAGTCTGTTGTGATTAGATAGCAGGTTCAATTCTAGACTGGTGAATTCAGTCTCGAACTAGAAGAAGAAATTCTCAACAAGGATAACCGAAAAAGAAACACTTGTATACAATTGATAACAGAGACATTTCTTTCCAAGTATCAAAATAATAATCAAACTATGCACAACTTCCCCTGCTTCTAGTGAATTGTATTGTTCAATCTATCAGCTCACCTTAGTATCAAGACCTAGAGTTTCAAGGCGATAAGAAATAATGTGGAATATTGTTTGTATATCCCTTAAAGATTAAAGAAACTAGCAAAGCTATTTATAAAGTGTGGCTCACCATGTCTTGTATTTTATCTCTACTAGAACGATCGGTTGCCTATGATCCACAGCCAATCAAGGCAAACACCGGTAAATATACCTGCTAACAGGAATAAAACAAGCAAATTTCCCATCGCGTTTTGCTCTGGTCCCTGCAATAATTAAAACCAAAACTATTTAAAATTTGCTTTAGAAAAATCCATACAAGATATCAACCAGCACTAAACTACAGGACTGATCAGCACTTCACACCATATAACGAACCTTGTAACCCTTGGGCGCGACTGTCATCACACAAACTGTGAGATGGCCATTGGTGAATCCCAATAGGGATGTGAGCATTATCATCCATCCTTCATCACCATACTTAGCTGTGAAGTAAAACGCGGGGACAAAGAGGAAACGAGCTACTATTGCAGTCAATAAGCCTTTTCGAGACTCCAATTTTATGAACTTTATTAGGGGAGTGTATCTTCCTATTAGATCCAAAACATTGTACATAGCAATCAACACAACAGCATACCTTCAAAACCAAATTTGATAGAACAATGTATACTACAAGAGGGGGGTGAATTGTAGTGTATGTAGACTATGGTAAATTTTGCGGAATTAAATCTACTACTAAGAGAAAAGACACTGAGATAGGCAATGAATAAATTCACTATGTAAAAATGATTTACAATCACTAATACGTTGCCTAGACTCAAGTTCCGTGAGGAACTCAAGTTACCCAACTGTGATCCCTTAATCACAGTTTCTCACACTTTGTGATTCTATTCCGAATCACTTGTACAGTGTAACGAACTCTCTCAAGTCTCACACTTTACAACTCTCACAACCCAATCCCAATTACACAATGATTACAAATATTTCCTAAGGAACTTAAGAGACTAAGGATGGAAGGAACTTCTCGTTTTAAACACTTTGAAACTCTACGCTCAGAATACTTAAAATTGTTTTTCCACACTTTCAAAAAGCCACGTTGATCTATTTTTATAGGGAGATTATCCAAGCTTCTATCATGTTCCTACTTCCCCCTCAATCCCACGTTCACCTATATTGGGAAGTTGGGATGTAAGTGGAGGAAGTTGAGAAACATGATTTCACTAACTTGACTCCCAAGTCCAACGTGCATCCTGTTTTTAAGCAAATAGAATTTTACCAAGTCAAAATCAGTTTAAAAGAATATTTATTAAAAAGATAAATATTTATTTATTAAAAAGATATTTAAACAATTAATTAATTTAAAATAAATTTATCTTTTAAATTAAAGAATTATTTAGATTTTATTTATTTATAAAATAAATCTTTTCAACTGATTTTATCCCAATATTTTCAAACTGATTTTATCTCTTCCTTAAATTAAGGATTTTGAAAACTGTCAAAAACTTTTCTGAGTCATCCGTCAAGTTCCTTCAGGAACTTCAGGTTCCTTCAGGAACTTCAGGTTCCTTCAGGAACTTCAGGTTCCTTCAGGAACTTCAGGTTCCTTCAGGAACTTCGAGTTTCTTCTTAGTTCCTTCCAACACTTTTGTTTCTTAAGTTCGTACACTGAGTAACTAAGTATATAGAGTCGTGAGGATATCTTGAAAGCTTGCATTCATCGTCAAGTCTTCCAAACTTTGTTGTTCCTACTCCGGAACATATTACTTCAAACCTGAATCTTCTGCTTAACCAAGACTCTTTAAACATCATTAGTCAGAGTTTGTTTTATGTAAGTCAATCATCAAAATATAAGGTAGTCAATTCAACAATATTCCCCCTTTTTGATGATGACAAACAAAAACAAACTCGGTTAAAACAAAATAATCATCCAGGCAAATGTCGTAACCATTAACTGAATAAACTAATTATATAAACAAAACAGTAAAATAAACTAAGTATTAAGAAGTCTGCATCATTCATGAAATTAATAAATTATGAAATTTATACCTTTGTTTAAACGATGAAGACTTGAAGAGGAGTCGGTTTGAGTCCAGCTTTCTGAGTTTGTTCTTCTCTTCCCCCTTTTGACATTATCAAAATGATAGAAAGAGCATGCTATATATAGTACTAAACTACGGAGGGAGTAGTAAATCTGAATTCATGAACGATTAAGCATGCGCGCACAGTTCATATGCAACCAAAATGAGAATATCAAATTTAAAAACAAATCAAGCCAATTGATTTCAAACCGAATCAAAACAAAATGTATAAAACAAACCAAAAAAGATCCAAAATTAACAAAAGAAAAACTGAACAGAAGAACATCGTTCATAAATCACAAGAGACAGTGGGGTAGGTATGTTTGGCAGAGAGTGGAAGTGGTAGGAGCTTCATGGTAAAGGAACATCTTTGATTGCCTTGAGAATGGTCTTGTAGCACTGTTCCTTCACCGTAGCTTTGACTTCCTGGGATGAGGAGTCCATATGAGCATTGATTTTATCTTCCAGAGAAATCATCTGAGTTTGCAGCCCCCCAACTGTAGTAGCCAAGTGATCCACTTTAGAGGTAAGGGTAGTTATACTCTGTGTAAGTGTAGTGGACAAATGCTGAAGTTCCTCCTGGATTTGCAAGAGACTTGGACCAGAGCTAAAAGCGCTGAATCCGAAACCAGAAGTACAAGGCTGGGAAGCAGGTGGAGAAGGTGTGGTTTGGTGAGCAGGGGATGGAAATGGAGGTGGTGATGGAGTTTCTTCTGGAACAGATGAGGAGGGACCCTGAGGAACTTGGATGGAAGTTCCTTCGGAAACTTTGGTTGAATCATCATCCAACTCAACAATAACAGGCTTAGATTGCAGGGTTCTGGGTTTAGATGTAGCAAGTCTGATACTTCTCCTTCTTCTTCCTGTTACAGGGGTGTGTTTGACAGAGCCCCCAATTTCCTGAAGCAACTCTTTCATTAATTTCTCTTGATCATCCTCTTCCTCCTTCTCACTCTCACTCTCTTTTTCTATTATATCACTCTCACTCTCTTTTCCAATTGTGTCTTTCTCTTTTTCTTTTTCTCCTGCTTCCTCTGATTTACCTTCTGTTTTCTCTCCTTTGCTACTCTTCTTTACTACTGCCCCATCACTCTTTTCTTCTTCGTCCTCTTTGTCACTATCTTTTTCTGTTTCTTTCTCACCAATTTCTTCTTTATTTTTCTCACTATCTTCCTCTCTCTTTTCTCCTTCCCCCTCACTGTGTTCCCCCTCAGACTCACTTTGCACATCAGATGAAAAACCAACATTCCCATGCACCACTTTTAAATTCAGCTTTAACAGTGATTTTTCTTGAAGGATGTGTTCAGGTTTGAGAATGTATGTCTCGGTTTGTGGCAAAGGAACTTTCAAATCCTGAAACACCACTGTCAAAAGGGAACCATAGGGTATGTGTAGGTCGGGAATGCAGTGGTCTAGGTGGGCTATCATTAAGGCAGGAAAGTTAATGCTAACTTTCTTTGCTAGACAGAAGATAAGGGATGCATCTAACAGGGTAACAGTGCTGCGTTTTTGGGAACGAGGAAGAATTCCTCTCCAAATGATGTTGAACAATAGTTTATGCAAAGGAGTTAAGGCATTGTGGTTAGTTGTAGTAACTTTCGGGTTTCCACCAATAAATGTGACAATGTCGGTTTCATTGTGGCCATCTACGGTGTTTTTGGATTTGTTTTTGACATAGGTTCTATATCCAATATTTGGGGTTTTAAACAATTTGGCCAAATAACCTGCATCAAACTCAATATTCACACCACCAACCGTAGCACTACATACACCATCAACGCAAACAAAAGATGAGCAAAATTCATCCATTAATGTAGGATAAATTGGAAACTTTGAACATACATCCAACAAATATATCCAATTTTGATAATCCAACAACTCTAAAATTTCGGAAAACTTACAATCCGTGCACCATGAGTGATCAATTGCATACCCAAGTAAGAATTTGTCGTTTCGGGTTTGCCGGGCTTTGGTGCGACGGGCCTTAGTTTTTTCTGGTTTTTCCTTGGGTTGAGTAGCCTTGCGTTTTGGTGCGTGAGAGGAGGAAGGGATTATCATAGTTGGAGGGACGGGTTTTGATGGTGAGTTCCGTCCGGATCGTCGTTCTAAGGGGTTGGAATTGATGTTGGTTTTCATGGTTGGGTGAATTTTGAGAAAGTAGGAGAAGTGTATAAATGGAGGTTGGTGGGAACGTGAAGGTGAGGAGGGGTTTGTGGGGAGTGACGGGTGATGATAGGTGATGAAGTTGAAGGGTTTGTAAAAAGTGACGGTTTAAGGGGTGTGGTGAAGTGACGGTTTAGGTGAAGTGAATGTGGGAGGGAATGTGGGAAAGCGTGTTAGTGGGGAGGTTGAAAGGTTGTGTGATTTATTTACAATAAAAAGAAAAATAAAAATAAAAATAAGATAAAATCTAATTGAGAAAAAAAATCTTTTTGTTGTTTTGGAATTTATAAGATGAAAAAAGATAAAATTAAAGATAAATAAAAATGCTAGTAAGTTACTTCAGAGTAAAATACTGGTTGACCTGTACAGAGCTTTTCAAAAAAACTTGGAAAATAATATGGCTTAATTTGTCTTCTTTATTGACATAATCACATGATCACACACTCATTAGAATTACATGCTTGTTCATTGCAAGATTCGAGATTATGTTTTTCACACCAAGGTTATATATAGCAATGCTCAGTCGTTTCACTAAGACATACCTTGGGGTTCCAAGAAGAACTGCTCAATTCAGCTTTATCATTCCGAGTTCCAATCGCATCTTTTCGAATTTTTCTCTACTCAAAGGCTTTGTTAGAATGTCAGCAATTTGATATTCAGTTTGTACAAATTCTAATTTAATAGAGCCTTTTTCCACATTGTCTTTTAGAAAGTGATGCCTAACATGAATATGCTTTACACGTGAATGATGTACTGGATCTTTTGAGATGCAAATAGCACTAGTATTATCACAGTATATAGGAACACATTCTAAAATTATGCCAAAATCACGCAACTGTTGCTTTATCCATATTAATTGGGAGCAACATGCAGCAGCAGCTACATATTCTGCTTCAGCAGTGGATAGAGCAACAGTGTTTTGTTTCTTGGAACTCCAAGAAACTGGACAAGAGCCTAAGAATTGAACCATACCTGACGTGCTCTTGCGATTTACTAAGTCTCCGGCATAATCTGCATCAGCAAATCCTTTGAGATCGAATGTATCACTTAGTGGGTAGAATAAACTCAAGTCTGCCGTTCCTTTAAGATATCTCAGTATTCTTTTTACGGCAGTTAGATGCGACTCTTTTGGATTTGATTGGAACCTAGCACAAAGACCAACACTAAAAGAAATGTCAGGTCTACTTGCAGTTAAATATAATAAGGAACCAATCATACCTCTGTACATTGTCTGGTCCACACAAGTTCCTGAGGGATCTTCGTCTAATCTAGAGTTAGTTCCCATAGGAGTGTGGTTAGTCTTTGCGTTGTCAAGGTTATACTTTTTCAGGAGTTCCTTGACATATTTTTGCTGATGTATAAATATTCCTGATTCTGTTTGTTTGATCTGCAGTCCTAAAAAGAAATTGAGTTCCCCCATCATGCTCATTTGGAACTCACTACACATCAAGTCAGCAAAGTACTTGCACAAAGATTCGTTAGTTGCACCAAATATAATATCATCAACATAGATCTGTACAGATAAAAGATGAGTTCCTTTAGATTTTAAAAACAAAGTTTTATCAATTTTTCCTCGTTTAAAATCATTTTCCAAAAGGAACTTAGACAATCTTTCATACCATGCTCTTGGAGCTTGTTTTAGTCCGTAGAGAGCCTTATCAAGTTTAAAAACATGGTTTGGAAAATTTGGATTCTCGAATCCAGGGGGTTGATCGACGTAAACTGTTTCTTTTAATAAACCATTCAAAAACGCACACTTTACGTCCATCTGATACAGTTTAAAACCCATAAAAGCAGCAAAAGATATTAAAATTCTAATAGCCTCAAGTCTAGCAACAGGAGCAAATGTTTCCTCAAAATCAATACCCTCCTGTTGGTTATATCCCTTTACAACCAACCTAGCCTTATTTCGTACAATTGTACCATATTCATCAAGTTTGTTTCGAAAGACCCATTTTAAGCCTATGACCTTTTTATCTAGTGGCTTAGGTTCAAGATGCCATACCTGATTTCTTTCGAATTCATTGAGTTCCTCTTGCATGGCTATAATCCAGTCAGGGTCTTCTAAGGCTTCTTTGTGGTTGCGAGGTTCCAAAGTAGATAGAAAAGCATTGAAGGCACAGAAGTTCCTCATTTGCGATCTAGTCTGAGTTCCTTTGCATAAGTCACTGATAATTTTGTCCAGTGGGTGTGACTTTTGGTGCTTCCAAGGTTTGGGCTGGAAGGTTTGGATAGGAACTCGACTATTCTGATTTCCTGAGCCTGTTGCTTCTTCTTCAGTGATTTCCTCTTGTGTTATTGGTTCCTCGGCAGGTTCTTCATTCTGAGGCTGTTCTCTCGAAGGAACTTCAGTCTGTATGTCGAGTTCCTTCTCTGGATTTTCATGATTTTCATTTAATCGAGTTGGCTGCTTATTTGGAATTACTGCATCTTCTTCTTGTTCTTGAGGACGTACTAGACCAATTTCAAAGTCATAGTCCTCATGTTCCTGTGTACATGGAAGTGGATTAGTTTCATCAAATATAACATGCACACTTTCCTCAACACACATAGTGCGTTTATTGTAAACTCTATACGCTTTACTGTTAGTAGCATATCCAAGAAATACGGCTTCATCACTTCTTTCATCGAATTTCCCTATGTTCCTTTTACCATTATTATGCACAAAACATTTACAACCAAATGCTCTCAGATGAGATATATTCGGTTTTCTGCCTTTCATAAGTTCATAGGGTGTCTTATTTAATATAGGCCTTAGCATGACACGATTTATAATATAACAGGCTGTATTCACGGCTTCTGCCCAAAAGTTCCTTGGAAGATCGCTGGCTATTAACATGGTTCGAGCCATGTCTTCTAAGGTTCTGTTCTTCCTTTCCACAACTCCATTTTGCTGTGGAGTTCTTGGAGCTGAGAAATTATGACTTAAGCCTTGTTCCCTGCATAAATCATCAAATTTAAAATTCTCAAATTCAGTGCCATGATCAGATCTAAGGTGTATCAGTTGATGTCCGGTGGACTTTTGAATTCTCCTGAAAAATGTGACAAACTCATCAAAAGTCTCATCTTTGCTAGACATAAAAATTACCCATGTAAATCTAGAATAATCATCAACAATTACTAAGACATACTTCTTTCCACTTCTACTTTGAATCCTCATAGGACCACACAAATCCATATGAATTAACTCTAAAGGTTTCGTGGAACTCACCATTTTCTTGGATTTAAAGGATGATCTGACCTGTTTTCCTTTCACACAAGCATCACAAATTTTGTCACATAGGAACTTGATTGAAGGAAGTCCCTCTACCAAGTTCCTTGTTCTTAATTTATCAATCAAAGAGAAACTTGCATGACCAAAACGTTTATGCCACAGTAAAGGATCATCCTCAATGACACTGAGGCAAGTTAAGTTGTTCCTCGGAACTGTATTGAGATCCACTGTATAAGTGTTCCCTTTCCGAGTTCCTTCCAGCAAAACTTTCCCAGTGTCATTCTGAATGATGCTACATTTTTCAGAATCAAAACTTACTGAGTTTCCTTTATCACAAAATTGTGATATGCTTAATAAGCTGTGTTTGAGGCCCTCGACTAAAAAAACGTTATCAATAGCTTGGGAACTTGACCTTCCAACTTTTCCTACGGCAACAATGCTGCCTTTCTTATTATCACCAAAGGTCACAGTTCCTCCTGTATAGGCCGTCAGTGAGAGAAATCTTGATTCATCTCCTGTCATGTGCTTGGAACAACCACTATCGAGGTACCATTGGTTGTTCCCCCTCACTACGACCTGCAAAAGAAACTAAGGGTTAGATTCAGGAACCCCATCTTTCATGGGTTCCTTCGTTGATACAGCAGACTCATTTTTCTTTTGCCATACATAAACTATATTTTTAGTGGACTTAAGTTCCTTTCTTTTGCATTCAGTATCTTTGTGTCCTGACTTGCCACAGAAGGAACACACAGTCTCACTAGGAAGTTCCACATAGTTTTTCTTTTTACTACTACTCTTCTTTTTGTGGTTGAAACCCAAACCTTCTGTCCTTCTGGTTTGAGCTTCAAGTATCCACTTTGGAACTCCCATGTGGATTACACTCTCATTGTTTCTTTCTCTTTCTAGATCCTTTTCAAGGAACTCATTTTTGTCTTTAGTAACCTGCAATTCTTTTTTCAAATTTTCAAGATCATCATTAAAGGTTACTAAAGGCAATTGAAGAGCATTATTAGAATCAATGTTAGTGCATAGCAATTTATACTGAGTCAATTCAACATTTAACATGATATTTTCATTTTTGACTCTTTCCAGTGTTTCTTTAAGCATAGTATTTCTATCTAGCAAATCAAAGAATCTTCCCTGAACATCTGTTCTTGAACTATTCAAATATTTCATATGATCCTTATAGATTTCTAGAGCTTTTTCATTTTGTCCAAGTTTAAGACATATTTCTTTATATTCATCCAATGTTTCTATGAGCAAAGAAATTAATTTGTCTTTTGACAGGGATTTCAGAAATTTAGGTTCGAGATTTACCTCCTTTGACTTTTCACTGTGTTTAGCCATCAAACACAGGTTTGCAGTTTCTTCTTCCGTGGATTCTTCTTCATCCTCAGAACTTGTGTCTCCCCACGCAGCTATCATGGCTTTCCTGTAATCAGATTTTGAAAAGTTAGGAGTATTAGATTTTCCGTGTTCCTTCATTTTGCCTTTTCCTTTTTCTGATTCCCAGAGAGGGCATTCCTTGATGAAGTGATCTGTGTTCCCACATTTGTGGCAACCTCCTGTTTCCTTGGAGTATTGGTTCTTCTTGAAGTTCCTTTTCTTTTGGTCACCAAACCTTTTGTTGCGGTACAGCTTTTTTAACTTCCTGACTAGCATGGCAGCTTCTTCCTCTCCAGATTCGGAATCCTCATCACTTGGTTGGGCAACTTTTAAAGCGATTCCTCGGCTTTTTGAGCTTTCTTGACTTTTGTTTGATAGGTGAAGCTCATGAGTTATCAAGGAACCTGCAAGTTGTTCAAGGTTAAAGGTTGTAAAGTCCTTTGATTCCTGCAAAGCAGCCACTTTGGCTCTCCACCGTTCATCTTCAGGAAGGCTTCTTAGAATTTTGCGTACCTGTTCATCCATAGGAACAACTCTACCAAGAGAAACTAATTCATTAGTAATATTTTTAAAACGAGTAAACATTTCTTGAATAGTTTCTTTTGAACCCATTTCAAAACGTTCATATTTAGAAAGCAGTATATCAATTTTAGAACGTTTGACTTCATGAGTTCCTTCGTGGGTTATTTCTAGTAAATCCCATATTTCTTTTGCTGTTTTACATCCCATAACACGGGTGTGTTCATCTGGCCCTAAACCCCAAACTAGGAGTTTTTTAGCAGTAGCATTAATCTCTTTCTTCTCAAAGTCATTTCTATCATATTCAGAGATAGGTTTAGGAATTACCTCATTTTCTGCATTGGTCTTGGTTACCTCGTAATCTCCTACTTCGATAGCTCGCCAGACTTGATAATTCTCGGACTATATGAACATCTCCATCCTTGTCTTCCAATAGGCATAGTACTTCCCATTGAAGAGTGGTGGTCTTTGTGTAGAGTAACCTTCAGCTAGTCTCTCGTCCTTTGACATTGTTCCTCCAGGAACTTGACTCGACAGGGCTTCCTGCTTTTCCGAGTTCCTTGCTCTGATACCAATTGATAGAACAATGTATACTACAAGAGGGGGGGTGAATTGTAGTGTATGTAGACTATGGTAAATTTTGCGGAATTAAATCTACTACTAAGAGAAAAGACACTGAGATAGGCAATGAATAAATTCACTATGTAAAAATGATTTACAATCACTAATACGTTGCCTAGACTCAAGTTCCGTGAGGAACTCAAGTTACCCAACTGTGATCCCTTAATCACAGTTTCTCACACTTTGTGATTCTACTCCGAATCACTTGTACAGTGTAACGAACTCTCTCAAGTCTCACACTTTACAACTCTCACAACCCAATCCCAATTACACAATGATTACAAATATTTCCTAAGGAACTTAAGAGACTAAGGATGGAAGGAACTTCTCGTTTTAAACACTTTGAAACTCTACGCTCAGAATACTTAAAATTGTTTTTCCACACTTTCAAAAAGCCACGTTGATCTATTTTTATAGGGAGATTATCCAAGCTTCTATCATGTTCCTACTTCCCCCTCAATCCCACGTTCACCTATATTGGGAAGTTGGGATGTAAGTGGAGGAAGTTGAGAAACATGATTTCACTAACTTGACTCCCAAGTCCAACGTGCATCCTGTTTTTAAGCAAACAGAATTTTACCAAGTCAAAATCAGTTTAAAAGAATATTTATTAAAAAGATAAATATTTATTTATTAAAAAGATATTTAAACAATTAATTAATTTAAAATAAATTTATCTTTTAAATTAAAGAATTATTTAGATTTTATTTATTTATAAAATAAATCTTTTCAACTGATTTTATCCCAATATTTTCAAACTGATTTTATCTCTTCCTTAAATTAAGGATTTTGAAAACTGTCAAAAACTTTTCTGAGTCATCCGTCAAGTTCCTTCAGGAACTTCAGGTTCCTTCAGGAACTTCAGGTTCCTTCAGGAACTTCGAGTTCCTTCAGGAACTTCGAGTTTCTTCTTAGTTCCTTCCAACACTTTTGTTTCTTAAGTTCGTACACTGAGTAACTAAGTATATAGAGTCGTGAGGATATCTTGAAAGCTTGCATTCATCGTCAAGTCTTCCAAACTTTGTTGTTCCTACTCCGGAACATATTACTTCAAACCTGAATCTTCTGCTTAACCAAGACTCTTTAAACATCATTAGTCAGAGTTTGTTTTATGTAAGTCAATCATCAAAATATAAGGTAGTCAATTCAACAAAATTCAACTTAATCAGCATATATATGGTTTTTATTGTTTCTTATAAATAGATTAAATAGAAGATTCAGAGACATACCAGTCCCCTAATCTGTGAGTTCCTGTATTTTCATATAGAAAACCAGGGAATATTGACAATGTCAGCACATATATCAGGTATAAACCCAAAAAGTAATCCCAATTTTGATATATCAATCGTTTGAGTGTAAAACGATCTTCAACTTTTGCACTACCTTCAATCTGCAAAGATTCAAGTAGTCATCATGAAATGCTGCATAAATGTACAGCAGAACTTAATAATGCAGTAAAATAAACAAATGTAGCTTGCCTGGTTGATACCACCAGCAGCAAGGTCAGATGTAACTGTTTTAGACCCTTCTGAAGCTGCCTTTGCACGAAAGTACTTGACAATAGGCAACTTTGGGAAGTAAAACGCGTACAGGAAAATGCACAAAAACTCAACTCCTACGGTGATAGACAAAAACAATACTGCAAAAGGCAAGGGTATGATACATCAGTTACTAAGTCAAGACAATGGTACCCCTGTATGGCTATATAAGTGAGATTCGTAAATACAATCATTTACAATAATAACACCCTCCAGGGCTCTATTAGATACTACGGAGTCTAATAGTAACCCTGTATGGCTGTATAAGTGAGATTCGTAAATTGTTATTGCAATATTAACAAGTCTAATAGTCTAAAATAACTCTGCATAAACTTAAACGATTGTGATAGAGGGAGTAATAAACTCACAAGCACCCTTGCGTAGGCCATCATTAGATTTATCAAATGCTGCTTTCGTCACTAGCCTTAAACCAGAGGTTATAACACCAGAAGCAGCCAAACCAGCAAAGAATGACTGCAGATCAGAATCACAGTATTAGTAAGACTTATTAAACACTAACAAAACAACAAATGAATTTTTTTGTGGAAGTGCAAAGAATGGATGGATAACCACAACACATACTTGAATAAATTGAGGCGGCATAAAAGCCAAGTCCCCGCACATTCCACCTTGAACATGTGCATCTGCAACTCCAAACGCGCCAACAAGTAAACATAAACCGACATAAGGCCCAACTCCTCCTCTTCCAGATGTTCCTACATCTAACTGTCATGATCAAACAACACAATATTACTAAAATTCCAACTGAGAGACCTATAAACATTTAAATTTATTATATTCCACCAAACTATTTAAAGTGGCATACCAATAGACAACCCAGAGTACTAATGAAGAACAGAACCAATCCAGCAAGGTTCCTCTTTCTAGTATCAAGTCGCGATTCATTGTACGCGAGTATTGCCATAGTTCCCACAGCAAATGGTTGATACACAAGTGTGAGTACCCTTGAAGGATGATAATTCTTCATAAGAAAATAAGAGAAGCCAAAATCAACAATAACAACAACAAAAACAATCTTCACAAAATGTAACCAACATTGCAATAATGTACAAAGAAACTAAATCTTTAATTAGCTCCATACTTTCATGTAAACTTTAATACAACAAAATCAACTATTACATTATCATGCTTAAAATAGAATTTTCATACTGGAAAAACATTGTAATAATAATCTCCAATTGTCAGCATACTGTTCCATGATAAGAGTGACCCTAATCCAAGTAACCAGCAAACTATCACAGCATTCCTTTTTCCCTGATTACCAACACAAAAACAATCAAATCCAGCAAAAGGGTATCCTTGAATTTTACTGAAATTATGAAATAAATTCAAATTGACATAAATAATTTGTCAAGACATTATTTAAGAACACCTTACCTGCAACCTTTCAGGAGTGCTAATTTCTTCAGTAGTAACACCCATTTCTTCAATTTTACCTGTCACAAAATTAAAAAGACAGTGTGAAATAAACCAGTATATATGAGCATGAATTATATATCAGCAAACATATTATATTATGATTATTATAATATTAAGTAGCTTAAATCTGATCCCAAAAATGAGGGGAATAATGTCAAAGATACTTGCTAAAGTAAATCCCATAAAAAAAAACCATCAAATCAAATAAAAAAGATGAATTCTTTTTAAAAGATTTGGTTCGTAATTAAAGTTGCAGAAAAGAAATGACAAAAATAAGTCAAATAAATGAATGAAAGAGGAAGAGAAGATTACTCTGCTCTTGGCACTGGATTGGGCGAAAGTGTGTAAGAATAAAATGATTTAAAAAGAGAGAGATACTCTACATTAATATTGAAAAGAATCTCATAAAAATGGTAAATTCAATGGAAGATACGTAGAATAATTGAGCATTCATATTCTCATGACAATTAGGGCATGTTCTGTTCCGTTGAAATTCAGTTTAGTTCAATTCAGTTCAATTCAGTTCAGTTCAGTTCAGTTCAGCTCAGCTCTGCTCAGTTCAGCTCAGTACAGTTCAGTTCAGTTCACTTCAGTTCAATTCAGTTCAGCTCAGCTCTTAATTTATGTCTAATGATATTGCTAATGATATAAAACCAAATTTCATTCTTTTAAGCTCTTATTACAACGACGACAACAACAATAATAATAATAATAATGATAATAATAATAATAATAATAATAATAATAATATTAACAATAATAATAATAATAACAATAATAATTGAAATAATAATAATAATACTAATAATAATAATAATAATCAATAAATAATAATAATAATCATCAATAAATAATAATAATAATAATAATAACAATAATAATAATAATAATAATAATACTAATAATAATTATCAATAATTAATAATAATAATTATCAATAATTAATAATAATAACAATAATAATATTGATACAATTCATTGTTCAAATGGTTCTATTTTTTTGAAACATATTTCTAATGTTAATCTCATTGAGAAAATTAGAGTACTACACAACTTAAACTAATTTTAGCTAATTTCAGCTTTTCTTGTTGGTTTTTTTTGGTTTTTTTTTTATATATATATATATAATATTTTATTTAAAATTTGTTTAAATAGGTTAGATACATGTAAGTGTTTTGTGTTCTTTTGTCTAAATACTATTTTATTTTTAAATTAAATAGTATATGTGTTTAAAATGTTTAGCGGTTTTAAGTTTTTAATATATTTTTCATACATTTTATAATATATTTTCCATACATTTTATAATTATCAATAAATAATCAAAGATCACTAATCCATAGTTAAAAATCACTAATTAATAAGTTCAGTTCAGTTCAGTTCAGTTCAGTTCAGCTCGGTTCAGTTCAGTTTAGTTCAGTTCAGTTCAGTTCAGCTGAGTTCAGTCAATCGGAACAGGCCCTTATAGGTGTTTGTAATTTGTAAATTGTAATGAATCAATGTATCTTCTAAATAGTATTATAGGAGTATTAAGGAGGACTTTTATAGAAATAGTATTAGCTGTTTTTTTGGAGTAACAAACAAATTACAGCTTGAAATATCATTGATGAAAGATTATTGAAAATGAAATCAAAGTTGTGTTTGCTAAAAATTATTTTACCAAGCCGGAAAAAAAAAATCATACATACAAATTCTTCGAGGTGAAAATTAAATCGGATGGTTTGATGGGATAATTTTGGGTTGGGTCATTGAAGTAAGACTTGTTTGGATTTCGGATTGATTTTGGTTTTTGTCGAGTATTGAACATATACGTATACGTATTAATTTATTTGGGTGAGGTCAACATTGATGTTAATACTCCGTATCTTATATTTATATAATTGAACAAATTAACAAGTTTATGAAATAGTCTGTATAAAGGATTAGAAGATATAATCAATAACCTAAGTAATCCAAGTTACTCTCTCATAAGAAAAATCATAATAACACCAAACGATTAAGATAATATTTACTAAGGGCTTATTCTCATACGTTTATTTTCAGTTCAGCTCCTAATTTCCTTCTCTTATAAAATATTCATTTCAGTTTATTTTAGTTCAGTTCAGTTTAGCTCAGTTCAATTCAGTTCAGTTAGCTAAGTTTAGTTTATGAGAACAGACCCTAAATGTATAATACAATTGTAAGGATATTGATTATATCTTATACAAAGTATCTTTAACCATCAATAAACCTATACTAAAGGCGAAACCAGAAATGACATTCCTGATTAACAATTTTCCCGCCTTTTTTTTCCTTTCCTTCTTAGTTTTTTTTTAAAAACATATTTAATCCAATTATATTCAATTAAATATTTTACATATCTATTAACTATTACTAAAACAGAAGAGGATGACATCATCACTGCCCACGTGTCATTTTCTTAATAAATATTTTCCCGCCTAAATGCAATGATGATGTCATCCTTTTTTTTTTTTAGTGTAGAGTTATCCTATTTAACATTTTTGAAATTTAAATATTAAAAGCTTCTATCTTACAACTAAAACCTATCAATTTATTGAAGGAAATTGAAACAACTTTTAATAACACACTAATAAACGATCTCCTTTATTGAACTATGAATTAGACGACGTCGAACAAATACTATCTATATCATAGTTTTGATGAAAATAAAAGATTTTAAATTGCAAAATGTACGTAATTCTTATTTATATTCATGTATAATAACGATTTATTATTAAAATGTACAAATTAAAAATAGGTTTTAGAGAAACCGTGCATCGCACGGGTTCTAACCAAGATCAATTTATCGTATGAAATTGGAACAATTTTAAATAGCACACTAATAAATGATCTCCGTACTATGAATTAGACAATGTTAAACAGATACTATATCATAATTTTGATTAAAATAAAAAAATTTAAAATTTTGAAATTACAAAATATACATAATTCTTATCTATTCATGTATAATAGCAATTTAAAATGTACAAATTAAAAATAGGCTTTATATAAATCGTGCATCGCACGGGTTCTAACCTAGTTATTTTAAGTAAATTCGAATTTTAAATCAGGTATTTTATATTTAGATCCAATGTAAAATTATTGAGATAATTGAGTACAAGTCTAAATTATAGTGCTACTTCGAAAGAAAAATTATTTTATAAGATCTCTATTTTTTATTAGTTTCAATAAATAAGTACGGTTATTTACTCCAACATAAAATTACTTCGTACTTTGTTGTAACTAATAAAAAACGTAGGTGCAACACCATTATAAAATTGGTGAGAACGTGATTAGAATAAGACTGTAAATATCAAGGAAATCATTAAATGCGCCAACCTTACGATTATAATATTGGGCATATATAGCCGCATTGAGTAATGGACTAATTGGGTATGGAGTGACAGCAAGTTGACAAGTAAGAGATTGAAGCTAAAATAATGTGAAAATATGACCAATTGATAGATTTGACAAAAATAATTTGTTGATTAAATAAGAATAATCATTAGAAGGGGGATTGGACTACGTAGTATAAACGCCTAAGCCACTTAGACTTTTATTATACGACTAATTTACATTATTTTCATTGTGAAATACGTAGAAATAATAATAGTATCACCACGTTCTTTAGAAGATTTTTCAATACTATTTGTTGTGAAATAATAGTACTACTCATACTAATAAGCAAAGTACAACATCTATCTATCTTAAGTAAGGCAATTTGATATATTATGATACAAAAATGTGCTTGTTTGTTGTTTGTTATATTAAGAACATGTTACAGGCGATCAAATTTGCCTTAATAATGTTATTAAGATAGAAAGCATTTGGTATGGACATCAAGTAATATAGTGAGCGTAACGCTATAATCTAAGAATGATAAAAAAATAAATAAAAAAAAAAAAAAAAATCAAATTATGGTCATACCATATTACCATTGCTCTATGTGAGTATGTGACTCCATTGTCTCCACAGCCCATGTACCCAAAATAACAAAAAAAAAAAAAAAAAAAAAAAAAAAAAAATACTATACCATTTGTTGTATTTTTGTTCCGTATAACAAAAAAGAAGATACCATTTCGTGTGAATGCTAGCTAGACCTCTATTATGAGAGTATTCATTACTTCAAAGTCATCTTATTTAGGCAAGCATCTCTTTTTTTTTTTTATTATTCAAAAACCATTTATTTATAATATTTGCTAATAAGTCATACTTCCTCCGGTTTTTTATTTTTTATTTTTTATTTTTTATTATTGCACTGTAGTGGTTAGGTACAAATATTTTGGTAGTGGAAAAAAATTAGAGAGAGAAAGGTAAAAATACAATATTGTCCGTGTGACATATTGATAAATTAAAAAGTAAGTGTGAAAAAGCAAGGGTATGTTAGGTATTTGTAATGGGAACACAAATAATTTTTTTCCTAAAGAGGAAACGGTGCAATATTTGTGAAACTTTCTAAAAAGACAAGTGATGCAATAATAAAAGAATAGTGGAAGTATATTGTCAATTATAAAAGTCAAAATGATGTAAATTTTACTTAGGACGTACTTAACTATTTTCTAAAAAAAGAAAAAGTTGTGTTCAGGTCATTTTGTTTAAATGATATTTAATGAACTTATATTATATGTACTAAATTAAATTATTTTTATTAGAGTAAAGTTATATGTAACCCTTAAGGCTAAGAACAAATATTTAATTAATTTTTTAAGAAAATAAGTCACAAAAACGGAGAGCCCTAGAAAGTTAAATTTAAAGTGAGTGTGCTATTGGCAATATTTACTCCGTATTAATTACAGTATAACAACGTAAATATCTTAATAGTAATACGGAGTACATAGTTAAAGCTAAGATTTTGGGCCCAATAAGTAAACTACTGTATAATGAATTTATGGACCAACTTGGAAGTTGTATATGGATTATATGGGTCCACATTTGGGAAGGGGAACAAGGCAATGAAACACTAGGTCCCATTCATCGCCGCCCGTCAAATAGCCTTCTATCTCATATTGCTTTGCCCCATAAACCACTTTCCAATTTCAACTCAAACATTATAACTTCTTACATTTTTGACCCGACCCGTTTAGCAACGGTAGTAAATTATGATAATGAAAAGAAAAATTTGTCAAAAATAAACCAACCTTTGCATGATTAGCTCAAGATAAGCCAAATTTTCATTTAACTCAAAATAAGTCGACTATTTAATAGTGTTTTCTTTTAATAAGTCTAATGACCTGCCACCTACTAATCAAGTCATTTTTTTAATTAAAAATAATTTATTAAATGTTAAATATAATTACATAAAATAAACAAATTTAAAAAAAAAAATACCTATCCCCAGTTCCCTACTATCTCCCCTTCCACCAGCCGCCGGTCGGAGGCTGCTCTATCCCTCGGCCGCCGGTCGGGACCACTCCATCCCCCGGCGCCGGTGACCCCACCCCCTTCTTTTTTCGGCTTTTCCCACCCAACACCCCTATCCCTCCCTAGCTTTTCGCTTTCCTGCTTCCTACCGATAGCACCACCTACACAACCATCGCCACCTCGGTAACGCAAACAACAAAAACCAGACTCACCCACCAATTTACAGCTCTAGCCGCCACTTTCGCACCACCACAGCAGCACCAATTTTGCATCTACTTGAAATTGTGTTTGGCAGTAGTACGTCATTGAAAAGCCCCAATTTCGCTTCGATCTCATCGCAAGATTGACGAGGGCACGCATCCTCCAAGCATTGGTTCATCGCAGCCGCACAAGCAATGTTAAGGATGTCACACTTCCTTCCGGCGAATTGCCGGCGAACTAGGGAGCGAAAGAGGAGGGAGAGGGGTGAGTACGTGTTGGGGTGGGATCGACGGCCGGCGCCGGAGGATGGGGTAGTCTCAGCGGCCGGTGGAAGGAAAGTTAATGATGATGGGGGCTGCAGTGGGTACGGGGTGGCTGTGGGATTTTTTTATTTTTTATTTTTTATTTGATATAATTTTTTTTAAATAACTACTCATAAAAAAAAAACTTAATTTGTTTTTTTAAAAGATCAACCCCATAATGACATGTGCCATAAATTACCAAAATAACCGATTTTCCTAAAATTCAACAAGTCATGATTTATTTTGAGAAGCTACCCTATAAAGTTCGACTTATTTTTAGTTAATTAAAAGGTTGACTTATTTTGAGCTAACTGGACAAAAGGTTGACTTATTTTTGACAAATTTTAAATGTAAATCAAAAATAAATTAATATTATAATTTAAGTGTAAATCAAAAATAAATTAATATTATAATTTACATGGTAATGTTATTTCATCCTCAACCACATGTTTTTTTTTTTCCCATTAATATTCGTTAGTACAAATATTATGTACGAATAAAAAATTTCTATTCTACAGAAAAATAGCCAATCTAGATGAGCTAACATCATCATGAGAATAAATCTTGATTTTCCTTGCTAATTTACATATAAATTCATTCTCATTAAAATCATTTATATGACACCTATCACAGGGACAGTTAGTAAGGAGCATCAATTTTGCAAATGATTGATTTGAAATCATGTTTAACGGCTATATATGAGTATAATGAGCTCAAAATTATTATTATTATTATTATTATTATTATTATTATTATATCTCAAAAACAAAAGTCATACAACCAACAATAAATTATTATTATCATTATTATGATTATTATTATTATACAAAATTACAAAGTAGTTAAGAATCTTATTGACCTAGTGCCTTTAAAAAGAAAAAAGTCAATGTATGAGTTCTTGATGTAATTAAAGGTGTGATGTAGTCACTTATTTTCAATTAGAACCCAATTTTCTTTGTCTTATCTTATTTGAACAACTTTTTCTAAAATAAGTGAAAAAAATAAAATTATGGAGATCCAAAACCCTTTAATAACGGAGGGAAATCCGAAAATGTAAAGAATTGACGCAGGAGGAATTCTAAGGCTCTAACTGTTAGAGTATAATCGTCCATTCACTTTTACCATACTTGAAAAAAATAATGTCATAACACATGTTGGTATTTTATTATACTTTAGATAGTATCACCATGATACCAATTACCTTATCATTAATACCAACGAACATAAAATTATTTTGTTGGTATCGATATAATTTGTTATTGGTATCATGTGAAATACCAACGTGTGCTGTTAGAATCATTCACGGTTAGAGTCTTATCTAAACTTCTAAAGTGCTCCTATGCTGTACGAATCTTTGTTCATTTCTATACCACTCGTGTATTAGGAGAATCTAAGTAATTTGTGATTTAGCAATAGCAGCTCATAGTATGCTGCAAGTTACAGTACAACATAACTCCAGACGATGCTTATTCGGTGATTCCCTTATGAAATCAGCTTTAATTAAATTAATATGTAACAAAATGCCGTCCATAATTATTAAATTCCAGATGCTTCTAACAAATTGTAATTTTTAATCATCTGACATTTTGTTTATACACTTGTGATCACGTCAAACAGCTCAGCTACTTCTCAAATTGGATCATTTAACTACCATTTACAGTAGGTTGTTGAATATTACACTATGATTATTGATTATCTAAGATTATGCAATTATTTGAGTAATGGATTACGTCTTGGTATCAATATTACTATTATTAATGTTACAATCATCTTAACGTTATGTATTGTTTATATTCTCCTTGTGTCTCATCCAGGGGTGGTTCTGACTTCTGAGTATGTTAAGGGTGGTCAATTGCACAAGACCCCATAAGTGATACTATTATAAAAGGGCCCGATTTTTTAATTTAGTAACGTATTTTTCTTCAAAAAAAATAATTTCAAGGTCCAATTTAACAAAATTGCACCGGACCATCTTCACTATTAGCTTTTATAGCCTGCCTCTGGTCTCATCTCACGAGACAGCCTGTTATCCATACATATAATAATTGTTTTTTTTTTGAAGGGATCCATACATATAATCATAAAACTATAAAAGATTTTACAGTCATATTAATAAATAATAGTATCCCGTCAAAAAAAAAATAACAGCATATGAACTTCATAACTTAATTGAGTTTTACCTCTAAACTATACATCTCGAAAATGTTTTAGATTATGAAAACAAAAATATTACAAAAACAATAATAATTCTACAACACCCAATTCTACAATCAATAAGCGTGAAAAAGGTAAAATTTCTAACACATTTTATAGTTTTTCATAAAAAACAAAGCACATGATGATCCCATGTCATAATTTTTTCTCATACTCCATACATTATAATTTAGAAATTTAATAGCATAGTTTACCTTAATTATTCATGAAATAGTAAGATAATAGGTGAGGGAACATAACCTTAATAAACCCTCAAGACAAAGGATTGATAATAATTAGGGAGTGGCTAATAATCACTTATTCTTTTTGTGGCTTTAAATAACATCCAAAAATTGATGACAGTTAACCACCTAGTTACAGCAATAATGCTTTACTTTTTAACGAAAATCAAGTATACACCTACTAAATGGGCCCAACCTGGCCCAACTTCGATGATAAATACCCAAATTTTCAAATTTAATTTAGTTTAAAATGAAATCAACTCCAAAATTAGACTAAAACCGCTAAAAAAAACACAACGAATCTTCTGATGATGCGTCTGTGACAAACTCATCCATCACCGAACGTGTAACCCAGTCATCTCCCTCCCTCCCTCTTTCCCTCCTCCATTATTTCACAAACAAACATTCTCTCTCTCCTCCTTTTATTCTAGAGAGAGAAAATCAGATTATATTTTCTGATCCCGAGTTCTTCTTCATCTTCTTCAAGCTTCAACAATGGAGATGGACTCGGGGGCTGACTCAGTGAGTTCAACACCGCGTTCAGTCCACCATAAACACCCTCTTTCCGACGATAAATCGGTGGTTCGACTGATGGTTAGCTTCGGCGGTAAAATCCTTCCTCGTCCTCACGACAATCAGCTTCGTTACGTCGGTGGTGATACCAGAATCGTCGCCATTAATCGTACCTCTACTTTCTCTCTCCTACTTTCCAAGCTCTCGAAGCTTCTTTCGTCCCCTCAAAACAACACCACCACCACCACCACCAACAACAACAACTCAACCTCTTCCTCAACCTCCGTTGCTAACGCCACCGCCACCGCCGCCGTTGACTTCACCGTGAAATACCAGCTACCCAACGAAGAACTCGACGCTTTGATTACAGTTTCGACGGATGAAGACGTCGAAAATATGATGGAGGAATTCGACAGATTATCGACCTCAGCAACGAATAAGATCCCGCGGTTGCGGCTTTTTCTGTTTCCGGATACGAATGAAGGAGGGGTTTCTAGAACTTCGAGTATCGCATCGCTTCTAGATGGTTCTAGGAAGAGGGAGAATTGGTTTCTCGACGCTTTGAACGGCGGTTCTACTGGCGGCGGATTGGAAAGAGGAAGATCAGAAGCGTCGTCAATTGTTTCGGAAGTTCCAGATTATTTATTCGGGTTAGAAAGCTCCGATGAACCACCTCAACCGCCTGCTAAATTCAGGAACCGGTCTGGGTTAGCTGAACCGAACCCCGGTTCAGCTCCTGGTTCACCGGCTTTCGGTTCGGCTTCTGCTGCACCGTCTATGCCCAACCTTCCACCAGTTAAGACTAAACCGGAGAAAACTAATATGCATTCGGTTGATGATGGGGGTGAACCGGTTCATGTTAGCGGTCCGGTATGGAGCCATAATGTTAACCCGAGTTCACCTTACCGGGCTCATGCGGTTCAGCAGCAGCCTGTACCGGTTTATTATGTTCAGGCACCCGGGTCTGGGCCGGGTATGATTCCTTCTCATAGGAATGTGGTTCCGGTTTCGGTTCCGATTCAAGGGCAGTATATGACTCAATATGGGCCGGTTCCGGTTCAGGTTCCAGTTGGGTATCCGGGTCAGGGTCAGAATCCGGGTCAAATGTATGAGATGCAAATGCAAGGGAATATGATTCAAAGTCAGGGTTTAAGTGGGATGAACCAGCCTGTTTATTATGGGGTTAATAATGGTGGTATGGTTGCTACTTATCCGGGTACGAATATGCCTATACATGGAGATGATGATGGATCAAAGGGTCGAACTTATCAAAGTTGAAATACTCCATCGGTTTCAAAATAATTAGTAATGTGACAATTAAATTCAGAGAAATGTATAGATTATTTAAAAAGAGTTGTCAATTATAATTTGCTATAGTAGTTCATAAAAAAGCTTCATCATACTCCGTAGTATGATACGGTGTTTTAGTAAAAGTGTGCAGCAAATCTTGTTTTTGCTTATTTTTGTTGATTTTTGGCTAAGTAAGCATGTTGTTTTTGTTGAAGTTATGGTTCTTCTATGTGAAGATTAAAAGGAAAGGAGAAATATCATTATTATTATATATTGTATATATAAAAGAAATTTGGTGAAGGTTTACCAATTGTAAAGAATTTTGGAAGTTCAATAGTTCATTCATTTCATTGTTAATTTTGGGCAAATAAAGTGGAAAGCTAAAACTGTTGTTGGTATTATTGAAGCTGTCCATACAAATAAGCATCATTTTACATGGCATTGGTGCATTACCATTTTGTGAGGGGCCTAACTTCCAAAGGGCCAATTTCCATAATGAAATGTTTGTTTGTTACTTTGTTTAGCGGGGTTGTTTTTACAAATCCTTTGTATTTTAAGTACTTAGGTCCTGTTCATTTTAGCTTAATTTCAATTCAGTTCATTCCAACTTCTAATTTCCTTCTCTCATAAAATATACATTTTAGCTCTATTTAGTTCTGTTCAGCTCCAATCATTTCAGTTTAGTTTTGTTCAACTCCAATCAACTCAGTAGATGTGAACATACCCTTAGTATTAAGGATCATTGAAGAAGTATATAAGTGTTTTAAATTGTACAAGTATATATATTATATCTCTATTTTTGAACTCATTTAACTTATAAAAATTATCATTAAAAAATACAAGTAATTTGGAATAAGTCAATCAAAAATCTACATGATTATTTATCATATCATGCTATCATAGTCAATACAAAAAGTAAGGGATAGGGTAGAATAAACTTTTTAAATTTAACTAAAAACATGTAATGGACTAATGGGAGCTTAGTTTGAACTTTGGACTAGACTAGTATTTAATTGTCACATGACTATCCAAAACAGGCTAACAATATCAGACAAAGCGAGTTATAGAGGAGAACCGGAGAAGGCATTTAAATGGTTACATCAACAAGCTCCTGGTAACGTCAATATAGCCTCCACTGTAGAAACACTCTCTTGGCCAATAGAAACTGTTTCGGTTGAAAACAATGGGACCTTGCCGAAGGTCCACTAAAATGGAGAAGACTGGATTCGATCCAAGCTGTGTTGGGCCGAAGGTTTCCTGCACAGTGAACACACGTAAACTAGCCTCGGGGGTGTTTCCGAGGAAGGCCCCTCCGATGCTAAAGTCAGTACAATGTGTAAAAAGGAAGACACTATGCAAGAGAGTTTGTAGCTTGAGGCTTTTGTGGAGTATTTCTCAATGCAAGAATGAGCATATGAATTGCAATAATCGGTGTATGAGATAATGCAAGTGACAATGTGTCTGATAGTGTATGATCTCGTATGTGATGTTATGAGATGTCTTCTTGAATGTGTTAATATGAGGGCTTTTATACCTCATCATATTTGGAGAGGTTGGGCTTTAGCCCAATTGGCTTACTTTGTGGGCTGACTTTTGACTTTTGAGCAATTGGAGAGTTGAACCTTGACCTTGGGCTTTTAATTGGATCATTTAGTGCTCAGGCCCAATTTTGACTAAATTGGACCCAAACAACTTGCCCCCCAGACCCGATTCGGAAGAATGACGGGTCGGGTTTGATTTAACTCAGAAAAGGAGGGAAGTAAATGATTTAATTGATCCAAAAATTTGAATTTAAACCGTAATTAATGAGATAACAACGGTTAATGATTTGCGGAAGTTGGACGGATAATGGGCGGTTTAATCACAAGACATGTGTTTAATGGTTACTTAGTGGGTACTTAAGAGAAATTAAAGCACAGACTCTTCGTATCCCGTACCTGGAGATATAAACAGAGGCGCGTCATTCTCCTCACTGATTCACCAACACAAACCCAGAATTCTTCGAGAGAGAATCCAAGAATCCGTATCAAAACTTCGCAAATTCCCCCGAGCATTGAGCTTAGAAGCTGAGACTTGCCACTACGAACTCGTAAATCGGCAACTTTCGCTTCAGATTAGGTAAATTCCTTTGATTTCAGTTTATTTTTCTTCGAATTCGAACTCCTTCCCCTCTTCTTTCGACTTTTCTCTTCGAAATAGTCCATGGCAAGAGGAGTTAGAGGTAGAGCCCGTGCTCCAAGAAGAGCAAGGCCGATTCCCGATCCTAGGAATAGGATTGGGACCTGGAATGGTCGAAGGCCGGAGTCTGACCCTGCTGATGGGATTAGGGCGACTCCCCTTTCCTCGGCTCCTCCTCAAAGAACGGATGAGCCGAGTGCTTCTGGACGGGACGATGAAATTCCCGCTGTCCTTTGGGATATCCTCCCTGGGTTTTCAGAGTGGGAGAATGCCGAAGTCGCTTCGGCCATGATAAAGAACCGCCCCTACTCATGGTGGGTAGAGAACGCCGATCAATATCGATTTGCCGAGCAAATTGAGTTGCACTACGGCATTTTTGAAGCTGATGGATATTGGTGCCGAATGCCCTCAGCATCCGATAGAATCCATCGTCCACCCCCGGGGTATGTGGGGGTGTACACGAGACAGCTTCAGTATGGGCTGAGGTTCCCTTTGGACGTTTTCGTCCGAGACTTGCTGATCCATTACAACATTTCCCTATGTCAGCTAACCCCCACCAGCATCCGAAGGGTGATGACATACTTATGGGTCTGCAAGTTCTTCAGATACGTGCCGAACCTGCACTGCTTCAGAAAGCTCCATCGGCTAGTGCCAAATATTCAGAGTGGGCACGGAAGCCATGGTTCTGGGTGGTATCGGATTGAGTCCCGGCCCCAATATTTGACCATGTGGCCAAATGACTCTTCAGACAAGGACTGGAGAGGTCAATGGATTTGGGTTAGGGCACCCATAGATCCGGGCCACCCTTGTGTCTTCAGCGCTCCCCGGTACTTAGCTGAGCCTGATCCCGAAATGGGAAGTCTAGGTCCCCCTGCAGATAACGGGGCGGATCCGAACCTGGATCAGCAACATATCTTCGGCAAGCTGCCGAACCCGGGGGGGAGTGGTCGAATGCAGCATATCCCGGAGACTTGGCTCCCCGATACGCATTACGTTTTCCAAGAGAATATGCTAGCAGCTGTTGGCCTCAGCCGAAAGTTTAAGGATGGTAAGCTTCTTCGGCTGGGGCCGAGGCTTTTAACTACCTCTTTTTCTTCTCTCGCTTTGCTTTTTTATGCTGTGCCAACATATCTGAGCTAAACTTTTTCCCTTTCCTTTTTTCAGAGCGGGACGAGACCAACGTTGGTATTAACTACGCTCGTCTTGGTGTTAACCGAGAGCGAGTTGTAACTGAACGGGCCCCGTCTATCACTGAGCCGAGGCATAGGGAAGTTCATCTGGACTCTTCCCACTTCCAAATTGAGGCTGTTGCTCTGTATCAGAGGCAGAAGCCTTGGTGGAAGAAGAGAGACCCTTGGTTTCAGCTGCTGAACGAAGAAGCTGAAGCTGCCCGCACAGCCGAAGAGGTTGCACGGGTACTTGAGGCTTGTGAAGGAGGAGAAGGGTCCTCCAGAGCTGCTGAAGCCGAAGCTGCAGCTAGAGCAGCTGAAGAAGACGAGGCTTTGCTGAAGACCTCGGTGAGCTTTCAGACAACTTTTTTCTTTTCTTCTTTTTTTTTTTTTTTTTTTTTTTTTTTTTTTTTTACTCACACTCTTCTTCCCCCCTGTCTGTTACAGTCTGAAGAGAGTAACAGACACAGAGAAGGCAAAGCTCCTGTTCGTCCCGAAGATCAAATACAAGAGTCTTCAGACTCAGATATGGACGAGCAGCCTCTTCTGAAAAGGCGCCGAAGGATGGCCATCATCGGCCCTCATGATTTTCAGCAGAGGCCGATGACCATCGGCGTCGCAATAAGGGAACCTGAGGAAGGCAATGGATCGCCGAGGGTTCCCCAGCCAACACCCCAATCTCCTCAAAAGACCCCTCCGCCACCTCCTGAGATGGAGGTGGATCAGAGAACTCCCGAACCTAAGGGAGGGGTCCAAGAAGAAATCAAGGAGAGTGCTGCTGAGCACGAAAATAAAGATGCCGTGATGTCAAGTGCTGAAGGCTTCACGGCAGATATCGCAAGAGAGGTTGAGGCTTTCGTCCTCACCCCTGAAGAAGAGGAGGTCATAGTACTTGACTCCTCTGAGAAGGACGATGCTGAGACAACCAAAGCTAATCAAGCTCCATCGTCGTCCTTCCCTTCTTTCCAGACTCTGCATTCTGGAGAAATGGGTTTCTCGGCCCCCCGAATTCCAATCCCAGATCACATCTGGGACCTCATATGGGGTCAAAACCGAGAAGGAGCTGAAGCCTACTTCGGCAGTTTTGCTGGCATGTCCGAAGTAGACAGGGCAAGGATCTGGTCGCTGAAGGCCACTGCTGGGATGGGCGAATCCAGTAGATCAGTTCCTGACCCAGCCAGGTCTAACCAACTGCTGATGATGCAGGTAATTTTCCTTCATTTCCTCCGAAATTCAGCTCTATTTTTTTTTTTATTACTTATTTTTTTTTTGTCTTCCTGTTTTCAGTTCGTGCACAATCAGACTCTCACTGTAGAGCTGATTGATACCCTACAAGATAGGGTAGACGCTGCTGTGCACGAAAGGAAGGTGGCTGAAGAGGAAGTTAAGCTTGCTAAGCTGAAGCAAGCAGCAGCTGAAGAGAAGCAGCAGGAGGTTGAGGAGTACGGTAAAAAAGCTGCCGAAGCTCTGAAAACCTTCTGCGATGCTATGGAGATGGAGGTTTTTCCCCCACTGATGGAAGGGGAAAAATTCCTCCAGGAGCATATGGGAGTGGACGTCTCCAAATTCAAGGCTGCTATTGAGAGCCGAATTCAAGAAGGAACTGCTGCACAAGCTGAAGTGCAGCAGCGTCTAGAGGCTCTTGAAGCCAGCCGAATGGCTGTTGAAGAGTTGCTCTTGGCCAAAGACGTCCAACTCTCAGAGGCTGCTGCTGCTGCTGAAGCTCAAAGAGCTAAATTCCAAGAGGCTGAGGATCAACTGCTGATCCAGAAAGTTGAAGTGGCCCAAGCTCAGACAAAGGCTTTCCAAATTCAGCGAGAGCTGAATGAGCTGAAGGGTTCCTCCTCCAAAGTCGCTGATGAGCTGAAGAAATCCAAGGAAGACTTGGAGGAGACCCAGAAGAAGCTGGCTGATGCTGAGGCTTCACTCAAGGTCCGTGTCTATACCCAAGAGGAATATGAGATGGGTTTCAGAAACGGATTCCGAGTATGCCGAAGAGTCTGCCTTCATGCTGAGCCGAAACTGGACTGGTCTAAATGTGCTGAGTGGGTCCAGAATCCCGAAGACCCTCACATGAAGTATGCAACTCCAGCTGAAGCTGAAATTCTTAAGGCTGAGGAAGCCGAAGAGGAAGCTGAAAGACTGGAGTTGGAAGCTGAGCAGAGGGAAAGGGAGGCTCGGCAAAGTGCAAAGCCCGCCTCTTCTGCTGCTGGGGCTGAGGCCACCATGGGACTCAACGCTGATCAGTCTGATCCTCCGGCTGAAGCATAGGAACTCGGGCAGTCGTCTTCAGAATCTTGCGGTTCATCATGTGCTTAACTTTAGACTTGCCGCTTTCTGAGTTTTTTGCCTTGTTTTTTGCTTCAGCTTGCCTTGTCGTACAGCAGTTTTATTTTTTTGCTTATGTACGTATTTCGGCAGCTGTTATTTTCCGCTTGTGGGCGGCTGCCGATACTGAATTATTGAACTTGTAGCTCAATATTTTTTCTTCAGTTGCTTTATTTTTGAATGCTTTACTGTTTCTTTTCTTCAACTCTGCCGAACATAGCTGCACTGCGTGCTTCTTGCCCCCACAGAAATTGAAGTATGACTTTAGTTGAATAAGCAATTTCTGAACTTCTTCAAAATAGATATCCGAAACACAGGGCCAACTTAAGGCAATGCTTCTGGGATACAAGTCTTACTGAAGATTGACTGTCTGAAAGTTGGATATCCGAAACACAGGGCCAACTGAAGGCAATGCTTCTGGGATACAAGGCTCAGTTAAGGCAATATCCCAGAACTGTCCATGGACTCATGTCTTTGGAGAACAGGTCTTACTGATGTTTGATTTCAGCTGAAAGACCAGTGTTCTTTAGAAAGACTGAGTTTTGTAAGCCATCTGAAACCCAGTTACCCGAAGGCGAAGGTTTCAGACGAGGCTGATTTAAAAAGGCTGTTATCCTTGATTTTCTGTCTATCTTTGAAAAATGGATACCCGAAACACAGGGCCAACTTAAGGCAATGTTTCGGATAATGGCTCTCTGGGATACAAGGCTCAGTTAAGGCAATATCCCAGAATTGTCCATGGACTCATGTCTTTGGAGAACAAGTCTTACTGAAGTTTGACTTCAGCTGAAAGACCAGTGTTCTTTAAAAAGACATGAGTTTTGTAAGCCATCTGAAACCCAGTTACCCGAAGGCGAAGGCTTCAGACGAGGCTGATTTAAAAATTTTCAACTGTTGCTGTTATCCTTGATTTTCTGGCTATCTTTGAAAAATGGATACCCGAAACACAGGGCCAACTTAAGGCAATGTTTCGGATAATGGCTCTCTGGGATACAGGGCTCAGTTAAGGCAATATCCCAGAATTGTCCATGGACTCATGTCTTTGGAGAACAAGTCTTACTGAAGTTTGACTTCAGCTGAAAGACCGGTGTTCTTTAAAAAGACAGGTTTTGTCAGCAATCTGAAACCCAGTTACCCGAAGGCGAAGGCTTCAGACGAGGCTGAATAAAAAACCCTCAAAGAGTAGATAGAACAAAGAAAATTTTGAAAGGATAAACAGTTGTAAATTTTATATAAATGGCGGCTCCAAGGCCTGTCATTAGTTCAAAATGTACTTACAAAGATTGTTCTGCCCCGAAGGGTTTACACATGGTATTTTTTCAGTACATCAGCATTCCAGTGATTCTTCAACTCAGTTCCATCCAACTGCCGAAGTCGGTATGTCCCTGGCTGAAGCTCATCATAAATTTCATAAGGTCCCTCCCATGTAGCTGAGAGCTTCCCATGGATTCGGCCTTTCTGAACTGCAGCAGCATTCCGAAGGACAAGATCCCCAATTTTGAGAGGCCTTGCATGGACCCTTCGGTTATAAAATTTGCTGACTCTCTGCTTATAGGCCGCCATTTTATCTCGAGCTGAGTCTCTTACTTCGTCGAGGAAGTCGAGAGATTCCCTCATCAGTCGCTCATTCTCAGCCGAGAAATGGTGCACTCGAAGGCTCTCAGAGCCAATTTCCACTGGAAGGACGGCTTCGGCACCATACACCAGTTCAAAAGGTGAGTGGCCCGTTGCCTCTTTTTCAGTTGTCCGAAGGGACCAAAGGGTTCCAGGGAGCTCCTCTAGCCATTTGGACTTTTGATCTTCCACCCTCTTCTTGAGGGCACTTAAGATCTGTTTATTTGCTGCTTCGGCTTGTCCGTTACTCTGCGGGTGGCATACCGCTGAAAATGCCAGTTTTATGCCGAACTGATCTGTATATCGCTTCAGTGGTAAGTTGTCAAATTGCCTCCCATGATCGAAAACAAATACTCTCGGGATGCCAAAGCGAGTGATGATATTCTGCCAGATAAATTTTCTGACAGTTTGCTCTGTAATGTTCGAGGCTGCTTCGGCCTCGATCCATTTACTGAAGTAGTCAACACCAACTATCAGCCATTTTTTCTGGTACACAGCCTCTGGAAATGGTCCCAGTATATCCAGTCCCCATTGGGCAAACGGGAGTGGATTAAGGATCGGCTGAAGATCCCTTGCTGGCTGATGGATAACTGGAGCATATTTTTGACATTTTTCGCATTTCCGAACCAGCTCCTTAGCATCTGCGATCATGGTGGGCCAGTAATATCCGGCCCTCAATGCCTTGTGGGCTAAGGTTCTTCCCCCAATGTGGTTCCCACAGATGCCGAGGTGAATCTCCCGCAGGATATAATCTGCATCTGTTGGTCCCACGCATTTCAGCAATGGGGCTGAGAAGGACTTTTTCAGAAGTTCCCCCTTGAAGACAATGAACCTAGAGCTGGTTCTCTTCATTTTGGAGGCCAAAGCTTTGTCCTCAGGAGTTTCTCCCCGAAGCTTAAAAGCTAAAATGGGTTCCATCCAACTAGGCTCTGGGTCGGCGCAGCACACTTCAGGTGCTTCGTCAACACTTCTTACTCGACGCACTTCTACATATACAGATCTGTTCAGCTCGGTAAAAGATGAACTAGCAAGTTTGGAGAGTGCATCGGCCTGAGTATTCTGACCCCTTGGGATCAGCTGAACCTCAAAAGTTTTCAGCTCTGCAATGACTGATTTGATCTTGGCAAGATAAGCTATCATGGAGGGCTCTTTGGCCTCATAGCTGCCACTGATCTGATATGCAACTAGCTGAGAGTCTGTTTTTAAGCAGACATGATCGGCTTCCAAGGAGATGCACAATTGTAGGCCGGCGATTGCTGCCTCATATTCGGCTTCATTGTTCGAGGCCTTAAAAGAAAATTTTAGTGCATACTCAAAGGATTTGCCTTCGGGAGAAGTTATCACTACTCCTGCCCCCGAACCGTTTTCGGTGGAAGACCCATCCGTAAACACGGTCCAGACTTTCTTGTCACTGTCCAGCACTTCTTGGTATGAGCATTCGGCCAAGAAATCCGCCAGGGCTTGAGCCTTGATGGCAGCCCTCGGACGGTAGCTGATGCTGAATTCGGTGAGCTCAAAAGCCCACTTGGCTAGTCTACCGGATTTTTCAACCTTGCCAAGAACTTTTTCCAACGGCTGATCAGTTAAGACCACTATCTGATGGCAATCAAAATAGGGCCTCAGCTTCCGAGCAGCTACCACTACCGCGAAAGCAACTTTCTCGAGTAGAGGATAGCGGGTCTCGGCATCCGTCAGTGTATGACTGACGAAATAAATCGGTTGCTGACTCTTACTCTCTTCCCTCAGCAATACTGCGCTGATGGTGGCTGGGCTAACGGCCACATATAGGTATAGAGTTTCTCCTTCAACTGGGCTAGCCAGCGTTGGGAGTTGAGCCAGATGCTCCCGAAGCTGTTGAAAGGCGTCTTTTTGCTCTTCCTCCCAAACAAGCTCTTTTGTTTTCGGGAGTTTCAGGGCTTTGAAGAAGGGTAACCCCTTATCCGAAGCTCTAGAAATGAACCTCGAAAGGGCTGCCATTCTTCCGGTGAGCCGCTGAACATCCCTCTTCGTTTTCGGCTCAGGAAGGTCGAGCGCCGCTTTGACTTTAGAGGGATTGGCATCAATCCCCCTTTTGCTGACCATGAAACCCAGGAATTTCCCTGACTTCACGCCGAAGACACACTTCTTCGGATTCAGCTTCATTTGATGCTTTCTCAAGGTGGCGAAAGTTTCAGCCAGGTCCTTTACATGGTCCTCTAGTTTTTTGCTTTTGACGATTGAATCGTCAACATAGACTTCCATGTTTCGGCCCTTTTGATCGGCGAAAACTTGATCCACCAGCCTTTGATAGGTTGCCCCCGCATTTTTCAATCCGAAGGGCATCATTTTGTAATTATACACCCCAGCGTTCGTGACGAATGCTGTCTTTGCTCGATCGTCGGGGTGCATGAAGATCTGATGATACCCTGAGAATGCGTCCATGAAACTAAGCAAGGCATGGCCACTTGTCGAATCGACTAGCTGATCGATTCTTGGCAAGGGATAGAAATCCTTTGGACAAGCCTTATTTAGGTCCGTGAAGTCAACGCACATCCTCCAGGTACCATTGGGCTTCTGAACCATCACCACATTTGCCAGCCATTCCGGATATTGGCAAGGTTCAATGAATCCTGCCTCCAATAATTTTCTGACTTCGGCTGCGATGTCTCGGTTCTTATTGGCGGAGTAATTCCGCTTCTTTTGCTTAACTGGTCGACACGCTGGGTCAACATTAAGCTTGTGGGAGATGAGGTCTGAACTTATCCCGGGCATATCAGCTGCCGAGAAAGCAAACACATCTCTGTTATCCCGAAGGAGCTGAATAAGTTCACAACGGGTGTCAGGATCAAGGTCCATCCCGATTGTTACACATTTCTCAGCATCTCCTTCGGCCAACTCAACTGTTTCAGTCTGTTGGTCCATGTCCATTGCCGATGGACTGGACTCTTCAGAATCTGGTCTGCTGCCAATGTCAGCAGGTGTCCCAGTCTTTGTGTTCTTCGGCTGGCTCTCTGAGTCTTTCGGCTCAGATGAAGAGTCAACCTTTTCCCTTTCGGGACCTTTTTCTCTGGGCACTGATCCTTGGGCCGAAGCACTTAGGCCTTTCGGCTTTTTTGTGCTTGGCTCTCTTTCTTTTTCTTTCTCCTCCTCATCCTTGTCGTTATCTGGGCGACTACTGGATGGCTTGAGGTAGTTGCACCTTCGGGCGTCCTTCTGGTTGCCCTGTATCCTTTCGGGGAAGCCGGCGTCTGAGACGTAAATCATCAGCTGATGATAAGTTGAGACGACCCCTTGGATCTCGTGAATTATGGGTCTCCCCAAAATCACGTTGTACACTGAAGGAGCGTCGATGACCAAAAACTCAATCATGACGTTCCGGGCTGCCTCATCGCAACCGATGGTGACAGGAAGCGTCACCTTCCCATCTGGATAAGTTGAAGCCCCATTGAACCCGGATACCGGATAGGGTACCGGCGTAAGGTGCTTGGGCTTCAGCTTAATTTGGTTGTAGGCCTTTCGGAACAGAATGTTTGCTCCGCTGCCACCGTCAACAAGGACCTTACTGACGTCGTGGTTGGCCACCGTGGCGATGATCACCAACGGATCCTCGTGAGGGAACGTAATCCCCCGGCAGTCGGCGGCTGTGAACGTCATGTTCGGCACCGGCGACTGGGGAGATTGAATGTCAGCGTTGTTCACCTGGTGAGTCAAAGCTCTAAGGTGACGCTTGTGCTCCCTCCGAGAGTATATTCCTCCCGAGATAACATTGATCGGAGGGAATTTCCCCTCCTGTTTTTTACTGTTTTTCCGGGGGAAATCAAGGTCCTGCCGAGAGTCCTTTGCTAACCTCTCGGATTCTTTTTTCTCGCGGTGATCCGCGATGTATTTTTTCAAGTATCCCTTCCGAACCATGTCTTCTATCTGGTCCTTCAGCTGGATACACTCCTCAGTGTTGTGGCCCGAAGACTCGTGGAACTCACACCACTGATTTTTATTTTTTTCGCTGATACCACTCTGGGAGTGGTCTCGGCTTTCGGTAACTCTGCTCCTCCTTCGTCACACTGTAAATTTTGGCGCGTGGAAGAGAGAGCGGAGTGTAGGAGTCGTATCTGCCTGTGTATGAGGCAAACCTGTCCTTCTTTAGGTCGCTGGCCGAAGATGGCTCCGGAGCCTTTGATTTTCCCTTTGCCTTATGGCCTTGGCCTTCAGACAAAGGTATTTGCCTCTGATTCCCTCCCCCGGATTGAGGTTGGGTTTTTGCTTTATTCCATTCTTCGGCTCGGATGAACTTATCCGAAGCACTAAGAGCTTCCTCCAAGGTCTGCGGGGTATGCATGACCATGAAGTCTAGGAATTTTCCTGGCTGAAGGCCATTCTGCATTGCAAAAACAGCTAGCCCCTGGTCCAGCTGAGAGACGCTTGATGACTCGTTACTGAAACGGGTCAGGTAGTCTCGGAGGCTTTCGGTTTCCCCCTGTTGCAGACCCATGAGCTCTGCGGTAGTCTTCTCTCGGCGGTTTGCCGTGGAAAACTTGCTCCTGAACTTGGAGGACAGATCATCCCAACCTGTTATGGAGCCTTGCCTTACTCCCTTGGAGATCCACGCTTGCGCGACCCCCTTGAGAGTGGTTGGGAAATATTTGCACCAAGTCGCCTCGGATCTGGGGCAAAGATGCATATGAGTCTCATACGAGGCCACGTGGTCCTTCGGATCCGTGGTCCCGTCATATGTGATATGCGACGGTATTTTAACCGTGGGTACGCGCTCTTCTAGTATCCATTGCTCGAATGGTGAACTAGCGGGAAGCATAATGGCCTTGCCCTTGTTCCTGGCCGAAGGGACCGCGCTCCGCCCTCTCAGAGAGGTAGGAGTGGTTTTCGTCCCTGGCTGGGAAGTCTGGGCCTCGGCTGCAGGGAACGTGAGGCGACTACGCACGCTCGGTTCCTGGCCGCCGAGTCGGTCAAGGACGCTTCTGCGAGCAGTCTCAGGTTCCCGGCGAGCAGATTCTGGCCGAGAAGCTGAGCTGCTGCTCTTATGCGCTGCTGGTCTTGAGGATGAGGATCCTTTAAATAATTGAGAGTTCTTCTTCCTCTGTTTTTCATTTTTCCAAGAATCCTCCTCCCACTCTTCCAGTTCCCGGAAGGAAGGAAGCTTCCCACCGTCATGGTCTAACTTCCTCCGCTGATGCCGGGTATGCGGAGGAGTTCGATCACGAGGCGGTGGCATATTCTGTGCCCTCATTGCCTCCATGAGTACTGCCAGCGCTCTTGCCACCTCCTCCGAACTGGGCCCCGTCAAAGGGGTCCCCGGCCGAGTGTGGTAATGAGGCCGTGCAGCCGATGGTTGGCTTTGGGACACTGAATATGTCCTATGATCAGACTGACCCCTGCTAGACCGAGAGTGGTCCGGCCTATATTGAGAGTCATGCATTATAGGAGATAGGGAATCCTCCTTGTGTGATCCTCCCCCCGAGTCGGCACCCTTGGGAGAGTTCCGGTCCGGCGAGGGCGATGGTGTAGGGGTTTTAGGCTTTTCGCCCGCTCCTTGACGGAGGCTTTTGCTCTTGCGGTTCTTAGCCATGGCTGCTAAGATAATTGCAAGATGATCTTGGTTAGGAATTTGGCTTAAAGATTTTTGAAAGTCTTCCCCACAGACGGCGCCAAATTGTTTCGGTTGAAAACAATGGGACCTTGCCGAAGGTCCACTAAAATGGAGAAGACTGGATTCGATCCAAGCTGTGTTGGGCCGAAGGTTTCCTGCACAGTGAACACACGTAAACTAGCCTCGGGGGTGTTTCCGAGGAAGGCCCCTCCGATGCTAAAGTCAGTACAATGTGTAAAAAGGAAGACACTATGCAAGAGAGTTTGTAGCTTGAGGCTTTTGTGGAGTATTTCTCAATGCAAGAATGAGCATATGAATTGCAATAATCGGTGTATGAGATAATGCAAGTGACAATGTGTCTGATAGTGTATGATCTCGTATGTGATGTTATGAGATGTCTTCTTGAATGTGTTAATATGAGGGCTTTTATACCTCATCATATTTGGAGAGGTTGGGCTTTAGCCCAATTGGCTTACTTTGTGGGCTGACTTTTGACTTTTGAGCAATTGGAGAGTTGAACCTTGACCTTGGGCTTTTAATTGGATCATTTAGTGCTCAGGCCCAATTTTGACTAAATTGGACCCAAACAGAAACAAACATCATCCCTCCATCTTCGTTCTTTTGGCTCATCGAACTACCCTTGTTTAGATGAGAGCTTAACCGATTCCAACTGTAAGTAGTAGAACTATAGTGGGCTGTGTCACAGATTTCTGCATACACCTACAATTCATATTTTTGATTTTAGATTTTACCTTTAAAAAAATCGGGTGTACAATAATTATTCACAAACTTTCAAACCATCACATGGGGCTAGAGTCTAGAAGGAATTTTAAAGAAAGGAAACTTAGGCATTTGTAAATGTATAACATTGATTAAAATATTACTAAAACACATGATAGAGAGAGAAAAGAGGAGAGGGATAGGAGGAAAAAGATCTGTAGGTGAACCCCACCTATTTTTTGATCAGATTGTATCACGTGATGGGGGACCACATATTGATTGTTCCACTGAAATTTTATATGTTACCATTGAATCCTCAGTGGTACTATTTATGCATAAATTTTGTACAACTGAATGCATATATAATACTATTATGTGCATATATAGTATCACTGTATATTCAGTGGTACCATTTGATCATCCAATGATACCAGAATATGCATTCGTTTGTACATGTATAATTACATGAATACCCCTTGTTATGCATTTGTAAATGTTTAACTTTCCTCTGTTTTGGGGTTTTTTGTACGTACCCGAATGGAGGGTGTGTACGTCCCTCCGGAGACAGATCTGCAATGCAACACTCGAACGGCCCGATCACCTGCAAAACAACGGACCCCGGGGGGGCTGGAGGTCCGCCTCCGACGATGAAGTCAGTGACCGAAATAATGTATTTTAGAGAGAGAAAGTAGAGAGAAGGGAGAGTAAATGTGGGGGGCATTGCCCTTGGAGAGAGAATTGGATCCCCTGAAACTGATGTAATGATCAGTATTTATAGAGTATTGGGATATGTGCCTCTTAGGTTATTTAACCTAAGTAGATTGGCTTCCCACCGTTTTACGGTTTATAGGGTTGTGGGCTTAAAGCCCATTTTCACCCTTCTATCATTGAGTGACACGTGTCATGCTCTGATTGGCTCATTGAGCGCTGAGCTTGCGGACACGTGTCGAGGTGGCATTGGTCCACATATAGGGGGTATTTTTTACCCCCAAACATTAGCCCCTCGGAAGGGGTAATTTCTTTTTCAAGAGGAATTACTCATTTCGAAATCAAGGCTTTATTTTCCGCTTGTTCAAAAGCTCTATGGGCGGCATATGTCTAGTTCAATAAAAGAGAGATTTGATAAACTTGGAAAAAAATTTAATACCTTAAATGGTATGATATTTTCTAAGTTAATCAATCATAATAATGATTGTCGCCTGAACTAGACAGATGACGACTTTTATTTCTTTTAGCCCCACTATGGTGGTCATATGACCTTTGGGTGACTTAGAATATTTTTGAGACGTTTGACATCCCATAAGGTAGGAGGCAAATGGCCGCCTGATAGGGCAGGAGGCAAATGGCCGCCTAACTCTTCATAGGGAAAGAGGCAAATGGTCGTCTGACTCTTCATAGGGCAAGAGGCAAATGGCCGCCTGGGGGCAGGAGGTAAATGGCTGCCTGGGGTGTTTGTTATCCAATTATACTCTCAATGTCCTTCTACCCCATTGGGAGGACTTGTATAATTTGGAAGGTAATCTAGGTTAGAACTTTGGTCGATCACCGGCTGAGGTCTTTTGGACATCCGGTTCCCGAAGACTTGGTCATTCTTTAGATTACCCAGGTCAGGCGGCTATGAGTTGACCAATGAGGTCGTTCAATTTTTGCCGTCTGCATGCGTACGTAAAGCAAACGATAGAGTGCTTTTTGCGACGATTGCACCCGGAGGGGTGTCGCCGGACGCCATATTTCACATTGGAGCAGACGAATTTACCAAAATGTATAACCATCCGGCCATTAGCCTCATGTCTTTTTCAAGAAGGTTGTATAGCCATTGCACAACTCTTTTTTCCCCAATGGGAGAGTCTGTGCAATTGTGGAATGAAAAGCCTAAGTAAGAACTTCGGTCGGTCACCGACTGATGTCTTAGGACATCCGGTGTTCCGAAAACTTAGCCGTTCTTTAGAATGTTCTGGTCAGACGGCTATGAGTTGACCAATTTGGTCGTTCAATCTTTGCCGTCTGCATAGGTACGTAGAGCAAGCAAGTAGGCTGCTCTCTGCGACGATCGCACCCGGAGGGGTGTCGCCGGACGCCATTGTCCATGTTGGGACAGGCGATTTTATGAAAAAAGCAACCATTCGGCCATTGGCCTCTGGTCTAGGTTAAGACCGGCTGTATAGCCACTAAGCGGTTTTGTGCCTAGTTTAGTTATCTGGCCATTGGCCGCATGTCACTCGGACGTTGAATTCGCTACTAAGTTTCAAACTTAGTTTATTATCCGGCCATTGGCCTCACGTCACTTGGACGTTAGTTTAGCTACTAAGTTTCAAACTTAGTTTATTATCCGGTCATTGGCCTCACGTCACTTGGACGTTTGTTTAGCTACTAAGTTTATAACTTAGTTTATTCAATTAATTAATATTCAATAATGTCAATACTAACAATAATAAAAAGTTACCACGTTTGGGCTTGATGGTACCAGCTCAATAGTTACAAGGCACCTTGACATATACTTGTATTTTGCATGCCACATTTGTTCTTAACACGCCTAACTTGGCAGCATGTGGCAACAATTAATAGTATTCCATACTTGACTGCCATGAACTTGAGAGGCGGCTTTCTTAGTGTCGGTGAGAGTGCCGCATAAATTCATTCCGCTTGGTCTTAGATGGAATTTCAATGCCAAAATTTACAAGCTTAAGTCCATATACATTCGGCTAGGCTTAAACCCATATATGCCGCCTGGCATGCTTAAGCTTCTGGCTCTTTAAATGCCTCACGAGCATATGCAATCACAGCCGGAGATATTACAAGCTCTTTGCTGTAGTGCCATGCGGCTTTTATCATTTCATGCTGCCTGGTTTGAAATTAACTTGCTGCCTGTGCTAAATACACGCTTGAATAATGATGCATAAAGCACCCGGATTTAATTTGTGAACAAGGCAGCCACGCAGCCGTCTTTGAAGATGAAAAAAAGCAGCCCCGCAGCGGGGCTTGATGAAGAACAAAACATCCCACAGCCGGACTTAATGAAGGACAAGGCAACCCCTAGAGCCGGGCTTGATTGAAGAGCAACGCAGCCCCTTAGCAGCCTGACATTAATGATGTTTGAGCACAACCAGCTTTAATGGAGGCACAAAGCAGCCCCTGCAGCCGGCTTTTGTGACGAGCAAAGCTGCCACCACAACCAGGGTGAACTGGCAAGGAAAGCTACTCAAACAGCCGGAATTAAGGTTGAATGAAGCAACCATGCCGCTTGACTAGTTAGACAATCAAACTTTTCGACGGATAATCGGTAATGAGTACCTGACTTATTAACGCAAGAATAAATAGTGTCGCTTGAGTGCTCTTATGTAAAATATGATGGAAGCCGACTGGGCATACTCAAACTCATCATAATACTCTTGAGCGTTGCTGCCTATATAAATTTCTTGCTTGAGAATTCATGCTAGCTTTTTGCCGAATGTATATCAGTGTTGTTTATGAGAGTAACAAAAGACAGGCTTACTATAATAATGGTGGAGTACATACGGCTGCTATGTAAGTTGCTTGGCCGCTTGTCTCCATTGCTTACAAGTAGGGGTGGGACTTCGGTCTGGCAGTTCGGTTTGACCTCGGTTTGAGTCGGTTTCGGTTTGGAGCAGTTCGGATTGAAACGGTTTAGTTTAGCTGGCGGGTCGGTTTGGTTCGGTTTGGGTTAGTCACGGCTCGGTTTGGTTTCGGTTTATTTCTTTGCGGTTTAAATTCGGTTTGGGTCATAAGTGGGTCGGTTTATAAACGATTCGGATTATGTCGGTTCGGTTTGATACGGGTCGGTTTAAGGGGCGGGTTTACCCGGGTCAATGTCAGTTCGGTTTACAAACGGTTTGGATCAAGCCGGTTTGGTTTGAAATGGGTCGGTTTAGGGGCGGATTTACCCGGGTCAATATCGGTTCGGTTTATAAATGGTGCGAATCATGTCGGTTCAGTTTGAAATGGGCCGGTTTAGTAGAGGGTTTACACAGTTCAATTGGTTCGGTTTATGAACGGATTGGATCATGTCGGTTCGGTTTATAAGCGGTTTGGGTCATGAATTGAATTCATGATTGTTTTAAAGATCGCGTCATGACCATGATTTAATGAGTTGATACTTATAATACGATAAATCGATAATTAAGAATGTACAAATATTCAATTAGATTGATCAACAAGTGTTTTAAACTTTTAAGTTTTAATAATCAGATATGTAAATATGTTTATCGATTGTAGATTTGTAGTACATACCAATAATTCAATGAGGCAATGATACTTATGATAGTATGATAATGATACCAACCATACATTCGTACGATATGATATACATAATAATTAATCTATAATTACATATACATCAACAATATCGTATTGAATCAATTTCCATTTCCAAACATTGCATTTCTTATAAATTATAACTTACACGAGATTAAATGGATTCGTTATTTAGTTTGTTACTTTATTTAGATTACTAACTCAAACAACTTAATAAGTTAAATGGACGAAATCACGAAATCACTAATTAAAGTGGTGATGAAAGCATTATGCAATACTAATGTACGAATAGTCAAATATACAACGGTTAGATTGAATGCCCATGAAAAACAATGGTTAGATTTTCATTACTTTATTAGTTATTAGTATTATTACTTATTAAGTTATTATTAGTTTTATAGTTTACTATATATACTGATATACAATCACAGACTCACAGATGTCAGATATTGTCATATTGATGAGCATTAAGCCATTAACTCATTAAGTCATTAACTATGTCGTATTGAATCAATTTCAATTTTGAAACATTTGCGTTTCTTACAATTTATAACTTATAAGTAATAAACTAATAATAATAATAATAATAATAGTAATAATAATAATTATTATTATAATAATATTATAATAATAGTAGTAGTAAACTAGTAATAATAATAATATTAACAAATAATTATACTAACAATAATAATAATAATAATAATAATAATAATAATAATAAATAATAAAAAAAAACGGTCAAAAAGACCTAGAAAAGCACAAAGAAAATCTAGACCGTTAGATCTAGATGAATATTCTAGAATCTACAAAAAAAAAATAAAAAAAAAAATGAACGGTTAGATCTAACTTAAAATAGTGTGGTTGGCCAATTTGGCCGGCTCACTCCTTTATTTTTTTTTATTTTTGTTTTTTTACAAAAGATGGATTAGCTCATTCCATTAGTTATCAAAACTAGTGGAATAAATAGATAAAGTAGCAGGCGGCTGCCGTATGTATACATCCGGCTGTGAAGCATGCGGCCGACTCATTAGATTGGTCGGATTAGGATAGTGGAGTTAGCCAATTTAGCCGTCTCACCCCTAATGTATCATCCCCCAACTTAGATCAAACGACATTGCCCTTTAACCTTCCATTGTGAGAATAAAAAATGCATAACTTAGTCTGACAGGCCTTTTTGGCCGCCTGACTCTCAACATTCAGCCTCATGACGCCTGCTGTACTTGACATCCGGCCTCATGACAATTGCTGCCTCCCGAAGGAGGCTACCCTCTTGAGTCGGTGATCCACTACCGTTGTGCCATTACAGGTGTGTCTCCCCACAGACGGCGCCAAATGTTTTGGGGTTTTTTTGTACGTACCCGAATGGAGGGTGTGTACGTCCCTCGGGAGACAGATCTGCAATGCAACACTCGAACGGCCCGATCACCTGCAAAACAACGGACCCCGGGGGGGCTGGAGGTCCGCCTCCGACGATCAAGTTAGTGATCGAAATAATGTATTTTAGAGAGAGAAAGTAGAGAGAAGGGAGAGTAAATGTGGGGGGCATTGCCCTTGGAGAGAGAATTGGATCCCCTGAAACTGATGTAATGATCAATATTTATAGAGTATTGGGATATGTGCCTCTTAGGTTATTTAACCTAAGTAGATTGGATTCCCACCGTTTTACGGTTTCTAGGGTTGTGGGCTTAAAGCCCATTTTCACCCTTCTATCATTGAGTGACACGTGTCATGCTCTGATTGGCTCATTGAGCGCTGAGCTTGCGGACACGTGTCGAGGTGGCATTGGTCCACATATAGGGGGTATTTTTTACCCCCAAACATCCTCCATTTCTAGTTCCTCATAGTCTAGACCTGGCAATCCTGACCCAGACCCGAAATTGACCCAAAAACATTGACTGAAACCTGAAATTGACCCGACCCGACCCGAAAATAAAGTTGACCCGATTCTAACCAGACACCCGAATTGACCCGGCCCGAAGTTGACTTGATTCGAAATTGACCTGAATTGTTTGACCCGAACAGACCCGATACCTGAAATTGACCCGAACAAACTTGATACCCGAAATGTCCTGAACTAAAATTACCTTATAATTGAACTTAAAATGTCTTGTACCAAAAATAATTTAAATTGTTCATCTTTAATCGTAGATAAGCTCATAAACTGAATTAGTAGTGTTGTTATAACAATAACAAAATATATACATGCATACTGCGTATAAAATTATTGATTTGAGCTTGATTCACAAATGAAACAACCCGAACTGATTTTGACCTGACCCGAATATGATTCGAACATACTTAACCCGAAATTGACCCGATCCGACCCATACCCGACCCGAAAGTGACCCACCCAAACCGACCCGAATGATCCATTTGCCGGGTCTAGACTAAACATGCACGTTTGATCAGAATGTATTCAGTCAAATAAGGGAGGGGGTGGGATAGCCAGATAAATTTTAACTTTGATAGGTACCAAAATAAAACAAAATTTTAGATGGGTATCAGAAATCAAACTATTTTCTAGATACTAAAAGTCAAAAATTCCTAAAAAAATACCTTTTTTTTTTTTTTTTTTTGATGTTATACCCGGTTCATCCTTTGGACTAATCCGGATTTGGGGATCAGTTATGGGTGGTTAGGTTCCAGTCCCCTCCAAATTGTTGTTGCAGGTGATCAAACACAGGTCTTCTATACAAGTTCAGTCCCAATCACCACTGCACCAATAACCAATTGGTAAAATTGAATTTATTAAGTACACATTGAAATATAATCTAACAAGAATACAAGATATCATTTGCCTATGTTTATTCCTATCTTTAAATCAGGAATGTTAGTCAAATCAAAGTTATCATTATGCAAAAACTTTTTACTAATTTTATGATAAAATTGAAGATTGATTATTGATTAACAAGTTTTCTCTTGTATAAATAAATTCCAAAAATTGAGTCCTTAGTTAATGACAGAATCAATCTTAAGTATCAAACGTTAATTAAACATTAGAACTTCAAAAATTATGATTACCTTGTTGATGTTGATCCTGATGGGATCATAGTTCCGATGCTTTATTATTAATCCAAGATATAAGCCAGTGTCGTTGTTTCCCATCTATGTTGTTGCCTTGATACGCAACAGCGGCAGTAGCAGTTGATTTTAGTCATATTTCTTAGCTACTTACACAAGTTTCCTATCATTATGCAATTTTTTTTTTTTTTTTTTTTTTTTTTTTTTAAAAAAAGAGAGCCTCAAGGATAGATGATGTAGACTAAATTTGATCCTAAATCTTGAATTTGACCTTTGAAACTTTAACCAGTTGTTTGGGTCCAATTTAGTCAAAATTGGGCCTGAGCACTAAATGATCCAATTAAAAGCCCAAGGTCAAGGTTCAACTCTCCAATTGCTCAAAAGTCAAAAGTCAGCCCACAAAGTAAGCCAATTGGGCTAAAGCCCAACCTCTCCAAATATGATGAGGTATAAAAGCCCTCATATTAACACATTCAAGAAGACATCTCATAACATCACATACGAGATCATACACTATCAGACACATTGTCACTTGCATTATCTCATACACCGATTATTGCAATTCATATGCTCATTCTTGCATTGAGAAATACTCCACAAAAGCCTCAAGCTACAAACTCTCTTGCATAGTGTCTTCCTTTTTACACATTGTACTGACTTTAGCATCGGAGGGGCCTTCCTCGGAAACAATTTGGCGCCGTCTGTGGGGAAGACTTTCAAAAATCTTTAAGCCAAATTCCTAACCAAGATCATCTTGCAATTATCTTAGCAGCCATGGCTAAGAACCGCAAGAGCAAAAGCCTCCGTCAAGGAGCGGGCGAAAAGCCTAAAACCCCTACACCATCGCCCTCGCCGGACCGGAACTCTCCCAAGGGTGCCGGCTCGGGGGGAGGATCACACAAGGAGGATTCCCTATCTCCTATAATGCATGACTCTCAATATAGGCCGGACCACTCTCGGTCTAGCAGGGGTCAGTCTGATCATAGGACATATTCAGTGTCCCAAAGCCAACCATCGGCTGCACGGCCTCATTACCACACTCGGCCGGGGACCCCTTTGACGGGGCCCAGTTCGGAGGAGGTGGCAAGAGCGCTGGCAGTACTCATGGAGGCAATGAGGGCACAGAATATGCCACCGCCTCGTGATCGAACTCCTCCGCATACCCGGCATCAGCGGAGGAAGTTAGACCATGACGGTGGGAAGCTTCCTTCCTTCCGGGAACTGGAAGAGTGGGAGGAGGATTCTTGGAAAAATGAAAAACTGAGGAAGAAGAACTCTCAATTATTTAAAGGATCCTCATCCTCAAGACCAGCAGCGCATAAGAGCAGCAGCTCAGCTTCTCGGCCAGAATCTGCTCGCCGGGAACCTGAGACTGCTCGCAGAAGCGTCCTTGACCGACTCGGCGGCCAGGAACCGAGCGTGCGTAGTCGCCTCACGTTCCCTGCAGCCGAGGCCCAGACTTCCCAGCCAGGGACGAAAACCACTCCTACCTCTCTGAGAGGGCGGAGCGCGGTCCCTTCGGCCAGGAACAAGGGCAAGGCCATTATGCTTCCCGCTAGTTCACCATTCGAGCAATGGATACTAGAAGAGCGCGTACCCACGGTTAAAATACCGTCGCATATCACATATGACGGGACCACGGATCCGAAGGACCACGTGGCCTCGTATGAGACTCATATGCATCTTTGCCCCAGATCCGAGGCGACTTGGTGCAAATATTTCCCAACCACTCTCAAGGGGGTCGCGCAAGCGTGGATCTCCAAGGGAGTAAGGCAAGGCTCCATAACAGGTTGGGATGATCTGTCCTCCAAGTTCAGGAGCAAGTTTTCCACGGCAAACCGCCGAGAGAAGACTACCGCAGAGCTCATGGGTCTGCAACAGGGGGAAACCGAAAGCCTCCGAGACTACCTGACCCGTTTCAGTAACGAGTCATCAAGCGTCTCTCAGCTGGACCAGGGGCTAGCTGTTTTTGCAATGCAGAATGGCCTTCAGCCAGGAAAATTCCTAGACTTCATGGTCATGCATACCCCGCAGACCTTGGAGGAAGCTCTTAGTGCTTCGGATAAGTTCATCCGAGCCGAAGAATGGAATAAAGCAAAAACCCAACCTCAATCCGGGGGAGGGAATCAGAGGCAAATACCTTTGTCTGAAGGCCAAGGCCATAAGGCAAAGGGAAAATCAAAGGCTCCGGAGCCATCTTCGGCCAGCGACCTAAAGAAGGACAGGTTTGCCTCATACACAGGCAGATACGACTCCTACACTCCGCTCTCTCTTCCACGCGCCAAAATTTACAGTGTGACGAAGGAGGAGCAGAGTTACCGAAAGCCGAGACCACTCCCAGAGTGGTATCAGCGAAAAAATAAAAATCAGTGGTGTGAGTTCCACGAGTCTTCGGGCCACAACACTGAGGAGTGTATCCAGCTGAAGGACCAGATAGAAGACATGGTTCGGAAGGGATACTTGAAAAAATACATCGCGGATCACCGCGAGAAAAAAGAATCCGAGAGGTTAGCAAAGGACTCTCGGCAGGACCTTGATTTCCCCCGGAAAAACAGTAAAAAACAGGAGGGGAAATTCCCTCCGATCAATGTTATCTCGGGAGGAATATACTCTCGGAGGGAGCACAAGCGTCACCTTAGAGCTTTGACTCACCAGGTGAACAACGCTGACATTCAATCTCCCCAGTCGCCGGTGCCGAACATGACGTTCACAGCCGCCGACTGCCGGGGGATTACGTTCCCTCACGAGGATCCGTTGGTGATCATCGCCACGGTGGCCAACCACGACGTCAGTAAGGTCCTTGTTGACGGTGGCAGCGGAGCAAACATTCTGTTCCGAAAGGCCTACAACCAAATTAAGCTGAAGCCCAAGCACCTTACGCCGGTACCCTATCCGGTATCCGGGTTCAATGGGGCTTCAACTTATCCAGATGGGAAGGTGACGCTTCCTGTCACCATCGGTTGCGATGAGGCAGCCCGGAACGTCATGATTGAGTTTTTGGTCATCGACGCTCCTTCAGTGTACAACGTGATTTTGGGGAGACCCATAATTCACGAGATCCAAGGGGTCGTCTCAACTTATCATCAGCTGATGATTTACGTCTCAGACGCCGGCTTCCCCGAAAGGATACAGGGCAACCAGAAGGACGCCCGAAGGTGCAACTACCTCAAGCCATCCAGTAGTCGCCCAGATAACGACAAGGATGAGGAGGAGAAAGAAAAAGAAAGAGAGCCAAGCACAAAAAAGCCGAAAGGCCTAAGTGCTTCGGCCCAAGGATCAGTGCCCAGAGAAAAAGGTCCCGAAAGGGAAAAGGTTGACTCTTCATCTGAGCCGAAAGACTCAGAGAGCCAGCCGAAGAACACAAAGACTGGGACACCTGCTGACATTGGCAGCAGACCAGATTCTGAAGAGTCCAGTCCATCGGCAATGGACATGGACCAACAGACTGAAACAGTTGAGTTGGCCGAAGGAGATGCTGAGAAATGTGTAACAATCGGGATGGACCTTGATCCTGACACCCGTTGTGAACTTATTCAGCTCCTTCGGGATAACAGAGATGTGTTTGCTTTCTCGGCAGCTGATATGCCCGGGATAAGTTCAGACCTCATCTCCCACAAGCTTAATGTTGACCCAGCGTGTCGACCAGTTAAGCAAAAGAAGCGGAATTACTCCGCCAATAAGAACCGAGACATCGCAGCCGAAGTCAGAAAATTATTGGAGGCAGGATTCATTGAACCTTGCCAATATCCGGAATGGCTGGCAAATGTGGTGATGGTTCAGAAGCCCAATGGTACCTGGAGGATGTGCGTTGACTTCACGGACCTAAATAAGGCTTGTCCAAAGGATTTCTATCCCTTGCCAAGAATCGATCAGCTAGTCGATTCGACAAGTGGCCATGCCTTGCTTAGTTTCATGGACGCATTCTCAGGGTATCATCAGATCTTCATGCACCCCGACGATCGAGCAAAGACAGCATTCGTCACGAACGCTGGGGTGTATAATTACAAAATGATGCCCTTCGGATTGAAAAATGCGGGGGCAACCTATCAAAGGCTGGTGGATCAAGTTTTCGCCGATCAAAAGGGCCGAAACATGGAAGTCTATGTTGACGATTCAATCGTCAAAAGCAAAAAACTAGAGGACCATGTAAAGGACCTGGCTGAAACTTTCGCCACCTTGAGAAAGCATCAAATGAAGCTGAATCCGAAGAAGTGTGTCTTCGGCGTGAAGTCAGGGAAATTCCTGGGTTTCATGGTCAGCAAAAGGGGGATTGATGCCAATCCCTCTAAAGTCAAAGCGGCGCTCGACCTTCCTGAGCCGAAAACGAAGAGGGATGTTCAGCGGCTCACCGGAAGAATGGCAGCCCTTTCGAGGTTCATTTCTAGAGCTTCGGATAAGGGGTTACCCTTCTTCAAAGCCCTGAAACTCCCGAAAACAAAAGAGCTTGTTTGGGAGGAAGAGCAAAAAGACGCCTTTCAACAGCTTCGGGAGCATCTGGCTCAACTCCCAACGCTGGCTAGCCCAGTTGAAGGAGAAACTCTATACCTATATGTGGCCGTTAGCCCAGCCACCATCAGCGCAGTATTGCTGAGGGAAGAGAGTAAGAGTCAGCAACCGATTTATTTCGTCAGTCATACACTGACGGATGCCGAGACCCGCTATCCTCTACTCGAGAAAGTTGCTTTCGCGGTAGTGGTAGCTGCTCGGAAGCTGAGGCCCTATTTTGATTGCCATCAGATAGTGGTCTTAACTGATCAGCCGTTGGAAAAAGTTCTTGGCAAGGTTGAAAAATCCGGTAGACTAGCCAAGTGGGCTTTTGAGCTCACCGAATTCAGCATCAGCTACCGTCCGAGGGCTGCCATCAAGGCTCAAGCCCTGGCGGATTTCTTGGCCGAATGCTCATACCAAGAAGTGCTGGACAGTGACAAGAAAGTCTGGACCGTGTTTACGGATGGGTCTTCCACCGAAAACGGTTCGGGGGCAGGAGTAGTGATAACTTCTCCCGAAGGCAAATCCTTTGAGTATGCACTAAAATTTTCTTTTAAGGCCTCGAACAATGAAGCCGAATATGAGGCAGCAATCGCCGGCCTACAATTGTGCATCTCCTTGGAAGCCGATCATGTCTGCTTAAAAACAGACTCTCAGCTAGTTGCATATCAGATCAGTGGCAGCTATGAGGCCAAAGAGCCCTCCATGATAGCTTATCTTGCCAAGATCAAATCAGTCATTGCAGAGCTGAAAACTTTTGAGGTTCAGCTGATCCCAAGGGGTCAGAATACTCAGGCCGATGCACTCTCCAAACTTGCTAGTTCATCTTTTACCGAGCTGAACAGATCTGTATATGTAGAAGTGCGTCGAGTAAGAAGTGTTGACGAAGCACCTGAAGTGTGCTGCGCCGACCCAGAGCCTAGTTGGATGGAACCCATTTTAGCTTTTAAGCTTCGGGGAGAAACTCCTGAGGACAAAGCTTTGGCCTCCAAAATGAAGAGAACCAGCTCTAGGTTCATTGTCTTCAAGGGGGAACTTCTGAAAAAGTCCTTCTCAGCCCCATTGCTGAAATGCGTGGGACCAACAGATGCAGATTATATCCTGCGGGAGATTCACCTCGGCATCTGTGGGAACCACATTGGGGGAAGAACCTTAGCCCACAAGGCATTGAGGGCCGGATATTACTGGCCCACCATGATCGCAGATGCTAAGGAGCTGGTTCGGAAATGCGAAAAATGTCAAAAATATGCTCCAGTTATCCATCAGCCAGCAAGGGATCTTCAGCCGATCCTTAATCCACTCCCGTTTGCCCAATGGGGACTGGATATACTGGGACCATTTCCAGAGGCTGTGTACCAGAAAAAATGGCTGATAGTTGGTGTTGACTACTTCAGTAAATGGATCGAGGCCGAAGCAGCCTCGAACATTACAGAGCAAACTGTCAGAAAATTTATCTGGCAGAATATCATCACTCGCTTTGGCATCCCGAGAGTATTTGTTTTCGATCATGGGAGGCAATTTGACAACTTACCACTGAAGCGATATACAGATCAGTTCGGCATAAAACTGGCATTTTCAGCGGTATGCCACCCGCAGAGTAACGGACAAGCCGAAGCAGCAAATAAACAGATCTTAAGTGCCCTCAAGAAGAGGGTGGAAGATCAAAAGTCCAAATGGCTAGAGGAGCTCCCTGGAACCCTTTGGTCCCTTCGGACAACTGAAAAAGAGGCAACGGGCCACTCACCTTTTGAACTGGTGTATGGTGCCGAAGCCGTCCTTCCAGTGGAAATTGGCTCTGAGAGCCTTCGAGTGCACCATTTCTCGGCTGAGAATGAGCGACTGATGAGGGAATCTCTCGACTTCCTCGACGAAGTAAGAGACTCAGCTCGAGATAAAATGGCGGCCTATAAGCAGAGAGTCAGCAAATTTTATAACCGAAGGGTCCATGCAAGGCCTCTCAAAATTGGGGATCTTGTCCTTCGGAATGCTGCTGCAGTTCAGAAAGGCCGAATCCATGGGAAGCTCTCAGCTACATGGGAGGGACCTTATGAAATTTATGATGAGCTTCAGCCAGGGACATACCGACTTCGGCAGTTGGATGGAACTGAGTTGAAGAATCACTGGAATGCTGATGTACTGAAAAAATACCATGTGTAAACCCTTCGGGGCAGAACAATCTTTGTAAGTACATTTTGAACTAATGACAGGCCTTGGAGCCGCCATTTATATAAAATTTACAACTGTTTATCCTTTCAAAATTTTCTTTGTTCTATCTACTCTTTGAGGGTTTTTTATTCAGCCTCGTCTGAAGCCTTCGCCTTCGGGTAACTGGGTTTCAGATTGCTGACAAAACCTGTCTTTTTAAAGAACACCGGTCTTTCAGCTGAAGTCAAACTTCAGTAAGACTTGTTCTCCAAAGACATGAGTCCATGGACAATTCTGGGATATTGCCTTAACTGAGCCCTGTATCCCAGAGAGCCATTATCCGAAACATTGCCTTAAGTTGGCCCTGTGTTTCGGGTATCCATTTTTCAAAGATAGACAGAAAATCAAGGATAACAGCCTTTTTAAATCAGCCTCGTCTGAAACCTTCGCCTTCGGGTAACTGGGTTTCAGATGGCTTACAAAACTCAGTCTTTCTAAAGAACACTGGTCTTTCAGCTGAAATCAAACATCAGTAAGACCTGTTCTCCAAAGACATGAGTCCATGGACAGTTCTGGGATATTGCCTTAACTGAGCCTTGTATCCCAGAAGCATTGCCTTCAGTTGGCCCTGTGTTTCGGATATCCAACTTTCAGACAGTCAATCTTCAGTAAGACTTGTATCCCAGAAGCATTGCCTTAAGTTGGCCCTGTGTTTCGGATATCTATTTTGAAGAAGTTCAGAAATTGCTTATTCAACTAAAGTCATACTTCAATTTCTGTGGGGGCAAGAAGCACGCAGTGCAGCTATGTTCGGCAGAGTTGAAGAAAAGAAACAGTAAAGCATTCAAAAATAAAGCAACTGAAGAAAAAATATTGAGCTACAAGTTCAATAATTCAGTATCGGCAGCCGCCCACAAGCGGAAAATAACAGCTGCCGAAATACGTACATAAGCAAAAAAATAAAACTGCTGTACGACAAGGCAAGCTGAAGCAAAAAACAAGGCAAAAAACTCAGAAAGCGGCAAGTCTAAAGTTAAGCACATGATGAACCGCAAGATTCTGAAGACGACTGCCCGAGTTCCTATGCTTCAGCCGGAGGATCAGACTGATCAGCGTTGAGTCCCATGGTGGCCTCAGCCCCAGCAGCAGAAGAGGCGGGCTTTGCACTTTGCCGAGCCTCCCTTTCCCTCTGCTCAGCTTCCAACTCCAGTCTTTCAGCTTCCTCTTCGGCTTCCTCAGCCTTAAGAATTTCAGCTTCAGCTGGAGTTGCATACTTCATGTGAGGGTCTTCGGGATTCTGGACCCACTCAGCACATTTAGACCAGTCCAGTTTCGGCTCAGCATGAAGGCAGACTCTTCGGCATACTCGGAATCCGTTTCTGAAACCCATCTCATATTCCTCTTGGGTATAGACACGGACCTTGAGTGAAGCCTCAGCATCAGCCAGCTTCTTCTGGGTCTCCTCCAAGTCTTCCTTGGATTTCTTCAGCTCATCAGCGACTTTGGAGGAGGAACCCTTCAGCTCATTCAGCTCTCGCTGAATTTGGAAAGCCTTTGTCTGAGCTTGGGCCACTTCAACTTTCTGGATCAGCAGTTGATCCTCAGCCTCTTGGAATTTAGCTCTTTGAGCTTCAGCAGCAGCAGCAGCCTCTGAGAGTTGGACGTCTTTGGCCAAGAGCAACTCTTCAACAGCCATTCGGCTGGCTTCAAGAGCCTCTAGACGCTGCTGCACTTCAGCTTGTGCAGCAGTTCCTTCTTGAATTCGGCTCTCAATAGCAGCCTTGAATTTGGAGACGTCCACTCCCATATGCTCCTGGAGGAATTTTTCCCCTTCCATCAGTGGGGGAAAAACCTCCATCTCCATAGCATCGCAGAAGGTTTTCAGAGCTTCGGCAGCTTTTTTACCGTACTCCTCAACCTCCTGCTGCTTCTCTTCAGCTGCTGCTTGCTTCAGCTTAGCAAGCTTAACTTCCTCTTCAGCCACCTTCCTTTCGTGCACAGCAGCGTCTACCCTATCTTGTAGGGTATCAATCAGCTCTACAGTGAGAGTCTGATTGTGCACGAACTGAAAACAGGAAGACAAAAAAAAAAATAAGTAATAAAAAAAAAAATAGAGCTGAATTTCGGAGGAAATGAAGGAAAATTACCTGCATCATCAGCAGTTGGTTAGACCTGGCTGGGTCAGGAACTGATCTACTGGATTCGCCCATCCCAGCAGTGGCCTTCAGCGACCAGATCCTTGCCCTGTCTACTTCGGACATGCCAGCAAAACTGCCGAAGTAGGCTTCAGCTCCTTCTCGGTTTTGACCCCATATGAGGTCCCAGATGTGATCTGGGATTGGAATTCGGGGGGCCGAGAAACCCATTTCTCCAGAATGCAGAGTCTGGAAAGAAGGGAAGGACGACGATGGAGCTTGATTAGCTTTGGTTGTCTCAGCATCGTCCTTCTCAGAGGAGTCAAGTACTATGACCTCCTCTTCTTCAGGGGTGAGGACGAAAGCCTCAACCTCTCTTGCGATATCTGCCGTGAAGCCTTCAGCACTTGACATCACGGCATCTTTATTTTCGTGCTCAGCAGCACTCTCCTTGATTTCTTCTTGGACCCCTCCCTTAGGTTCGGGAGTTCTCTGATCCACCTCCATCTCAGGAGGTGGCGGAGGGGTCTTTTGAGGAGATTGGGGTGTTGGCTGGGGAACCCTCGGCGATCCATTGCCTTCCTCAGGTTCCCTTATTGCGACGCCGATGGTCATCGGCCTCTGCTGAAAATCATGAGGGCCGATGATGGCCATCCTTCGGCGCCTTTTCAGAAGAGGCTGCTCGTCCATATCTGAGTCTGAAGACTCTTGTATTTGATCTTCGGGACGAACAGGAGCTTTGCCTTCTCTGTGTCTGTTACTCTCTTCAGACTGTAACAGACAGGGGGGAAGAAGAGTGTGAGTAAAAAAAAAAAAAAAAAAAAAAAAAAAAAAAAAAAAAGAAGAAAAGAAAAAAGTTGTCTGAAAGCTCACCGAGGTCTTCAGCAAAGCCTCGTCTTCTTCAGCTGCTCTAGCTGCAGTTTCGGCTTCAGCAGCTCTGGAGGACCCTTCTCCTCCTTCACAAGCCTCAAGTACCCGTGCAACCTCTTCGGCTGTGCGGGCAGCTTCAGCTTCTTCGTTCAGCAGCTGAAACCAAGGGTCTCTCTTCTTCCACCAAGGCTTCTGCCTCTGATACAGAGCAACAGCCTCAATTTGGAAGTGGGAAGAGTCCAGATGAACTTCCCTATGCCTCGGCTCAGTGATAGACGGGGCCCGTTCAGTTACAACTCGCTCTCGGTTAACACCAAGACGAGCGTAGTTAATACCAACGTTGGTCTCGTCCCGCTCTGAAAAAAGGAAAGGGAAAAAGTTTAGCTCAGATATGTTGGCACAGCATAAAAAAGCAAAGCGAGAGAAGAAAAAGAGGTAGTTAAAAGCCTCGGCCCCAGCCGAAGAAGCTTACCATCCTTAAACTTTCGGCTGAGGCCAACAGCTGCTAGCATATTCTCTTGGAAAACGTAATGCGTATCGGGGAGCCAAGTCTCCGGGATATGCTGCATTCGACCACTCCCCCCCGGGTTCGGCAGCTTGCCGAAGATATGTTGCTGATCCAGGTTCGGATCCGCCCCGTTATCTGCGGGGGGACCTAGACTTCCCATTTCGGGATCAGGCTCAGCTAAGTACCGGGGAGCGCTGAAGACACAAGGGTGGCCCGGATCTATGGGTGCCCTAACCCAAATCCATTGACCTCTCCAGTCCTTGTCTGAAGAGTCATTTGGCCACATGGTCAAATATTGGGGCCGGGACTCAATCCGATACCACCCAGAACCATGGCTTCCGTGCCCACTCTGAATATTTGGCACTAGCCGATGGAGCTTTCTGAAGCAGTGCAGGTTCGGCACGTATCTGAAGAACTTGCAGACCCATAAGTATGTCATCACCCTTCGGATGCTGGTGGGGGTTAGCTGACATAGGGAAATGTTGTAATGGATCAGCAAGTCTCGGACGAAAACGTCCAAAGGGAACCTCAGCCCATACTGAAGCTGTCTCGTGTACACCCCCACATACCCCGGGGGTGGACGATGGATTCTATCGGATGCTGAGGGCATTCGGCACCAATATCCATCAGCTTCAAAAATGCCGTAGTGCAACTCAATTTGCTCGGCAAATCGATATTGATCGGCGTTCTCTACCCACCATGAGTAGGGGCGGTTCTTTATCATGGCCGAAGCGACTTCGGCATTCTCCCACTCTGAAAACCCAGGGAGGATATCCCAAAGGACAGCGGGAATTTCATCGTCCCGTCCAGAAGCACTCGGCTCATCCGTTCTTTGAGGAGGAGCCGAGGAAAGGGGAGTCGCCCTAATCCCATCAGCAGGGTCAGACTCCGGCCTTCGACCATTCCAGGTCCCAATCCTATTCCTAGGATCGGGAATCGGCCTTGCTCTTCTTGGAGCACGGGCTCTACCTCTAACTCCTCTTGCCATGGACTATTTCGAAGAGAAAAGTCGAAAGAAGAGGGGAAGGAGTTCGAATTCGAAGAAAAATAAACTGAAATCAAAGGAATTTACCTAATCTGAAGCGAAAGTTGCCGATTTACGAGTTCGTAGTGGCAAGTCTCAGCTTCTAAGCTCAATGCTCGGGGGAATTTGCGAAGTTTTGATACGGATTCTTGGATTCTCTCTCGAAGAATTCTGGGTTTGTGTTGGTGAATCAGTGAGGAGAATGACGCGCCTCTGTTTATATCTCCAGGTACGGGATACGAAGAGTCTGTGCTTTAATTTCTCTTAAGTACCCACTAAGTAACCATTAAACACATGTCTTGTGATTAAACCGCCCATTATCCGTCCAACTTCCGCAAATCATTAACCGTTGTTATCTCATTAATTACGGTTTAAATTCAAATTTTTGGATCAATTAAATCATTTACTTCCCTCCTTTTCTGAGTTAAATCAAACCCGACCCGTCATTCTTCCGAATCGGGTCTGGGGGGCAAGTTGTTTGGGTCCAATTTAGTCAAAATTGGGCCTGAGCACTAAATGATCCAATTAAAAGCCCAAGGTCAAGGTTCAACTCTCCAATTGCTCAAAAGTCAAAAGTCAGCCCACAAAGTAAGCCAATTGGGCTAAAGCCCAACCTCTCCAAATATGATGAGGTATAAAAGCCCTCATATTAACACATTCAAGAAGACATCTCATAACATCACATACGAGATCATACACTATCAGACACATTGTCACTTGCATTATCTCATACACCGATTATTGCAATTCATATGCTCATTCTTGCATTGAGAAATACTCCACAAAAGCCTCAAGCTACAAACTCTCTTGCATAGTGTCTTCCTTTTTACACATTGTACTGACTTTAGCATCGGAGGGGCCTTCCTCGGAAACACCAGTTAAATTAGTTCAACCAACCAATCCAATATTATCTTTAGAGCTAGTTGATACACATAATTTCTTATTAATAATAGCTAATATATTATTACTTCGTATTTATTGCTGATCACGATGACTATTATGCTCGATCTTGGATATTAGGTAATAAAACTGTCATATGTGTTGGGCCCGTATTATCAAGTGATCCAATGCAATTAGGGCACCATTTTATGATCAAAGGATACACTAAATCAATCAAAACGGCCTAATTGGAACAAGTATGGCAAGTGAGATTAGAATATCAATCATGAAGATACTTGCCAAAAATACACCTTCTGAACGGGGAAATAGAATAAAATCAAGAGGATCTCCCACGTTTGAATATACTAGTTGAGCCATCGCGCGCAAAGCGCGCGATAGCCCAATAAACACGGATTATTTGTAAGTAATGATATTGTTAAATAGATGGGTTGTACTAATGTAATTTATTTTGTGTGGAGTAGTAATTTGTGTCATCGGGTTCTAAAATGTAGGAAGTGATAGTTTACTGATTCGATATCGTTTTTGGTTCTGAATATCCATGGTAGCACATTCTTTTTACAATCTAGTGAAAATTGTAATTGTTGTTCTAGTTTGGTTGCTTTTTAGCGTTTAATACACAAAATGATAATCTGGGTAAAGTAGATTATGGTTTTGATATAAAAATGCTAAGAACTTTGTGTTATTTTAATTATATCGGTTAAATATTTGTTGTGCTAATTGTTTTGTTTTATATCCAAAATTTGTGCGCTATTACAAATGTTGCGACACAAATTTATATTATAAATATTACTAACACATGTGTGTAGATATTGTGTATGTACAAAATGTTATGAATTACGAATTACTCTTTTTACAATTGTAACTGTACGTACAGTTACAGAATATATATAAGATACGATCATCTAAGAAGTCGAAAAGTTGTACTTGATCTCGAAAGTTTGTAAAGAAGCTGAAAAGTTGTAATTTGTAACTCATAAGTTCTTTTATTGTTTGTAGATTTTGTCATGACTGTTAGACTTCCTGTATTTGGTCAGTTGAAATCCTCTTTTGCGTGGTGTATAAATTTGGCTCTGCTATGCTGTATTGTCTTTCATTTTCCTGTCTTTCCTTTCTTTTTTTTTTTTGCTTCATCTTTCTTTTTTCTCTGTGTTTTTGTGCTTGCACCTTACCAACAACAATGGCTAGCACTGATAGTACGGCTACTTCTGGCAAAGTCACAGGAGCAGAATGTTGCAAGTTTCCGAGTCTATGTTATGAGTATGGAAATGAAGATGGACAGTCATCTGAAATTGCTACAACAAGGAATGTCAAAAGCGGAGAGGGCTGAAGAAAAAGGAGAACCGAGCAACAAGCGAAAGCGAGGAATTGAGAAGGATGATTGTGGAGAATGGCCGGTGATTATTGTTGAGTCAGACAGCGACGAAGATAAAAAGAAAAGTAAGAAAGATGGTGAGGCAAAAGATCATGGAGTGGAAAGCAAGGAAAAAGTTGAGATCAAGGAAGATGCTGAGAAGAAAGCAGGAGATGCAAAAGAGGGAAGTGAAGAATCCGAAGAAGACGAAGATGAATCTGAAGAAGATGAGGAGAGTGATAAAGAGGGGGAAAGTGATGCGGTTTCTGATTCTGAGACTGAGAGGATGGAAAAATTAGTTGCAGACCCAGAGGATGAGGACACTGAATCTAGGAGCAATGATGATGGTGATATCGGTTCGGGCTCTGATTCTGGGAACTGTGTGGAAGGAAATCGCGAAACAAGTGAAGACTCTTCTATGTTTCGTATGAAAATTCCTGATTAAAAAGTTTAATGTGAAAGATTTGAGTTTAGGAGTTGTTTTTTGTTTATTTTGGGAAGGTTGTTTATGGATAAACTTTTGAAATGTTAGCAACTTTCTATTTTTGCAATGTTTTTTTGGTTTGTTAGGATAAGGTTGTTGTTCTTAGGTTTTTGGTTGTTTTTTGGGGCTGCTAGATTTTAGCGATTAATTAGCTGATGCTATTATTATGATGAATGTAATTAGTAAAGGAGGATAGTAGTTTGTAATTAGCACAGACTAAGCTTTTGCATTATATATATATGAAGAAGAAGAATATGAACTTGATTATATAAGTTTTGTTTGTTGTGGATGTTAATCTGTCATATGAACTTGATTATATAAGTTTTGTTTGGTGTGGTTGTTAATCTGTCATGTTATTTTTTATATAATATATACAATATAAGACGATCATTTTATATGTATCGACTATTGTAAGAATACAATGGGAATGTAAGATTTGTTGATTTTAAAATCTGTACATATTAAATTTAGCTAAAAAGAAGTTATTTGATTGTTGCATACTTACATGAAACTAACATAGTAATCAAAGTAGCAAGCCATAATAATATACTGCATTAGCTTGATAGCATAAGCAGAAAGTTACTGATTACAATAACAGGAACATGAAGCTAAGTTCCCTTGATAGTTTAAATACAATAGTGCTTGAGAAATTCTAATCAAGCAATTAGATAGCAAAAGATTAGTCTAAGAAGTAGTGTTATATAGGAATAGGTAGTCTAAGAGACCTATTCCTACATAAAACTATAGTGTTTGATTGGTCTGGTAGGTGAGTCTAGCCAATCAAACAGCAAAAGATGGGCTGATTATATTGAGTGTCAAGGATAACACTTCAACAACTGGTGTTGTTTAGGAACAGGATTTGTGCAAAATTTGTTCCTTTTCAAGACCACAGCCTTTAAAAGCCTTAAGCATAGCCGCTTTTGTGCTTATATATGTGGTCTTATTATAGGAGAAGTAATCTGAAGATACTTGTCCTTTTTCATAGCCACATTATGCATAATACTTACTTTGAATGCATTTAGCTAATTAGTATGTACATAGCAAAAGATTTAATAAGTGAAGCTGTTACCCAACTGATCTGTCATAAGTGTCCTGTTTCTTCTTCAGAGGTCATCAGAGTCATCATCCTGAAAGACGAGTGCTTTACGCTTGTTTTCCTTCTCCTGCTTAATAGCCTGATTTGCTTCAGCAGAAACAATGTCAGTGTCAAAGGCAACACTCTTGCCCTTAACTGCTGCATGATAAGCTGGATCTTTCTCCTTTTCTTTCAAGATATTTGCAACCTTGATTGTTGGCTGCACCTCATGCTCAATTACATCTTTATGTGGTGTAGCAATTTCAGAATCATCATCAACTCTAATTCTTTTCCTCTTTGAACCAGAATCTCCTGCACTTGATTGAGCTGTATTCTCTGCTGCAGCCATAGATTCTGCCAATATGCAAGCATCTTCTTCTTCCTGGCTGAAGATTGATAAGTCATAAGTCTCAACTGTTTCTTTTTTTATGCTCTTGCTTAGGCTCTTTTTTTCTCTGGCTGCAGATGAACTGGTTTTTGCAGCTGCATCATGTTTATCATCAGCTGTCTGCGCTGCATCTGTGACATCAAGCTCTACAGGAATATTTCCAGAACTGCTTCCTGCACCACCAGCAGTGATTGTGTCTTCCATCTCCACACCTTTGATACCCCATTGCAGAACGCCGTTTTGCTCCAGAGAAGTTGTAGGGCCAATCTTGAGTAAGAAGTATGTGCTACGCAGCTTATTAACTACTTGGCCAAACTTAGCAGTATCATCCTGAAACATAGATAGATTTTAGATTAATTTGTAAAGTAAACATTTAGGTGAAGCAAAGAAGAGTAATATCTGTTATCATCAAATGTGAACTCTAGATTATATACCATTGCTTTCATGTGATAAATATCTTCAGCTAACATGCCAAGTAGCGGAACAGAATTTTCAGTAAATGCAGTAAGCTGCAGAGCTCCTGTTCCATCCGAAGCAGTAAAAGTAATAGTGGCTCTGCATAAATTGACAAACCGGTTTAAGTTTTCAATTGCCATCAATAACATACTGCTTTTGCTATATAATGTAATCTGTTAGTAGTTTTTACCGGTAAGTAGCAGACACTTCATTTCTTTGACAAGATATGCAAGCATATACTGTTTCTAGTGATAGCTGTGTTCACTTTCCACAGTAAGAACATCCTATATATGCTCTAAGCCTGTCATACTGAATATCAGATGTTGTCACTCTGATCCAATAAATCTCCTGTGGAAGCGTCTTTGCTGCCTGCATTGGTAATATAAATGTTAGCATGATCTTGATTCTTAATATAGCAATTTAAAAATCATATAAGGATTATTGTTTTGCTATTAGTATAAATTAAAAAGAATTTTACAACAGCTGCATAAAGATAGTCTATCATATAAGTGTACTTTTTTGGCTTTGATGAAGGATATTGTTGTCAGAATTCTTTCTAAAGGTGGATTCCAAGCAGCTGTGACTCTAAGTTGATGCTCAATCAGTACATTGCGATGCTTTCTTGCCCTGTAGATCACAAATACATTTTGCAGTAATTTCAAAGAGTCTTAAATCGAAAGAAACTAAGGCACATGTTAGTTAGTATACCATTCAGTCAAGGCAGCTGCCTTTTCGCCTTCAGGATATTCAATTATGACAGTAGACATGGATGATTCAAGCTGAAAGCCTGTGATTTTAGGAGGGTAAATGATGTTATAATATGATTGATAATGAAGGGTATAGTGTGGAAAAGCATGCATTTATTAGTTAGTTCTTGGGTGTACCTTTGCGAGTGATAGGACGCAGTGCTGTGATGCCAATTACTCTGAAACTTTCACTGTCAGAGACAAGGCGTTCACACTGACTTCCAGATAAATCATTCCAGGTACACACTTTGATTGGCGAATCAGTACTGAAAGTAGATGGACAATGAAATGGAATATTTATTTATTGTAGTTATATGGTAATGCTCTGATAATAACAAGTCTATTTAAGGTATGCATGCAAGTACCTGTGATCTATTACCATCAAATCGCGAACAGAAGATTCCTTGTTCAGTGTTGTGACTATTTTGCGTGGTTCATTGGCAGCACAGAGCACAATAACAAGTATATCTAGAAAAGAAGAGAATGTGTAAGCAAATTGCATATAATGGATTGGATTTTTCAATTAGAAATTGAATTTTGTAGGCTAATTATTTGTTTTACCATGTCGAACATCTTTAGTAGAAACCTTTGGAATAGAAGCAAGAGATTGATACTTAGGAAACACCTGTACTCCTTCAGGATCCAAAGACTGGATTAGAGTTCTGCTGCCTATTGTCATCTAAAATGGCAAATCTGACTCTTTGGACCTATACTGTGGATCTAATGGCCTTATTAAGGCATTAGCAATGTCATAGTTTCCTCTAAACAAGATAACATCTTTGTATGCTTCAATTTGGTCTCCAAATAATGTCAGTTTCATGCGATTTTTCTGAGAAAAAAAGACATAAACAATATAGTTTTCTATTAGTACTTTATCATGTACTATGATTTGTTATAGGTTAAATGCATGTTTGTATATGGCATGTGTAGATTATACCTTGTCATCTTGTAAGATAATATACTGGTACAATATTTTCTTCTCAGACTCCTGCATTCTACCCTTTTCTGCAATATGCACTTTAACCTTGTATGATTTGCTCGATGTATCAAGTTCATCTAGAAACTTTCGTTGCGGTGCCATAACAAGACTTACTACAAAACAAAATCAGATAGCTTGATAAGTCCTGGCTTAATGCATACATATTTACATGTTCTGTTGTAAAAATATTTCAATAACTGAATATTCTTGTTTTTTTAGTACTGATTTCACATAAGCTACAATTTGCATATTAGAAAGAGTATAGATAGATGGATATAAAGCACTAAGATCAAGTAGAGCATCAGTTGTGTGCCATTGGAAGCAAGAAATCTGTCAACATACTTGAGCACATACTTAAAGGCATATAGGCATATACCAAGCACATTATGCACAAAACATGATTAGCAGACTATGTATATCTAAATTGCAAAATGATAAATAATTATCTGAAAACAGCAGCATTTTGTCAAAAGAATTCATTATTCTCTAAATCTGAGCATATTAAATAATTCTAGACTTTTCACTTTATATCCATGAATAATTAATAGCTAACTTCATTCACTTAGCATTCTATAAATCTAATCATACAAAACTAATTATGCTATGATCACAGTAACCATACTTTATGTCACTGCTAAGTAACACTACAGACAAACAATGACTTTTTCTCACATAAACATAACAGTTAGAATCTGTTACACAATAAATAGAAGCATATATGGAATCTAAGGATGGGTATTCAGCTAATAATGTCTTGCATAAAACTAACTTTAAATGCTAACAAAGGTAATAAATTGAAGTAGAATATAGGCTGATCATACCTGTCAAGAACCAGAGGATTGACTGCTGATGTTGAAGAATATCAATTCCTACTTCTCTGTGCGTGGCTTTTTCCTACTCCTCACCTTTTTTTTTTTTTTTAAAAAGTGATTTTCTACTTGCAGTATACTGGTAATATAATTAATTTGCTCAGCAACAACTAAGCCTAGTCTTTTTATAGCACAATCAAGCTTAAAAAAAAATTCAAAGGAAGAAGCAAGAATTCAAACTTACTGTTTTGTATAACAGTGTTCTGCTGTATTTTTTGCACAAAATCAGCTAGATATGTAGCTTGTACTTGAAAAAAACTTACATATAGATTTTCATATATAGTTGTGTATGTTTTTACTCTATAATTTGATCATAAACACTCCATCAGTAACATATTGTTCCCATCACATGCATTTCAAGTACTAAAGTAGATTTCATTGCTTGTACTTTTTTTCTCTCTTTTTTTTTGTTTTGGCTCTATACATATTTCTTGGACCATGCCTTTTTCCTGAAATTCTTCTAGTTTACTTGACTTAATTGTACTCAATGGATTTTTTGTCTGTATTCCTTTTACATTCCTTCTTTTGCTTCCAATACTAAGACATGTTTTTGTTTTTATTTCGAATTTTTTATATTAAAAATACAATAAAACCCCAATATTTCTTCCTTTGTGGTTATCAGATTTATTACTTATGCATATGCTTTTATCTTTTCTTCTTCTTTGTTTTTTTTTTTTGGAATTTTTCCTTTTTTTCCTTTTTTTTTCCTTTGGGTGTTTCTTCTTGGGTGTACTTGTTGTATTTAAATTTTTTTTTGGTAAAATGTACTTGTTTATGACACGCGATAGATTGCGTAATGACAACAATATCGATTCTTTTTTCAATCATTGTCTTAAAAACATAAATATCGTATGAAAATTGCTATCAAATACATATACGTACATCTAATCGTAGGAAAAAAGCATCATAATAGATTCTTTCTTTAGCATGGACACAAATTAGTAACTAATCAGAGCTGCAATTTGTCTAGTACCTATATCCTTAATAATGCTTATTGTTGTAATAATCAGGCTGAACTAAGCATTAACAACTTTTCATCACTAATTTTTCAATTGTAGTCTGGGCATTGTAGTTTGCTTCACTTTACAGCATGCCACAATTATCAATAATATGATGCATTGTAGTCTGGGCATAGACATTTCTTCCAAATACATACAAACTAATATAGGATCATTGTTATAAAACACTCTAATACATATATGCAAGCAACAACACCCTATGCTCTTGGAAAAAAAATCTAGCTCTTGCTACATTAAGCACTTAGTTCTTTCCTCAAAATGAGATTAAAAAAAGGGAGCTTAAACTATCAGTTTTTCATCAACGCCAAGCAAGCACACCAATCAGCTGCTTTGTAGTTCTGTGACCAGCAAAATGTTCTTGGACCACTGTGTAGCAATAAAGAAATGCATTGCAGAAAATATCAGTATGCTGTAGAGGCTGACCAAAAAGCAGAATATCAGTTCTAGTTTAAGATCCAATACCTACTAACAATATACCTGTAGAGAATACACCATCCCTGAGAATTAAGAATTCAAATCATAGAAAAAGGCTAGCCTGCAGAAAAAGAAACAATCAAGTAAAATTAGGCACAACAGGCTTCTGATCTCATCAGTTAATCTTAAAGGCTAATGCAAATCAGCAATAGGCTTGCTATAATAAGAGCATAAAAACAGGAAACTTACTGATATACCTAAATGATGCCAGCCATGTGCAAAATATCATAAAAAACAATATTCTTGACATGACAAAAAGTGGAGTGATCAGCATTCATGTCAGTTATAACACTGACATTAGCTGCTTGTCGAGCTCGGGATAGGGCAACATACAGCTGACCATGTGAGAAGCACGATCTTGGTAGGTAAACAACAACTTTGTTAAGTGTTTGGCCTTGAGCTTTGTTGATAGTCATGGCAAAGCTAAGCTTTAAAGGAAATTGTTTCCTCTGAAACTGAAAAGGATAACCCGAAGACTCTGATGGTCTTAGATTAATTCTGGGAATTAACACATGTTCTCCTTTATGATGGCCAACAGCAATAACACATTCAATGAGATTTGGGAAATTTTTTTTGCATATAAGGCGTGTTCCATTGCATAGTCCAGATGATGGTAAGATGTTACGTAGTAGGATAATAGGACTATTTGGTTTCAATACAAGTTCATGAGGGCTCATTCCGCCAGGACAGAGTTTATTCAGAAATTCAGTGGGATAGATGTTACAGTTATCATCAATCATTGATTCATAGCTCCTATAGGTCACTGCTTCACCTGGAAATTTTTCTATCAAGACTGTATTTATAGTATCCACATCATCATTGATTGGTGTGAGTATAGCTCGAGCTGTAAATATGTCTGAACTAAATGGAGGCATATCCATTTCTGGAAAAGCAACTGAAGTCAAATGCATATCTTGAGGTGTAGCAGCATCATAAGGCTGCACAATTTCTGCTGGAAGCTGCACAAATGCATCTTCAGTATCCTGCAATTGTCCATTCCAAGTGCCAGCAAGAAGGCTGGATATGCTGGATCAAGTCTAGCTCGAATATTTTCTGTTAATCTAAATTTAACTAACAGCGGCTACAGAGCAGAACTAACCAAGCTAGCAGCAACTGCTTCGCGTTGTGTTCTCTTTGGCACAACAGGAAGAACCTGTCTGAAATCTCCTCCAAAGACAACAATTTTACCTCCAAATAATAAATTTGGATTACAAATATCCCTAAGCAACACATCAAGGGACTCAATATTTTCTTTTTTTGCCATCGAAGCCTCATCCCAAATGATGAGTGTTGTTTCTCTGAGCAGTGCTGCTAGACTGCTTTGTTTAGATACATTACAAGCAAGTGATTCAAGAGGATCAAGTGGAATCTTAAATCGCGAGTGGGCAAAAGATAAGCACAGTAGCAAAGAGTTTTCGAACTGCAAGTGGCATCTGAACTGCACAGCCTTCTTTCAAACACAAATCAATTGTATCATCTTCTTCTAACAGTCTTAATTTAAGTGCAGCTTGATGAAAAGTGTCGCATAAATGTCCATCAACTGTTCGCAAAGCTTCAAATGACTTAGGACCTTTTACATTGTGCAATAATAGTCTTAGATAGTATCTTTCTCCTTCTGAAGGTCCAACAAATGCCAATCTACCAATGACAATTTTCTTATTTTGCCGTTTATACCAACGCTTGTCAGATGAATCCCAACGATAGTGCTCCGAAAACTCATTATACAGCCAGCCTGTTCCAGGTGGTAACCTACAATTCATACGAAAAAACTCTGTAAGACAGGTCCTAGAACGCTTGTTATCTGAGACTACTGATGTAAGCTGTTCATGAGGCCTAAGCTGTATAATCTGTGAATTGGGTAGATGCACAGGTAGAGACAAAACTGGTGGATGCATTTCATATAAGGCAAAACCAAAGAGGCGACAAGCAGCTTCACAAGGAGAAACCCATCGACCTGACTGATACTGCTGTATTTCATCCTGGACAGGTGTAACATCTGTTGACTGAACCACTGTGAAAGATATTTAGTCATGACCCTTATAGACATATTTGTACAAATACTTGACGGCTTCTATAGTAGAGCACACTTCGACATTTAAGTGACAATCGAAATATGATGAAAGGTATGGGTTATATGGAATTACCCATCTATTATCCATGATTGCTTTTCGGATTGTAACAGTCTCTCCTGTGTCTCTTCTTCTATATAATGGATATCCATCACTACTATTTCTTGTTTCATCACAGTACTGCTTTGGACAACCATATTTACAACGACCACGACTTTCTTTGTGCTTCATGCAAGGACATTCAGGATCCAAATGACCACATGGACCATGAATCATGTGCTTGAGGACAACTTTCCTAAGATGCATGTTGTCAACAGATGGTATTTCAACGCAAACAAACTTATCAAAATCAGCAGGGCGCCTGATTTTATAATCTTGCTTTAGAATGATTAGAAAATGGGCATGAGGTAAGCCTCTCTTCTGAAATTCAATCACAGAGATCATTGCTGCTACTTCCCCAAACACCTTTTTCTCTTTAATCAAATGCTTTAAAGCAAGAACCTTTGCTCTAAAAATTCTTGCAACTATATCTGGCCTGTCTTGTGCCTTTTCTCCAACAGCTAGCTCTTGTTTAATCTCAGGCCAATTAGCATTGCAAGTCATTGTAACAAATAAATCTGGCTTACCAAATCGCTGGACTAAAGACATTGCATTTAGGTATCTCTTTTTGAGATCTCTAGGACCACCAATGAATGTTGGAGGCAAAATGACTCTACGACCCACATTTGCTGCACAGTTTTCACCACAATCAATAGTATCAAGGATCCCCTGATACAGATCTGCCCTTATTGCTTGTTGATTTCTACGAAAGAAATCTAGCCGTGTATTCTCAACCTTGACATACATATCCACTATGTATTGTTGAAAGCATCTGCCTGCTCTTAGCAACATGTTATTTGGCCTGCATTGAAGTTTGTATGCATAGTATTCCCTTGCTGAAATATTTTTATCTGTCTTTGATGAGCCTCCATTTGCACCTACAAATGCAAAACTCAATTTTTAATTTTACAGACCAGAAAAAGTAGAAATGAGCTACATTTCACAAATTAATGTTTTTTGTGTGAATACAAGAAGTCACATGATCCTTTCCTTTTTGAAAGTGTGCATATTTTTTTTGTCCCTTTTACTACAACTGCATACTGTGTGTGTGTATAGTTCTTGTGCATAATAAAAAGTGCAGAATATACTAACGTCTTGCTTCTTCTTCCAATAGGTCTTCTGCAGTATGAACACTGCAGGAAGAAACAGGATCAGGCTGTGATTGCAGTTGTTGCCTTCTACCCTGAGACATTTTTTTTAAACCCTGCGTCCATCCACAATCACCATATGGAAAAAGCAGTGGATATTGTAAGGGATCATAGCAGCCGTAATAGTGCATGATTCTATGACACGATTTTTTCCTCGATGAATCACTGTCAGGTGAATCATCGTCAGATAAACCATCTTCTGATGAATCATGTTCTGATGGTTCTTTTTTTGCTGTGACCAGAATATGAGGGCTTTCAGCCTCACTTGAAGATGTATTTTCTGGCCATATGACAGCAACCTCATCAGTGGAAGGAGCATTGTAAACACGCTGATCTGGTACAGTTGTCTTATTTATTAGAATCTGTGTAGACTCAGTTATTTGGATCTCCCCCAGTGAACGAAAGAATCTTGCATAAGGATTTACCTTAGTGACTTCCATGAGAATAGCTAACACATCTTCCCTTAACTCTGGAAAACAACCTAAGCGCTTCTTAGCTTCAAGTTCTCCATCATAAAAATAGAGTTGCATATATTTAGGTCCTTTTTTTCCAGGAAGTAGATAAGGAATATAATGATATAGCTGGCCATGTAGCTTAAAAACATAGATCCCTTTTTTAGTTTTAGCATCAAATTTCCCACCTAACGACGTAAATGCAAACATATTGTTATACAACCGTATGTATTGCCTGAAATGTTTAGCATCCTCATCCATAGAACTCAACAGCCTTACAAGTGGTGCAGGATAATCATTTGCAGCAATCTGAACTTCACCATCACCACAGCAAAAGTGAGCTGTCTCAAACGTAAATTTCCGTGCCCTACACTTATAACACTCAGTAGATGAAGGAAGTTGATAGGGCTCTGCAGGTAGCTTCTTACCAATTGCTGCATCAGGAAGCTCTGCTCACCACAACATGTTTAAAAAATGTTCAAACATGTGTAGCTTAATCTAAACAGATGATATGCATATGTAATGCACATATATCTATATCTAAATGGTGTATACAGATGTAAAATGTTATAAAGATAAGCATAGACTGAATTATTTGTAACAGGATGCTTGGGTTTCGATATCTTTGCACGCTTTGCAGCAGGCGCAACCTGTATCCTACAGAAACAAGCATATTATGACATGCAACTGTTGCATAATCTATTCTTCAAAGTATAAACAGCTTTTATTGCTTCAATTAATTGATTTATATCTAGAATTAAACCTTCATATATGTATAACTTCATCTGAGCCTATTTTTATGTCAAAATGTATACCTCTGAATTCCATTTTGACATCCAGACTCTAAACTCTTAAGGCGTTTAGTGTTGTATCCTTTTGATGATGATGGTTCTCGTAGAAAACGATCTACAAGATAATAATTTTAAAAATTCACAGGTCAAAAAAGTAACCTTCAGTGTTATGCTTGCTTAAAAAGGAGTGGCTATATGTTACAGGACATACTCATATCCAAACAAATTATAATTCTCTGCACCTAACTCACTGTAACCTCGTAGAGAAACTCATTGCAATGCTTAGCCTTCCATCAGTCCTGACTACCAAATATAACATGCAATAAATAGGTAGCCAACAGCAATTTAGCACTTTAAGATTTAAACACTATAGAACTAAGCAAACTAAAGCTGTGCATAATTTAGAATACCAAAACACAAGCTAAACAAGAGTGATTTCAGCATATATACAGCAAAAGATATGATTAGCTTCATTACATAATTCCATGAAATAACATAACACCATATAAAAGCCTAGACACTGAATTGTCTTTCACAAAAGAAGGTGTACATAATGCCACCTGACATAGTCCTAACATCACAATAACAGATAAAGGATAATCCTATTATAATCCTAGTACTATAGTAGTAACCTAGCTACATTAGTAAGCAAAAAGGAGCTAGGTGATACAGCAGCACACAGCATCAGGAATTAATTCTTCTTGGCAAACTTCACACGCTTATAACATTCATCAAGATCTTCCAGCACTGGAAACACCGAAGCCATCTTACAACCAGAATCAGCAACAGGGGAGGTTTCAGCATATATGTGCTGTAAAAGGCGCTTCTTGGGAGGCAGAGCAGGTGGAATAGACACAGGAACCTGAAATTCCTGTCCAAGTGGAGTAAGGCAGTCTTGTTCAATAAGAACAGTAGTAGGCTCCAGCTCCTCCTTAATTCCTAATACACGTTCCTTAACGCTTAAATAGCTCTCCCTTTCTAAAGAACATAAGATGGCATCAAACCTAGCTGTAGTGACCTTATAATTAGCATCAACTATTACAAGGTTAAAGACATCGCTAAGATAGTCCACAGCCTTTCTAGCTAAGCTCTGCTAAGCAGCAGCTACAGTCCGGCAATAATCACTAAACAGACATCGAAAACCTATTCCTTCTTTATGAGGCATGACAGTAAACCAGGAAGTGTACTCATCAGGAGAATGCTCAATGGTTTCAATTGGGGTGCACCTTATCTCAACAGTTCTGAAGATAGCCCTTAAAATAACAACAAAGTCCACCACAATCTTCTTGTGACTATCTTCAGCTCGAAAAGAAAAGTCCTCATTCATACACACCTTACGTTCCTCCTTTTCAATCCGTTCTAGCTCCTCCTTTTTAAACCAAAACAATTGGCCACAGCGATCATACATCTGCTTCCTTAAATAAGTCACATCCTCAACGACTATTTCATATTTTTTCATAAGATCATATACAGCTTTTCTAGCAGCAACTTCACAGGACTCTTCTACACTGCTAGTATACCCACCAATGTAAACAGATGCAATGGGTCCGCAGTCTGCCCGAACCACCACACAAGCAATGCTTCCAGGCTCATCAACAAACTGGTAATCTGGATCAGGAAAGTTCAAGTAGTTGGTAATTTGCTTCAGAAGAGGACGAAATGGCATAACTACTTGTGTGGGTGGCAAGTCCATGACCTGTAAACATGGGCATAAAATTCTTAAATAGGTCCAAAATACCAAACATCATAGGCAACCCAAAGATAGATATGTAAACAGTTCCATCTACTTTTCTAAAGCACCAAATCAATCTAGAAGGCTAATCAATATTCCTGGAAACAGTTCTACAGAACCAATTGAAATCAGCAACTCCAAACATATAACATAATAAAAGGCACCTGACATTCTATAAAGCAGCAACATAGCTGCATACATTGACAGCCATAACCTATACCTAAAACAGGACACTTCCTATACATGATCTAAAAACCTCCTCTTCTTTTCAAAAAAACAAAAGAATGATTAACTGTCCATAACAATAACACATTTACTAATAGCTAACAATTCATAACTTTTAAACAAAAACCATAACTATAGCATGTAAAGCAAGTCCACATGTCCTAATCACATGATTACTGATAGAAGGAATATAATCTCCTAAGCTGTTTTTTTATAAACAAAAAAACAGAAAGAACACCAGATCTACCCTAAAAAACCCAAAATAAGAAAAATAGGTTGGAAACCATAACCAAAAAAGCAGAACCACCCTACACTTGAAATGCATAGGGTTCTCCAAACAACATATGACATGAAATCAATCAACTAACCACTAATAACCTACATTCCAAACAACATAGATCCCCCTAACAACACATGACATAATTTACACAGCAACACCACATAAGACACTTACCCCTCCTATCAAGACACAACATATACCCATCAAAACAACTAAATCAATCACCATACCTTATGACAACTCAAGAGCACATTTCATCACAAATTTACAATAAATTACCAACACTTTATTTCACAGAGCAAATCAGAATCGAGTCATCAAAAACCAACACAAACAGCATATTCATCTATATTCCAATTACACTGATATATCTGGTATGTCCTTGTTACAATCCTTCAATACATGGAATTGTCCTTTGTCATGGATAGTCAAGATCTTGGTCCATTAGATTATTGGCAATCGTTGCATACATCATAATAATAATGTAGTAATGAACAAGATACATATGCATCAAACACATTTATCCCAAACAATTAATACAATTTAAATTACCTGATCTTTCTTTTTTTAGAACTAATCACTCTGAAATGAGTTTCTAGTACCACCAAGAGAAGAAAAATCAAATTTGTGAGCAAAAGTGCAAGTGACAGGCAGACCACAAAAAGGAAAACACTTCTATATATATATATCTAATAGAGGAACACACACAATGAATTTTTCTAATATTTTTTGCATCACCCAAAAAGTACAACTTAAGACTAAATGTCTAGACATTCTCAAAAACCATTGACAGTCAAAGAAACAAAGACAATGGTACACTATAATAGGCCTTAAAACATGGAAGACCACATCCTTGCAAACAACAATTTTCATTGACTGTATCCTCTACACTAAGCCACACAACAAAGTGGTTTAACACACTGCCTTTCAACATAAATGGTCAATCATAAGCTAGTTACGAATTAGCTAACGACTAACCATAAGCAACCATACTTTCGAAGACTAATTATAATCACCCTTCTTCCCAAGTCAATTCCTAACAAAACTACTAATCATCAATTAACAAAAAAAAACACGAAACACCCAAAAAGGAAGGGAAAAAATAAGGAACCAACAAATCAAAGGCTAGGCAATAAACACGTGGCAAACTAACACATAATACAAATGATTAGTAACTTAATATATTAATAGAAAGGGAAACCCCAAAAAAAAATATATAATAAACAACACGTGGCAAACTAACAGATAATACCTAATGATTAGTAACAAATAATATTCATAGAAAGGGAACCCCCCAAAAAAAAAAATAACATAATAAACAACACGGAAATCCCAAAAAGGAGAAAGGAGCACTTTTATTAGATGGGACCCACACCCCACACCAATAAAATCCAAGACAAGTCAGTGAAAACCCCACCCAAAGAAACTACCTACTGCACTTTTTCCTTGTGAAAGAAGAAAACCAAAAGAAATTTTTTAAGAAGGAAAGAAGGCTAAAATCGGAAACACACTGTGCATAACACAAGTTCGGGCTTTTAAAAGGGTAGAGATTTGACACCTTTATAACCCTATTATTCCTAGGTATAAGTAGCATAGCTAGACATTATAATACTCAGATATACACACTCATACATCAATATAAACTGATTATTCTACTTATTCTCTCGGAACTGTGTCTTTGCTGAATAAGGAAGTCTATCCTTTCTCAATATTGTATCTCTAAACTCAATCTCTTTTGATATAATTATTTACTTACTGCTTTATAATTGCTCTTGGTTATTGCATTTGATATTTGTGGTTTGATTGTTATCACCCCTAAATCCCTAAGCAAATTCCTAGTTCCTAGTTCCTAGATGCCCTTACTACGATTTGCCTAAACAATATGGATTAGTACATGGGAGGCCTAACAAATTAAAAGGAGGACCCTCAAAATTCATGATCACACGTGGTTGCAGCAACAGTTAACTCCTCGTATTCCGCACCAAATGAAACCAAACTAAAAGCAAGTCTTTGTAAGACATACTTCCTCTGTTTTTTTTTTTTTACTTGACCTGTTTCTTTTATCACGCTTGCCAATGCAAAACTTTAACGATCAATAACTTAAATTCTCCATAAGTAAAAATTATAAAAGTTATATATTATGATAGTACTTATAGAGACGAATCCAAAAAGATCATATATGAATATATTTTTCCTTACATATTATTCACAAAAGACGGTCAAAGGAGGGGTGGTGAATAGTGTAAAAGTCAAAGCGGGTCAAGTAATAAAGAACGGAGGAAGTAGGAAAGTTAATCTTAGAATCATGTCTAGGATGGATAACATTAAGTCACATAAATGTTATCCATTTTCTAAGTCTTGCAAAACAAAGCAAGAGTTCACTAGGTACTCTGTACATGATAATTTATATACAAGTAATAGAGAGTGTGTGGATAGTAAACAGTTTCACATATTCTGCATACATAAAAGATCAGTAATTGTAAATGAAATTCCATGATAAAAATCAGGAGACATCATGCTCAAGTGGAACTTGTGACTTTGTGAGATGAACCAATTAACAACAACATACTCGTACTAAAAACAATCCATACGAGGCACGACTCGTACGTCATAGACTCGTAGCACATTAAACATCAATCCGAATATAAATTGTACGTCATAACACAACGAATCGGAATCCTAATATGAATTGACAAGTACTAGGAAAGAGACATAATACCGAATTGCTTATTATGATGTTGAACTCCTAAACAAAAGAAAACCTCGTAATATATATAGACTGTTAAATTGAAACTATGAAAGAATAATTCGTTGAAAATTGAAAGGTCTTAAACTTTAATACTCCCTCCGTTTTAATTTATTAGTCCCATATACTATTTTGGGCGTTTCAAAAAGATCTACCCATATTGAATATATTCTACTTTTAACTTAGTTTTTATTTCCTATTTTATACATAATAAATTCTGATTGCTTAGATTAATTGATTGTGAGTTAATGAAATGACTCTAAGTAAAGAAATTACTCCCTTATTTATGCAATTATGGCTAATGCTTTCCTAAAAAAAATAAAAAAAATTAAATAAAGCAAAACTATTTGTGAATTGTTTTTTACTTTAATACTAGATTTCAAATATTCTCCTTTTTTTTTTAATTTATGTGATTGATTCCATATGGGACTATCATATTGAAACGGAGGGAGTATTATAAATGTAAATAATTCATTGCTCCCCTAATAATGCTCTATATTTGGAATACTCGTATTCATTAATCCAAACAACTTTTTCATAGGGGAATCACCGATTGATATTTCATGAAAATAAGCTGTGGATGACCACAAAATAACGCAACAAGTAGTAATGTTCTGGACCTTCGGGTGCAACGAGAACAGTACGTATAAAGTTCGCAACCATACAAATAATATGACGCATGGTCAAGTAAGTTTACAACGCCTCGTGGACTATGGGGCTGCACAATAAAGTAACCACCCATAAAGCACATAATACACTCCCATCTCCGGTTACTGCGGTAATTCTCAATACAGCGGCTAACTTAACAAATGCAACCAAATCACACAACCTGAGAGTTTATTTATTTTTGGTTAAATGCTAACCTGATGAAGCAGCATATTTCAATTGAGGCTAGGAACAAACAACCCTAAGCCATCCTTTTCTACCTGATCCAAGACTTCTGGATCACGTTTACGTTTCTTAAATCTGCAGATACATTCTCTCATCGGACAAGGACAAGGTAGCTTCGCCACGGTCTTGTTCTTGTGCACGCTGCAATCCAAAACACATCTCTCAAATCCCAAGTTGACTTTAAGGGATTTTTCTCCAAATAGCAGATGAGAATCCACAAATCAAGCCTTCTTGTAAGGCATACATTACAAATGGTTTGTGCCAGAATTTTCAGCTCAACATTGATTGTGCAAATCTTCTTCACCCTTTGGTGATGCATTGGTTTCGTGAAACTCTGCTGAAACTATTGGCGGGGGATGTAGCTCAACAAATGCTTTTCTACCTTCACCAACAGTTCCTATACATATTGTGTCGCCCCGTCCATGCCAAGTGCCTCCTTGAACATTATTCATCTCCAACGTTCTAGATTCCTGCATTAAAATTAATAAATAGACTGTCAAACCAAATTGGGAATGGGGATCCAGATTTAATTCATTTTTCAGGGGTCCAAAAGAGTTTCTTCCAAGTTTCGACATATTGCTTCTTACACGATATTAAAAATTTCAAGTCAGTAAGATGAATAGAGTGAATAGACTAGTTGAGCCAAATTCAAAATACGAGTTGGGGTCCAAAGAAATGAGTAATGATAGCACTAAGGCTTTCAACAAAAGTACAAAACTATTTTGAATCAATTGCATTTTCTTTTACTTCTCTATTCTAGAGTAAAGTAGTAAACATAGAGTTTGGCAACCAAAATATGCAGAGGCATACCTGACATAAGGTGCAGCAAGGGCAAATCAGATGGTAAACACAATCATCCACTGAATTGTCGCTACCCTACAGTTGGAAGCAATTTTGAAGAATCAGTATAGCTATGCTGACAAATGAAATACAGGCACAGATATAAAATTAAGAGCAAGAATTGATAAGGAATATTCGATAGTCGATACATTCATTAATGATGTAAGTTTAATATACACACCCAAAACCAAAATCAGAAATCAAATTTAGCTATGAGAAGATTTGTAGCTGCATCACATTTATGACAAAACCACAGAAGGACAAGACGTCGATTCAGAGAAGCAATCCCCCCTAATTGTAAATAGAATCCAAATATGTTATGGATGTTAGAGGCTATGTGAGGCAGGCAAAAGATTTGTTTCTGAATGTAATAATGTTCCGAAAACCTCTCACCTGGATATTTACTTGCTACAACTAGGTTTTAGCTGAAGGTTATAACTTAGTAAGCACTCAAGTTCCCACTATTGTTTCGTGTCAAACAATTTGTGATTGACGTCGGGTGGTCAGAAACTCAGAGACACACTGAATAAGATAAATCTCTATGCCTCCCATGAGCTGGGAAGATTAGACAAAGGTAAAAGGGATCTATAGTCGATTTAGCTTGCGAATCATTTTACTACAGCAATGGCAAACTGACAGAGAGACAGGATCCAAGCATATGTTTCAAGCGAACATAGCACACAATAGAAGCTAATGAAAAATAATTGGAGTTAAAAAATCCCACTTATGCATCAAGACCATAAACAGAAACTGACAACAAGAACAATGAATAAAGAAACTTACAAGTTACAAGGCAAAAAAAAACAAAAATCAAAAAAATTTCAATAATCAGTTGGGAAAAATTGGGACAGTGGAACAAGCTTCACCAATTAAATAACATGATAAAAGACATTCAAGGGATTAATGGAAAGAACCATCCCTAAGGGAAGCATGGTAAGGCCAAGGTAAAAACCATTATTGCAAAGAAAACAAATAAAGAGATACTCACCCTAATATTAAACTTCTTTCTTATCTGCGTGCGGAAGAAGCCCAAGTATGTTCCCACGGACATGGTAAATGCGATAGTCAAATAAAGAAAACAGCGTCTCCTGGTTACTATGAAGGCAACACAGCTGAGAACTACTGACATGGCTAGAATAAAACAGAGAGCTCCCTGCAGTACCACAACAGTTTCCTACTTCAGAACAAACTTACAATGCAAGAAAATAGGAGCAGCGCAGTTTATAAGATTTATTGCCTTATTGGAAGATAAAAGCATTCTTTACAAAGGCATGGTACCCACTTTTAAACTCAGAATCTATCATACAACATTACAACATAATCCCCTGATCACACTATGATTAGGTTGAAACAACCTCAAATTTGGATTAAAGATTTCTATAAACAATGAAGTGTATATAGAGTAACGCCTTATTCATCCAAGTTCTTAGCAAATTGCTATGTTCTATAAACACACTCAGCATCTACCTAGAGACCAGCAAAAAGCATCAAAGGGAAAAGGCACACCTCATCTGGATTCGATCCTAATAGTTAACTAATAAAATGGTTGTTATGAAAGAGGTAGACATTCTAGACAACCAAATTCCAATTATGCAGAATGTTTAGTGTCCGGTCAAAATACTTTGTTTTCTTAACAGCAATCAGAAAATAATGCATTAAATAGAAGCACAATAGAGAAAGCCTATTCATAGTTGCCATTAACAGAACACTAAGCTCATATTTCAAAAGATCAGGGATTTTATCTACTCTTGATAAGCATTGGGTTTAAAGACCACCAGTTCAAAATTAGACGTAAACAAAGTTGTTTTTTCTCCAGGTCTTAAGAATTTCTTCTTGGCAACTCATTTTAGTTATCGATAGCTTAGTCTGTCTCCTAAAACGCAACCCTAGTAAGGGACAATTGTGGATGACATTTATGACCTTCCTCTATGGAAGTCTATAATGAGTCGTCAGTCCTTATTCAGGATCAAAATTAACTAGAACTAACTGTGACAAACAGTTCCACATTCTAGGAAATAAGGTAAGACCTACTAGGAAGTTAGAGATCACTCCAAATCAAGGAATTCTTTTTTTTTTAGTTCATAAATACTTTGATCATTAATAGCCTTAACTACATCAGGCATCACAGTCATAAATAGGCTTTCATTCAATATTTCAGTCTCATTTGAAACTCTTCAATGCTTTAAAAACCTTAATCCTAGACAAAAATAAATCCCATTTGATGACAATTCAGCTAAAAGGTACTCCCTAGGAAACAGGACATGATATACGCACCCTGCTCTAGTGAAAAAGAGAACATATTCCACAGAACCCTTTAATTATAACCTTGCAAACAGATGAGATAAATATAACTACTTGCAAAAAAGCACAGCAGCAGAACCTAATCTAATTGAAGAATTCCCTACAAATGTGGCATAGCTTTTAATGTTTTGCCAAAACAACATCATTGATTCAAAGCAAGAAATGAACAGAATCTCTTAACTAGCATTCCTTTGCAAATAACACAGGTGTCACTTCATATACAAACAAACCAGAAAAACCTATTTCTAGTCTCACTACAAAGATGCCATGTTTGTCATCCTACACTAGGTCTGTTTTCGGAGCATTCAACAATCCCAAAAGGCATACTTCAACAATCCAGAAAGGCATACTTCATTCTAAAGCATGACCATCATAATCAGACTTAAGTTTACAGTAATCAAAAGCTTAGAATACGAAGCAAACTTCACATGATTATGAAAACCATCACCTGAAGGAAACAAGGGCCTAGACCAGCACGCCTCATGTTCTTCCCAAATCTGTAGCATGGACAACTACACAAACAAAAAACAGAAATTATCAACTAATTAAAACATAAGGATTTAACAAACATAAACTGATAAACCCTATTAAACCCATAATTGGTCCAAATTTTACTAAGCTAATTTATATATACATATAATTTTTATTTCTTAAAATCTGTACATATGAAACTGAACCATTCAACTAATCAAACAGCAGAAATCAATTAATTACCAGAGAGTTTCAATGGCAATTCGATGATCATCGAAACAATCAAGAACTTCACCTTCCCACATCCTCAAAACCCCACCACCTCCTCCAACATCTTCACCTTCTTCTTCATTTTCAAATAACCTCCATTTTCCTTGGCTTTGCATAGCAACCGTTGAACACAACATATCAAAATCCAACACTGCAACACCTTCAATTAAACTCTCTTCTTCCTCCTTCTCACACCCACCTCCCACCTTCTCTTCCTTCCCCAAATCCGCCATTGATGAACTCAGAAAAAGCACTCGACTATTTCAGCAAAAAAACAATTTTGCACCTTTGGACAAAGTTTAAATGCAAGTTTCATGCGTTTAAAGGTACCCAGAAACAATTAGATTATGCCCAACAAATATTCAACTATTTCAGCAACCAAAATTACCAGATATTTCTTCAAACGAACGAAAATTTTGCACCCCTTGAATTCAAAATTCAAATGCAAAATTACAACTTTTCCAGGCACCCAGAAAATATTTAGTTGTGCCCAAAAATATATTACAATATCAGCAACTAAATCACCAGAGATTTCTTCAAAAAATAACACAAATTTGCAAATTCGAATGCAAACTTAAAGATGATTACGCCCAATAAAAACCCAACTGTTTCAACAACCAATTTCACCAGAACTTTCTTCAATTACACACAAATTTGCACCCCTTTGATACAAAATGTAAATGCAAAGTTGAAAACTTTTTCAGATACCCAGAAAAAAAGGTTTATGCCCAACAAAAACCCAAATAGTTTAGCAACCAAAATCACCCCAATTTATAGCTTGCAGACAAAAAATCTTGCAACTTTGAACAAATTCAACGCAAGTTGAAACCTTTTGAGGCACCCAGAAAAAAGGTGATGAATAATACAGTAAATAAATTAATTCAATGAATTTTGTGGATAATTGAAGTGGATAACCAAATTGCAACAATTGCTAGTTGTTTTTGAGCTGTCATTAAACAATTTATTTGGGGGCTTTTTTTTTTTTTCCTTTAATTTTTTCGGTTAGGAAATAATTTCAGGGTGGTTAGTTTGAGTCTAATAATGGGGGGATTTTATGTGGGGTCAAATAGTTTGGTGGCTGCTGCTTTGCTTGCTTTGGCTTTGGCAAGATGTGATGATACGCATCATATTACTTGGTCTACTTTTTTGGGTGGGAATTTGATGATAAGGCGATAAGCATAACCTAGATGACAACTTGGTTACCTAACATAATTATTATACAATACGGAGTAATAATCATACAATAATATGGATTTGTGGTTTTAATGCTATTTAAAGATACATTTAGTGTCCAAAGGAGATTCTCTTGAGGTCAATTATACTCCATTCCACCGTCTTTTTTTTATGAAGTCCCATTCATGTAAAAGAATCTATATAAGAATTTATTTTGCCTTCCTTTTATAATTTATAGGGCCAATTGACCAGATTGGTAAATAAAAAAGACCATTAGCGACAATTTGGTAAAAAAACTTACTCCGGTAACGATTTGGTAAAAAAAACTAACCTTAAGCGACAATTTGGTAAATAAAATAATCTCAGGCGACAATTAACCCAAAAAATATAAAAATTTCCGATAAATTACTCGCGAATGCTTAATATAGTTCGTTTTTCTTGTTATTTTACCAACCCTTTTTTACGGAAAAAACAATTTGAAGAAAAAAAAACGTTAAGTATCAATTTTCACTTAAGTTTCATACCTCTTATTAATGAATTTTTTTTAAAAAGGGGTTGGAAATAAAAGGGGATGACATGTAAATTCAAAATTTTTAAATGGAAAAAATAAATTTAAGAACATAAAAACAAATTAAAATAGGATTTTTAAAGAGTTTGTCGGAAAAAATAGATTTTTTGGTCTAAATGTCGTCGGACTTTATTATTTTTACCGAATTGTCGCATATTGTTAGTTATTTTTACCAAACTGTCGCTGGAGTAAGTTTTTTTACCAAATTGTCGCTAGAGGTCTTTTTTATTTATAGAGATAACTTTAATTAAGTTTATGATTCACGAGTGTAAATTGATTGAAAGTTGTCATCCTATTTCAATTTTCCTAATTTAGAAATCTTAAATTAAGTTAAATTTATCTTTGTATTTATATTTGGTGTAGACCTTACGTTCATATGAGTAAAAAATTGTCTTATTGTATAACCAGGAGGTATAAGGCGTACAACCATTTGTATGGTGAAGAGCCTCAAGCTTGGGTGTATAATGTTGTTACTTACTTCGTATTAGTGAGTGATTCACTTTGATAAACACTCAGAATTAGAAATTTAATTGTATAAATATACCCTTTGAATAAAAAAACGAGCATAATTATCAAACAATCTTCTTCTAAATTACTTTTGAGTTATTGACAATTTGTTAGAAATTTTTTATAAGATAGGATATAGTTGCCATAAAATAATTAAAAGTTGCACGAAATAAAATAAAAGTCATCCCAAATACAAAAAAGTTACCCTATATAACATCAAAAAATCAAAAATAATCTACTACGTATATATTATTAAAAATAAATACCTATGTTTTATTGATAAAAAAATAAAATTACTCTCTTTAAAGAGTAAAAATCAAATCTCATTGACTGAAAGTAATTTATATTCCCATTATAAAACTTATTTCATTGTCATTACCATAAAACGTGTTTAGTTTAAAATTACCCAAAAATACCAAAAGTTGCCACAAATTGGCAAAAAGTTACCACAATTCATTCGTCTCAAACTACATTATTCGTTTAGACTTTTTGTTTAGTACGGAGTATAAATAAAATTAACTTTTTTTTCTTATTATACTTCGTATTTTGTTCGGAGTACTTGATTTATAAATACAAAAATGTTCTTATACTTTGACTTAGTTTATATAAATTACATACTACGTAAGGGAAATACAACTTTGCACATAACACATATTTTGACTTAGGGCCTGTTCATATTTACTGAACTGAACTAAACTGAACTGATTGGAGCTGAACTAAGCTGAAATGAATATTTTATGAGAGAGGGAAATTAAGAGCTGAACTGAACTGAACTGATTGGAGCTGAACTGATTGGAGCTGAACTGAACTGAAAATAAGTAAATATGAACAGGCCCTTAGTTTTAAGCTAGCACAGCTTATAATAGTTGGGGAAAAGAAAAGAAAATGAAACAGAAATTAGCACTTGATGTTATTAATATTTAAGGTGATAAAATAATTAGGAAGAAATTAGAATTTGAAGAAGGTAGTGATCAATCTGATCATTATAGGCATCCTGCTTCCCAAATTTGACTATGACTCAAAAGCTAATCTATTCAGCATTGTCTTTGTGTTGGTGTTGATGTTGAAGGTTGGATTTGTTCGTTTGTTGCCTAAGTTTCATTGTGCAATACAGGGGGACGAGGCCGCAGGGGCAAAGCTAGACTTGATTCCTTTTCTCTAACGTTGGACACTTGAGTTTTTATGCTAGGTTGTGGAAAACTTGGGGCCATGGGGGAGTTGGGTCTCTATAATGCTTCACCCCTGGTATAACGAATTAACGACTATACGAGTTATAGCCAATGTTGGTGAGTTGTAAGTAATCAACCCCGACTTAGTGAGAGTTTCATAACTTCGTACATAGTACAATAAAAACACAATTACACAAAGCTTCCTGTCATCCTACGGGTGGGATCTACAAATCCTTGCCTTTTAAGTATTTGAAAACAACAGATACTCCGTATATGACTCGCCACATAACATTAAAAGATTACAAGAAAAACAATAAGATCTTAATACAGTTACAAAAGCTCAGAAAAAGAAAATTTGCTATACGGCCATTCAGAAACTGCAGTTGAAAGGCATTGTTTTCTGCAACTACATACATGTAAAATCTGAACTTAAACCTTCTGGGCAGGCCTTACTAGCCCTAAACCTGAACCGCTTCCCAAATGCTTGAAATCTTTTGCTTCCAAATTCTCATCATGACCAGAAAATCCTGTACCTCCCTTCTTCAAATTTACTAGATTCTTCTCTTTACATGGCTTATTGCAAACTAGACAAACCTTATCAACGACCATAAACTTATCTGCGCATTTCTTGCAGAATACATGACCGCAAGAGCTAAGAGCCACAAGTGACATTGCATTTGTCATTGTAACCTTGCAGCTTGGACAAATATGTTTTTTGTCATAAGCCGTGGATTTGTAGTCCTCACCCTTTTCTTCTGTGAAATATATGGGGAAAAGGGATTTCAGCTTTAGCTTCTCGTTTCCCTCTGGACAAGTTGTGCTAGTGGAAGGAGCCTCTACTTTGGCCGCTGCTTCTGGAGTAGCAGAAGGAAGCCAGAAAGCTTTCATTGTTCTCAAGGCTTCCTCTTCAAAAGAAGTAGCCTTTACACTATTTGCACCATGAAAACCATTCTTATCACGAGAATAATTTTTATCACTGTGATGGGGCACTGCCCCGTGATTTTGCTGATCAAATGCCTCAAGTTCTCGGGCCTTTTGAAGCATCAATTTCTCCTCTTGCTCTCCAACCTCTTGCTTTTTCTGTGCAGCATGTGCAGCTAGCTTTCTGCAATCACAATTGATGATTTTAACATATCTAATAATGTAGTTGATAGAGAAAGAAAAAAGACAGATGTTTTCAAGAAACTTTCTTATGAAACTATAAGTTCCTTCAGAATGTCAAAAAATAAGGTCAGTAATACTACAGACTGAAATTCATTATCCATAGAAAAAGGGCTAAACCTTTTAGAGCATAAAAGGACCACCTACCACATCTCCTAGCAATTGAACATAAAAGCAAGATAAAGTTTATATTCTATCTGCAAGAGATATATATAATCAAGTGACTGATGTCAAGGAGATACATAATTAGAGCTTGTCATGGGAAAATAAGATGTGCAGGAAACAAAATTCATGTCCGCATTATTATGGCTGATGGAATATAGAAACAAATGATGTGCTTAAAAGATCTTGCTGGGTCCAAGGGGGATGCTGTAAAAGCAAATGGACAAGTCAAAATGGAGCTCAAGCTTTTAAAATCAATGACATGTTTGACTAAATAAGTACAGATAATTAAATCCTCATCTTTCACACAAATACAGCTACCTTGAAAAAACCCTAACATTCAGGATATAATCACATCCTTTTTCTACCCACTTTACAAGAGAAAAAGGAGGCTCGTGCCCTGATTCAAGGTAAGAGAAGCATCTGTTAATCCAATAGCGAAATAAAAAATAACAGACACTAATAGAACTATAGAAGCTGCGCTGTACGCTCCAAACACTTTCAGTTGCCTATTTCAACTGAATGTACTAACCACAATCTTCAATAGTTCAATATCTATCTTTAATAAATAATGTAGTCATAATGCATAATCTTTTGTTTTTTTAAGGGCCAACCAACATTGCGATGACCAATTAACTACCCAGTGATGAGCCAAACAAATGCCAACAGATACACAAAATTTCAAACATTTTTTTTTGGACATTTGACTGTAGAGAGCAATAAAGATTGGAATTATCAAGACTCGCATCAAACCAAACCGACTTAGAATGCATTTGGCGCATCTCAGTCATCAGTCTACCCACCACTATGCTATCTTAAATGTAAAGTTACCCCAACTCAGGGGCATAAATCATTCCAAAATATACCACTTAAATTGTTCACATAGTTTACTTTCAATAATATATTAATATATATTACTATATAGATAAATCCTCTCCCTTTAGCGTAAATTCACTAAATTGAAAAGTAATCCTTAAACTTTTACCCTTTTCCTTTGATATTCTCTTTCACCTTTTTTCTTAATCCGAGTAACCTTTCTAACTAATTTCTTTCACCTTAAACTTTTACCCTTTTCCTTTGATCTTCTCTTTCACCTTTTTTCATAATCAGACTAATTTCTTTTCTTTATATTGGGTAACGCTAATAACTTTCTCCTAAACATGCCATTCTGCCAATATATCAAAAAAAATCCAATGGTACCATTCAATGTATAAAAAAGCTTAAGGCGCACTGAGGCGAGAAGGGTTATGCAGGGCCTAGGTGCGCCTAAGGCGCGCCTCTTTGAAGTGAGGCGCACTGTACAAGCAGTTAAAAATAATTGGCAGAAATTTGCTTCAGGTGCACCGTGCACCTACTGCGCTTTTGGTGAGCCTCGTGCGCCTAACCAAAAGCGCCTTGCCTAGACCAAGTTCAGCGCTTACCCCATTTTGCCTTGTGCCTCAGCGCACTTTTTCAAACACTGGTACCATTCATGATGGTTGTATCAAGGTCAAACACATAGACAAGCATTATAATCCTCTATATTACATGTCCGATAACTCCCTTGTACAATAATTGTAATAGCAAATGAATATGGACCACACATCTTGACAAGTGAAAGTAGAGACGACAATATGTGGTTCAGGTTCAATTGCTATAATTTTTTTTTATCACTTATAACAGAATCAATCTGCAATGATACTAGCGAGCAGACCAATGTGGCAATCACAAACCATCCTCAATCTGGATCTAAAATCTAGATGAAGGAATGGTCTTCAGATAGGTGCCAAAAGCTTCCATGATAGATGACCACCGAGGAAGAGTTAAAAAGCTAGTAGAGTATATGTATTGGAGTGCCAACCAATTAGCAATTAAGCCATCTTTCTTTTATTTACTTTTTATTTTGGCAAAGGAGCATATGGCACCACCAACCCACTTAAAAATGAGTCTACATAATTAGTACTACCTATATATACTATCACTTGTGCCACTAATTCTCGTTGGTCCAAATCATCATTTATTTATGATATGTACTAATGGGAGTGAATGGTACAAGCAATGATACATATAAGTGAGACAAAAGGTTTGGACTTACAAGTGCCAGATTACATTAAGGGTAGGTGGCTCTTTCACAAGAAAAGACTTCTCTATGTGTCGTTACTCAACTCTCCTCTTTCATCAATTCCTTTTATCTAGACATAGTGGACAAGGCTCTTGCCTTAAAATGATATGGTTTGTGTCTTTTAAATTAAACCTCCAATTTCTTTAAAGACAAAACTCTTAACAAAGCCCTAATATCTCTTAAAAAGCTCCAAAAATTGCATCTCATTTTCCATGGAATATTTTCTAATTTCAGATCCAAACTTAATAGCACATCTAAGGCGCGAGGCCTGAAAGGTCATGCGATTTTAGTGGTCTAGGCAAAACGATTTTGGCGCACTAAGGTGCACTAAAACGCACAACAGATTTTTCATTGTTATTATTAATTATATGCGCCTCACTTCAACAAGGCACGCCTTAGGCAAAGGGAACTCGGAAACGCCTTGGTGCACCTTGAGCTTTTTTGTACATTGGTTCTATACTCTCAAGACAACATTTCCGTGTCAAAATTTAGTCACCTAACATAAAATACAGTTAAAGAAGACTGATGCGGAAAGCCCCTAATTTGCCTTATACAGATGTTCCATAAACAGCAAAATATTGTCTAAATGCCCAAGACAGACCCAATCAGTGAGGCCTAACCTCCTAGGTATCTTTAATTGGTGCATAGATCATTTACTAATTTCTACAATGTATGACCTCACATCATTTTATCTTTTGTTTGATTGCAGGAAAATTCGTCCACATATAGTTATCTGTGACAACCAATGTAAAACTACGTCACATCCATAAACATAATGTTTCAAATAGTTGACTTCATCTCTATGGGAATACGGCAATAGCAAAGAAGAAAACGAGAATTTCCATAACACACCTCATTGCCTCATAATTCCTTCATTCCCTAATTAACTTTCAGATTATCAATCAGCTTGTATGATCATTGATATATTTGACTATGTATCACTAGAGATAATGAAAAGTTAATACCTTGAAAAAACACATGGAGAATTATCCAACAAAATTACAATCCAAATTTACGCCGAGTTACAAATACTATAATCACCAATGGAGGACAAGGACAGCAATACTACCCTCAGCCACAAACGCCACTATCCGCCTTCCAGGTAAGCCCTAATTCCATCAAGCTAATCATTCTACTGTATAACACAATGAATTCCACCTTTTACAACACTCAATCCAGATCCCCAAATCAACAATACACTACTAAACTAAATCAAACTTAAAAATTACATCATCATACTATACAAAACAACAATTTAGCACAGAAAAATCAAAATTAACAATCAATAAAAACTACAATAAAAAGGAAATTGAGAAATTACCTTTGAATGTCCTTCTTCTGGGAAAGCAAGCATTCGAGGATACACTCTTTACAAAATACATGACCTTTAGGGCAACACAAAGGCTCAATAACAAGCTTCAAGCAGAGACAACAAGCGTCGAAAGGTTTAATGGAGTCTTTCCCTAATCTCTCTTTCTGGGTACCATACCCTAGCTTTCGCTTCTCATCGTAGGTGAAAAACGCGAGATCATTGTTGTTCTTCGAGTGTCTTTGAGGCATCTTTTAGCTTCGATTTCGGAATAACCCCTAATTACTGCTTAGAATTGCAGAATTTGATTGGAGAGAGATCGAAAGAAGGAGGGAATTGAATTTGGGGAAATTGGATTTGGAACCCTAGAACTGTGAAGATGACTTCCTTATTTTCACCGTCTAAATATAAAGGTGTTTTAAATACATGTATTTTTTTAAGGAAAGTTTTAAATATTTGTATAATGCTTCGTATATCCTTATTTTTTGCTCTAGTAAAAAACTTTGAGCATAAATTACCATTAATATAAGAGGAGTGTTATCCTACAATAGTACAATACCTACCTTTGTGTTTATTAAACTTATTTTTTAAAAAAAATATTAAATGAGCAAAAAAATACCTCACCCCAGAGTATATCAAAAAGAATTGCAAATTTGATTGAATGTTATCCTACAACTTAGAATGTATTTAAAATATTTGTATTAGAGAAAAAGTGTTGGCTTTGGTATGGAAATAATAATTTAGCGGCCAAGCCCACGATTGTTTGACATAATTTGAAGGTGAAGATTTTGGTAACAAGATTATAATTTGTGTAATTATATCTATCTCAATTTACTTAATTTGGGATGTCCTAATATACTTACACCACTTTTCTACTATTTGAGGTGTCCAAAATTACTTGCACCATTTATGTTTTTCACATGCATAAATTTTGTGTAAATATTCATGTAACAAGTATTTAGGACGAATGGAGTTCATACAATCATACTTTGACCTATAATCAATCATTGAAGAAGGATAATGAGACTATCCGTTTTTGAAATCAGGGAAATATTCAAGACCCGTTTAAATCATGTGGGATAATCGGCCCTTCATGATAACAAGCTTCATAAAATGAAGGATTTAATGTCCCAACTTAGCCCAATGTTTCGACAAAAAGTTGGTTGAATGCCGTTTGGGCTTAGGCCACTTGATGGGTTCCATTAGAAACAAGCTTCCAACACATAATTGGTAGCTACAAATCTACAATATCATCTCTATATTGTCATTTAATTGATACATAAATACATACGTGTAGCTATTATGAGTAGATGTGAACAGAATGTTCGAAAATAAATAATTTAATATGAGTGTTTGATAAAATTGATGTTGACTAGTTATCGTCTATAAAATTCTATCTTCAATCTTCTAAACCGTTAACGATATTATTTTTTCACAAAATCTACACCAACCACTAAACATTACTTCTGCAGTCCTGCCACTACATTAGCAAACAACAAAAAGTTTCTATTACATAATAATTTGACCCAATTAAACCACTAAAAACTAATGTCGAACACGACCATATGGCTAACGAGCCTATAACATAAAACCATTTTTATGAAAAATCAAGTATACCATACCTTGTGGACCGTGCTATTAGTAACCCCCTCCGAAAATTAAAAAAACAAAAAAAAAAAACAAAACAAAGTGTGTTCCAAGTTTGAAGCCACCATGAAATTGACCTCATTTGAATCGTCCAAATGGTCCTATGCCTTGATATTTGATGACATGCAAGATGCAATGGATAATATTGCATAATGTTACATCAATCTTAGTCGTTTCATATATCCATCTATCTCATGGTTGGAAACACATACCATCTCCATTATTAATGTCAATATGGGCCCTTTTGCTTTGATGATTTTGGAGGTCTTACTCAAGTTATTCGTTGTATAGTAGATGAGTGTTTATGTATGTAGCCCCAAGTTTTATGCCTATAGAATGAAAGGTACATACTTGTAATAAGGTGTGGTTGGAGTTTTATGTGTTTGTGATTAAAGCTCTCATTTTGCCTTTTTACATTAGTTCGTACATATGATTGTGTGACTTTCTTCCGTTCCATAGCTATCATAAACTAGTGGTAGGTTCAATTCTTCACACTTCTATCCTATCTCGGATTCATTTAAAACAGATCATTTTTATCTTATTGTTCAAGATATATAAGCTAGGTTTCATATATGAAAAAAGTTATAACAACCTGTATAGTTTACAGTTTCTTAATTTTAACATGTATATTCTCCATCTGAATCCAACTTTAACGACTTGTGCAAGAAGAAAAATTATCGACCCACACTTATGTGGATGTAAACAGTCAATGGGCAATCCAATACCACAATACCTTTCTCTACAAACAATGTTACAAGACAACTTTAATTTACAAACGGACTAACATAAATTGAATAAAAATAAAACTATGGAGTAACTAAGGGTTCGTTTGGCATTGCTGCGGTTTTCTATTTTTTGGTTTTTTGTTTTTTAAAAGTATATGATATATGTCCCAAAATGAATCAAAAATTATTTAAATTAATTAAAAACATGATTATTTTGAAAACTGACAACAGAAAAATAGAAACACCTTTTTCTTGTTTCCTGTTTTTGGTTTTTGGTTTTCAAAAAAACAGAAAACTGAAAACCAAAAATGATGCCAAACAAGCCCTAAATTAATTATTCAAAAAAAAAAAAAAAAAATCAACCTAATAAAGCATCTTGAGAAGCTAGCAAAACACCCATAAACCAAGTTGCACTACTTTGGTAAACTGAAAGTACATGGTCGGCATGTGAATATGTTGGGAACCCAAGTTTTTACAACAATCCCATGCTCATAATTTCATAGGACAACCAATTATTTTTATGCCAATCTTTTATTTCATTAATAATCGTATATCTTACTCTAAATTTTATTTTTGTCTTTGATTTCTTGCTTTCTACTGTGAGTATCGCCGAAACGTTCGATATTTTAATAAAGATTATCATTTTGAATCAAAATTTGTCGGAGCTAATTCATCATTTTACTCGTTTTTTGCGAAACTTGTTACTTTAACATTGCTTCAAAGTAAAGTAAACTAGAAGGATTAGGCTTTATCTGTCAAGGATTAACTGGGGTTTATTATGGAGAAAGATCAAATAACATAGTTGGACCATATATCATAAGATTTTGAAGTTAAAGTAGTGATTGCATGAAGGTTGTCTACTTGTCTTAATCTATAATTTGTCTTTATTAATAATAATATACGGTAACAACTATTTTTTGTTACTTTTAATCTCGATATAATAATTGTACTGATAAAATAAAGTCTAGAAAACCAATAAGATTATAGGTACTTTTTAATCTCATGAGGTCTAAATATATAGTGAACACTACTTACTTAGGGCCTGTTCTCATTGACTGAACTGAACTGAAATGAAATGAATATTTTATAAGAGAAAAAAATTAGGAGCTGAACTGAACTGAACTGAATTTCAACGTATGAGAACAGACCCTTATTATTGTCATTTAGAGTAAACATTGGGGTGGATTCCTCTAATGGAATGAACTAAAAAGTCATTGTTGTACGAGGTTGAGTAATCTTCCTCTGTTTCTATTTACTTGCCCCATGACTTTTGGCAAATTAAAATACTTATGGAGAAGAGAGATAAATTATATTTGGTACACATGGTTCATCTTATTACCTTTAAATTTTGTCTCCACATACAATTTATGATAGTATTTCAAAGAATTTGTTTACCAAAAACTTGCTTAATATAGTATAAGTCAAATAATATGACATAGGAGTGTAAGTCAATAGAAACAAAAGAAGTATATAGAATATAATTAATTTTAGATAAAATAATTTCAAAAACCATGAATCAATTAAGTTCAATTCATAAATGAGTTAATAAAGATTATCCTATTCTTGTTACTAAAATTATATCAGATAAAAGATTAGGTGAATGGAATAAACTTCTAATAACAAAATTATTTTTGAAAATTCTAGTAGTGTATTATTTTATTTTATTTTGGGAAATTCTCAATGGTGCTCTTAAGGTTTTTCTTTTTCTCAATGGTAAACAGCAAAAAAACAAATTATCCTTGATAATCATGAAATTATTACATAAAGTTATTTATAACTTTAATGATAGTTTTGTATTAAAAGTTAACTATGGTTAGGTTTATTTTAATTTTTTACAATTAAATAAAAGTTTAGAAAAAAAAAAACAAAAGTCAGCCACCACCAATTGCCAACCTTCCTCCCTGCCATGGTGCCACCCTTGCCACCATTGATGCCACATCTGCCGACACCCAGACCTTGACTCCACCCTCGCCGGCGCGCCGGCCTTCCCAGCAGTCGTCCCTCCCCTAAACCAATGCCCCATCCCCCAAACCCCCTCTTTCTCTCACCGAAACCCCATTGAAACCCTTCCCCCAATTCATAACCCCAACCGCCCCAACCCGCCGCCTCCACCTACGCCCAAACGGCCAGCCCCGATGCGGCTCACTCGGCGTCTGTCGCGCTAGACCCCAACGCCGGTCGGTCCGGACCTTGAAGCCCATCAGCGCGGCCTTCTATCCCCGCGAAATACTCCAAAAACCATCTCCAACCCTCGAAAAAACCCCAATCGGAACCCTAGCCATGGCTGGGAAGGTCCGGTTAAGGTTTTTAAGGGATGGTATGGTGGTTTTAGGGGAATTCGTGGAGAGGGAGGGGGGTTTCTAGAAGGGAAATACGATTGGGGAGGGGGTTTAACACGGCGATGGTGCTGAGGAAAAGGGGTTTTGGTGCGCCGGTGAAGTATTGGGTGGTGGGTCGAGGGATGGCGTGAGGGGTGGCTGCCTGCTGGGTTGGTGGGGGATGGGTGGTGTTTTTTTTAAAAAAAAAAAAATTATTTAACTATTAATATAAAACTAACCCTAGTTAAAGATTATATCCTAAAATATATCATTAATGCTATTGTTAATATATATTAAGAATTTATGATTACCAAAGATAATTGAAAATTCTAGTGTTTACCATTAAGAAAAATAAAAAGTTGATGAGCACCATTGAGAATTTCCCTTTTATTTTTATACTCAGTATTACTTTTTTTTGGAGGGAGTCTACTTGTATAATTTAGTGGATAAAGATAAGAGAGTAACCTAGAATATGGATAATGATGTTATTAAACCAAACATAACCTAATTGACACTAGACGTATCAAATAAAATATTAAGCCTAATATCCGGGTTACTTGCATGACGCGTTGTTTAAATAACTCATTAGTTCCTTATTAAGTGATTCATGGGACTGCCAAAGTGAAAGTTGCCGCTTTCGTACATTGATTGATCAGCAACATGAAGCAACTACGTTGAATTTTTTTTTTTTTAGGGAAATGCATCGAGCAATTTTATTATTCAAGGGACAACGTGTCCGAGAGTACATAAGGGGCGACCTCGTTTGGACAATGGTTAGTCCAAACTTGTTCTATCCCGAAGGGCAAAAGCTTAGCTAATTCATGAGCAACAATATTACCAGAGCGTTTGACATGTGACCATGTAAAAGAATTAAAAGCACAACTTAAAGATAGGATATCTTCGATCACACCATCAAGATCAGAATAGTAGATTGCAGCCTTTGATAATCGATTTATAAGAACTTGACAGTCCGACTCTAGCACCACATCAGCATACCCGTAAGCCATTTATTGGAATGTGGACATTTTATTTTATATCCCAGTAAAATAAATTTAATTAGTTGAAATTGAAACTAAATTTCTGGCTTAAGAAGAACGTGAAATTGTTAAAGTGAAGAAAAATCGATCTAGTAGTTCAACATATAATTCAATTAATATTATTAGGTAAGATTAACTAAAGAAGTCCAAATTCAAGTAGTAATATTATAATTTCTTACCGACAATCATTCACTTTTAGGATGACGACTATACTTTAGCATATACTTGTAAAGTTAATGTAATATACAAAATGATATGATTATAATTGAGTTTGGACCACTAGATTAGTTAGTTAATTTAAGTTGGAAGAACCTTTGGATTCTTAATATTTTTATCGTGTTATTTTTATTTTATAGAGAAATTCATCTTAAAATATTTTAGTTTTTAGGTCTATATGTATCTTATTAGGCTCTTTGATATTCGAGCCGGAAGAAACCCTTAAAAGATATTGATAATAAATTTACACAGTCGATAAATAATCAAACCACACAAACAAAATAGGGAATAATATAGCTAGTGTCATTACCAAATCAATGATCATAAGTATTTGGCCTTTAGTATTATAAATCCAAATATAAGACCCTCAAGTTTAAATCTTTTCTTGGTAATAAAAAAGACCCACCACACGTCCCTTTTCTTGGAGGGGAGGGTCTTAGACAAATTAATCAATCCTCAATTATTAGTATATTTTAATTAATTAATCTATTTGGTTTAGTTGATATAGTTTGTAAATAATTTAAATTTAATCAATTGTAAAAATAAATAAGCTGATTATTGATAAAGTTCATTGAAATTAAATGAAGAAACAGGGGAAATTAAACAAGAACATTAGTATATAAATATAAAACACATACAAAAGAGGGTTATTCAACTATATTGACCAATAGTGAAAGTAAGTAGATTATTGTAGACAAGAAAATAACACATTACATATATAATTCTCACCTAACTCAACTCTATACACTTGTTATTTTCCATTTTACCGTGGATGTGACACTGAATATGACCATGGAACAACTTGATTTTCTTCATCATCTTCATGTTCATCACCATCTTCAAACCCGTCATCCCCATCGTCGTCGTCATCATCATCGTTGTCGTCCTCCTCCTCCTCCTCCTCGTCATCATCGTCGTCCTGATCAAGATCCTCATCGGCCACTACACGGCCGACACCCGTGTTTAAGTCTCTAGCATTACTATTATTATTATGGTGCCGTGCATCATTTTTGGCACCGAGACATGTTGGACAAACGGAGATAGTAGGTCCAAACTTGGGGCCGGACCCCGACCATAGTGTAGGAGATTGACAAATATGGCAAAGAAGAGTCCTACAATGTTTAGAAACAAGAAAATTAGCACTATGAACTTTGGAATCACATTCATAGCATAAATTTGCTTGATCTGATTCACAAAATATTGTAGCAATATTGCTACATAACTCACATTTTCTCTTCACCCTCATTTTTTTTTTAAAAAAAAAACAATTTTATTTCTCCAAACAAGGAATAGCAATGATTTCTTTATATTTATAGAAGGCTTTTTTAAGGTGGAAAAAAGTATGGTTTTGACAAGTTGAAGTTTGTTTATGTAAATAAATTGTCTGGCTAAAGTTTGTGGTGGGATTTTGAAGATTTGATGTAAGATATTTTTTTATATATTATTTCTACTATTGCTTATTCTAGTGACAACTAGGAGAAGTTGTGGCTATTGTCATTTCCTTTTAATGTAAATAAATATAAACCATATGATATGATTCTTCAGGTGGATTCAAAGGGTATCCCATGGAATTATTTTTAGTACTAATTCCACTACATATCTCTCTTTTGACTAATTAATTAATATATATTTAGTCTGTTTCACTAAAATTGCCCTATATATCAAAAATAAATGTCCCATTAAGTTCGCATCATTGTCTTAATTATATAAAATTTTCAACTCATGTGCAATTATGTAAAGACAAAAAATAAAATAAAAGTAATAAATAGCCTCTTATCCTTTTAAATAAATCAACTCTGATCTGAACGAAATGTTGTATGGAGATGGAACAATTGTTCAGAAATAGAAGTCACGGAGGAAGTATTAGTTTATTATGGAGGGTGAACATATATTATTGTTCTACTTTCTTGAATGGGTAGGATGTTGGAACTTCTACATGTGGAACTAATTATACTAAAAGTCCAAATTAATGTTTGATTAGAAGTCTAATTAATAGTTTAATCTATCAATAAGGACAAACCACCTTATGTAACTTTCCATTAATGTAAAATATATAAGTTAATGATTTATGCATACAATACAGGACTATGGGTCCTTTTCATGCCTTGCACTAAACTCCAATCGATCTATTATTTGGAAATGAGAGATGAGCTTATAACTCAAGATTTCGTTACGTAGTCTTTGTTACTTCAACACAGATTTGAAAATTCAACTTTATCAAAAAATTATAATAATGATCAATTGCAAGCTGATCGAATGAAATTAAAATGAATATAATTAAGCTAGAAATGATTCATAACTCAAAAGCCTAATACAAAATGTTTGATGGTGTGAAATTAAGCCGTGTTGTTATTAATTCCATTCAGTTCAATTTCATTCGATTTTATATTTCTATTTTGTCCTATTCCACTCATCACCCTTATGCTATCTCAATCATTTTTTTTTTCCACTTTAATAATCTTTGTTTTTAAACGAGAAAGTAAACACAAGAAAAAGGAAAAAGTAATGGTTAGAGTTAGAGTTAGATTGATAAGAATTTCATAAACTATTAAGCTTGTGAGCATGTTGAATGCCAATTTGCCAAATAAGGTATTGGGCTCTAAATACCATTTGTCCAATTTAATTGCCGAAGTTATTAAACGGGCCGAGATCGAGAATTTCGAATCGTCGTAAAATTAGCCCAACAAATGGAGTTGGATCAATTAACAAGTGGCGGATTCTACAAGTGTATTTTCTAAGCGCATTTTTTTATTTTATATACTAGTATATGTATATATATATATATGGGCCCAAAAAGTCTTTTATAGAATATATCCACCATAGGGTATTAGGGTGTATAAGAGCAATGGGTCTTAAGTCTTAACTGCGTACTTATGTAGCTATTATAGCTGCATACTTATGAATCAAATAACCCAAAATAACCTATCCGCAATCCGTCTAAATCAACACTCTATAAAATGAACATTTAGTTAAAAAAAATATAAACATGAAAAAAATGAACATTTAATAATAAAATAGTAAACATGTTATAAAATAATGAACATCTAATATCAGTAGACATATCAATTCAATCGGTTACATGCCGGAATTATGCGGATGCAATTAGGGTCTGTTCTAAACTTCTAATAGACTGAAATCAGCTGAACTGAACTGAACTAAAATGAATATTCTATAAGAGAAGAAAATTAGGAGCTGAACTAAACTGAACTGAATTGAACTAAAATGAATATTCTATAAGAGAAGAAAATTAGGAGCTGAACTGAATTGAACTAAAATAAATATTCTATAAGAGAAGAAAATTAGGAGCTGAACTGAACTGAACTGAAAATAAACGTATGAGAACAGACCCTTAGTGTAAGTCAATGATTGGTGTAAGAGGTGATTGGTGTGGATTTAAGCAAGAGTTATATGAGATAGATTAAAGAAAAATAGATTAAATGAATATCTGATGGTAGACAAATTATCAAACTTAATCAATAAGCTAATTTTAATTTTCAAATAATGTGTTCTTTTTTAAAAAACAATAAATTCGAGTTGACAAGTCGGGTTCGGATCGGGTTTGATAAGCAAATTTATGGGTTAAACGAGTTCGAACTAAATCGGGTTACGGGTCAAAAAAAAATTGTTCAAGACCCACAAAACCGGATCAGTTGAGAGTGAGGGGTAGCTCAAGTGGTTAGAGCTTTCCTCCCGATTCTAGAAAATCCTGGGATCGATTCTCACTCCCGCCCTTGTGGCTCTCTAAACACCAAAAATGTACAAAACCGAATCAGGTTTGCGGGGTCAAAAATTGGCAAGTCTAATTACTACCATAGAGTTTTTACATTTGCATGCGCATGCAAAAGACAAAATAAAGAACTCCACATTTTTTAAAATGAGTACGTAGGCAAAATAATTCTAAGGGCTATGAGATAATTTAAGTCGAACAAAGAGAGCTAGTGTACTTCGATATTGTATTTTGTATTACTCCTCCGTAAGAGTTACTAATATTCCGTATTAAAGAATGTTAAAAGGCAAAAGACAATAGTACTAGCATTAGACTCTTACACTTTGTTTGAATTGAAGAAAAAAGAGGGGAAAGAAGGGAAAGGAAGGGAATATAAGGGATATAATTTCTTTCATTTGGATCACAAATGAAAAAAGAAAGGAATTAAAAGAATTAAATTATATTCAAGTATAAGAAATTAATCTCTCCATGAAGAGATTTGAAAGGAAACTTATCTTCCTTCCCTCCCCTCCCTTTCTCTACCCTCCCCTTCTTTTCTTTCTCATTTCTTTATCCAAACACACTATTAATTAGGCGTTAACTCAATACGGTGTATCTTTTAATGTATATATATAGGTCTATATTGATATAGGTGATATATATCATGTGTCATTGACTCATTGTAATATATTTAGTACAATTGAATATATATATATATATTTTTTTTGTTTTGTTTTGTTTTCGACAATAGCAATATAAACACATACTGTATTTGAATAAATTTGGAGACAATGTAATGAAAATCAATCATCAATAACAAAATACTAAAAGACACACCAGCAATGACATGTGTCATCTTCTGGTGTGTCCTTAGTGTTGTTTGTTTTTTTTTGTGTGTTTTTTTTTACAAAAAAAAGACTTTTTGAAAAATTGATAAAGAATATATGCAAGTATTTTCTTCCAAAAATTAAGGAAAATAATCATAAAATAATATATTTAGCAATTTAAATATCTAATCATATCTTATATAAATTTCTTTATAAACAATCACTTTTAAATGTATGATTATTTATAGTAAAAAAATCATGAATATGTATCTTTCAATCTAACATTTAATCAGTAAATGAAAAATTATCAAACATAGAATAAAAAATTATATGTCATTAGGGTTCAAAATATAAGAAAGCTTGAATAGAAAATACAATATGCAATCATGAAGGGTAAAAAAAAAAAAATATTTTAAGTTGCTTGATTTGGAATAAAATAAGAAATTTATTTTGGACCAAATTATTTATTATATATTTAAACATAATTTTCAATTAATACACCGTAATAAAGAGTAAAAAAAAACCGTGCATGACACGGGATCTAACCTAGTTTATTACTATTGTGAAGTTTGTATAATTGATTAATTGTATATCCATTGACTTCTTCAAAGGTTATTAATTGATAAATAAACAAAAATTTGCATAAATTTGATAATTGCTTGTTTTTTAAATGAAAAGTCGCGAGTACAAATTAATTAAAATTGGCACATTTCTTTCATTTGATGTAAAAATACTGCTTAATAAGTTAAATAAAATGCTAATTGTGATCTTGACCCTTAATCTAACCCATAACTTGTTTGTCATCTCCACCAAGACGCACCACTCATAGGAACACAACCAACCGTTTATTAGGAGAAATTAAAAAGTGTATTTGAGATTACTTTTCATAAGACTATAAGAGAAAGATAATGACCGAATAAGATTCTAGCAAATAAACGTATGTTGCACATGGGGGTCGCATTGGTGTATCCACCAATTCCTAATAAAAGCATCCACATAAAACCAAAGAAATATAACATTCACGACCGTTTAAATGTTTCAATCACTTATATTGTACAGTAAAACACAACACCATGTCATTATCAGGTTGCGAAAGGTATCACGTGTTATAATTCCATGAATGCGCCTAAATCACCTAATACGGTCAAAGTTTTCTAAAAACACATATCGATGATCAAGTCTTTCTTTAAATGCACATCCATCCCTAAAGATTAAAGAAGCAATGATGGAAAAAGAAATGCCGAAGAAGTAGGCTACATTGCAATTTCCTACGTTCCCATCCAAAGAACATAAATACGCAGGCTCAAAAGGAAACTGCAATATTTATGCCTATAAAAATACTTTCTATATAAGAAACACAGTAAAGTGCAACTTCGAGGAAAGCAACCTTAACAAAATAACACCAAATTCCAAAAACATCTCTTTTAACTTTACTTATTCCAACTGCCAATCTGTAACTTCGTTGGCATAATCTATTTCGTCCAATTCCTTATGTAATTTCCACTATTTTTTTGTTTCCTACATACACTACCTATATATATATACACAAACTCATCATATATTTTTATTCAACCAACATTATCATACATTCATACATATTATTTTCAATACATATTATTTTCAACATATATACTTACATTATTTGTCATGGCTTCGAAACAAGGCATTAGTAACGGGGTTGTGTTCGAGGATTTCTTACCATCGATGGTGGAGAACCTCGGCGAGGAAGGGTTCATGGAGGAGCTATGCAACGGGTTTCGACTACTAATGGATGAGCAAAAGGGGGTGATAACGTTTGAGAGTTTAAAGAGAAATTTGTCGGTTTTAGGGTTGAAGGGAATGAGTGATGAAGAAGTAAGGGAAATGATGAGGGAAGGAGATGTTGATAAAGATGGATGTTTGAATCAAATGGAGTTTTGTGTTTTAATGTTTAGGTTGAGTCCTGGTTTGATGGATGGTTCAATGAGGTGGCTTCAACAAGCTCTTGGACAAAAATCATCATGCTTTTAATACTATGTTTAGTTAGTTTATTATAACTAATTAATTGAGGGTATTATTAGCTATATATGCTATTTTGCAAGTTTCTTGTATTTTTAATTTTTTTAATTTTTAATTTTGAAGTCATTTCATTGCATTGTTTTGTAATTTAATTGAAGGAATGCCAATGTTGATTATGTAATAGGTGATTTTTGTTAGAATTCATGCATGTCTTAAGTTATGTATTATCCCAGCCTATATCATGATAAATGAAGCGCTTCATTGCTACCAAATGATCAAATGTTCAATTCACCAGTTTTTTTTTTTTTTTTTTTTTAAAAAAAGATTTCATTTCTTTCAACAAAATGGTCTATTTGAGTTGATCATAAGTTATAGACACTACACATACTCTTTATAACCTCGTTTTTTGCTTGCCTGTCCATGAAAGCAGCATAAGTTCGAAAGATTGTCTTATTTGAGAATATCTAGATCTTTGCTAATTTTCAAAACCCATAGCTATATATCCTATGCATTATTTTGTCATATTCCATATCTCACAAAGATTCATTTTTTTAGAATTAAAACAATATAACAAATGTTTTTGGAGGGAAAAACTTAACATTATATGAGATTATACAATTCATGCACAATTTAGATTAGATTTTGAACACAACTGCACCAAAAAAACCAAAGCTTTGACCATAATTTTTTACTAACATAATAAAAAAAATATTTTATCATAAAATATGTTGTTAGGTATTAATATAAAGTTTCATAATACTATAATTTTAATAAATTTTTGTTAATATTTATTTATATAAAAATAAAGTCAAACTAGTGCATTGATATGTGTGTAAAGTTGGTTGTGTCAGATATTTCGGGACAGAGAGGGTAAAAAGTTAATAATTCATGCTATTTATATGTTGATAAATCTTCTATTAAAAAAATATACTTCGTATATGTTGATAAAAGTTACTCTATAATTATTTGTACAACTTAAATACTTTTTTGTGCAAAGTATTAAAATAATTTTATTACTTTGATAATTTGTTTAGGTAATTACGTACTTTTTTTTTGTGTAGAAGCCTAGAAAGTAATGTTTACTTATATGTTATTTTGTAGAAAATACTTCATATAATAATACTTATTTGTTATTTCGTAGAAAATACTTCGTATAATAATTTTAATACATTGATAATTTGTTTAGGTAATTATGTACTTTTTTGTGTAGAAGCCTAGAAGGTACTAATACTTCGTGTATATATGTGATTATAAAAGTTAAAATATTTACTTAATTTGTAGAAAATACTTCGTGTATATATGTGATTATAAAAGTTAAAATATTTGAATTGCAAAATCTATCTATCAACAATGTTAAGATAAGCAAGTATGAACGTTCTCGTCAAAAAAGAAAAAAAAAAAAAAAAAAAAAGCAAGTATGAATGAGTCATATTCTAGATCGATATATCATATATGGCTTTGACCTTAATTAGTGTCCAATGACTTACTCCAACCTTTCTTAAAATACAAGGGATATATTGCTAGCTAGCTTGATTTTTTATACTAATATTGTCATCTAACAAGGAAATATCTATGCAATTTGCGAGTGCTTTATGCACTTACGTCGAAAAATTATGGTGATTGTCAAACTTAATAATTTTTCAACTTCCAATGCCGTTATTAAATTATTTGTACAAGTTACTTCGTAATTGCGAGGATTGATCTCTATATCATAAAAAATAGATTTGGCATTGACTTTTGTTCATGGATGAGATTATATACTTATAAAAAGCAATAATGAGAGTGAGGGATAGCTCAAGTGGTTAGAGCTTTCCTCCCGATTTTAGGAGGTCTTAGGATCGATTATCATATATGCCCTTTAATTTCAGTTCAGTTTAAGAATCAGAACAGATGGAATAGTATTAATAAACTTGCTACGAGTAATATAAGTCTGACTATTGCATTTATAAATTGATTGGATTGGATCTTCTTACAAATGATCATGAACGATAAGCTAGTTAAGCTAACTTAAAATTCATACTCCGTTACTATATATATAATTAACGAGACAAGTTAAGAAGTTAAATGATTTTCTCTTTAGATTAACCATATATGATTCAAAAATTTTTCTTAGAGGGTGTTTCTTCTACTTCAACAATAAATTGTTGAAAAATAAAACTGTACTTAACAAGTGTCCATAAACACTCATTAAACAGTACAGATACCAAATCAAAGGTGTTAAAATGATCGAGTATTATTGTAAATATCGAGACTAGTACCCGCCGGGCAGATAAGATGATGTTGCATTGGATCTTTGTTTTGTTGTAGTCATAATTGGTAGGAAGCTAGCTAACATAACATCATCATCACTCTTTTACGCTTGTCTAGAAATTGCATGTAATGCAAGGCAATTGCGAAGGAACCTACCCAATATATAATATGACAAAGACGATATGGTAGTATCATGTCTCTATTATATCACTATATATTACTATATTTTATCGTTAATCCCGCTTTCTCAGGTATTATTACAAATTGGATGTAATGTATATGCTCGAAAATGACTTTCTTTTTTGGATTTTATTCCTCCATTTATTTTATAATCTATCAAATTTTTCTTTTTCTTTTTGGAAACTTCTGATTTTTATTTTGTCCAATATACGTAGTACAAGGAATATTAATTACATTTTTCGTCTAGCTACTACACGGGACCAATAACAAATGCTGAAATGCAATATAATAATTAATTATTTTGAAATGCTCACTAGATAGTAAAATACAAATATGGTTTCATAAAAATCAAGAATCATATTTACCAATTAAAATTCGTTAACATTTCATTCTAGTGTCTAGCGCTAAAGTGATGAATTGAATAATAATACATTAATACAGCTTGAAAGTTGTAAGTTATTCTACTTCTTCACGTTATATTTAAAAACAGGAAACATCACATAATTAAATACACTTTAAATAGGGTAGAAAGATTGTTAGGAGTATATTTAAGAGGATCATGGTCTTTAAATAAGGGTAGTAATACAAAATTTTCTAAAAAAAATATTCCAATAATATAGAATTGTAAGTATTTGACATTTTCATTTTAAAGTTGTGTTGTAACTCTGGTAAGTATTAAAATATAATTTATTTAATCGACCATGTACTATTAAAGTGTTTTTTATTTTTTGGAAATGCATGGGCATTGGATACTCGAGAAGCTAAGGACCCCATTGGAGATTACCTACAAGCTCAAAGAAGATTCATCTCAATCAAAGCAGCTACTTTTAGATATAAACTTTAGGAAAATAACACACACTAGCTAATTAATCCCACCTTAAAAGAAATAGAGAGAGAATAACTAATAACAGTATTGTTAGACAAACAATAAAGTTCAATACTTCACTCATCACCAACAAGTTTTAGAATGAAATTTAATTTGAGTGATATGTGAATGTGATCATACTTTTCTTTAGTGTGAGCTTAGCCCAATAAATTTATCATGGTATAAATATAGATGATCTTGATCCAATTGTCATACCCAATATAAGGTATATGTAAAATGGAAAGAATTTGAAGATTTGTTTAGAGTAAGGGCCTGTTCTCATACGTTTATTTCCAGTTCAGTTCAGCTCAGTTTAGTTCAGTTCAGCTCCTAATTTCCTTCTCTTATAATATATTCAGTTCAGCTCAACTCAATTTAGTTTAGCTCAGCTCAGCTCAGTTTAGTTCAACTCAGTTTAGTTCAACCGAGTAGCCTAACCTATTTGAGATTGCACCAAGTAGGGTCCATTTGACCTCATGTTAAAGGAATTTGTAGCCTACTTCGTCTTTAGAATGTAAGATAAAAAATAAAGGTTCTCAAATGTGATGAACAATGTTATGAAAGCAACCCACATTTTGAGTTGATAGCTTTGAGACTTGAGACTAATCGCCACACATTTATACTAATATATTAAAGACTTTCCTAATTAAAAATGTTTATGTGCTATGTAGATCTCTCATTAAGCAACGTCACATACTCAAAATACTCAATTTCTCAATACGTCGCGTCACCAACTCAATTCTTTAATATGCCACGTTACCTACGCAACCAACAATCACCATGTTGTTTAACCATTTAGGCTAATTCTCACTTATGCTCTAATCTTACACACAAATTAATTAATTCCATACGACAAATTAAAAACACATAAAACTACTTTGTATTAAATGCCTATAAAAAATTAGCGGTTATACAATTACAAAAATAGCAATATCTAGGCTATTTACTAGTTAAAATACATAGTAAATAAGAGGAGAATGGTTACACCATACTTTTATAAGATTGGTAGATTATTCCCCACATCACTAATCTATTAACTATAACTAAAACAAAACATTGATGATGTCATCTATTTCTTAAATTGCTTACGTGTCAAACTCTCATAAAAAATTTCTCTCCAAATTTTACCTATGATGTCATTTTTTTTTTTGGGTGTGTGTGTACCTTTTCTAGCTAGAAACTAGTACCAATTAGGTGTGAAATTTGAATTTGAAATCAATATTGTTGTATATACTCCCCAGTCCCCACTACCTTTGGATATTCATAATACAACAATATTAAATAGACATAGTCCACATAGATATTGGTAACTAATTAGTAATTATACACATTTTTTTTTGAACAAATTAATACACATTTTTTTAATAGTTTATACACATTATTTAGCTTCCACTCTAAACATATAAGCTTAATGAATTATACATTTATACAACATTAATATATTTAATCTAACCATCATTTTAGTATATTTTTAATAACATAGTAAATATTACATTATGATGCAGCATTTTATAACTAACTTTTTTTTTTTAAGTACATTTATTTTTATATATTTTTATATAACAATTTTTTTTTTAAATAACGAGCCAAATCATATTAGAAAGTTATCAACAACAAAAGATAAATAATTATAGAAAAATAACTAATCAACCATCGTGCAACGCACGGGTATTAGGGCCTGTTCTCATACGTTGAAATTCAGTTCAGTTTAGTTCAGTTCAGCTTAGTTCAGTTCAGCTCCTAATTTCCTTCTCTTATAAAATATTCATTTCAGTTCAATTCAATTCAGGTCAACTCAGTTCAGTTCAATTCAATTCAGTCAATGAGAACAAACCCTTAATCCAGTTGTCTTTAAAATAAAATGGGATTGAATTAGGTTTGCCTCAATTTATACTTTTACAATATCAAATTAAGAACTCAATAATAATAAAATTATTCCCTAATAAATGAAGGTTTTGAACTTTTGACTTTTGAGTACCGTATGTCTGTATGTATAATCAAACAATCAGCGAGGGTAATTGTAACTTCTTACCCACAAATGACAAATTCAATTACCCAGAAATCAATGGAAAATCTTTCTCTTTGCGTGCATCTTCAACTTACAAGCTGGATATTTAATTCATATCCTGATAATCTGGACGTTATGGAGCTTCTGAATCAGGTTGAATTTATGAATTATGGGCAATTTCTTGATGGGCAAATGGCAAGGCAAAGTGTAGAAGATTACCAAATCATAAAGGTACATTAAATTCCCTAAAGATGTCATTTTTTTCTTCTGTTCAAATGATGCACCTGTTTGTTGATTTGCCTCACTTAGATATGAGATGATCAAACAAAATTAATTAAGGGTACATTCAATTCCAAAAAGATGTCATTTTTTTTCATCTGTTTCATTGATGCACATCACCTGTTTGTTAATTTGCCTCACTGAGATAGCATAATGTAATATGATAGTGATCAAACATGAAAAATAAACATATCATTTTTGCTTGTCGGTTCACTGATGCATACCAACTGTTTGTTGTTTTGCCTCACTGGGAGTTGGGTTTGCATTGCAATATTGCATAATCATGGAATGTCAAACTTTGAAAATATACATCAGTATTGCGTGGCAAACTTTGCATCTTTCGGAATGTCAATAGTCAAAGATGACAAGCTACTTTCCTTTTATACATACTAGCTACGAGGCTGATAGAACAATGTATACTATAAGAGGGGGGGGGGTGAATTGTAGTGTATGTAGACTATGGTAAATTTTGCGGAATTAAATCTACTACTAAGAGAAAAGACACTGAGATAGGCAATGAATAAATTCACTATGTAAAAATGATTTACAATCACTAATACGTTGCCTAGACTCAAGTTCCGTGAGGAACTCAAGTTACCCAACTGTGATCCCTCAATCACAGTTTCTCACACTTTGTGATTCTACTCCGAATCACTTGTACAGTGTAAACAACTCTCTCAAGTCTCACACTTTACAACTCTCACAACCCAAACCCAATTACACAATGATTACATGTATTTCCTAAAGAACTTAAGAGACTAAGGATGGAAGAAACTTCTCTTTTAAACACTTTGAAACTCTATGCTCAGAATACTTAAGATTATTTTTCCACACTTTCAAAACTTAACGTTGATCTGTTTTTATAAGGAGTTAAACCAAGCTTCCATCAAGTTCCCACTTCCCCCTTAATCCCACGTTCTCTTTGACTGAGAAGTTGGGATGTAGGCAGAGGAAATTTAGGAACATGATTTCCCTAGCTTGACTCCCAAGTTCAACGTTCTCCTTAATATTAGGAGCCAGTATTTACCAAGTCAAAAAAATCAGTTATTCAAAAAGATAATTATTTAATAAAAAAGATAATTATTTATTTATTAATTAAAAGATAAATAATTAATTAATTTAAAACTTATCTTTTTAAATTAATGAATTATTTATTTATTTATAAAATCTTTTTAAATCTTTTTCAAAACTGATTTTTATCACTTCCTTAAATTAAGGGATATGAAAACTGTTTTAAAACTTTCGTTTAAAACTTTCTGAGTCAATCGTCAAGTTCCTTCGGGAACTTCAGGTTCCTTCTTAATTCCTTCCATTCCTTCCAACACTTTTGTTTCTTAAGCTCGTACACTGAGTAACTAAGTATATAGAGTTGTGAGGACATCTTGAAAGCTTGCATTCATCATCAAGTCTTCCAAACTCTGTTGTTCCTACTCCGGAACATGTATTTGTGTACCTGAATCTTTCTGTTCAACCAAGACTCATAAACATCATTAGTCAGAGTTTGTTTTACGTAAGTCAATCATCAAAATATTAAGGTAGTCAATTCAACACAGGCACAAACTGAGCTTCTAACAACAGTTGACTTTTTGAAAAGAAAGACAGTTTTGGGGGTAATGTCTTAGACATTGCAAGCTTTGTGCTTTCTAAGTTTATTGTTCTTTTCAAATGGGTTATGTACACACCATTGTTCTCTTTCTCTCTTGGGTTTGGGTCTTAGAGCAATTTGATCCTGCTCAAGGCGATATCACAGCTACTCAATCTCTTAGAGACCCTGATACATTGGTGTCTAGTGATTCCAATTTCAAGTTTGGTTTTTTTAGTCCTATTTACTCGACAAATCGCTATGTTGGAATTTGGTATAATAAAGGGGTTGCTGATCATTTAGAAGTGGTATGGGTGGCCAACAAAGATAGCCCACTAAATGATTCTTCCGGGGTGCTCATGATATCTGTGGATGGAAATCTTCAACTCTTGGATGGACAAAACAAGAGTTTTTGGTCTACAAATTTAAGTGCTAAGAATGAGGTAAATAATAACATTGCTCAAATTTTAGATACCGGAGACCTTGTTTTACAATCAAATGGCAGTGAGAATGTCATGTGGCAGAGTTTTGACCATCCTATAGACACATTGATGCAGCGTATGGTAGTAACATCAGATGGGAATACAAGCACGAAGCCAATGCTAACATCGTGGAAGAGCGCTTCAAATCCATCAAATGGACGCTTTACTGCTGGTTTATATCGCCGCAGCCTTCCTGAATTTTTTATCTGGGATGGTGATCATCCTTATTGGCGATCAGGACCTTGGGATGGTCGTTTGTTTATGGGAGTTCAAGCTATGTTCTATTCAGCACCGGTTGTTGGATTTCGTCTTGAAACTGACAGTGAAGGCATACTTAGGCTATCATACTCTTCGGCAAGCCAAAGAGTTACTGAACACTATGTATTGACTTATGATGGTATGCTTTCACGAAGAGATTGGGAAGATGATAGAGGATTTTGGACAGTTCAATGGCAGTCCCTGCAATATGAGTGTGATGTTTATGGAAAGTGTGGAGAATTTGGGAGTTGTAATTCAAATAATCTGCCAATTTGTAGTTGCTTGAGGGGGTTTGAACCAAGGAATCATCAAGAATGGAGTGCGGGGAATTGGAGTGACGGGTGTGTTCGTAGAACACCATTGCAGTGTGAGATTGCTGCAGGGAAAGAGAACGGATTTTTTAAATTAAGAAATGTGAAAGTACCAGATAATGCTGCGCGAATTGATTCAGATGGTGAAGAGGATTGCAGGAGACAATGCCTAGGAAATTGTTCTTGTTTAGCGTTTGCATACAATTTAGGTTTTGGGTGTATGATCTGGAGTGGAAACTTGATTGACATAGCAGACTTCTCTCCTGTTGGTGTCGATATTTTTGTTAGGTTGGCTGATTCAGAACTAGGTGATAATTTAAAAAAGCCTTCTCCTCTTTTATGATATTTTTGCATGTTTGCTTGCTTTTACCTGATATATGGATAGATTGGCTATTTAAGTTGTTCTAATTTTAATATTTGTATGAATTTGTAAGACTGATCACGTGTGCCAATTTGTTTTGTTTCACAGGTAAAACTAGTAAATGGAAAGTAATTATTGCAGTCATAGTGATTATGGGTACAACTGTATCAGTTCTTTTTATGTTCTGTCTATGGAAGTTGCTGCACCAACGATATGGTAAGACCTCTTTCATTGCTTAGACTATTTATATGGTTTATTAACCAAAAAAAAAAAAAAAAGTACAAATAAAATCTGTAGCCACATTGACAAATAATTATTTCTGTAGCAGGCAAGAGTCGCAAAACAGCTTTGAACAAGGATGGAAATTGGCATAAGATAGGTAACACTGAATTCCAAGATTTACCATTGTTGAAATTTGAAAATTTGGTAATTGCAACGGACAACTTTTCGGAAAGAAACAAGCTTGGACAAGGTGGATTTGGTCCAGTATACAAGGTAAGTTGACAGCTTTTACTAGAGTAATTTCTGGTGAAAATGTATACCAGGTACATCTGGAATAGATATTTTGAAGTATAAGAATCAACTTTTGTAGGGAAAATTTGAAGATGGACAAATGGTAGCTGTAAAAAGACTCTCAAGAGCATCAGGACAAGGCCTACAAGAATTTATGAATGAAGTGGTTGTGATCTCGAAACTTCAACATAGAAATCTTGTGAGATTGTTGGGCTGCTGCGTTGAAGGAGAAGAGAAATTGTTGGTGTATGAATACATGCCAAATAAGAGCTTGGATGCACTCCTTTTCAGTTTGTACCATAACTTATAACTTATTTGAATATTGTGATGAATATCCAATAATTTAATCTGTGAATTTCAGAACCTGTGCATTCTGATGATGTTTCTTCCGTGTATTTCTAACGTAGACCCCTCTGACCGGGAACAATTGGATTGGAAGAAACGCTTCAACATAATAAAAGCAATTAGTAGGGGTCTCCTATACCTTCACAGAGATTCTAGATTGAGGATTATCCATAGAGATCTTAAAGCAAGCAACATTTTGTTGGATGACAATCTCAATCCTAAGATATCAGACTTTGGCATGGCAAGGATATTCGGAGGAAACCAAGACCAAGGTGATACCAAAAGGATTGTTGGCACCTAGTGAGTTGCTGCTCGTACATATACTGCCAGTAAATACTATAAGAAAGTTTTCCTGAGCACAGAACTAACTAATGCATACACTCTAATCTCTTCTGTTTAAAAATGCAGTGGTTATATGTCTCCAGAGTATGCAATGGAAGGTCGATTTTCAGAAAAGTCGGATGTTTTTAGTTTTGGGGTGCTGCTACTAGAGATTGTAAGTGGAAGAAGGAACAGTAGCTTTAAGGATGAAGAGTCTTTAGGCCTGATTGGACATGTAAGATATCCTATTATTTCTACATGTTTATACGTCTAGTTGTATATGAAATTGGTGTAGAGGAGACATAATGTCTGGCTGATGTCACATCATGGTTTCATATATATGTAGCTATGACCTGAATATACTCTGTTTTGCTTGCTTCTGTGCGTAAGATTGTGTATTTACTGTTTGGCTTCATTCTCTTTGCGGTTTCAGGCATGGAATTTGTGGAATGAGGACGACATTTTCTCATTGATTGATCCAGCAATTTCAGAATCAACCTTGCAAGCAGAGATTCTGAGGTGCATACATGTAGGACTGTTGTCTGTGCAAGAATTTCATGAGGATAGACCAAGCATCACAACAGTTGTTTCTATGTTAGAGAGTGAAGTTACAGGTCTTCCTCATCCATTACAACCTGGATTTACACTAAGGAGAACTGCTTCTTGGAATGGAACACAACAAAATGACCGTGGTTGTTATTCAAATAATAATGTTTCAATTAGTTCTATAGTTGGTCGCTGACAACAATTTTGGGTTAGAGCTGCATCCTGTTTTATCTAAGTATTTATCTGATTGCATTTGCTGAGTGTGATTATCTGTAAGTATGTGACCAATTATTTTTTAATGAAAGTATTGCCAAAGGTCATTTGATGTTTGAAGATTTCATTTGCTGTTGGCATTCCATTTTTTGTTGTACTCCACATATCCATGTAACTCATGTAAGGTGAATTAAGAGACCTTTATTCTAGATAATGCTGCTGGGGAAAAACCTTCACATTAATAAATTGGCGAAATAATCCTAAACATAATGTATGAAAGTTATCTTAGCTTTGAACGTCCAAGCAAGGGGTTGAAGATCTTGGAAGTTTTCATTTTCCAGTTTTTTTAGGACTGTAATTATCCCTACAACTTTTACTTATTGCTCATGACTGGCTTAAGTTTAACTAATTTGGGGCAATTTTGTAGATTAAGGTTTTAATTGGGTGTAATATCACAATCATTTGGAATAAGAAATTGATAATGTTTGGACGACCACTCTGTTTGATGTCGGCAAATAAACCAAAACTAAGGTCAGGTCTCATTTTCTAGAATGAATAGGAATGGTGGGCCATTTTTCAAATTGTGAGGCAATTGGCGATAGGGTTGTTCATTCCTTTGCTTACTGAGTCATGAAGTCATACAAGTCTACTCGGTGCTATGAAAACTTACAAAGTTTGTTTGGTGCTATGTTAACTTACAAATTTTGAAGATGAGCTAACAGAGCCACAAATTAGTATACTTCTATGAAGTACACTTTTAATTACATTAATTATAAAGGTAAAGGAATACAAGATGTTTTTAATTATGTTTCACGCCCTTACATTTTTTTTCTCCTTACTACTGAATTTATGGCTTATTATGTCTACTTTGTTATTCTGTTTCTCTCTTGGGTTTTGTTCTATGAGTTTAGTTGCGCTCGAAACAATATTACAACCACTCAGTCTCTGAGAGACCCTGATACAATAGACTCTAGTGATGGCAATTTCAAGTTTGGTTTCTTCAGCCTTATTAACTCAACAGACCGTTATGTTGGAATCTGGTATAATAATAAAGGTCGTGATACATTGGAAGTGATATGGATAGCCAACAGGGAAAACCCACTTAATGATTCTTCAGGGGTGATCAAAATATCCAGGGATGGAAATCTTCAGGTCTTGGATGGACAAAACAAGAGCATTTGGTCATCAAATGTAACAGCAGTTGTTCCGAACAAGGTTAGTAACAGTTCATGTGTTGCTCAGCTTCAAGATGTTGGGAACCTTGTTTTACTTGCAGATGCTAGTGGGAATAATGTGGTATGGCAGAGTTTTGACCAGGTTACAAACTCATTGTTGCATCATATGAAATTAAGGTTTGATGATAATCATACAGCTACAACGCCTGTGGTTGCGTCATGGAAGAGTGCTTCAGATCCATCTGTTGGCCGCTTTACTGCTGGTTTTAACCATCGCGGTCGCCCTGAAATTTTTGTCTGGGATGGTGGTATTCCATATTGGCGATCAGGGCCATGGTATGGTGATATGTTTCTGGGAGTACGAGATATGTACAATTATGGAGAAGATGATGGATTTCATATTGATGGTGAAATTGATGGCACATTTAACCTATCATTTTCTTCCAAAACTAGAACAGTTACGGAGCACTATGTATTGAATTATGATGGTCTATTGTTAAAGAAATATTATATGGAAGCTGATGGGGGGGGGATTGGATTAGTTTATGGAGGTCTCTAGAATCTGACTGTGATATTTATGGAAAGTGTGGAGAGTATGGGAGTTGTAATAAAAATCTTTTGCCTATTTGTAGTTGTTTGCACGGCTTTGAACCAAGGAATAGCCGAGAATGGAATGCAGGGAATTGGAGTAGCGGGTGTAAACGAAAAAAACCTTTGCAGTTTGGGACTGTTGGAAGGGAAGAAGATGGGTTTTTCAAGTACACTAATATGAAAGTGCCTGATAATTCTGCGCGGTTGTACTCAGATGATGAATATGATTGCAGGAAACAGTGCCTTGGAAATCGTAAATGTTTAGCTTATGCTTATTATCCTGGTTTAGGGTGTATGGTCTGGAATGAAACTTTGATTGATATACAGGAATTTTCATACGTTGGTGTAGACCTTTTCATACGGTTGGCTCATCCAGAAATAGGTGATCATTTCTAATATTTTGCCTGTTCTGCCTTGTATTATTTCCATTGGTTTGCATTTCAGCATCTGTTGGGCAATTTTTATTCTTGTGCATTAAATTAAAAATATTGAAAAATTGATCAATTTTTTCTTTTTTGTTTTTGTTTTTTTTTTTTTTTTTCAGTTGAACTTAATAAGCTGCAGCAACAGCAAGATAAAGCTAGCAAAGCCAAAAAGTTTCGTATGTTGATGGTTATCATTGGAATAACTGCAGTTGCTGTCATCATATACTGTGTATGGAGGTGGATGTGTCAAAGAAACGGTGATTTTCCCCCCTTTTCAGTCACTTATACGTTATTGTGTTATACCACTTGTTGTGCACTAGTTCCAATATTACAATCTGGTTTTGTTTACTGATAAGACAATAGGAGTAACGAGAATTATGAGAAAGAAGACTTTATTACAAACCTCCATACCTAAAGAAGGAACTATGAAGGTTGAAGTTGGTGATTTACCAGTGTTTGGATTGGAAAATTTGGCAATAGCGACAGGCCATTTTCAGGATCTTAACAAGCTTGGGCGAGGTGGTTTTGGTGCTGTGTACAAGGTACCTACATAGATTTTTTTTTTTTTTTACTTCTGTTTTTGTGTATGGGGTGAGTAAGTAAGAGATTACCAGAAATTGAAAATATGAAGTTTCGTTAATTTGCAGGGAATATTAGAAGATGGACAGGAGATAGCGGTGAAAAGACTTTCAAAAGGATCTGGGCAAGGACTTAAAGAGTTCATGACTGAAGTGTTGGTTATCTCAAAACTTCAACACAGAAATCTTGTCAAGCTGCTGGGTTGCTGTACCGAAGGAAAAGAAAAAATGCTGGTGTATGAATACATGCCTAATAAGAGCTTGGATGCCCTTCTTTTTGGTAAATTGTGCATACATTCTTAAGGTCTCATTAATTATTTAGTCTACTTGGAAGGATGGTCTTTTATTAATGATCTTCCTGGGTGTGATTAACGACACTATCTTTAAATCTCAGACCCAACATATCAGAAGATTTTTGATTGGAAAAGGCGATTCAATGTTATCCTAGGCATATGCCGAGGACTTCTTTACCTTCATCGGGATTCTAGATTAAGGATTATTCACAGGGATCTTAAAGCAAGCAACATTTTGCTGGATGACAATCTCAATCCTAAGATATCAGACTTTGGCATGGCTAGGATATTCGGAGGTAACCAAGACCAAGGTGACACCAAAAGGATTGTTGGCACTTAGTGAGTTCCTGCTCATATATACATTTTTTGTAAATAGAAGAGAATTTAACATTGTGCAGAGAGCTAATCCATCATTGCTAAACTCTTTTGCTTTAAATGCAGTGGTTATATGTCTCCTGAGTATGCTATGGAAGGTCGTTTTTCAGAGAAGTCGGATGTGTTTAGCCTTGGGGTGCTGCTACTAGAAATTGTAAGTGGGAGAAGGAACAATTGCTTCAAGGAAGAGGACTCCTTGAGCCTCTTAATTCATGTAAGATGTCTTACTTTATGTCCATAGCTATATTGATGTCTAATGGTGTAGACTGTAGAGTAGACATGATTGATGGATGATTAGATGTTGTCGCATGATTCCGATTATCTATTTTCATGATAAAACTATAGGATCTATAATGCACTATATAATCAGGCTGCTACAACCCATATAATGGCCTGACCATATGGGTCTGGTAACCAATCATGCTGGAAATTGCATAAAAACTCTGTACAATTAGTTTAGATTTGCTCTACGAACTTTGCTCTCTGTCTCTAAGTGAACGGTTGTGTGAAGAGTGATAAACATCTAACCTAATTGCTTTTACGTTTTAGGCATGGAAATTGTGGAATGAGGGCAATATTCTGTCACTGATTGATCCAGCAATTTCAGAAACAACCTTACATTCAGAAGTTTTGAAGTGCGTACAACTAGGACTGCTATGCGTGCAAGAGTTTCCTGATGATAGACCGAGTGCTTCTATGGTTCTTTCGATGATTGAGAGTGAGGTTACTGATCTACCTTGTCCATCTCAACCTGGCTTTACACAAAGAAGAGTTACTTCTCGTAATGAAGCTCAACTAAATGATCATGAAAATGGTTCTGTTAATCATGTTTCTATTACTGCCTTAAGTGGTCGATAACTGCTGTTTTGGACAGCTGAGTACTGTAAGTTGTCATTAGTATCCAGTGACCATATTTCTGACAGGAAATAATTCTTGTCAGAGTTCATACGAAGTATGAGTTTTGAGATATAGACATTGCCACTTGCCAGCTTTCAGTTCTTTGTTGCTTCTCTTGACTTTCTTAGTTGTGTCAATCATACATGAAACTGTTGTAAGCATGACTTCCTTTTGTGATTATATGCCAAATACTCCGCACTTTACACTATATTTGCAAATACTTGAGTAAGGAGAATTTAGTTTGCTCTTCATTTTCTCTCTTCTCGAAGCCCAATTACTTGAATTGCTGTTATATAGCTACGTTAGCACAAAATCTTTTGGTTCTGGAACTTTTGACTCAGGTATCATTCAAGACTCAAGAAACATTGATGATTTTTTTTTTTGTTTGTTTGTTCCTATAAATCACGTATGATTGAAAATACTGAAATACAGATCACCACCATATGCTGCAAACTTTTCTACTGGGACAATTGCAAGCAATGTGCAAGAGATTCAAAATGGGCAACCCAAAAAATAAGAACATAATACTCAATTAAGGTAATTACTTTAATTTGTGTATTTTTTGTATGCACACCAACTGCTTGTTGATTTGCCTCACTGAGATTTTGTACAACACCAATAAAAATGAAGAAGTCCAATTATTTGAAAAGTCATCAACTTAAAAAAAAAACCATAGAGAAAGTTTGAAAACAATACTAGTGTGACACGAAGACTGAACTTTGCTTCTTAAGAAAAGTCTTAACTCAGAGCTGATAGTTGCTTCAATTAGATAAGACTTTTAATGAGGAAAGACCAAAAATTTGGGTGTTAAATTAAATTAAGGCATAAGATAAGCTCCAAATATTCTACCCTCTGAAAGTTGATTGCTTTCTACTTGATATCATGGCTTATGTGAGTTATGTCCTCACCCTTGTGCTCTTGTTCTCTTGGTTTTGGGTCTTTGAGCAATTTGGTTCCGTTGGAGGAGATATTACAGCTACTCAGTTTCTTAGAGATTCAGAAACACTGAAGTCTAGTAGAGGTTATTTCAAGCTAGGATTTTTCAGCCCTGTTAACTCAACGAATCGCTATGTTGGAATTTGGTATAATAAGGAGGTTGTTGATCAATTAGAAGTGGTATGGGTAGCCAACAGGGAAAACCCACTGAGTGATTCTTCTGGGGTGCTTAAGATATCTGGGGATGGAAATCTTCAGCTTTTGGATGGACATAACAAGAGTATTTGGTCATCAGAGATAAAAGATAATGCAGTAAATGCTTCTGCTGCTCAGCTTTTGGATACTGGAAACCTTGTTTTACTCTCAAATGCCACTGGGGATATCATCTGGCAGAGTTTTGACCATCCTGTAAACTCGATGTTGCCACTTATGAAGCTAACCGTTGATGAGAAAACAAAGACAAGATCACTGCTTTCGTCTTGGAAGAGTGCTTCAGATCCATCAACTGGACGTTTCACTTCTGGTATATATCACCGCAAGCTTACTGAAATTTTCATCTGGGATGGTGACCGCCCTTATTGGCGATCAGGTCCTTGGGATGGTCATGTGTTTATTGGAGTACGGTCTATGTATTACTTGGCACCAGTTAAAGGATTTCATTTTGAAGATGACAATGAAGGTGCAATTAGTTTATCATTTTCTTCTGCGAATGATAGAGTTACGCAACACTATGTATTAACTCATGATGGTGTGGTGCTACAAAAAGATTGGAAAGATAATAAAAGTGATTGGAAAATTTTATGGCAGACGTTAGAATCTGAGACTGAGTGTGATATATATGGAAAGTGTGGAGAATTTGGGAGCTGTAATTCACGTCGTTCACCAATTTGTAGCTGCTTGAAGGGCTTTGAACCAAGAAATCACGAAGAATGGAGTGCAGGGAATTGGAGTAGTGGGTGTGTTCGAAGAACACAATTGCAGTGTGGTACCATAGAAGGGGAAGAAGATGGGTTTTTGAGGTTAAGGAATATGAAAGTGCCAGACAATGCTGAGTGGTTGCTTTCAGATGATGAACAAAATTGCAGGAGACTGTGCCTAAAGAATTGTTTGTGCTCATCTTATGCTTATTATTTGGGTTTTGGGTGTATGATCTGGAATGGAAGCTTGATTGACATACAGGATTTTTCCCCTGTTGGTGTTGATCTTTTCATTCGATTGGCTCATTCAGAACTAGGTGACCATTTCCCTTTATCTGATAGTTTTTTGTGTTCTGCTTGCTCCTATGTGATACACAGTTTAATGAAAAAACCAATTGTTCAAGAGTAATAAAATTAATTAATTTATAATGCTGAGATAAGTGGAATTTATACGAGTTTATATGGTTAATTATGTGTGTAAATTTGCTTTAAGTAGGTGACAACAGCAAACAGAAAGTAATTATTGCAGTCATAGTGATTATGGGTACTTCTACACTAGCCATATTCCTATACTGTTTATGGAGGTGGATGGATCAACGATATGGTGACATCTTCTGCCCTTTCACCAACTGTTTTTTGTAGTCTACAATTTTTTGTCTAGCAACATTGATTTATAATGCTGTTGCTTAAGCAGGGAAGACATCAACAAACAATGAAGCAAAATGGAAATATTACAGAGTCGGGGCTGGAATAAGTCATAATGGTTACCATGGTTTACCTTTGTTTAAATTAAAAGAGTTGATGGCTGCAACTAGCAGCTTTTCTGAAAACAACAAGCTAGGTCGAGGTGGATTTGGTCTGGTGTACAAGGTAATTAATTGCTTTTACTGTAATATAGTGGAGAGAACATTGGTCTGAAGATTAGATGACCTTTTATAGGGAATTCTGGAAGATGGACAAGAGATAGCTGTAAAAAGACTCTCTACAGCATCTATGCAAGGCCCACAAGAATTTATGAATGAAGTAGTTGTAATCTCGAAACTTCAACACAGAAATCTTGTCAGATTGTTGGGCTGTTGTGTAGAAGGAGAAGAGAAACTATTGGTGTATGAATACATGCCAAATAAGAGTTTGGATGCTTTCCTCTTTGGTTTGAACCATAACTTTTGAGTATCTTAGACATTCATCCATTATATTAATCAATTTTTAGTTCTAATGGCAATAGATGTACTGTTCTGTGTATTTTTAATACTCAGATCACTCAAACCGGGAACATTTGGACTGGTTGAAGCGCTTCAACATAATCAAAGGGATATGTAGAGGTCTCCTTTACCTTCATAGAGATTCTAGATTAAGGATTATTCATAGAGATCTTAAAGCAAGCAACATTTTATTGGATGACAATCTTAATCCCAAGATATCTGACTTTGGGATGGCAAGGATTTTTGAAAACAATCAAGACCAAGGTGACACCCAAAGGATTGTTGGCACCTAGTGAGTTCCTGCCCATGTTTATTCTTACTATAAAATAAACGAAATTGAACCTTTTTGCTAATCATTGGACTAATGCATCTTTTTCTTAATTTCCGTTCTTCTCGGAATACAGTGGTTATATGTCTCCAGAGTATGCAATGGAAGGCCGATACTCAGAGAAGTCAGATGTGTTCAGCTTTGGGGTGCTGCTACTAGAGATTGTTAGTGGAAGAAGGAACAATAGCTTTACTGATGAGGATACATGGAACCTATTAAGTCACGTAATATATTCTGTACTGTCGATTCAACATCAATGTCAAATAGTCTAGTTTTAACTTTCACCTTTATTGATAGACACGAGTCCTCAATTTTGTTGTTTAAAAGTAAATAAACTACTCCCACACTCTTCCTGGGTAATTACATACACATTGTTCATATTTACAAAATTGGGGATATAGCTCGTCTCATGCTCAGCTGCTCTCTCCGGAGGAACCTTAAGAATCTTCTTTACTCACATTGCCAGTTTTTTTTTATTGTTTTTTTCATATTTTGTGGGATTCAAAACATCTGTTGCAATGACCTGGGTAACCCTGCTTTGCTCTCGTCTGTAAATAGTGTGAATATTGATTGTTAATCTTTATTGTTCTATGGCTTTAGGCATGGAAATTATGGAATAAGGATGATATATTGTCATTGATTGATCCAACAATTTCAGAGCCCACCTTTCGGTTGGAGATCTTGAGGTGCATACAAGTAGGACTATTGTCTGTGCAAGAATTTCCTGAAGATAGACCAAGCATTACCATGGCTGTTTCCATGATAGAGAGTGAAGTAATAGAGCTTCCTCGTCCAACACAACCTGGCTTTACATTAAGAAGAGTTGGTTCTTTGAACGAAGCCCAACGCAATGGCCGTGAATGTTTTTCAGTTAATGGTGTTTCAATTAGTTCCATAGGTGGTCGGTGACTAGCAGTTTTGAGCAGAGAGCGGTAAGTCCGGTAACATTTATGTATTATGACTAGTGATAACAAAAATAGTATTTATAGTGATGGTTATTGGTTTTTCCTAAAAATAGCTATAGTTGCCATCATCAATCTCATCATATATTGTACATGGAGGTGGACATGTCAAGGAAATGGTGAGGTTCATCTCTTTTTCATTCACTATATTGCTCTTTACGCAACAGAATCAACATAATTTATTGGCCAAGTTTTCTGATAAATTGATGCTGTAGGTGTAACAAGAGTTACAAGAAAGGAGACCATTGCAAAACTCCATGACTAAATACGGAACTAGTAAAGTTGAAGTTGGTAATTTACTAGTGTTTGGATCTGGATTAGTTGGCAATTGTGACAGACCACTTTCATGATATTAACAAGCTTGGCCAATGTGGTCTTGGCGCAGTGGGGAAGGTAATTGCAAATTCTTTTTTTTTTTTTCCTTTTTTTCGTATGCGGGGATTTTTTTTTTTTGGGGCTGCAGGGGCTAATTTACCAGCAAAGCTGTAACTGGAAATCTGAAATTTTTATGTTTATTCAGGAAAAACAGAAGATGAACAAAAGATAGTGATTAGAAAACTTTCGGAAACATCTGGTCAAGGACTCAAGAATTCATGACTGAAGTGTTGAATTGTTGGTTATCTTAAACTTCATCATGAAATCTTGTCGAGCTGCTGCAGACCACGGTGCTGTATAGAAGGAGAAGAGAAAGGCCGGTGTTATATATTGTGCATACATTCTTAAGCTCATTATCCTACTTGGTAAGATGATCTCTGGTCATTAGTTGTCTTTCTTAGTGTAATTAATGCAACAATCTTTAAAACTCAGATCCAACTTGTTAGGAGATTCTGGACTAGAAAAAGCGTATCATTATTATCCTAGGCATAGCTTTAAATTACAACAATCTTTAAACCTTAAGTTTCAATTCCTCACCTAATTTTGGTTAAGTTGTCCATTCCAACATTTTTTTTTATAATCTCAAAGTCAGGTTTTAGAGTGTGAATGCGGGTGACATTGTTTTCTTCCTCAAGTTTAAAAATGTTAATTATGTTACAAAAGTTGTGTACATGGTCTCCTTTCTTGTAAGTCTTGTTACACCTACAGGCTACAGCATATGGCCTAACCATATGGGTCTGGTAACCGCTCATGCTGGAAATTGCATAAAAACTCTGCACTAGTTTAGTTTAGCTCTACGAACTTTGCTCTCTTCGTCTCTAAGTGAACGGTTATGTAGAGTACTAAACATCTAACCTAATTGCTTTTACATTTTAGGCATGGATATTGTGGATTGATGGCACTGTTCTGTCACTGATTGATCCAGCAATTTCAGAATCAACCTTCCATGCAGAAAATTTGAAGTGTGTACAGCTAGGACTGCTATGCGTGCAAGAGTTTTCTGATGATAGACCGAGTATTTCTATGGTTCTTTCGATGATTGAGAGTGAGGTTACCTATCTACCTTGTCCATTTCAACCTTCTTTACTCAAAGAAGAGTTTATAAAGCTCAACTAAATGATCATGAAAATGATTCTCTTAATCCTGTATCTATTACTTCCTTAAGTGGTCGATAACTGCCATTTTGGGCACTGAGTTGTGTATGTTGTGATTAGTATCTAGTGGCCATTTCTGCCTAGAATAATTTTTGACAGAAACTAATTCTTGTCAGAGATCATACCAAGTATGAATTTGCAGATATCAGACATTGCCAACTTTCAATTCTTTGTTGCATCTCTTAACTTTCTTAGTTAATCATTCTGCTGTAAGAATACCTATGTACAAGTCTAGGGGTGAAATTGAATGGTACTCATTCAATTCCATCACTTCCTTGTGCGATTGTACGCCTAATACCTTGCATTAACCGGATTGATTTTGAACTATGAAACACATAGACGAGGTGAGATTTCTTTTGAAACTCTATTTTAACGTGACTCCTGTGGTATACGTATTTCATTACCATATTTTAACGTGACTCCTAAAGTATACGAATTTCATTACTCCGTACCATATAAATCTTGTACAATACCCAAAAGGCCAAAAGTAAGAGGCGACAAGTCTAGTGACATTTTCGTAATTAGTTTGAAAAATCTTCTAATTTTGAGTGATCAAATTGCAAGAACAATAGATACCAAGAACTCAACAGCCCCACTAATGAATTGAGTTTGCTCTCCATTTCTTCTCTTCTTAAATAGTCTGGATTCTGGAGAAGTACTTGAAATGCTCCTACATTAACACAAAATGAATCAGGTACTAGTAGTATTCAAGACTTAGATTTTTTTTTTTTCTCTCTTTAATATTTTGTTTTTTAAATTTTGTTTTTGTTTTTGATTTACTAAATCACTTATGATTGGAATTAGATCGTCAATTGCAAGCAAAGTGCTAGGATTCAAATGGGCAACCCAGAAAATAAGTTCATAGTACTCCATTTAAGGTAAGCGTTTTATTATTATGCATATTTCTTGTATGCACACTAACTGTTTGTTAAATTGCCTCACTGAGATTTTGTGTGACATCAGTTGAAATGGAGAAGATTATTTCTTTGAATAGTCATCAACAATAATAATAGAAAGTAATTTGAAAACAACACCAGTGTGACACGAAAACTGTAATTTGCTGACAGGCTGACAGCTGCTTCAGTTGAACCCACAAAGGATAAACCAATTTTTATTGGAAATACCAATTTTTTTGGGTGTTATCTTAAATAAACTAAGGCATAAACATAGCTCCAGATTTTTTACTCTCTAAAAGTTGATTACTTTCTACTTGATAATTTGATATCATGGCTTATGCTCACACCCTTGTGCTCTTGTTCTCTTGGTTTTGGGTCTTTGAGCAATTTGGTTTGGCTCGAGGTGATATTATAGCCACTAAATTGCTTAGAGATTCAGAAACATTGGAGTCTAGTAGAGGTCATTTTAAGTTAGGATTCTTTAGCCCTGTTAACTCAACGAATCGCTATGTCGGAATCTGGTATAACAAGAAGGTTGCTGACCAATTAGAAGTGGTATGGGTAGCCAACAGGGAAAACCCACTGACTGATTTTTCTGGGGTGCTTAAGACATCTGGGGATGGAAATCTTCAGCTTTTGGATGGACAAAACCAGAGTATTTGGTCATCAAAAATAATTAATAGTGAAATAAATGCTTCTGCTGCCCAACTTTTGGATACTGGAAACCTTGTTTTACTCTCAAATGCAACTGGTGATATTATCTGGCAGAGTTTTGACCATCCTGTGAACTTGATGTTGCCAGTTATGGAACTAACTTTTAATGAGAAAACAAACACAAGGTCACTGCTTTCGTCTTGGAAGAGTGGATCGGATCCATCACTTGGACGTTTCACTGCTGGTATTAATCACCGCAAGCTTACTGAAATTTTCATTTGGGATGGTGACCACCCTTATTGGCGATCAGGCCCTTGGGATGGTCATGTGTTTATTGGAGTGCGATCTATGTATTATTTTGCACCAGTTGATAAATTTCATTTTGAAAATGACAAAGAAGGCACATTTAGCCTATCATTTTCTTTCGTGAATGAAAGAATTACACAACATTACATATTGACTCATGATGGTGTAGTGTTACAAAAAGATTGGAATGATGATAAAGGGGATTGGACTGTTTTATGGCAGAGCCTAGAATCTGAGACTGAGTGTGTGTGTGATATGTATGGAAAGTGTGGAGAATTTGGGAGCTGTAATTCACATAATTCACCAATTTGTAGTTGCTTGAGGGGCTTTGAACCGAGCAATATCGAAGAATGGAGTGCAGGGAATTGGAGTAGTGGGTGTGTTCGACGAACAACGTTGCAGTGTGGTACTATAAGAGGGGTAGAAGATGGGTTTTTGAGGTTTAGGAATATGAAAGTGCCAGATAATGCTGAGTGGTTGCTTTCAGACGATGAACAGAATTGCAAGAGACTGTGCCTAAAGAATTGTTTGTGTTCATCTTATGCTTATCGTTTGGGTTTTGGGTGTATGATTTGGAATGGAAGCTTGATCGATATACAGGATTTCTCCCCTGTCGGTGTCGATCTTTTCATTCGATTGGCTCGTTCAGAACTAGGTGATCAATTTTCTGTTTCTGATAGTTTTTCCTGCTCTTCTTGCGTCTACGTGGTGCATTGATAAATTTTTGAAAAAAAAATTGTCCAGAAGAATTCAAATTGATTTATTAATTAATTTATTTTTATAATGTTGAGATAAGTGGAATGTTACTAAATGAGTTCATAATGTGTGCAAATTTGGTTTTATCAAGTAGATGACACCAGCAAATGGAAAGTAATTACTGCAGTCACTGTGATTATGAGTACTTCTGTATTAGCCAGTTTCCTCTACGAGTTATGGAGGAGGATGCATCAACAATATGGTGACATTTTCTGAACTTTCACCAACTATTTTTGTTTGCATAATTTTGTCTAGCATCATTTATATATATATTTTACTATTGCTTTAGCAGGGAAGACATCATGAAACAATGAAGCAAAATGGAAACATTACAAGGTTGGGGCTGTTGATTTCCATGATTTGCCTTTATTTAAATACAAAGATTTGGTTGCTGCAACTAGCAGCTTTTCCAAAAGCAACAAGCTAGGTCGAGGGGGTTTTGGTCAGGTATACAAGGTAATTAACTGCTTTTATTTTACTGAGAACTATTATGTAGTGCATATAATGTATATAACATTGGTATAAAGATCAGATCACCTTTTATAGGGATTACTGGAAGATGGACAAGAGATAGCTGTAAAAAGACTCTACACAGCATCTGGGCAAGGCCCACAAGAATTTATGAATGAAGTGGTTGTAATCTTGAAACTTCAACACAGAAATCTTGTCAGATTGTTGGGCTGCTGTGTAGAAGCAGAAGAGAAACTATTGGTGTATGAATACATGCCAAATAAGAGTTTGGATGCTTTCCTCTTCGGTTTGAACCATAACTTTTGAATACCTTGGGCCAATTTATCCAATCTGTCAATTTATTTTAGTTCTAATGGCGATAGATGTACTGTTCTGTGTTTTTTATACTCAGATCTCTCGAATCGGGAACATTTGGACTGGTTGAAGCGCTTCAACATAATCAAAGGGAAATATAGAGGTCTCCTTTACCTTCATACAGATTCTAGATTAAGGATTATTCATAGAGATCTTAAAGCAAGCAACATTTTATTGGATGTCAATCTGAATCCCTAGATATCTGACTTTGGGACGGCAAGGATTTTTGAAAGCAATCAAGACCAAGGTGACACTCAAAGTGTTGTCGGCACCTAGTGAGTTCCTGCCCATGTTTATTGTTACTATAAACTAAACAGAATTGAACCTTTTTACTGATCACAGAACTAATGCATCTTTTTCCTTCTCGGAATACAGTGGCTATATGTCTCCAGAGTATGCAATGGAAGGCCGATTCTCAGAAAAGTCAGATGTGTTCAGCTTTGGGGTGCTGCTACTAGAGATTGTAAGTGGAAGAAGGAACAATAGCTTTACTGATGAGGATACTTGGAGCCTCTTAAGTCACGTAAGATATTCTATACTGTCATTTCAACATCAATTTCAAATAATCTACTTTTTAACTTTCTCCTTTGTTAATTGACACGAGTCTTTAGTTTTGTTGTTTAAAAGTAAATAAACTACCCTTCACACTCTTCCTGGGTAACTACATACACATTGCTAATATATTTTAAAAATTGGGGACGCAGCTTGTAACATGCTAAGCTGCTCTCTTCTTGGGAACCTTGAGAATCTTCTTTTCTCATTGCCTGTTTTTTTCATTGATTTATTCACATTTTGTGAGATTCAAATTATCTGTTGCAATGACCTGGGTTACCCTGCTTTGCTCTAATCTTTAAATATTGTGCATATTGGTTGTTAAATCTTTATTGTTTCTATGGTTTTAGGCATGGAAATTATGGAATGAGGATGATATATTGTCATTGATTGATCCAACAATTTCAGGCTCCACCTTCCAGTTAGAGATCTTGAAGTGCATACAAGTAGGACTATTGTCTGTGCAAGAATTTCCTGAAGATAGACCAAGCATTGCCATGGTTGTTTCCATGATAGAGAGTGAAGTAATAGAGCTACCTCGTCCAACACAACCTGGCTTTACATTAAGAAGAATTGTTTCTTTGAACGAAGCCCAACGCAATGGCCGTGAATGTTTTTCAGTTAATGGTGTTTCAATTAGTTGCATAGGTGGTCGGTGACTAGCAGTTTTGAGCAGAGTGGTAACCTAAAGTATATATTGTGACTAGTGATAACAGTTGCTGAAATCTGGTGTATTACCAGTTGTGATATGGTATTCTAGCTAGCAAGGTAAAGCTAGCAAAACAAAAATATTATTTATAGTGATAGTGTTATGTTTTTTTTTTTTTTTTTTTTTTTTTTTTTTTTTTTTTTAATTTATATTTTACAAATAGCTACAGTTGCCATCATCAGTCTCACATATATTGTGCATGGAGGCGGACATGTCAAGTAAATGGTGATTTTCATCGCTTTTTTGATTCATTTTATTGCTTGTTATGCAACAAAATCAATATAATTTATTGGAAGTTTTCTGATAAGATGATGCTGTAGGTGTAACAAGAGTTACAAGAATGGAGACCATTGCAAAACTCAATGACTAAATACAGAACTAGTAAAGTTGAAGTTGGTAATTTACTATTGTTTGGATTGGTTGGCAATTGTGACAGAACACGTTCAGGATTCAAACCTGTAATCTATTATACATAAGCCCCCTGTCTTTGCCAATAGACTAAGGACTCAACAATACGTACTGAAAATATTGTCAATAGTCATATGAGATATTGTTATATCTGTCTCAAATACATATTATCTATTATACATAAGCCCCCTGTCTTTGCCAATAGACTAAGGACTCAACAATACATACTGAAAATATTGTCAATAGTCATATGAGATATTGTTATATCTGTCTCAAATACATATTATCAGATGTTTATTTTGTTTGTCAATCATAAAAGGTATCGATGGTTGGATTTGTGCATTGACAAATAGGATAAAAGAAATGTGTCAATTAAGTATAAACAAGAGAAGTATGTTGCATTATTGTTATTGGGCATGGATACAATGCTTTATAATATTAATACATAAGTAAATGAATAAAGTTTAAAGGTTATGGTGCTTCTGATGTCTGCATAAGACAACTTGTACCATGTTTGTTAGTAGCTGATATGAGAATCTGGGGTCTTAAATATTAAAGTTACTACTAGTTGAGTTACTACTTGCTAATGAAAAGACCGCCTATATAGTTGATTAAGCATGAGTAACTTTCATTGCTGTCATAACTTCGTATTAAAAACAAGGAACTAGGATATATTAATACTTGAATTAAGGAAGACTCTCATACTAAGAAACATATAGTATGTCAATTTGTAGGGAGAATTACTGGAACAAAGTTTATTGATGTAATTAAGTAAGAGAACCAAAATATAATTAATTTGAAGAAAGGTAAATTAGCTTACGAAACTTCTAGTAATAAGGTTAGTCAGTCAACAATGAAACAAAATTAGAAAAACAGGAATTTGCAATGCAAAAACTGAGCCCCCAATTACGAAGGGAAGACCAAAGTTCAGGCTCAAAAAGGTATCAAGGCATACGCAAAGGTTCCTGAATCCTGATTGTTTGTCCTCTCTACCTAATATTATGAGTTATGTCCTTTTATACTCTATCACATATCCTCATGCTCTTTATCTCTTGGTTTTGGGTCTATGAGTTTGGTTCAGCTCGACGAAATATTACAACCACTCAATCTCTTAGAGACCTGGAAACTCTAGAGTCTAGTAATGCCATTTTCAAGTTTGGGTTTTTCAGCCCCATTAACTCAACATATCGCTATGTTGGAATCTGGTATACTAAGGAGGTTGCTAATCAATTAAAAGTGGTATGGATAGCGAACAGAAATAACCCTCTTAGTGATTCTTCAGGGGTGCTTAAAATTTCCGGAGATGGAAATCTTCAACTATTGGATGAAAAAAACAAGAGTATTTGGTCATCAAACATACCAGGTAATTATAAGGTTAATTCTTCTGTTGCTCAACTTCTGGATTCTGGAAACTTAGTTTTATCTTCTAGTGGGAATATCATCTGGCAGAGTTTTGACCATCCTACAGACTCAATGTTGCAAAATATGAATATGTATTTTGATGAGAATTCAACCATATCACCGCTTGTTACATCTTGGAAGAGCGCTTCTGATCCATCAGATGGACGGTTTACAGTTGGTATTAATCACCGTAGGCTTTATGAAGTTTTCATCTGGGATGGTGTTCGTCCTTATTGGCGATCAGGACCTTGGAATGGTCAAGTGTTGATGGGGATACGAGCTATGTACTATTTTGCACAGGTTGATGGATTTAATCTTGAAAATGACAATAAAGGCACAGTTAGCATATCAGTTTCTTCCATAACCAAAAGACTGACAAAATACTATGTGCTGACTTATGACGGTAGGTTGTTAGAAAAAGATTGGCAAGACGATAAAAAGGATTGGAAAATTGAATGGAATTCCCTAGAATCTGAATGTGATATATATGGAAAGTGTGGAGAATTTGGGAGTTGTAACTCGAATAGTTTGCCAATCTGTAGTTGCTTGAGGGGCTTTCAACCAAGGAATGACCAAGAATGGAGTGCAGGAAATTGGAGTAGTGGGTGTGTTCGGAGAACACCTCTGCAATGTGCAAATATAGGAGGGGAAGATGATGGATTTTCAAGGTTAAGGAACGTTAAAGTGCCAGATGATGCCGAATGGTTGGAATCATATGATGAAGAGGATTGCAGGAGAAAGTGCCTCAGAAATTGCTCTTGTTTAGCTTATGCTTATACTTTAGGTTTTGGGTGTATGATCTGGAATGGAAGTTTGATTGACGTACAGAATTTCGCTCCTGTTGGTCCTGATATTTTCATTCGGCTTGCTCATTCAGAAATAGGTGATCTTCTTAATGTCTTTAAGTTATCCCCTTTCGTTTAATTTTTTTATGTTCTGCTAGTTCTTATTAATGATCAGTTTTTTCTGTTTTTCCTTGTATCAATACTCGTTGGCTTTGTAAGATTGATGATGCATGATAATGTTCCTTTGTCTTCTAAGTGACACTAGTAAACCAAAGGACATAACTTTTTAGTGGTCACATGCCATGCACGTGGGTGGGTAGCACTTGAAAAAGGAAGTCAAGGAATTCAACTAAGGCATCTTCTTTCAAAAATATTGTTAAAATCTTATTTTTGGTGATTTTTGGCAAGTTTTCCTAAGTGGAAAGTAATCATAACAGTCATAGTGATTATGGGTGCAGCACTTAAGCTACATTCCTAACATTTATTTGTCAACCCTGAAATTCTAACACACGCTTTTGTCTGATTAAATGTATGGGAAAGCACCAAAATAAAATTCAAAATTGGGTTCTCAAAGAGTATAGACAAAGCTGACAAGTTGCTCTAAATCCTAATACATGCTACAAGGCAAAAACTGAGCCATTAATTAGCATTGACTAACTATATGAGAACAAACAGAGTCTTAGTTGATTGGATGGATGTTTTAATCATAAAAAAGCATATGCAAAGCGTCTGAATTTTTTTATTTTTTTTGTTTTCTTTAAGGTATAATTATAGGAGAAAATCCGCAGTGAAAATTATGGCTTATATGCACATGTTTGTTTTGTTTCTCTGTTTTATTTCTCTCCTTGAGTTTATTATTGCTCGAAACAATATTACAACCACTCAGTTTCTTAGAGACCCTGAAACAATAGAGTCTAGTGATGGCATGTTCAAGTTTGGTTTTTTCAGCCCCATTAACACGACGAATCGTTATGTTGGGATATGGTATAGTAATCAGGAGTCTGATAAGTTGGAAGTGGTATGGGTAGGCAACAGGGAAAACCCAATTAATGATTCTTCTGGGGTGTTCAAAATATCAGAAGATGGAAATCTTCAACTTATGGATGGGGAAAATGAGGTGCTTTGGTCATCAAATGTATCTCAACGGGAGAATAATTTAGTTGTTGAGCTTCTAGACTCAGGAAATCTTGTTTTGCGTTCAAATGCTAGTGAGCTCAATGTCTGGCAGAGTTTTGAGCATCCTACAGATTCATTTTTGCCACAAATGAAATTTACCATTCATGAGAGTGAGAGGAACAAGCAAGACCTATTTCAGTCATGGAAGAGCCCTTCAGATCCATCCAGTGGTAAATTCACTGTTGGTATTAACACTCTTGTTCCTCCTCAAGTTTTTCTATGGAATGATGATCATCCTAATTGGAGAAATAGCCCATGGAATGGAAATATATTCCTTGGAAAAGGTTCAGTTCTTAGCATTTTAACTGACAACGATGGAACAACATACTTTGGATATCCTTCGGGGAACCAGTCAACTCAACAACACTTTGTAGTGAATTATGATGGAAGTCTTGTCCAGAAAGAATGGAATACAGGCAGTAGAAAGTGGGAAGTTATATGGAGTGCTCAAGAGTTTGACTGTAATAATTATGGAAAGTGTGGAGCATTTGGGATTTGTAACCAAACAAATTCAATTATATGTGGCTGCTTAAAAGGCTTTGTGCCAAAAAACTATGAAGAATGGAGCAAAGGAAATTGGACGGATGGTTGTGTTCGCAGAACTTCACTGCTGTGTGAGACTAAGGGAGACAGAGCAGATGTGTTTTGGAAGTTGGGAAATGTGAAAGTACCAGATAATGCTGAGTGGTTTTCTGCAAATGGAGAAGATGATTGTAGGAGTCAGTGCTTAGGAAAGTGTTCGTGTAATGCTTATTCTTATTTTTCAAGTATTGGGTGTATGATCTGGAATGGCAGCTTAATTGACACAAATAATTTATATAATCAGGTCATGGATCTTTCCCTTCGGTTGGCTTATTCAGAATTAGGTGCATCTCCGTTTCTAACCTCTTGCCCTTTGTGTTACTCCCATAGACTTGTATTGCAGGCTTTCATCTCACCAGTTGGGCATTTTATATTCTTGTACGTGAGATTTGATTTATTGAATAATTGATGATTTTGTTCTGTTTTCAGGTAATCAGCAGAAGCAACAACCAAAGCAAGCTAAAACTAGAAAAAGGAACATTATTCTAGTAGTGATGGTTATTATTGGAATAACTACGGCTGCTGCCGTCATGTACTTTGTATGGAGGTGGATGCGTCAAAGAAATGGTGAGTTCTTCCTTTTTTTTTTTTTTTTTTTTTTTTTCTAATTCACTTATACGTCATAGTTCATATGGGTGATATTACTGATATAGCTACTTGGAAGTATTGTTTTTAGGCTGTATTTTCTGATAGGACAATTTTGCTGTAGGAGTAATGAGAATTACGAGCAAGGAGACTTTACTGCAAAACACTATGCTTAAAGGCATAACTAGTAAAGCTGAAGTTGGAGATTTACCAGTGTTTGGATTGAAAAAGTTGGCAATTGCAACAGACAATTTCCAGGATAGTAACAAGCTTGGGCGAGGTGGTTTTGGCACCGTGTACAAGGTAAATGCACTGAAGAGAAAACAAACTTTTCCCTTTGTGAGTGGGGACCTAAACGGCTGAACTTGAAGATGTAATGGTTTTTTTCAGGGAAAATTTGAAGATGGACAGGAGATAGCGGTCAAAAGACTTTCAAAAGCATCTGGGCAAGGACTTGAGGAGTTTATGACTGAAGTGTTGGTTATTTCAAAACTTCAGCACAGAAATCTTGTCAAGCTGCTGGGGTGCTGTGTTGAAGGAGAAGAAAAAATGCTGGTGTACGAATTAATGCCAAATAAGAGCTTGGATGCACTTCTCTTTGGTAATTTGTGGTTATATCTATAAGAACATAATCCTACTATTGGTATTTTGTTATCTTTGTATGGCTAATGCCACAATTGTAAATTCTCAGATCCAACATATCAGAAGATTCTGGACTGGGAAAAGCGACTAAACATCATCCTTGGCATATGCCGAGGACTTCTTTACCTTCATCGAGATTCTAGATTAAGGATTATTCACAGGGATCTTAAAGCAAGCAACATATTGTTAGATGGCAATCTCAATCCTAAGATATCAGACTTTGGCATGGCAAGGATATTTGGTGGCAACCAAGACCAAGGCGACACCAATAGGATTGTTGGCACCTAGTGAGTCATATAGTTCATAAACCTTTCTTCTGTAAATAAAATAGAATATAACATTTCAATTGGGTACTGAGCTATTCCATGTACTCCTACATTCTTTTGCTTTATATGCAGTGGTTATATGTCTCCAGAGTATGCAATGGAAGGTCGGTTTTCAGAAAAGTCAGACGTGTTCAGCTTTGGGGTGCTACTACTGGAGGTTTTAAGTGGAAGAAGGAACAGTAGCTTCAAGGACGAGGAATGCTCGAGCCTTTTAGGTCATGTAAGATATCTAATAACATTCCATATCTATATTTTGGGTATCTATTACCATGATTTCTCTGCTTGTGTGGCTTGCCTTCATATGAAAGGCGGTGCATTTACCATCTAAACTAATGCTTCTTATGGTTTTAGGCATGGAATTTGTGGAACGACGACAATATTTTGTCATTGATTGATCCAACAATATCAGAATCTACTCGCCATGCTGAGATTTTGAAGTGCATACAACTAGGACTGCTATGTGTGCAAGAAGTTCCTGAGGATAGACCGAGCGTTTCCATGGTTATTTCGATGATTGAGAGTCAGGTTACAGATCTTCCTCATCCAACTCAACCTGGGTTTACACAAAGAAGGATTGCTTCTCATAATGAAGCCCAACAAAATGCTCATGAATATTGTTCTGTTGATCGTGCTTCTATTACTGTATTAAGCGGTCGTTGACTGTAGGTTGGGGCAGCGAGTTGTGTATGCTCTGATTACTATCTAGTCATCTAGTAATTGATCAATGCGATTGCAGCTCTTTTATACAAGCATTGCTTATCAATATCATGTATATAAGCAGTTCCTATATAGTGCACACTCCATACAATAAGTACGCTATGCAACTCTTACATGAATATTGTGGGGGAAGGGGTTTGGGGTTTCATTAAATTAAAAAGTTTCAAAAATTGTTTGATTGGTTTTTGGATTATTGGTTGCCGTTGTAGGATATACAACGGTTGCATAAGATATTTTCTAGTTATCAATTACAAACTCTAACCTTAACGCGCAATTCTTTGTTTTGTTTAATGCTGACCTAAATCTGTTCCATATGTTGTGAATAAAGGGGTTCAAATTACAAAAACATTACCTTATATTTGTTTTTGGTGTTTAGAGAGCCACAAGGGCGGGGGTTTCCTGAAACCGGGAGGGAAGCTCTAACCACTTGGGCTATCCCTCACTCTCAAAAATACCTTATATTGCTTGGTAATAAGAATTGAAAAGTGTGAGCTTTGAATATGTGAAATGTGCTTTTTTTTGCGCTGAGAATTTTTAGCATCTACTCAAAAACAGCTCAGTTGTAGCTATGCACACCATGTGTTCGATAAAATGTCCAGCTGATAACTACGCTCAATCAGTTTGATTATCTGCAATCTGACATCTTAGTCTAAACTTTGATCATTTCACAGGTTACTATATCATTGTCAAACAAGTCCCAGTTAAGAAATTTACGAGCACTATGATCGCACTGCATTGATTCATCAGCATATTGGAAGATCATTTGTGAAGCTACATTATCAAATATGATCATGCTACATGCCCTGAACTATCTCTAAACTGGCTTGATTAGTGCGGATGTAAGAAGCATGACTTCGAGTTCTTTAAAGTTGGGGGAAACTCTTTATTTGAGCAAAGATAAGCAGCGGATGTAAATGTGTATGATGAACACGAATCACACCAGAAATGTTTGGCCTATTGTTTCTTTTTGCAATGTAAGTTTTTATGAAGTTTATGCTATTAAGTTCAAAGTTATTTGTGCTTGAATTTGCTATTGATTAGGCATAATCTATCTGATCATTCTCGTACGTTGTACTTTTATTAATATATGTTGGCAATGTTGCAAACTAATGAAGCTGTCTATCCGCCTTGGCTTATTCCTATGCTATTGCACAATAGGCATAGTTGTTTAGGTGCTCAACTCTAGTTTTTTAGCTAGAAGTCCTAGATACCTGATGTCTTGATTATCTGTCAGTACTTCTAATTTAATCTTATAGTTTACACTATATTAGTGTGCGACGGCCTCACGTAATAAGACTTGCTCTTATCATGTTCAGGATGAAGTCACACCCCTATAATTGAATTGATGGTACTGGGATTTAAAGCCAGAAGGACGACATATAATGACATGTATTTCTTAGCTCGTCTTTTTTATTAGAATTTTGATTAAGGCTTTTGGAAATTCACGGTCTTCCATTCGTGGCCATTGTGAAGGAACTCTCTCGAATTTGCCTAAGGGAGTAGCTATGAAGGAGAAAAGAATAAGAAATGGATAGTTTCCTTAAATAACTCTAATGACCATTCACAAAAGACAAGGGGGGGTTTTCTTGGTCTAAAACTACTCTGTTTTGAATATTGTAGTATTTAATTTGAATACCAATTGAGACCACAGTTTAATCTTATTTTATACATGTAAGTTGAAGATTAAGATTTTCAGCTACTATTCTTTTGTTTGTATAAAAAAGTATAAAAAAGTATAAAAAAAGTATTACTTGTATCAAACTCATGCATGGTCAAAAAGTCAAAAATATCAATGTTTAGATCATAAAGTCAATTTTTTTTATAGAGTAGCTATTCTTACAATTACATCATTATTTCTTTTAATATTGTATTACTACCTTGACTTCAGATTGGAAGACCTTTTTTTTTGGATGCATTTTTTTAATATGTTGATTCAAACCATGCTGAATTGGTTAATTGATTGGTTAAACAGACAGTTTTGGTTGTCTGTTTTGTATTAGGATTATTCTAGATTTTTATCAAGTCAAGGGTTTAAATGTATAGGATAAATCAGACCCATGCTAGGGCTGGCAGTATGGCTCTGGAGCCAACACGAATCACGGTATGAGTTGCAACAATTTTGGCACGGTTAGGTTAGGTAAATGAGTACATGACACCAAGGTGTGAGCCATGCCTAGGCAGGACATGCTATCTAAAACACTGGCAGTCTCTCGATAGTGCCACATGAGTGTTGGGGTTATAGCCCATGAATGAGGCACAAGGTAAAACCCTTGCTTTTGTCTTCATTTAAATTGTTTTTGAGTCATTTTTATCAGTTAATAATGCAACTAAATCTACTTAATACTTAGTGTTGATGTACTTTTGATGGGTGATATACATTTATTTAAGGATAGAGGGGGTTGAATAGTAGATAAATTCATACTATTGAAAATTGTTTCGGGGTTTTCTGATGTCCTGCGGGAGAGTTACAATTCCGAGACTGGAACCGGACGCCTGTACCTGCAAAATAACGGAGACTCCTGAGAGCTCCGCCTCCAACGGTCAAGTTAGTACCTGATTAAGGAGTAATTAATACAGAAATTAAAGTAATAAGGTCTCTCTAGGTGAGAGTATTTAATGTAGGTAATCTGCTTTGCTAGCGAGATCAGCCGGTTATTAGTGTGTTCCGTAATGTATTCGGGCCCCTGATTAATGAGGATTAATCGAGTATTTATAGCCTTGGGAAGCGTGCAACTCTCTAGGTTTAAGGTAAACCTAGGGCCGATCGGGCTTCTAGACTGAAATGGGCCTTGATGGCCGGTTGTCCCATTTGGCATGGGTGGACACGTGGCGTGTCTTAAGTGGTCCGTGGAGGACGCGTGGCGGAACCTGGTTGGTCCACTTGTCAAACGGCGCTTGGTGGATAAAAATCCCCTAATCATTTGCCCCTCACAGGTGGCACGCGACTGGTCACGTGTCGCCTGTGACAGGTGTTGCACGGTGACAGGCGACGGCCCGTTACAGGCGTCACCTTGCAGACGGCCGGGAGATTCTCCCGCCCAAATTTGAATTCGGAAGCGACCCTTCGCCTCCTCATTTTGCCTATAAAAGGAAGTGCTGACTTCGGTCATTTTCACATTTGAGAATTTTTGCGAGAACATTCGGACCCCTGAACTTGCTCTGACATTTTCGGACTTTTTCTGCCTACCGCCTGTTCTGACAAGCCGACTGACCCGAACTTTCAGGACTTCATCAACTGTCATCCGTTCAGGTAACTCAGTTCTCTTACTCTTAATTTTCTTTTTATTTTTTGAAATGGCACCATGGAAGCACACGACACGCCCTAAGTTAGTGATCAGCCGGTCACCGGGGACGGCTGAATCTAGGACTAGGAGTGCCGCCTGCCCTTTTCTGGACCCATCTTTGCCCTTTATACAAAGTCCGACTGAATCTGTGTCTATGCAGAACGTGATGGCCAGAACAAAAAAGACTGCTAGAATATCAAACTCAGACGGCTCCTCCCAAAGGGTACTCCTTAGCGAAACATCTGACCAGGCGCCAGATGTGGAACGAGGCGACTGTCAAGCTGACAGTTCTGAGAGAGGGACCAAGGTGTTCCCTTCTCATTTAACCGTGGACATGTCTAATTTACCTTCTGCTCCTTCTAAGGGAGAGGAGGCGGGCCCCTCTAGGAGAGGGGAGGAGTCGTCCTCTTCGGACTCGTCAGGGGACGAGTCCGATTCCAGCTCTTCTGACCATAGTTCTTCTGACTCAGAAGAAAAACATAACAGCCTACAAGAGGCGAGAAGTTCCCATGCAGTGGAGAAGGGGGATAATTGGGCAGAGCCGTCCGCCTCTTACAGAGAGGAAAACACCCCCTACTACTGCAGGGTGCCCCGGGGCCGGATCGCAACCATGCGAGACAACGTGGCGAGCTTTATTGCTAACCACAAAATGGGCCCGGAGTATTTACTGTTTGTGCCGGATCCAGAAGATACTGTCGTCTGGCCGGCTGGTACCAGCTATGGTGACGGCTGTTTTGGCTGCTATGTGGCGGCCATCAAAGCTGGTCTGCGCTTCCCATTACATCCGGCTGTTCAGCGGATTTTAGATGGGTATGATCTGGGGTTATGGCAGTTAGCCCCCAACTCTTGGGTAAACGTACTCGGCTATGTGGCCGGGTGCGAACTGAACGGGGTGGAGCCAAGTTTTGAGGCTTTCGCCCACATGAACTATCTCAGCCGGACCCCTAAGTCGGGAGGTACCGGCTGGTATCAACTAACAAGCCACAGGGGTTACCTCATGACGAGAGGTAAGGCAAACAAATGGAAGGATTGGCGGAACACCTTCCTTATTATCGAGAGTTCAGACACGGAGCTGAACAAACGTTTTAACAAGTGGAACAGGGATCCGCCTCTTCTTGCAGGCGGCCGCAGCATGCCGCCTGTTCCCCCAAAGGCTAAAAGAGAGATCCTAGACAAAGGACTCTTCAAAGTAGAGACTAGGGTGAACTCTACTTCAGGGGTACGAGAGCAAGTACCCCTACACTGCGTCCCGAGCTTCAAGTGGCTCTATGATGAGTACTTCTTGGCCGCCTGTGGCCTCGGCAGTCGGTGCTCTAGAGGTAGCCGGCCTGACGAATACTCTGTTTTCTCACGCCTTGTTTACTTGGGATTTTTACTAACTTTGCTGTTTATTTCTTTCAGCCGACGCCATGAGTAAAATAACAGCATCTAAGACTGCGGCGGCCATGCTGCGGGTTTCGCTAATGAAGCAGTCGTACGCCGACTCCCCCAGCAAGGAGGCACCCTTGGTAAGCTTTGAAAACTCTTCCCCTTTAAGTTGTATTATGCATATACTAACTCTTTTTGTTTTCAGTCTGGCACTCCAAAGGCTTCTTCCTCGCAACAGCCGGACCCCAAGGCCCGGAGAACGACTGTTGCAAGCTCTCCTGGGTCTTCCAGGAAAACAGTGGCGGCTGAGAAGCAGCCGGCCACTTCTTCAAAAACCCAGGCGGGGCCGCCTAGATGTATGGACACTTGCTTGTAAAAACTCACTCTTGCTTCCTTCTTGATTAGGTCTAACTTGTTTTTCCTTCTGCTTAATGCAGCCGGCCCCCAGGGACTTGACTTGGTTGAGGTAGCCAAGTCAATGGTTAAAGTAGTTCCTCCCTCTGACAGGGAGGCGGTCAAGGGTGCCGGCACCCTTGACCTCGATGGAATTTCGGGGATCCTAGCTGAGGTATACCCTTTTGAAGTTCCAGGACGCCTGTTAACCCTTATGATTGGAAACTGACGCCTGTTTTTCTTTGTACTTAGGCCCTGCTCCGAGTCAACAGCCTTCGCAAGCCGATTGATCGGAAAAACAAGGAGGTAAAGGCCGCAAAGGCTATGGCCGCCTCCAGCTGTGATAAAGCAATGTTTCAAATTGCCCAAAATGAAGTACTGACCATTGATCTTCTTTATTATCAGGCGCAGGCGACCGCCGCTGTTCGGGCTCAGCTAGAGGCGGCCCAAAAGAAGGTTGACGAGCTGGAGGGGACCGTCACCAAACTTAAAGTCGAGCTGAAGCCCCTTCGTCAGAAAATGCACTCTTACGAAGCCATGGAGAAATCTTTGGCTAACGTAAAAGAACGCCTGGTGAACCAGGAGAAGAGTCTTACCCAAGAGCTCTCGGACAAGGCCGAGCAAGAGAAACAAGAGCTCGTCCGGGAGATGGTGGAAGACTCCGCCCAAATCCAACGCATGACCTGGGAACGACTGTTCCCCAGTGCCGACTTTGCCTCATGGGAAAGAACGTACCGCCAGTGTTCGGAAATATATAATCAACAGATCCTGGCGGCTGCTGAAGAAGAGGCGATGGACGTTGCGTTGGAGGAGGAAGAGCCGGTTGTGGCGCTTGTGCCACTTGGGGGTAAGGCATCAAAAGATGATGCAGCTAAGGCCGAGTCCAGCAAGAAGAGTGCTGACCAGGCGGCTGCTGCTGATACTGAACTGCCCCCTTCTTAAGCTTTAAGTATATTTTTTTTTCACGGCCTGCGTGCCGTTTGCTTTGTAATTACCCGGCCAGGGGGCCGGGGTTTTGAATATTCTGCTGGTCTTTTATGGCCGGCTCATTTTAATCAAATTTTTTGTTTTTGTTCAAATTTGTCTAAGTATTTGAAATTTGCTCACTAGACAGACTGTTGTGTATGGCCGAACGTTAAGACAGGTACAAATAGTAAGTATGCCGCCTATGCCCCTGGACGACTGGTTGTCTGTTTCCAGGATAGATGATCAGTCGGCCATTTAATCAATCGGTATTCGAACTCTTTATTCAATTTGACCAAGTAAATAGAATTACCAAGTAGCCAAGGAATTTAAGTAGGAAAACAAGCGGCGGGTACCGGTTGTTTCCCTTTATTGCCAATGTTGGCCTCTAATTTGTTATTTGTTTACCTAGCAAGAGTATTGGTTGAGAGCCTTTGTTTATTAAAAACAAGTGGACGACTCGTACCTTTTAGGCTCAGTACTAAGTTTGAGTGACTATTAAGTTAACATAGGAGTTACTTAGTCTTCGTCACAATCTTGATTGAGTAGTAAAGGTATCAGGCGGCGTAGGCCGGCTAGACCCCTTGATTCACCAATGTTTGTTGGCTATTTACTCAATAGGTTATCCAGTAGGAATAGGGGTTCGAGTGCCCTTGTTTGTATAAAACAGGCGGACGACTCAAACTTTTTAGGTTCCATACCAAATTTGAAGGAGTGACTATGAGTTAACTTTGGAGTTACTCAGTCGCCGTCACTTTTGTTTGAGAAGTAGAGGTACCAGGCGGCGTAGACCGGCTAGACCCCTTGATTCGCCAATGTTTGTTGGCTATTAACTCAATAGGTACCCCCTGCATTTATCCCAAGTAATACAGGCGGTCATCTGACTCAGATTTCAACTGCTACCACTGGTTTGGTTAGTGATAGAGTTATCCTTGTCTCAAAAACGGCTACGTGGTTGCCCTTTGGGACAGTCGTATAGGTGCCGTGTAATTATTTTATAGAACAATGTTCCACCCAAAAGGGAGCTGCTCTCTGCGACGAATTTCATCCGAATGGATGCCGCCGGACGCCTGCTATAATGTTGGGACAGGTCGGATTAGTTTTTAAAAGTTAGATCAGTTGACTAGGCGCCTGGTCTGATCATTCGGCCAGTGGCCTTGGTATGTTCTTGGTGAACGTATGTGCTAAGTAAAAGAAGGGTAGCCGCCTGTTAGTTACAGGATCGGCCAGGCCCTAGTCTTTTTAGCTAAGTATTGTGAGTAAAATACTCGAGGGAGAGTAGCCGACTGTAATGGAACAGACGGCATGCCCCTGTAAAGATAAAGAGTGAAACTCAATGGAGAGTAGCCGACTGTAAAGGTACAGACGGCATGCCCCTCGTAATACAAAATTGAATAGTAAGTGCCAACTTTTTTAAGTAGCTCTTTACTTTACATCATTCAAAAGAAATATTTCTTAAGGTTATCTACATTCCAAGTTCGAGGCAACGGTTGTCCGTCTGGTGTTTCCAGACGGTAGGTACCGTCCCTGACTTCCGCATAGATTCGGTAGGGTCCTTCCCAGTTGGGAGTTAGTTTGCCAGACTCGTTAGCCCTACCAACTGCTTCCATTTTTCTAAGTACAAAGTCCCCTACTTTGAGTGGACGCCTGTGCACTTTTTTGTTGTATGATCTAGTCATTCTCAGGCGGTAGATTTCATGGCGCAAAACAGCATTGCCCCTCTTTTCAGGAAGTGAGTCTAATGCCAGGCGCATAGCTTCCCAGTTTGCCTCTTCGTCATATAGCATTACTCGAAGAGTCGGCTCGTAGTGTTCTATTGGAAGAACAGCTTCTGCGCCATAAGTTAGGAGGAATGGAGTTTCTCCAGTCGCCCCTTTTTCAGTCGTCCTAATGGCCCAAAGAACATGTGGTAGTTCATCTGCCCATAGGCCGCCTGCTCGTTCAATTTTTTTCTTGAGACCGTCTGAGATGATTTTATTAAAGGCTTCTACCTGGCCGTTTGCTTGTGGACGGCCGACAGATGCAAAGTAATGTCCAATTCCTTGGTCTCCCAACCAGCTTTTGAGAACAGGCGTCTCAAATTGGGGACCATTATCAAAAACCATAGACATGGGAACCCCGAACCGAGTGATGACGTTTTTCCAAATGAATGAAATTACATCTTTCGTCTTGATTCCCTTTACAGCCTCCGCCTCTACCCATTTAGTGAAGTAGTCAACGGCAACAAGTATATACCTTCTGCCGCCTGTAGCAGGCGTATATGGACCCAGAATGTCCATGCCCCACTTAGCAAACGGTAGTGGGCTGTGAATGGTAGTGAGGTCAGTAGCCGGACGGTGAATTAATTTGCCAAACCTTTGGCACTTGTCACATTTTTTCACCATCTCCATTGCATCTGCTTCCAACGTAGGCCAAAAGTAGCCCTGCCGCCTTGCCCTTTGAGCAAGCATCCTACCACCTATATGGGAAGCACAGAAACCAGAGTGAAGATCATCTAGTATCTCTCGTCCCTTTTCAGGAGTAACACACTTTAAGAAGGGTTGAAGGTGCCCCCTCTTGTGCAGTTCCCCCTGTATCATTTCAAAACAGGAGGCTCGTTTTTTCAGTGATGCCGCCTGTTGAGGATCATCCGGCAGTGTACCGTTTGTCAGATATGCCCTGATTGAATCCATCCAGGTTGAGCTTCTGTCTAGAATTCCAATAGGATTTTCCTCGATGCTTCTCTTCTCCATTACTTCCCAAAACACAGTTCGAGGAGTATCGGAGGAGGCGGATGATGCTAATTTCGAGAGTGCATCTGCCTGGTTGTTTTCTGATCTCGGTACTTGGATCAGATGGAAATCCTCAAGGGAGCCGACTGCTTGTCGGACCGCCTGTAAATATTTGATCATGGCCGGATGTGTTGCTTCGTATTCGCCATTGTACTGACTCACTATCAGTTGTGAATCAGAACAGGCGTCTATTTTCCTTGCCCCGGCCGCCTTACACATGCGGATCCCGGCTAGTAAAGCTTCATATTCTGCCTCATTGTTTGAAGCCTGGAAACTGAAGCGTAGAGCATACTCGAACCTGTCGCCCTCTGGAGATTGACATACGACGCCTGCTCCACAACCGTTTGAAGTAGAGCTTCCGTCCACATAAACCTTCCAGACTTGGTCTGGAACTTGAGAGTCAGGAGGACGAGTCATCTCTACAATAAAGTCAGCAAAGGCTTGCCCCTTCACTGCTTTTCTAGGCTCGAAAGTAACTTCGAGACTCTGCATTTCTATGGCCCATTTGATCATTCGTCCGGAGGACTCCATGGTGGTAAGGGGCCGTTTGATCGGTTGGTCGGTATACACGACGACTGCATGTGCCAGAAAGTAGGGCTTCAATTTTTTAACAGCCATGAAGAGTGCAAGACCAAATTTCTCCACTAGGGGATACCTCAACTCGGCATTTTTCAGTACGTGACTGACAAAGTAGACCGGAAGTTGACAGCCGTTCCTTTCAGCAAGGAGCACCGCGCTTAACGCATGATCAGAGACGGCCAGGTACATGTAGAGATTTTCCTTGGGCAAAGGGCTGACCAGCCTTGGCAAGGAATGCAAGTGAACCTTTAATTTCTGGAAGGCGGCCTCAGCATCCGGCCCCCATTCAAACCTTGCCTTTTTCTTAATTGCCTGGAAAAAGTATAGGCATTTGTCGCCTGATCGGCTTAGAAATCTTCCCAAGGCCGCCAGACAACCTGTTAACTTCTGAACCTCTCGGACGGTACGAGGCGACTGCATGTCAATGACCGCCTGTACCTTCTCAGGGTTCGCCTCTATTCCTCTCTGGTTGATAAGGAATCCGAGAAATTTCCCAGACTCAACTCCAAATACACATTTCTTGGGATTGAGCATGACATGGTGCCGCCTGAGTGTGGCGAAAGTTTCTCGGAGGTCCGTCAGATGATCTTTCTGAAGTTTAGTCTTAACAATCATATCATCAATGTATGCCTCGACGTTTCTCCCAATCTGATCAAAGAACACTGTGTTTATCATTCGTTGGAATGTAGCCGGGGCATTCTTAAGACCAAACGGCATGACCGTATAACAGTATAATCCCTGATCAGTGACGAAGGCCGTCTTCTCCTGATCTTTCTTCCACAAAGGAATTTGATGAAAACCAGAATAGGCGTCCATAAAACTCATCAAGGCATGGCCGGCTGTTGAGTCGACCAGGTTATCAATTTTGGGCAGAGGGTAACTGTCTTTGGGGCACGCCTTGTTCAAGTCTGTGTAGTCTACACACATTCGCCAGGTGCCATTCGGCTTTTTAACAAGTACCACATTTGCAACCCAATCTGGGAAGTAACATTGCCGAATGAACCCTGCATCAAGTAATTTTTTGACTTCGGCGGCGGCCGCCTGACCTATTTCTTCACCATGGTTCCGCTTCTTTTGCCGTACCGGCTTCTTTTTCGGATCCACAGCGAGTTTGTGTACTGCCAGATCAGGACTGATGCCTGGCATTTCATGGACTTCAAATGCAAAGATGTCCTTGTATTCTTTCAACAGGTTGTGAAAGTCATCACCAAGGTTTCTCAGAGCAGTCGTCCCAACTTTGACTGTTCGGTCAGGGCGGGAGTCGTCTAGTATTAGGTCCGTATGCTCACCAGCCGGCTGAGGGCGGAACTCATCCGGCCGGTCCTCTGCCAATGATTGCTATTTTCTTGCCTTTCTGGCGGACTCTGTCTGGGACGCCTTTCTTTTTCTGTCGCCTGTTTCTTGAACAGGCGCACTTTCCTTGACATTGTCAAGGTCTGTTTTTTCTCCACTTGACCCAGTGGCCTTAGCAGTGGGTTTGACATCCGAGAGATAGCACTCTCGGGCCATCCTCTGATCTCCCCTTAGGGAGCCGACTGTTCCATTGTCCCTTTCAAACTTAAGCAGCATAAGTGACGGGATTATAACAGCCTTGGCACTATTCAGGGTTGGGCGACCCAGAATCATGTTGTAGGCAGAGAGTTCCTCTACAACTAGGAATCGGACTACCATGTGTCGTCCTTCCCCTTTTTCGCCCAGGCGGACGGGTAGATCAACTCGTCCCAGTGGGTGGACGACTCCTCCTCCAAACCCTATCAAAGGGTGGGAGGCCGGATGTATGCAGTCCGTCTGATATTTCAGTTTTGACAGACATTTGCTGCTGATGAGATCTGAAGAGCTCCCAGTATCTATGAGGATTCGACCAACTCTCTGGTTGGCCACTTTACATTCAATAACGAGAGGGTCGTCATGCGGCCCCCTTATTCCTCCTAGATCCTCTTCAGTGATGACAATCTCAGGAAATGTATATTTGGACGGTCGTTCTTGGTGAACGGAATTTACATCTAACCGCCTTATATTATCTTTGTTGCCCCTAATAGTGGGGCCGCCTCCTGAGAAGCCGCCTGCAATGGTGTAGACGACTGCATCATCTGTATCGGAACTGTCGGCCTGTTGATTCTTTTTGGCCGACTGCTTTTTTGAGGAAGTATTCCCCGTAGATTTCTTGACATAAGTGTCAAGATCACCTTGATCAGCCAAGCGGTCTAGGTACCGCATGAGACTAATGCAGTCGTTGGTGTGATGACCAATGTCATCATGATAAGCACAGATTTTGTCTTGGTTCCGGTTGCTCGCAGAACCCTTCATGGGGAGCGGTTTCTCAATTGAGAGCCGTCCCTTTATTTCTTTTAGGATAAACTGGTTATCCTTGTTAAACACATACTTTGGGGAGTATGGTTTGAATTCCTTTTTCTTCTTGGCCGGCTGTTTAGAGGAATCAGCCGCCCAGACCCCTTTTCTTTTTTCATCTTTGTTGGACGACTGTTTCTGTCGTCCTTCTCTATTGTCGAACCTCTTCCCGTCCGACTGTTTCAATGTACACAGATCAGTCGCCTGTATATAGGCTTCTGCTTCAATCAAGGCCTCTTGAAGAGTAGCCACCCTTTTTCGAACTAAATCAAATTTGAAGGTAGACCCGTCTTTGAGACCTCTAAAAAAGTCAGTATAAGCTACCTCATCCGGTAACCCTTGAATCTGTATTCTCATCAGGTTGAACCGCCTGATGTAGGAACGAAGCCCCTCCTTTTCACCCTGCTGAATTGTTCCCAAATCAAGGGTCGTTTTCTTCGCAGGGATGTTCATTGCAAAATTGGAGGCAAATAAGTAAGCAAGCGTCCTGAAACTGTTTACACAACCAGTCGGCAGGTTGCCGAACCATTGCTGTGCAATTCCCTTGAGAGTTGCTGGGAAACACTTGCACCAAGTGGGATCATCCAACCCTTGAAGGTACATCAGGTTGGTGAATGCCATCAGATGGTCTTCCGGGTTAGTAGTGCCATCATAGGCGCCTACTAAAACATTTTTTACTTTGGCCGGCTGAGCGGCTTCAGTAATTTCCTTGGAGAAGGCCGACGGCTGTTCACCAAGTCTAAGCAGCCGTAGCTGCCAGTCCATAGGTTGGACGTTTTTTGCTGCAGGTCCACCAAATGGAGGTGGCTGCATAAAATATTGTTGTTGCGGCACAAATGGCAAATTTGGTACCGCCTGCGCACTATGAAAGCCAGACTGTCGGGAGGTGCCGCCTGACTGACTCTCATGGTACGACTGAGTTGGCCTCATCGAGGCATTTCGCAAACTGTCCTGAAAATTTGAAGTAGAAGCCGACTCTGATAATCGGTCACTCCTCTTCTGCTCTAGCAGGTGCCGAGCATCTGTGAACGTTTGCTTTGACCCGTCCGCCTGAATATGACGAACCGGTTTCCTATTTCCCGTAGGATAACGGAGTTTTGTGAAATCAAGAGCAGACGGCTCCCGCTTCTTAGATTTAGGATGGGGAGTCGCCTCTCGCCCTTGAACTGGCTTCCTCTTCAGTGAAGTGGAAGGTTTTTTGGCCGCCTGCTCTTTGACTGAAGCAGGCGGTTTTTTGTTGATCAACTCTTGGATCTCTCCCTTGAATCCCCTCATGAAGGTCATGAGTTCGTTCCTTGTGATCGGAGCAGATCCATCAGTCGGCTGTTGCCGAGCAAGCGGTGCGCCTGCTGGCTCACTTCCTGTTTGAAGATACTCCCGTTCCCTTATTTCAGTATGACGGGTACGGCGGGCCCTTAGGGTCCCGTCTGGAGCTGTATGAGTTTCAACTTCAAATTCACTTTCGGTATCATGGTCCGACTGAACTTGAGGGTCGTCTAGGGGACGCCTCTCTTCTGGGGTCGGTACAGACTTGGATGCCATCTCTGAAGTACTCTCCCCACAGACGGCGCCAGATGTTTCGGGGTTTTCTGATGTCCTGCGGGAGAGTTACAATTCCGAGACTGGAACCGGACGCCTGTACCTGCAAAATAACGGAGACTCCTGAGAGCTCCGCCTCCAACGGTCAAGTTAGTACCTGATTAAGGAGTAATTAATACAGAAATTAAAGTAATAAGGTCTCTCTAGGTGAGAGTATTTAATGTAGGTAATCTGCTTTGCTAGCGAGATCAGCCGGTTATTAGTGTGTTCCGTAATGTATTCGGGCCCCTGATTAATGAGGATTAATCGAGTATTTATAGCCTTGGGAAGCGTGCAACTCTCTAGGTTTAAGGTAAACCTAGGGCCGATCGGGCTTCTAGACTGAAATGGGCCTTGATGGCCGGTTGTCCCATTTGGCATGGGTGGACACGTGGCGTGTCTTAAGTGGTCCGTGGAGGACGCGTGGCGGAACCTGGTTGGTCCACTTGTCAAACGGCGCTTGGTGGATAAAAATCCCCTAATCAAAAATGACTTGCCAAATAAAATTTGGTCATAAGTCCCTATTGAAAAATTTGTAAGGTAAAAATGCAAAATTGATTACCTATATGAGCTATGCTCGGACAAGAAACTTGAATTTAATACAATAGCTCATATGATTTAATATTATGCTGATGAAGGTTAAAACAACAAATCTGTCAAAGTGTAAATTACTAAATATTGACAAAGTCTATTAAATTTTTTTTTTATTCCACTATTACAATTTATGCAATTTATTTACTTGTAAGACTTGTTGGCCAATTGTAAGAGCAAGATAGAGACCAGAAAAATCAAACTCGACGGGTGCTTCTAGCATTCTAGTAGTCAGACTTATGGGTTCATACATGGCCAGAGGTAAAATGAAAGGAATACGCGGAGCCTTGTGATGAATATATGTAGACATGTACATGAAAGAAGAATTCATGCATGACTAATTTAACATTGGTTTTAGGATAAAATATTCATATTTTCTCACATATTTGTATAGATTTTGCTGTTTGTGATAATCTATGAACATGTTTCTTATATTCCTATTTTGCTTTTCTTTAATTTTTGGTTCAGTCCTAGCCAATATTACCACTACTCAACATCTAAGAGACCCACATGAATTAGTCTCTAGGAATTCCACTTTCAAATTCGGGTTTTTCAGCCCTGCTGATTCGACTAATCGCTATGCTGGGATATGGTACAATAACAATGATTCTGATGTACTCGAAGTCGTTTGGATAGCCAACAGAGACAGACCACTTAATAACTCTTCTGGGGTGATCAGTATATCAGAGGACGGCGATCTTCAACTCTTGAATGGACAAAACAACATTTTCTGGTCAACTAACATAGCAGCTAATCATAAGGTAAATAATTCAGTTGCTCAGCTTTTGGATACTGGAAACCTTGTTTTACTTTCAAATGTCAGCGGCGATATCATCTGGCAGAGTTTTGACTATCCTACCGACACGTTGATGCTGCGTATGCAAATAATTGTTGATGAGGATAGAAATACATCACGGCGGCTTAAATCTTGGAAGAGTGCTACAAATCCATCCACTGGACGCTTTAGTGCAGGCATTAATCCTCGCTTGCTATCTGAAATTTTTCGTTTGGGATGGTGATCGACCTTATTGGAGGTCTGGACCTTGGAATGGTCATGTATTTATTGGAGTACCAAGTATGTATTATTTTGCTTTGATAGATGGATTTCGTCTTGATGATAACTATGAAGAAGGCACACTTGGCCTATCATTTTCGACGTCTAGCCAAAGAGTTACAGAACACTATGTTCTGACTTTTGATGGAGTAGTGCTACAAAAAGAATGGGATGAAGACAGAAAGAATTGGACAACTATATGGAAATCAATAGAAACTGAATGTGATGTTTATGGTAAGTGTGGGGAATTCGGGACTTGTAACTCAAATAATTCGCGTATATGTGGTTGCTTGAAGGGCTTTGAACCAAGAAATAACCAAGAATGGAATGAAGGGAATTGGACTAGCGGTTGTGTTCGGAGAACATCTTTGCAGTGTGGGGATATAGGAGCTGAAGAAAATGGGTTTTTGAGGTTAAGGAACATGAAAGTGCCAGATAATGCTGTGATGTTGAACACAGTAAATGAAGAGCAATGCAGGAGTCAGTGCTTAGGAAATTGTTCATGCTTGGCTTATTCTTATTATTTAGGTATTGGGTGTATGATCTGGAGGGAAAGCATGGTTGACATACAGGAATTCTCCTCCCTCGGTGTCGATTTATACATTCGTTTGGCTCAAAGTGAGCTGGGTAAGTAGTTCTCTGCTCTGTGTTTTTCCCCTTCATGTAGCCTTATGATCAGTATTTTATATTATTTGTGCTCTGAACTTTTGTATATATATATCTATATTTTATCTTGTTTAATGTGGAATTTTCGTCGGTTTTGCAGAGGAAACTGGGAGTAGATGGAAACTTATTCTGGCAATCACACTGGGTTTGGGAGTAGTTATAGTTGTTCTAGTCATGTACTATATATGGAGGCGAATGAGGAGACGAAATGGTAATATTTTTGTCCTGCTAATCCATGATTTTTGTAGTCACATATTTTGAACTTCCTTAGTTTCTTATACAGAGTATATGATCTTCCTGCAGAAAGTAATGTTATCAGCAATAATGACACACATTCACATAGTATCAAGTTAGAATCCGGTTTTGATGATGTCAAGTTGCAAGATTTACCATTATTTAGATTTGAAGAGTTGGTAGCTGCAACAAACAACTTTGACTTAAGAAATAAGCTCGGTCAAGGTGGTTTCGGTCCAGTTTTTAAGGTAATGTATAGTTATGTTTTTGAAATTATATCACTTGGGTGTATAGACTTAAGAAAACATATATGTTATTATTTCCCCTGACTTAATACAGGGTAATTATAGGAGAAAATGGGTGTATGAATGGAACAGGAAAAAGAAATAAGAAGTTTATGGTATTAATTGTTTCTTATTCTCAGGGAAAACTAGAAGACGAACAAGAAATCGCTGTCAAAAGGCTTGCAAGGGCATCGGGACAAGGCTTACAAGAGTTTATGAATGAGGTGGATGTCATCTCCAAACTCCAACACAGAAACCTTGTGAAACTTCTTGGTTGTTGTGTTGATGAAGAAGAAAAAATGTTAGTTTATGAATACATGCCCAATAAGAGTTTGGATGCATTTCTTTTTGGTAAGTTCTACATTTTATAAGGTCTAACAATCTTACCATTATATACATGATACATCATCAAAATCCATATATTAGCATCATTAGCTACTAATTTAACTAAATTGTCTGTATATTGTTTCATCAGATTCAGGAGCTCAGGAGCTTCTACACTGGAGGAAGCGCTTAAATATTATTGAAGGGATATGCCGCGGCCTTCTTTACTTGCATCGCGATTCTAGATTGAGGATTATTCATAGAGATCTCAAACCAAGCAACATTTTGTTGGATGAAGACCTCAATGCTAAGATATCAGACTTTGGCATGGCAAGGATATTTGGTGGCAAAGAAGATCAAGGAAATACCAACAGAGTTGTTGGCACCTAGTAAGTATCCTATATAAATAAATTGTAATTTATAAAATGATTAGTATGTAAGTTACTAACTTGTTGATTATTTGTAACTACTTAAGCGGTTATATGTCTCCGGAATATGCAATGGAAGGACGCTTTTCAGAAAAATCAGACGTATACAGCTTTGGGGTGCTACTCCTAGAGATCCTTAGTGGTAGAAAGAACACTAGTTTTAACAACGACGATTCATTGAACCTCATAGGATATGTAAGCTAATCCCACATTCTTCTTTGAACTTCTATGTTTTGTATATTATTCTGTGTACTGATTGATTGAACACAAGTACCGAATAAGTAATCAAACAATGTATGTTTATTGTTTTAGGCCTGGAAATTACGAAATGAGGATAACATTCATTCACTGATTGATACAACAATCAACAATCCATGCTTCCATGAGGAAATTTTGAGATGTATTGAAGTTGGATTGTTATGCGTTCAAGAACTTCCTGAAGAAAGACCATCGATTTCGACCGTTATTTCCATGCTTGATAGTGAAATTACAGATCTTCCACAACCAATGCCAGCCTGTATTTATGCAAGGCAAAATCCAATGTCCTAGGAGATCCCCTCATAATTTTGACCAAGAGAATTGCTCTGTGAACAATGTTTCCTTAACTTCTCATATTAGTGGTCGATAATATAATTAAACTGCTCGATAATATAATTAAATTAAACTCCCCATATGATGTAATTATGCTTTTAATAATAAGGAATTATAGTATTATAGTTGTAAACATGGACATAATTTATAGTCATACATTCATGAGATCAAAATCTTATTGTGCACATGACCGCCAACAATATTTATCAAAACCGCCAACATTTAAGGTGAATGGACACCAATGCCCTTACTATATTCCCACCTCCATCTTCCTTTTTCTCTTTTATTGTTTTTCTCTCATCACCTATTAGGGGCGCAAGTCAACCACCACTTCCCAACCACAACAGCGACTGTACGTCGGAGGTGAAGGGAAGCAGCGGTTGTTCAATTCGTCGGAGGTAGAAGGATAGCGGCAGCAAGGATTGGAGGTGATTAAATGGCATCATGGTGGTCAGAAATACCAGTTTGTCATCTCACTCGATTTTTTTTAACAATCTCCGGCGACCAACACAACCGGTCACCCGGGAGAGTAACCGAATTCCAGAGTCGGTTGACCATGGTAACCGGCGTTCGAAACCGGTTACCGTCATGGGTGACCGGTTTTGCACGCCGGTTACCATGGTCAACCGACTCTGGAAACCGGTTACCGTCCCGGGTGACCGGTTTTGCGTGTCGGTTGTGCTGGTTGCTGAATTTTAAAGGAAACCACCACCTTCCTACCGACGAGGGTAGGTGGTGGGTTGTTTTCAATGGTTGTTGCTGCTGGTTCTTTGGGAATTTCGGCAAAAAAAAAAAAAATTAAACAAAAAAACTGGTACCGCGGTATTTAACAATTCACTCATTTTACGGCAACGTTGGATTTTTTTTTTTTCACGACTAATTCAAGTATCCTTTCCCACACAAAAAATAAATAAAAAATAAATAAAAAATAAAAAATTTAAGGTACATATAGTATTTTTTAGTGGTTAAATCCATTTGTTTTGGAGATTATTTAGGTCATACGTTGCGACTAGAAGAGACTTTAAGAAATTAGGAAGTCCTCCGTATATGTTTACTAAAAAAACCGCATGTTTTATATTGGTCTATGATAAATAATAGGTTAATATTATCTTGTTAACAAAGTATATCTTTACAGAATATTAACTTATAATATCAATTAATTATCTATTAGTCTTAATGTTAAAGGAAAAACAATTGGTTCAATTAATAACCTTACCCCGACCCAGCAAAACTGACCCGATTATTCGTTTATAAAATTATTCTATTCGGATATGAAATCGAGGAAATGTACTTGTAGTCTCGTACCCATATTCACTTGAACCAATTTTGATCCAAATTGAATTCACAATAGCAAACTGGGCATGACAGGCAGCTTATTTGGAGGGAGGTCAAAAAAACCGAAGGAAAAGATTCCTCCACCTCCTCCTCTGATCCCACCGATCCAATACAAGATCAGATGACACTCATACATCATAGGATAACTCGATGGTGAATGTGAGTTGTAATCTCCGACTACGTGGGTAGTGGTCTGGGCCTATTGATAAGTGTTTTATTTGTCCACTTATCATGGCATTTTTAACACAATTTTGTTGTCATTTTCCTCTCTTTACCCCCTTTTCGACTCCTTTTTTGTGTATGATTACAGCTTTTGGCTTTCCCGATCCTTTTTATGTGTGTGTTCGTGTTTGTAGATGCAAGGAGAAATTGGTTATATAACATGAACATGAAGAACTATATTGGAAGCAAAGCACAAGAGGAGAGGGCGTGCAACCCCTGAGGAGAGGGCGCTCCTACCCCAAGCGCCACAATCTGCCTCTCTTTATTCCCAGCTAGGAGAGGGTGTGCACCATAGTAGGAGCGGGTGCTCCTCCCTGATCTTCCACAAACTGCCTCAAATTGCTGCAGGAGGAGAGGGTGCGCAAGAGCCAGGAGAGGGTGCTCCAGCTTGAGGAGCGGGCGCTCTCCTATGTAGGAGCGGGCGCTCCTACATGCAAACCCGAATTTTTTGGGCGGATTTTACGATGTGATTTCGGGGTGTATAAATTCGACCCTTGGCTTCAATTTTCAGCATCTTCTTCCTTGGAGATGATCACCTTCTTCCTTTTAGTCTCCTTAGTCCCTTAACTCTCTAAACTCTTATTAATTAGCTTAGTTTCTCTCAACTCAATCATTGAAGTAGATTAATTGAAATTTGTATTCTCACTTTCAACATTTTCTCAACCTTGAAGCTTCATTAGTAATCTCTTTCCTCTATCTCTTACTCTTTATTTTCTGTTTTTTTATTGCTTTGAATTATAGATTTCTCTCTTAATCTTGGTTAATTATTGTTTCATGTTCAATCTACTTTGTTCTTACTACTCTTTTCAATTTGTTAGATTAATTTTGAACTTAGATATTGTTGTTAGAATGTTCTTTACCATGTTTAGTGAGTAGTTAGTTAGCTAGGGGTTGGGTGAAGACTCAACCAAGCCATGGGTTGATTGATATTTGTGCTTGCATGTTCATTTTGGATTGATGATTGATTGTTAAAGAATTGGTTAATTGCATGTGTAATTGGATGGCCACTTATTGCTCATGTATTCACTTCTATACTTGCATTGAAAGATGAGGTCTAGTTGTGAGCCCTTTCTTGTATGATTATGCTAAATTCCTCTTGATTACGGTCCCTTGTTTGGATGATGTAGTAGTTTTAGTTGCGGTAATTAGGAGAGAAATCCCAATTATTTGTGCCTTAGTACTATCTCAAACCGATCGAAAGACAAACCCGAGTTAGTAGTCTACTTCCCATTGTTAAAACTTGGTTGACCTATCTTGCTAGTTGAGTTTGGTTTAGGAATGCTTAGTGTTGTGGTTTCAAAATAAGTGAACCTTTTCTTGTATGATTAGACCGAATTTCTATCTTGATTACGGTTCCTTGTTTGGATGATATAGTAGTCTTAGTTGCGGTAATTAGGAGAGAAATCCCAATTATTTGTGCCTTAGTACTATCTCGAACCGATCGAAAGACAAACCTGAGTTAGTAGTCTACTTCCCATTATTAAGACTTGGTTGGCCTATCTTGCTAGTTGAGTTTGGTTTAAGAATGCTTAGTGTGGTGGATTCGGTAGAAGACAATGTTGAGTGCCCTTTCTATCACCCAATTTGTGTACATGCTTGCTTATTGTTTTGATTCATAGGTTTGGTTGGTGTCGATTCTCATTTCCCCCCTAGTGTTTGTCTCCATAGTAGTTATTTAATCAAACTCCAAAATTGTGACCGAACTAGATTACAACCGTTTCATATTCTCGGTGTACCCATACCCATTCCCTGTGGATACGATCCTTTACTTACCCTAGACTTGTCTTAGGTTTGTTTAGGTAGAAATATTGTTTGGCTTGAGGGTGATTGTCCAACGACTGATTAATTCCTTCGACCACCTATCGTTGTTATCCCTAATGATCTGTTTGAATCTCATAAACAGAAACTAAGGATGAAGTTAAAAGGAACATCTAATCTGGAAAATATACTAGGTATCTTTTGTACTAATATTTTAGTAATGTATAACATTTATTTTCTCTATAGATATTAAAAAAAAAAAAAAAAACTAAAGAATACACCGATACGTGTCATTCTAAAATTATTTATAAATTAACAAATTACATAAAACTATATATATTAGATTTCCGGGATGGGGGTGGGGGCTGGTTTGGTTTTTTTTTTTTTTTAATAAATTAGATTTTTTTTAAAAAAAAAACAATCAATTTTATTTTTTGGACCACTAAAATTCTGACAAGTGGCAATTTTTTTTTTTTGTAGAAAAAACGAGTAAACCTTCTCTTCAGGTAACCGATCATCTGAGATAAATTCATTTGTTACTTTATTTCCCGTCTTTATTTATTTAGACTCGAAATTTGTGTAAACACAACTATTTAAGCTAATGTGTGTGTGTCCATATTTAATATGATAATGTCCGTCAAAAAAAAATTAAAAAAATAAAAATAAAAAATAAAAATTAATAATAAGATTTTTTTCTACAATAGTCACAAACTAACCTATTGTAAAATATCATCAGCTTTGAATACAATAAAAAACAATAATTGCCATGGCGAATATTCAATGAACAAGGAGCCTTAAAATTAGTATTCTATTATATTGGATGAGATCATTGATGATATTCATGGTGACATGAAATTAGTGGATCAAAGTAATTTTTTTTTTTTAAAGGAAATTGATCAAATTAAAATATTTGGCATATATTGTTATAAATTTTTTTTGTTTGAGCTTAATTTTAATAACCTATGTATGATATTGATGTATTTATTTACTTCCATGATACAGGTAGAAATGTAGAATCTATAATTTGGTTCACACAAAAATCATTATTTGACAAGCATAAGTTTTTTTTTTTTTTTTTTTTTTTTTTTTTTTTTTTTGCGTTGAAGTGTCGATTCGAGTGTTCTTGACATCGAATCTATTTTAAAACTTAAGTTTACTAAAGTACTAAATTATTGTGTTCATGCGAATCAAAATCTAAATCGGATATTTGCCGAGTTGATTTTGAATCGGGCTGGGACACTTAATGATCTATGCTTAATAATGCATGCATGTTATTAACACTTTCTCCGTTTTTTATTGCACTGTGAGTGATTTCACAATTATCATTGTATTGTTTGGCTATTAATATCTTTAATTATAATGTAGCACAAAGTTTCATATGTGGCTGGCCACACCATGTGGCCAGCCACAATATGAAGCCCAATCCGGCACGCGCTCCGTTTTAGGCCCAGTCCAGCTTTCTAATTGTAACGGCGTTTGGAAAATAACGGAGTTCTCGTTTTAACTTAAAATTTTTTTTTTCTTTTTTTGTGTAACCGCCATTTTGGGATTCTCACTTCACTTCCCTGAAAATTGTCTTTTCATTTCCTTCTTTCTCAATTTCTCTTTCTTCTTTGATTTCTCTTTCCTCCATTAATCTACTTCATTTTAATTTTCTTTCTCCATTAATCTTCTCATAATTCAATGGCAAAACTCAAAATTGTTTATGGTAAAAGTAGCAGCAAAGGTTCTTCTTCGAATAAAAATGGCGATGATTCTGGTATTTTTTTTGCAACTTTTTTTTTCTCGATTTTAGCGTATTTTTTTCCGATTTCTTTTTTCATTTTACAATTTGTTGTCGATTATTTTTCGTAATTTTTTTAAATTATGTGCTTGTTTCTAATTTCAGGCTCTGTTATGAACAAAGATGGTGACGATTTAGGTTTGTGGTTGCGGTTTTTGTAATTTGTTTGTTGTTGTTGAATTTTGTTGTTTAAACCCTAGGTTTTCATTATTGAAATTTTCGATGTGTTTTTGATTTTATTTCGTTTGACATTTTAAATTTTGAAACCCTAGGTTGAAATTATTCGTTTGTTCATCGTTTTTCCCCTGTTTGTTGATCATTTACCGTGTTTTCTTGTGTTGCATGTTTTATGATTTAATTTTCTTATTATGTTGTGTTTTATTTTACTTCTTTTTTATGTGATGTTTTTGTTCTTTTTTTGATTTAATTTGCTTATTATATTGTGTTTTATTTTACGTCTTTTTTATGTGATGTTTTTGTTCTTTTTTTCAGCAAAATTAGATGTTAATATTGTTGTCTTATTTCATTTTGTGCCTTGTGTTTTATAATTTTTATAAGTGATGTATAAGTTTTGATGTTGTTCTTATACACATAATTATTTGATCTAGTTCTTTAAGATCATAGTTATTGTTTATATGTTGTTGTACTCGAAAAATGCAAAAAAAATAAAGTTATGGTGTTTTACAGTGTTTTGCATAGTCCTTAGCAGAGTGATTTTTAAAATTATTATTGTAGGTGTTACTTTAAGGTTAGTTTTACTTATAGGGGTTACCATAGGGGTTACTTGAGGGGTTACCAGAGGGGTTACTTTATATGCAGGGGTTACTTGAGGGGTTACCGGAGGGGTTACTTTATATGCAGGGGTTACTTAAGGGGTTACCAGAGGGGTTACTTTATATGCAGGGGTTACTTGAGGGGTTACCAGAGGGGTTACTTTATATTCATGGGGTTACTTGAAGGGTTACCAGAGGAGTTACTTTATATGCATGGGTTACTTTGGTTATTATGTTGTGTATTTGAGTTTATTCTTTTATACATTTTTATGCAATGATATTTTTCTGTTTTTGTGTCCAAAATTTCATGTTCAATGTTTTTGACTTGTTTGATATTGTGTTTTGATCAAGTTCTTCAAGATCATAGTTCTTATTTTTATGTTGTTTATGTATTAGAAAAATGAAAATATGTACAGTTATGGTGTTACAATAGTGTTTTGCACACTTCTTAGTGGAGAGATTTTAAAATATATTTCTATAGGAGTTACTTTTACATATAGGGGTTATCAGAAAGTTTGTACATGTGTTTCCAGAGGTTTTCTGTAGGGGTTACTTTAGGGTTTGTTTAGGGGTTTCTAGAGGGGTTACTTTTACATATAGGGGTTATCAGAGGGGTTATTATACCAGGGGTTACCAGAGGGGTTACCCTTATATCTAGGGGTTAGCTGGGGGGTTACCCTTATATCCAGGGGTTACCAGAAGGGTTACCTTGTGATAACTCTTAAGTAACTCTTCTGTTAAACTTGTAGTAACTAGTGTGTGCTCTGTGGTAACCCTTGTGTTCATTACTCTCTAGTAACCTTTTATCTAGATATATATGTTAAAATATAATACCCTTGTGTTACTTGTTGGTTTTATTTTGTGTTATATATGTTTTATGTTTTACTATTAGTATTTAACATAATTTCATGTTTTAAACAGATGTTCAAGGAGTAGAAAAACAAGAAGTTAATTCTGCTCCTCTTGATTTTGCTGCTGCTGTTTCAGTCTTACCTGAGTCTACTTCTACAGTTAATGAATGTAGAAGTTAAATTGTTTATTCTTCTATGGAGGTCAATCAGGATGATGATTCTAAGGAATTTAAGGAGTTCAATCAGGATGATGATGACTTTAAGCTACTTTCTCTGCTCTCTGTTTCGAAGAAGCATGGTTTACTTTCTAAAGATGTGCAATTGATAGAAAAGAAGACTGATGATGATTTTGACACAAAACCTGCAGTTAAGAAGCGACATAGGGATGTTGTTGGAAAAGATGATGATGTTGAACAAAATGTTAGAAAGGCAAAAACATCTAAAGCTTTAGGATCTGAAGGTAGTGAAGATGTTGATGTGATTCCTGATGTTAAGCCTAGAGTAAGAAAAGCAATAGGAGGCAAACTTAAAGAAGAAGTTGTTGAAGTTGTCAATGTTGAGGAGGAGTAAGTTATATATATGCATATTTGAAATACTTTTTCCAGTTATTGTAATTTTTTTTATACATTTTATGCAGATTGCATGGGTATAATATATTTTGTTTGAGTTCCTTTATTTAAGTTATTTAGTTGTATATTTGAGGTTGGGTTTACTTAGTCTATTATACAGTGGTTTGAAGGGTTACTTATTGAATTAGATAGTTGATTTTGGTTATAGGGATTAGTTTTTGTTTTCAGTTATTTAATTATGGTTATTTAATTGTTTATTTATATTGGGGTTAGTTACTTATTGAATTAGATAGTTCATTCATTTTAATTAGTTATTTGTACATTTGTTACAAGGGTTATTTAACTATTTTCCCTAGTGTTAATGGAAGGTTACATAAGGGGTTACCGAGGGGTTATATAAAAGGTTACTACAGGGGTTACTACAGTGGTTACTGAGTTGTTTATTAAAGGGGTTACTAAGGGGTTACTGAGTGGTTTATAAGGGATTACAACAGGTGTTATTGAGGGGACCATATAAGGGGTTACTAGTGGGTATTATATTTTGCTTTATAAATCCATTATTTTGTGATTACTGGAGGGGTTACTATGGGCAGATGGGTTACTAGAACTAATTTTTATTTAAGCTGTTATAATGGGTTACTAGAGGTGATTTATATGGGGTTACTATAGGGGATAAGGTGTTACTAGAGGTGATAAGGGGTTAATAGGGAGTTGGTTAGGGGTTGCTTAGGGGTTACTGAGGGGGTTATTTAAGGGTTTTACTATGGGGGTTATATAATGGTTATTAGATGGTTTAAGGGCAGGTGTGTTTCATAATCAATTTATTTTGGTTTACTAGATGTGGTATTGATGACAGATGGTTAACTATAGAGTTTATTAGAGGGGGTTACTTAAGGGTTATATAAGGGGTTACTAGAGGTGTTACTTGAGGCAATATTTAAGGGGCTACATATTAGGTGTTACTTTTCATGTTGCTAGGGATTGTGGTTATGTTATTATTTATAATAGTATTTGGTTAGAATTTTGTGTTTATTATTTAGTTTTTTGTCTTTTATTTGTTGATTTATTGTGTTGTATCTTCTTTTGTGTAGGGGTGATGAGATGACTGTTCGTTGTAGACCTACTGGTGTGTTTGAATTAATGAAAGTGTTGACCAAAGATCAGTTGAAAGCTGTTTATGCTGTTGGTTTTCAAAGTTTGCGTCACATAAAGTTGAATGAATTTCCAAAGGGCATGCTTCGATGGTTGTGCAAATTAAATGTTTTGATCCTTCTAGTAGATTATTTGTACTGCCAAGTGGGGATCAATTTCAATTAACTGCAGCTGATGTATACGATGTGTTTGGAATACCAATGGGCAAATTAGTTGTTCCAGTGACTGGTGCTCATTCAGAATTAAAGAAGTCTTGGAATATGAAGTATGGTGGGACAAAGCAGCAGGTTACTGTGAAGCAGTTGTCTGAAATGTTGACATCTGATCCACAAATGAAATTAGGAAATGATGATTTTAAAAAATGTTTTGTGATGTATTCTATGATTACGTTGCTAACACCAACCTCTAATAGATTGGATGATATGAAGCTTGTTGAAGCTTTAGAAAATGTGGATATGATTAGCCAATATAATTGGTGTCAGTATGTTCTTGATGATTTGGCTGACAAAATGAAGAAATATAATCCAAAGCAGAAGTATGTTGCTGGGTGTATTTTGTTGCTGCAAATGTGTTATTTCCATAGGCTTCAAAAGACAGGGGGTACTGATACTTGTCCAAGTTCTTTGCCGTTGATTAAACACTGGAGTATTGAAGACTTTAGAAATAGATTAGCTGCTGAAAATGGGAACTATGGTGATGGCGTTTTGGATAATTCTACCTATCCAATTACCGAAGTTGGTTCTGTTCCAGACTTGAAGCCTTATATTGATGAAAAGGCGGATGAAGAGGTAATAGAGGAGGATAGAAGGGAGGAACATAATGTTGAGAAGGATGAACAGAAGAAGAGTGAAAAAGATAAGAAAGAGATGAAGAAAGGAGTTGCTGGTGAGAAGAAATCCAAAGGAGTTGCCGGTGAGAAGAAATCCAAAGGAGTTGCTGTTCAGAAGAAAACCATTGGTTATACAAGAAAAAAAAGAGGTGTTAAAGATGTTTCTGATGGGGAAGGGAAGAACAAAGGAGAAAATATTGCTGAAGTTTCAGAAGAAAAAAATAAAAGAAACAAGAGTGTGTGAAGTGACAGCATTACCTGAAATGACAATGGATGTAGTTGCTTCTAGAAGGTGTGTTACTTTTGATCTTCCCGAAGAAATTCAATCTAATGAGGAGATCAATCAAGTTGCCAAGAATGTAAGTATAATTTTGTTTTGTTCTTTTTTTTTTATATATTTATCTTTCTTATTTTTTTTGTTTTGATTTATTTTATCTGTTATTATAGGTTACTTTTTTGTGATAATTGAGGTTACTTGCTTCTTTATAAGGGATAACTTGAATTTATATTTATTGGGGTTACTTATTTTTTTCACTGGGGTTTCTTGCTTCTTTATTAGGTTATTTGAATATATTTTTGTTAGGGTTACTTATTTATTTTTGTTGGGGTTACTCTTGTTTGTATTTACAGGGTTTCTTGTTTTTTAGTTGGGGTTACTTTTTTCTTATTAGGGGTTACTTGTTATAAACTTGAGGTGACTTTAATTATTTTTGTTGGGTTTCATTTTTTTTTCCTAAGGCTACTTTTTTTGTGTTCACTGGAGTTATTTTTTTGTGTTCAGTGGGGTTACTTTTATTGTGCTTACTGGGGTTACTTTCTTTTTTATTAGGGGTTAATTTACTTTTTTTGTGTACTTTGTTTGGGTTACTTATTTGTTTGTTGATTGTTACTATTACATGGATTTTTAGAGTGGATACTAAAAATGTTACTTGGTGTTTCAATGGTTTATTTTAATATGTTTATATTTGTTTTTATATAGGATGTTGAGGAAAACTATATGCTGCTGAAGAGGGATATTAGATTACTTTGTTATCAATTTGAGCAACGTATTGATTCGATTAAGGTTCAATCAGCAGCTGTAGAAGAAGATTCTAAGTTGCCTGAAAAGGAGAGATCTCCTGAGCTTTCTCAGCTGGATCCAATATTTAATGACCAGTCATTTTGGGCACAGATTGACATGATTGTTAATCAAACTGTTTTAATGAAGAAATTTGAAGAGGACTTGCCTTCATTTCAACTTTTTTCAAATAAAAGTCCTGATGTGCCAATTGAAACTCCGCCAAATGTAAATAAAGATATTTTTGCTCAGGCGTCTAAGGAAATACCACCACAAATTGATTCTCTTGCTTTGGAAGATGTGGCATGTGGTTTTGTCAATGATGCACTGAGGTTGACAAATGAAGAACAATCTTCTGAAGTAGATGGATCTTCTGGAGCAGTTGTAGAAGCAGTTGTAGAAGAAGATCAACCTTTTGATGCTGAAATTCAGAAAGGTCATATATCTGAAGCTGGAGTTGAGGGAGATCATTCTTCTAAAATTCTTGTTGAGGGAGATCAGTTTTGTGAATCTTCCGTGTCTGATATTCAGACTACTGAAGTTGGAATTGAGGATATGCAGCTTGATAATACTCGAGATTTTGAAATGGAAGAGGCTTTTGCTGTTGAAAAGACTAACACAGTTGAAATAGGTTTACCTTCATTTGATCTTTTTTCGTATAGCAATCCTAATCTTTCAACTCCACTTTTAACTCCTTTAAATCTTCCTTTAGTTTCAGATCCAATTTCATCACAAATCGATTCTCAAAATGTGGGAGATTTTTCATGTGATGTTATTAATGATGTCGTGAAGGATATAAATGAAGAGCATTGCTCAAAAGATATGGTGTCTGAATAAAGTGAATTTCAGAATGTTCAGAGAAATGATTCTGAAGTTGGAATTGAGAACATTCAAATTGTGAAAGCTGATGATTTGAATATGGAAGAAGTCACAACCAAAATACAAGAAAAGAAATAGTTGTCTGAAGCATTCATTGGTACTGAAACTTTTAACAATTCAGAAATTCAGCTTTCTCAAATTGAGACTGAAAATTATCAAGTCAAAGTTGTTCCTGAAGTTGTGTATATTGAAGATTCACAAAATGAAAATAAAGGTTCTCAAGTGATGGTACCGATTCCTGATATTGAAGTACATGTAGTTGAGAATATTATAGATTCTCAGATGCAAGAAGCTGTGATGGATACGACAGGTGATTCTTTGGGTTCAAAGCAGAATAAAAAAATAGAGAATGAAGGTGGGAGTCAAGTACAGGAAGTTTTAAATGTAGATGATTCTGAAATGTTTCCTGCATTGGCTGATGTTCCTGTTGCTACATCTATCCCTGTCTCTGATACAGCTACTAAGTCAAAGCAAAAAGTCTCAAAAACTCAAGAGGCTAAAAAAAAGAAATCAAATACTTCAAGTAGTGCTAAAAAACCAAGAAAGGAAATATTGTATTGTTCTGTGCCTGGTCATTCTGAAGAAGAGGCTCTTGCAGTTTTGAGAGAAAAGATGAAAGAATTTCCTGATGGTGAGGATGCTCATAAACCTTCTGATAATAGTGCTGAAAATTCTTATAGTAGTGGTTCTAGCTCAAATGCTTCTGGTCTTTTAAGCTGTAGTATTGACTGTGGTGAAAATGGTGGTTATACATTACAGCTGACATCAGAATCTTTAAGGCCTAAGAACAACAGGAAAAAAATATATGCAATGAAGGAGTTGAGGCTTAAAGTTGCTGATTATTGCTTTGTGGAAAATTATTCTGGAGTTAAATCAACGTAAGTATTGCTTTTTGTGTTATAGTAATGTAAAATTATGCTGAAAATTCTTATAGTAATGTAAAATTTGTTATGTGCTATTTAATTTTTTAAGTTTTGAATGATTATATTAACGAGTCATATTCAATCACCACAACTTACATATGCTTTTTGTGTTATAAATTCACAAATATGAAAGGGGTTACTAATTTGTATATTTGTCAGGGGATACTAATTTTATATACTGGGGTTACTAATTTTACATGAGGGGTTACTAATTTTACATGAGGGGTTACTAAAGGTGTAATTTAAGGTTTTACTAGAGGGGTTATTGAGGTGATTATATAAGGGGTTACCACAGGGGTTAATGGCAGGTAGCATTAATATTTCATTAATTTTGGGTTACTAATATCAAATGGTTTACTAGAGAGGTTACTAGAGATGATAGTAATTGTTACATCAAAGGTTACTTAATGGGTTATCTTTGTGTTGTTATTAGAGGGGTACTTAAGGTTTATATAAAGGGTTGGGTTACTAGAGGGGCTAGTAGATGTATTATTTAAGGTTACTAATTATAATTTTGATATAAGGGCTTTTTTAGGGGGTTACTAATTTTTAATTTTGGGGTTACTAATTTTATATATATTGGGATTACTTATTTAAATATATTGGGGTTACAAATTTTAATATATTAGGGTCATTTATAGGGGTTACTTGTGTTAATATATTGTTGTTACTAATTTAATATGTTTATTTGTGTTAGTATTTCTACTGGGATTTTCTTATTAAGTTACTGGGGTTACTTAGGTTATTTTGTTTAAAGTTATATAGTTATTATTACTGGGGTTACTTTGTTATTTGTATTAGGATTACTTTTCTTTATTTTTATTAGGATTACTTACTGATTTTTAATTGGGTTACTTTGTTTTTTTTTTTTTTTTTTTTTTTATGAAAGTGATTTTGTGTTGGGGTTACTAATTATTTTTGTATTTGTTTTTCATAACAGGGAGGTTATAGTCACTTATTCTGATATATATCAATTGCCTCGTGAAGAATTTCAAACATTGATCCCAGGACAATTTATATCATGTCGTGTTATGGACTGTTTCTATATTCTTTTAAATTGGGAGGAGGTTTTGGCAGGATTTAAATATAATAGAGTTTTTTTTTGGAAGTGAACATATGGTAAGTATGAAGGAATTTTATTCTAATAATTTAATAGAAATTATAGTATCTCATCCTCTTATTTTTGGTTTTTTGTTGTATGTAGTGGCCTGTATTGTAGTGTGTTATGGCTGGAGATGGTTGTATTTATGAGAGAGATGTATATGGTTCATGGGATGAATGGTTTTTGAATGTTAGATGTACTAATTTCTTGACTGCTATGATGGTATAATACTAATCTTTACCAATAATTTCTGGTATTTAAAGTAAATGAATTTAGTATGACAAGTTGGTATAACAACGTATCTTTTATTTCTGTTTTGCAGGTTTTTATGCCAATTTGGTTTGAGAACCATTTTGCTGTTGCTGTGGTGAATTTTATGGATCAAACGATTGATTATTTGGACAACAGAAAGTATTCAATCTATGATGAGGTTTTAAAGAAAAATACAACAAAGTTCGATGGATTGCATACTGTGTATAACAGTATAACATATCGTTTGGTAAGGTTTTTTTATAGTATTTGTTTAGATTATATTTTTTTTTTAGAGTTTGGTTTATTTGTTTCTGGTTTAGGAGATTCTTATGTTTTTATAAAGAGTGTTTGTTAGTCTGTTACTTTGTCCCAATACAGTTTCACCTGACAGTTATTAGGTGATTACTTTGGGGGTTACTTAGGGGGTTATTAAGGGGTTATATTGTCATAAATACTCTTTCATCTAACAATTATTATGAGGTTACTTTGCTGGTCACATAGGAGGTTACTTTGTGACTTAGGAATTACTTAATCTTGGGGTTATTTAGGGGATTACTTTGTCACTTAGGAGTTACTTAAGTGAGTGGGATTACTTAAGGGGTTACTTTGTCAAATTTATTGTTACATTTGACAGTGTTAGGGGATTACTTCATAACTTATACTCTTACAAAAGATAGGATTAGGGGGGTTACTTAGGGGAGTGGGATTACTTAAGGGGTTACTTTGTCAAATTTATTGTTACATTTGACAGTGTTATGGGATTACTTCATTACTTATACTCTTACACAAGATAGGATTAGGGGGGTTACTTAGGGGGTTACTTTGTACCAATAAGTCATAGATGATAATTTATTTTGACAAATATTTAATATTTGATACAAATATTATTATTTCAGATATCAAACTTATTTATTACAAACTTAATGTTAATTTAAAAACTTATACATTAATACTGTTCTCTGCTTCAGTAGGAAGCCTTTCAATTCCTTCAGCATTAAAAATTCTAATGTAAAAATTTACATCTTTGTCAAAATAAATATCCAGCCTTTCTCCATTAACAATGTTGTTGGAGATTACAAAGTTTGTCCATTGTTCATCAATAAAACAACCACCACAACTTCTGGTATCTTCTGGTACGCTAATCACTCTTACTTCCCAAAATCTGGGATTATTTCCACGGTGAATTTTAGCTGGATAGTTGAATTTTAAAAGAAAGTGTTTCCATTCTGCAGGAAGTGGCTGAAATAAAAAAAAAATAAAAAAAGAAAGGATTAACTTTTTACTAAAATAGAAAATAAATGTATAAATATAAAACTGAATGCAAAATGTATTTACCAGACTATTGCGACAAATGTTCTGTATTTAACAGAACATTTTTCCATATTTGCATAAAAATCACTCATTGTCTTCAATATTGAATAGAAGTAGAAAAATATAAGGTAATGATATGAAACTCAACCTTATATATAACAATATAGGTTGTTAACTAAATATAGAAAAAATGAAGGTTGTTAATTTAAGTCTTTTAATAGAATAAACTTGATTTAATCCAGCCTTTAAATAGGAATCAGTTATCCATGAATAGTCTCAAAATAGAAGTTTGATTTGTTTAACTTTTTGATGATGCATTAATTACTTTTTCAGATTTGTATGATTTTTTGATGATAAAATGAAATACTTTTCAGTTTTGAATGACTTTTTCATGACTTTAGTCAAATTTGTATGACTTTCTCATAATGCAATAAATTAATTTTTTCAGAATTGTTTAACTTTTCAGCAATAATAAATTTGTTTTCTGACCAATTTGATATTATCTTGACAAACAACATGTTATTTCCCACATGTGTAAGGGTTACTTTAGGGGGTTTCCAGAGGGGTTATTTAGAGTGGTTATATAAAGGGGTTACTTACGGGTTACTTAGAGGGGTTACTAAAGGGGTTACCAGAGGGGTTACTTAGAGAGTTACCAGAGGGGTTACTTAGGGGGTTACCAAAGGGGTTATTTAGAGTGGTTATATAAAGGGGTTACTTAGGGGTTACTTAGAGAAGTTACTAAGGGGGTTACCAGAGGGGTTACTTAGAGAGTTACCAGAGGGGTTATTTAGAGGGGTTACTTAGGGGGTTACCACAGGGGTTACTTAGGGGGTTACTCGGGTTGGCTTAAATGGTTACTCTGGTTGGCTTAAGGGGTTACTAAGGGATTACTTAGGGGGTTACTCAGGGTTTACTCAGGGTTTTGTTTGTATTTGCTGGGTTACTTGGTTAATCATAGTAATAATGATTACTGGAGGTTACTTGTAATGTTTTTCCTGGGTTACTGAATAAAAAATGGTTTCCTTGGGTTACTGAAAAATTGATTATAAACATGTATATAATCGATTTAATTATTTTGCAGAAATAATAATATGAACATGTATTTTTTACTTTTTCAGATTTGTATGACTTTTTGATGATAAAATGAAATACTTTTCAGTTTTGAATGACTTTTTCATGACTTTAGTCAAATTTGTATGACTTTCTCATAATGCAATAAATTCAGTTTTGAATGACTTTTTCATGACTTTAGTCAAATTTGTATGACTTTCTCATAATGCAATAAATTTCTCATAATGCAATAATTTCAGTTTTGAATGACTTTTTCATGACTTTAGTTAAATTCGTATGACTTTCTCATAATGCAATAAATTAATTTTTTCAGAATTGTTTAACTTTTCAGCAATAATAAATTTGTTTTCTGACCATTTTCATCTTGACAAACAACATGTTATTTCCCACATGTGTAAGGGTTATTTTAGGGGGTTACTTTAGGGGGTAACTTTATAGAATTTAGTTGGTCATATTTTTTATATTCTTATGTGTAAAGTTTACTTAATGGGTTATTATGGGGTGTTAAATAGGGGTTACTAAACTATTTTGACTGGGATTACTAAGGGCAAATGGGTTACTGAGGTTGTGATATAATGGGTTATTAGAGGGGTTATTTAGATGCTTTTATAAGAGGTTACCAGAGGGGTTTAGGGCAGGTGACATTCATATTCCATTAAATTGGGATTACTAGATGGTTTCTTATGGCAGATGTTAGCAATTGTTATATCAGGGGTTACTTAATGGGTTACTTTTATATTTAATTCTCATTTTATAAGGGGTTACCTTTATGTTGTTATTAGAGGGCGGATGTATTATTTAAGGGTTACTTATTATAATTTTGATATAAGGGCTTCTTTAGGGGGTTACTTTTAATAGGTTACATAAATATATTTTTATTTTCATATGTATTTATTTTAAGGGGTTTCTTTTCATGATCTTTTCTTTATTTTGTTTTTTTTTCCTGTTGATTTCTTTTTTAAACTATGTATTTTTGTTTTATTTAGAGATATCTTATGTCAAGATACATGACAATCAAAGGTCGTGAGAATGGAGTGGATGTAATGGATTTCCCAATTCGAATGATTAAAGTTGATGGACCGAAAGCTGCTGCCAATGTTGATTGTGGAGTGTTCTGCCTTTATCATTGTGCTTCATATTTTGGCAAATCATTTAAAAGCTATCGTTTAAATCAGGTGAAATGGCTTTATCTTCTATGATTTTTAAATGTTTACTCTTCTACACTGTTTTTCTGTTTTATTATTATTATTATTATTATTTCATTGATTTAAATTTTCTTTTTATACATTTCTCTAGATAATTGAACGCCGTCGATATCGAGCTGAAATTTGTGCTTCACTGGTTTTATCTGATTTGAATAAGATAAGAGACAATGTATTATCACGTGTTGATGATTTTGTCAAAAACAATGAAGCAATTATGATTGAAGTTTTAAGGAATGAAAAGCTTGTTAGAGAGGCTGAAATTGAAGCTTTGAAGGCAGAGCCACAAGCTGATCTTGAAAGGAGAAGAAAAGCTAAATCTGATAAAGAAGCAACAGCTTTGGTGGCTGCTACAATAGCAGCAGAAGAAGCTGCTGCTAAAAGAAAATCAAAAAGAAACAACACAACACAAATTGGAGATGTTGAAAAAGAAGAAGCTGCGTTAGTGGCTGCTACAATAGCAGCAGAACAGGCAACTTTAAATAGAAAATCAATACGTAATGTATCAGCAGCTGCACCAGTACAAGCAGTATTATCTAGATCTAGAGCTCCAGTTGTCAAGAGAAATGCACCAGCAGCATCATCTATAGTACCAGCACCAGCATCTAAATCTACAACACCAACATATAGAAAGAAGAATTGAAATGAAAACTCAAAGGACAGTAAGGAATTGAAATGAGAACTCAAAGGACAATAAGGAATATATTTTTCTCTAGGTTTTTAAGTATCATTGGATTCATTTGAATTTAATTCATATAATTAGTTTATGTTTGATTTTTTTTTTATCTCTATGTTGGATAATTAGTCATACTTGATCTAGTTGCATTGTTAATATTTCAAACTATATAAATTAGTTTAAAATTTAGTATGTAAACTACTTTAAAATTTTGTTCATTTTTTTTTGTCTATGGAATATTATGCACTAGATATTAGACAGCTTATTAGAGGGATTATTAAAAGTGTTACTTAGGGGGTTATCACAGGGATTACTTAGGTTGTTATCAGAGGGGTTACTTATAGGGTTATCAGAGGGGTTACTTAGGGGGTTACCAGATGGGTTAGTTAGAGGGATTATCAGAGGGGTTACTTAAAGGGGTTACTTAGGGGGTTCCAGAGGGGTTACTTAGGGGGTTACCAGATGGATTACATAGGGGTTTAGGGTTAGGGGTTACTTGGTTTTTTGTTAGGGGTTAGGGTTAGGGGTTAGGGTTAGGTTGTTTCCTCATGTTTGTTAGGGGTTACTTTTGGTTTTTTGTTTCCTTATTAGGGTTTACCTTTATTTATATTGTTGGGGTTACTTTCATTTACTTTGTTGGGCACCAGGTTGTTTATATAGGGGTTACTTGGGGCTTATAAGGGGTTACTACCATTTACATTGTTGGGTTTAATTCCATTTGTTTATATAGGGGTTACCTGGGGTTATATGTTTCATTATAAAGGGTTACTTGGGGTTATATATTTTCTTATTAGGGGTTACCTTTATTTACATTGTCAAGGTTACTTCCATTTACATTATTTGAGTTACTTGCATTTGTTTATATAGGGGTTACTTGAGGTTATATATATGTTTCATTATATAGGGTTACTTGGGGTTACATTGTTGGGGTTACTTCCATTTGTTTATATAGGGGTTACTTAGGGTTACTTGCATTAGTTTATATTATTAGTGGTTACTTGGTGTCATGTTTCCTTATTGGGTTTTTTTTTTTTTTTATATAATTTTGTTTGTATATATATATATATGTTAGGCATTACTTTAGGTTAAATGGTTCTTAATTACAGGTATATGTCAGGGGTTACTTGTGTTTTTTTTTTCTTTATGTATATATATATGTTAAATTCTTCTTAATTAAAGGTATATGTCAGGGGTTACTTTTCTTATTTTCTTTATGGTTACTTGCTATTTATTTACAATATTATACACATGTTTTGAAAATTAAATAAATATCTACAACTTAAATTATAAATGTCAAGGAAAACAATAACTTAATATTATTTCTATTTTATTCTAAAATATTTACTATTGTAAAGACAAAACAGTAATATGAAATTAAAAGAGCTTTGGATTTACTACAGGTGTGATTGTTCCAAATTCTCTTGTGTCACCTTTTGCTTGCATTGCTTTTGTTTTCTTTGTTTTTGGTTGTTTTCCTTTTTCAAAGTGTCCCTTGATTCTTTTACTTCTCCCTTTAGTGTTTGCCCTTGCTGGATCACTCACTGTTGGTATTTCTTCTTCATTTTGCTGATCTGTTGTGGCATCATCAGATTGTTCTCCTTCTTCTTGTGCTTCTACCTGTTTTTTTATTTGTTCTACTTCCTCTTCAATTTTCTTTAGTTGTCTCTCTAAAAAGTTGTGTGTCTCTTTGTAGTGTTGATACTTCAGAATTAGATTGTAGCTCTTTCTTGCCATTGTGTGACGCCAAGGCATAAATTTCTCTCTTGCTGTTGAATTTTCTACTGCATTTTCATCCTTTTTTTTTCCATATATGAGCTTTAGTCATCTTTGTCCACCTTGCTGAGACATAATGTTCAGGAATTCTTGTAATTGAATGCTGGTGTAAGATGCGCAAACAATGATAACAAAGCCATCCTACTTCTTCAAAATTTTTGCATGAGCATGCAACTTTATTTTGTGTGCTAACAAATGTGACCTTTTGCCTAGAAGACATGTCATCTTCAATTTGCACCTCATAAAAGTAATGATCTCCCAATTGACCATGTAGATGTGCTATGCAACCCATTGAAAAACTGAACTCTGATTCAAAATCTCTGAAAATTGTCTGTGTGTATATCTCTGATGCATGCTTCAAGAGTCCATACATGGGGAAATGTGATGTTGGTTCAGAGTTTGAACACTTAAAATCTACATCAGATTCATTTTTTCTCCATCTGTTCACAGTTTGCTTGAATATTCTGAAAAAATCTGACAGACTTGTGTTCTTGTTTGCTTTAAATCCAACAGCATTATTAGTACTCTCACTTCTTTGAGAAGATAAAATACCAGCAGAGAAAAAGTCTTTACTCAAAGCTGTGCACCACTTCTCTCTAAGGTTATATAACCTTTTGAACCAGGTATTTTTTTCAAGTTTATAGGTTGTTATCATGTTATCCCAACAAATTTGAAATTCTTCTGCTGTTACACAACCACTTAGGCATTTATTGAATGCATCTTTGAAAGATGTATTTCTTTTTAATGCTCCAAATCTTGATACATCATTTTTTATTAGATGCCAGATACATAACCTATGCCTTGAGTGAGGAAATACCTGTAAGTTTACAAGAGAAGAAAAGGGTTATTTAATCAATATTAATATTGTTAGTTGCTCATTAATATTGGGGTTACATAGGGGTTACTTACTCATTAATATTGGCATTACATAGGGGTTATTATTTTTGATATATTGACTTTGGTGAAATTTATATATTTTTAATAAATTGAGGTTACTAGTTATTTTTACTGGAGTTTATGGGATTACTTAATGGGGTTACTTAATGGAATTTATTAATGGGATTACTTTATTAATTTTGACATGGTTTACTTAATTTAACAGTGGATTACTTAATCAATTTTACTTAATCAAGATCGAGGTACTTATTCAATAAATACAGTGGTTACTTTTTTTTTTTTTTGAAACCACAAATACAGTGGTTACTTAATCAATTCTAATACAGGTTTTATGACAAGGGTTTTTTGGCAATTAATTTGGTGGTAATTTTGGGTTTGCTTAATGGGTTACATACTAGAGGGGTTACTGATGAGACTACCAGAGTGGTTTCTTTGTATTTGCTGAGGGGGTTACTTAGGGGGTTATTAGAGGAGTTACTTAGGAGGTTACCAGAGGGGTTACTTAAAGGGATTATCAGAGAGGTTACTTAGAAGTGTTACTTAGGGGGTTACCAGAGGAGTTACATACAGGGGTTACTATAGGGGTTACTTTTGGGTTAATTACAGTGTTACTTAGGGAATTTCCAGAGGGGTTTAGGGGGTTACCAGATTTATTACTTAAGGGTGATCAGAGGGGGTTACTAGTTAGTTCAGTTATTTTAATTTAGAAATAGAGGGGTTACCATAGGGGTTACCAAAGGGGTTACTTTCCAGAGGGGTTTAGGGGGTTACCAGATTTATTACTTAAGGGTGATCAGAGGGGGTTACTAGTTAGTTCAGTTATTTTAATTTAGAAATAGAGGGGTTACCATAGGGGTTACCAAAGGGGTTACTTTTATATGCAGGGTTTGCTTAAGGGTTCTTATATCAATAAGTACAGGAATTTATAAATCAATTTAAACAGGGGGTTATTTAATCAATTATAGGGGATAGAAGATAAGTAGATAGATAAAAATTATTGTGTTTACCTTTTCAATTGCATTAGACATTTCCATGTCTTGATATGTGAATATTGTAGCTGGTTGACTGCCTCCCATAGACTTTTTAAAAGTTGTTAAAAGCCACTCAAATGTATTTGTCTTCTCATCAGCTATAAATGCACATCCAAACATCACATTCTGCCAATGATTATTTACTCCCACTATAGGTGCACAAATGAGGTTGTATTTGTTAGTTTTGTAAGTTGTGTCAAAAACAGTCACATCACCATAGACATTAAAGTCCTCTCTCATTTCAGAGTCTCTCCAATATATGGCTGTTATCCTGTTACTGTTTTTTTCTCCTCTAAGTTTAAATCTAAAGAAAAAATCTTCTTCTTCTGTCTGTCTTTTATATAGACTGTCTATAACAGTTTGTGCATCTCCACCTTCAATTTCTTTCATTTTTCTTCTTGATATGTAGTTTAAATGATCTTTCAAGGTATGACCAAGCAATTCTACACCCCCAGCTTCATTTGTCATCAAGTTGTTAGCTTCAGTTGGCTTTAACCCACTCTCTGCCATAAGGTCAATTACTTTTGCTTTTTCTTCAGTGATCTTTCTTTCTGATCTGTGTAGATGTTGCCATGCTTTTCTTGTTAACTCATGGTTGTGATTCATGATATGTTCCTCAATTTCAAACAGGCCTTCCTTGTTTTTTTTCGCTCTTATTAATGCTTTGCAACCTGTTCTAGTTGTAGGAACTTGTTTTACTTTTTTTCTGTTTTCATTAGGTGCAGGAGGAGATTTCTGTACTTTAGGTTTGCATCTAAACCCTTCTTTTGAACAAACAAAATCTTTTCCTTTTATTTGTTTGTTATCTCCTTGAGTCCATCTTGTGCTTGATAGTCTTACTCCAAATCCCATAGCAAATGCATGCTTTTTATATATGTCTCCAATTTCATCCAAAGTTTTTGCTGTAACTCCTATTAGGCATCCTGTATAATTAAAATCTTCTTCTTTGTGATCTTGACTATGTTGTGACAGATTGTTATCATTTGTGCTTTCTTCTGTTAATGTGCTCTGAGTTTGTTCTGCTGTTTTTGCACTTGGTTCTGTTGTTAATGTAAAATAAAAATTAGGATACATACAGTTATCATGTAGAATATTTAATTCTTTTACAGTATATAAAAACAATTAGTGGTTACTACAGTAGTTCAAGTGTTATTTAGTGGTTATTGGAAGGTGTATCAGAGGGGTAGTTTTGGGTTTACTTAATGGGTTACTTATCAGAAGGGACCACCAGAGTGGTTTTTTAGTATTTACTGAAAGGGATACTTAGTTCAGGTGTTATCAGAGGGGTTATTAAAGGGGTTACTTAAAGGGGTTATTAGAGGGGTTACTTTAAGGGGTTACTTAGGGGGTTGCCAGAGGGGTTACTCAGTGGGTTACCAGATGGGTTACTTAGAGGGATTATCAGAGGGGTTACTTTGAGGGGTTACTTAGGGGGTTTCCAGAGGGGTTAGTAGGGGGGTTACCAGATGGGTTATTAGAGGGATTACTTAGAGGGGTTACATAGGGGGTCACTAAAGGGGTTACTTAGAGGGGTTATCAGAGGGGTTACTTAGAGAGTTACTTAGAGGGGTTACTTAGAGAGTTACTTAGAGGGGTTACTTAGAGAGTTACCAGAGGGGTTACTTAGAGGGGTTACTTAGGGGGTTACTTAGAGAGTTACCAAAGGGGTTACTTACAGAGTTACCAAAGGGGTTACATAGAGGGGTTACTTAGGGGATTACCAGAGGATTTACTTAGAGAGTTACCAGAGGGGTTACTTAGGGGGTTACCAGAGGGGTTAGTTAGAGTGGTTATATAAAGGGGTTACTTAGGGGTTACTTAGAGGGGTTACTAAGGGGGTTACCAGAGGGGTTACTTAGAGTTACCAGAGGGGTTATTTAGAGGGGTTACTTAGGGGGTTACCACAGGGGTTACTTAGGGGGTTACTCGGGTTGGCTTAAATGGTTACTCGGGTTGGCTTAAGGGGTTACTAAGAGATTACTTAGGGGGTTACACAGGGTTTACTCACGGTTTTGTTTGTATTTGCTGGGTTACTTGGTTAATCATAGTAATAATGATTACTGGAGGTTACTTGTAATGTTTTTCCTGGGTTACTGAATAAAAATTGGTTTTCCTGGGTTACTGAAAAATTGATTATAAACATGTATATAATCGATTTAATTATTTTGCAGAAATAATAATATGAACATGTATTTTTACCTGTAATTTCGATGTTTTCCAGTATTAGTTGTTGAATTTCTCTAATTTTCTTTTCGATCTCTAAATTACTTAATGAATCGCCTATTTCTTTAATTTCCATGGATTCTTGTGAATCTGGAAAATTTTGATCTTCGTCAGCCATGTGAAAAACCTGGTGAGAAAAATCGGAGTTTTAGAAAAATCGAAATGTGAGAAAATGAAAAATGCGGCGGCTCATTTATTAGGTTTTTGGAAAGTGTGTGAAATGGGTCCCGGTTTTTGGAAATTTTTGTGGATCCCGTTATTTTTGTTCGCCTCCGTTATTTGTGCTGAGTTGGCATACGGCCGTACGGTGCGGCTGGTGGCACAGAAAACGCGCTGATAATGTAGATATTATTAAAAAAATTTTTTTATAAAGTAGATTCCATGGCGAATCTAATGAGTAACTATATGAACATTTTTCCTTACGGACAAATTACACAAAATGGATAAATCATATATTCGTATTATTTACAAGTAAGTTGATAGGCTGCTGTTAAAGGCTGAAGTGTTGGGTCAGGGCCATATGATGTAGCAGTCAGAAGTTGGGCTTTACTACAGTTTTGGTAAGTCCACGGTAAAATAACTATTGTTGGGCTTTGATTTCTATGAATAGTAGCTTGGTTTGGAAGGCACGTATTTGACATTGGAAAAGATTATTCATTAAGCAGGGCTAATATTTAATCCAAAGTTTCAAACCCTAGGCCTAATTTAATGAATACTTCTTAAGTCGTTGAGATATTGAATTAAATTTGACTTGACTTCTTACTAATTTTGAGATCTAGTTAAAATTCTATTTTAAGTCTAATTGGTTTTGACTCAATTACAATTGAGTTGCTCATCATACTCATAATCAAGTACAAAGTACCCTACATTATTCCCTTGAATTACTACCTCAATTCCTAATTTTCTCTATTATGTGAGGAATAAATACTACTCGTGAAAATAAGAATGTAATTTAGGAACGGTGGGAGTAGTCAGTGCTATTTATTTGATCAATTGAGGTAAAATGTTGATTCAACACCTATAGTAACGTTTAACTCTATAACAATGATTGTTAACGTGTCTAGGAATGATTCTATTTTTTCCCTTAAATTATTGGTAATTAGACGCGTAGATTGGTTGGTTGAACAACAATTTATTAACTAATAATTAAGTGAAATAATGAATCTCATTATGCATTGGCTGAACGATAATTCCGTACTTGGATCACATCGTACAAACCAATCATGTACATACACATGCAGCACATCATTCTCATAGACTTTGAGGTTATTAATTATTCCTTTGTGTAATATATTGTTTTTCATAGTACTATAATACACAATTAACACGGCAATCTCATAGACTTTGACACTTTGTACGACAATGACAAACGCGATGATACATTAATCATGACTCAGTACCGAGAGGATGAGAATTGAACATATAAAATAATACCTCAAAGTTGCACATGACTATTAACGGAGGTAATATATAGTTTTATTTTTGTACATACTATAACCGCTAATGTATTAAGCGATAAAATACTATACAATAATTTTATAGATGCATTTAAAATAAATGCTAAATTTTCAGGTAATAAGTTGTTGTGATAATATAATTAAATTAAAAAGTTTATTTTGAACTTTGAATTGGGTTTATATTTTGATGCTCATAGATTTGTTGAGCCAGGTTCTCCAACCCCTACCTCGTTTTTGTGAAATCATTTGGGATCTTGCTTCACTCATATTTGATGGCTGCTCTGGCTTCTTGCATAGCACAAAGTTCCTCCCTCCACATGATCCAATCTCGTCCCATGTGCCTAGGGCTGTAAATTTGATGTACCCTTGTCGTTAACTGTATCGAAACCTTACTTGACAAATATAGTTGTATCGTCATTTATAAAACCTTGTTAAATATATTGACGATTAAAGTTATGCATTAACATATATAAAAAAAAAGTATGTACATATTGTAGTGACAATTGAAATTAGGAGATTTGATAATTATTGTCTCGTCTCTAGTCTACATCATTGCCCTTAAGGTCTGAACATAACCAGCTTAGACGTCATAAATACAAAAGCGTTAAGAGAAGGGGATGTAGAGCTTACCATCAGAACCGGCATGGGAACAATAGAGGAGAAATTTAGTAGAATCGGAACCCAATATAGGGAGACGACCTTCCTTAGCATACAACTTCAAAGCAGTGGCAATAACACCGTCAACAACATCCTCTTCATTTACTAGAAACCTCAAAGGCCCTGCACTTCCTAGCACATTGATAATCACCAACAAACGTTTGTTGTCGCGGTCATTGATACTGCCCTTGCTACACTCAAAGCAGTTGCCCTTCTTCTGTTTGTCGCCAGAGTACAGGCTAGTCATCATATTCTCCGATAAATTTTTCCTCATTTTTTGTTTATAACGTTGTAACCCTTATATATATTGATCAATGGTATATACTATAGCACCTAACTTGTAAATTAACCCTTATAATAACAAGGCAAAAGGAAGGACAATAAAATTATGGACTTCTTTTATTCAAAAAAATTGTCTAAGGGTCAAGGCCGAGGCAGCGATAATACCAAGCTTGCTTACAAGAGCTGAAAGAAGAAGAGAGGAGCAATAATATGAAGGAAACACGGTCGGCCTGCGTATGTTTCATAGGACGTGCAGAGGATGGGATGTTGAAATGAAGAGAAGGCATGAAAGAGGCTAAGTTGCTAACTGTGCGTACCATTCAAATTATTTTTGATTTTTTTTTTTTTTTTTTTTTTTTTTTTTTTTTTTTTTTGTTTGATGACTTTGATTTGATTGAAGGAGAAGAATTTTGATTGAAATGAATTTGAAGGAAGTGGTGTGAAAAATGGGATAATTAGGAAAGCTTATAAATAAGATATAATGGCAAAATAAAAGGTTTATTTAGACAAAGGGAATAGGTGGTTTTTGTGCTGGTATATGCTCTTAGTTAAACATTTGTTCTATCATTTTTTTTTAATGCTAAATGCTAATCATATTATGGCGTGGAAAGAATGACGCTAATTATTCATTATTCTTTTATTTTAATGTATGTTCAAATGAGCAATAATTGTGTTCTTATGGTCTTTATTTCCTAAAAATCAATGACTATATAATTATACCTCAGATAATTTCTTAATTTTCATCTTGTCTATTATATCTTCGAGTGTGCCTCATGCTAATGTACGTGTTTAAAATACATATGTGGCACGCAATAAGTATAAATGCACGAAATGCATATACTCTTTATTAGTGTATTACTAAGCTTGGGAAACCCCTTAATAGACTTCCATCTTTTTTTTTTTTTTTTTTTTTTTTTTCTTTTGGTTAGAAAGACTTTCATCATTTATTCCTTAGTTACATACTAAAGCTAACAATGACAAATTTATCATTTGTTTAACAATCAAATAATCAATGTGGATGAAGAAAAAATAATTTACTAAAACTAATTAGATGTGTTGTATGTGTGTAAGGTCATTAATCATGATTATAGCAATCCTAATGAAAACAACCTAATCTTTAATTAAACATGAGTCACTTTCTCTTACTGTAGGTATGTTGGCCGCCTAAATAGTCTCCATTTTATAAAGAGACAATATTCACATATAATCAAGTATTAATATACACGAAGTATATCATTTTTCTTCACTAAAGTGTCAAAACTCAATACTAAGATCATACATAACATAGAATGTGTTTTATGATGAAGATCTTTGATGAGATGTTGAGTTAGAGTCGTAAGGAGGGGAGATCACTTTCGTGACTGAGAGATAAAGAAAGTTACGGAGTTCTGTAAAAGAGAATGTGTTTTTAACTTTGATCCATTCTATCTTTAACCATAGTAAATTAATCCATTCATCTCCAATATAACGACAATACTTATGATTTTTAAACTTTTTTTTTTTTCAACATACTAATGTTATGTTTTATGAATGATTAGTGGTTATGGATAGAGGTGTCAATTCGGATAACCGGATAAAGTTTGGGTTGGGTCTATTCAGGTCGAATATATTCAGTTCAAAATTACGCTTTTAACCCGCTCCGGATCATATCGATTCACTTTCGGGTCGGATCAAATTCGGGTCAAGATCTGTCGAGTCCAAATCGGGTTTGGGTCGGGTCAATTTTAGATCGGTTCATATTCGGTTCGGATTCAATCGGATCGGGTTCAAAACGGATTTGACTGGGTTAATATCAGGTCGGATGACTTTGGATCGAGTTGGTTTTGATTCGGTTGATTTTGATTCTGTTAAGTTTGTTTTGATTCCTAAAGTTGATTCAGTATTCGGTCAATTTTAATTTGGTTTAGATATTTTCGTGTTTGGCTGAATTTTGCTTGTTGGGTTGACCAAATTAAATATTCAAATAAGTAAATTTTTAAAATTAGAGTAATTATTGAGTTTTTATATCTTGTTAATGGATTATTCATGTGTCATTTTCCATATCGTGTCATTAATATATGTTTAAGTAAAAAAATAAGGTAAACAATAAATTAGGTTTAAAATTATGGTTAGTTTGAAATCACGTCAAGTCAAAATCAGGTCTGCTTAAAATCGGGGCCGGGTTAATATCAGTTCGGATAAAAATGGATCGGAATGAATCAGGTGTTTGTCAGGTCAATTTCGGTTCGAATTGAGTTCTGGTCAAGTCAATTCGGATCGATTTGAGTTTAAATCGGGTCAAATCGGTTTTGGGTTGAGTTCAAGTCGGGTCAAATCGGTACCGAGTTTATTTCAAATTGTATCAAATTCGGGTTGAGTTCAGTTTGGTAACAGATCAGGTTTTGGTGTTGAGTTTCTCGGATCAAATTGGATCGATTACACTTCGAAACGGATGGTTTTTTTCGGTTCGGTTCGATTTTGACACCTCTAGTTATTGTTATAATAAGCTCCAAAATTGAGGTTCAACATTGAAACTAAAATAAGTAGATTAAAGGTTATAATTTCCCACAAACACAATGATCATTTTACCCATGTTAAACTCAAATCTAAATTACTTGAATCAAACATCCTTTGTAAGTTGTCCAAAATTGTGAGAGGTTTATGTTTACTTAAAGTGTCATTTGGATAAATGTGTACATAAGATGATAAATTATTTTTGGATATCCAAAAGTAGGTGTTGGAGATAGGTTGCATCGAGTTATAATTGATTTTGAATTCTAGACAAGTTAGGTGCCAATTGAGGTTCAGATTGTTATTGGTTGAATTAAATTAATTGTTAGTTGACAATAGGTTGTATCTAGGTCCGGTTATAGAATATCAAGTCAAATCAATTGTCGAATAATTTCGGGTCAGTTTGGGTCGGATTACAAGTCACTAGTCAGTAGTCACTCTATTGTCCAAGAAGTTGTGTTTAGATCGTTGTTGTACATGTTTGTTTCTCGGGTCAGGTCACTTTATAAGAACTACTACCTCCGTTAATTGTTATCTGCAAATTTGGAATATATATATATATATATATATATATATATATATATATATATATATATATATATATAATAAAAATAAAAATAAAAATTAATGAAGGTAGTATAATAAGCAACAACTTATCAACACATGTCATAAATTGCTACACTTGGGAAACCCACAAATGGACCTATTTTTTTTTTTTTGTTGAAGACCTTCATCTTTCCATTCTTTAGCTGCGTATCTTAGCCAATAAATTTTATTGCAACAAGCTCACAACTTTTAAAAATCGAACAAAGGATGAAGAAAAATAAATTAATTTGACTAATAAATGAGCTGAGTGTAAGGCCGTTAATGAAGATTATACAATAGTCCTAATGATGAGAGCCTACTCTTAAATAAAACTCGAATCACTTTCGCCTATTGTTGGCACATTTGACTGTCTCCATTTTATAAAGAGAAGGCTAAGAAAATTCAAATATGCTCACGCAAGTAAGCTAATTAACTACTAGCATGTCAATTGTCTTTGACGACGAAATTCCGGAAAGTCATAACTCATAACTAACTAAGATCATACATATGAAAAATTATTATGTTCATTATGCTAAAAGAAATCAATGAATTATCTTATATCCTTAGGCAATAAGGTACAATAATTGTATAGAATGAATAATATTTACTTTTTTCTTGTATGCATTTCTTGGTTTCTTTTCGTATTCTTTGCAACAGCAACAACCAATTATACTCGCATCAGTAACATCACAACTACTCAGTTTCTTAGAGACCCAGAATCATTAGCTTCTAGTAATGCCAATTTTATGGTTGGTTTTTTTAGTCCAACTAATTCGACAAATCGATATGTTGGGATCTGGTATAGTAACAAGCAGGATTCAGAGTCTGGTATATCAGAAGTTGTATGGATAGCTAACAGAGATAATCCTCTGATTAACTCTTCTGATGGGGTGTTCAGAATTTCCGAGGATGGAAATCTTCAAGTATTGGATGGACAAAATAAGAGCATTTGGTCTACAAATATATCTCAAGATCATCAGCCAAATAATTCAGTAGCTCAGCTTTTAGATACAGGAAATCTTGTTCTGATTTCGAATGTTAGTGGTGAGACCATCTGGGAGAGCTTTGAAAATTTAACGGACTCGTTGTTGCCTCCAGTGACGGTCACCATTGATATGGAAACAAATGATAGCTCATTGCTTCGATCATGGAAGAGTGCTTCGGATCCTTCAAGTGGACGCTTCAGTTTTGTAAGTCTTCCTCGAAACCTTCCTGAATTTTTCATTATGGATGGTGATAGACCTTATTGGAGATCCGGCCCTTGGAATGGTAATCTCTTTCTTGGAATCCCTTATATGCAGTCAGTAGTTTCCAATGGATTTCAAATTAATAATAAAATTCAAGGCAAACTCGAGGTGTCATATTCAGTGGCGAATCTATCATTGTTAGAACGATTGGTGTTAAATCATGATGGCCGGTTGTTTCAAGAGGATTGGAATGATAGTAGTGGGAAGTGGGAGGTTTATTGGAATTCTTTAGAGTCTGAGTGTGATGTTTACGGAAAGTGTGGTGTGTATGGAAGTTGTGACCCCAAGAAGTCACCAATTTGTAGTTGCTTGAAAGGTTTCGAGCCAAATAACAAGGATGAATGGAACAAAGGAAATTGGACTAGTGGGTGTTTTCGAAGGACACCACTGCAATGTGGCATAACAGATGGAAAATCAGACAAGTTTTTAAAGCTGAAGAACATGAAAGTGCCAGATTATGCTTACTGGTCTTCGGGTGGTCAAGATGGTTGTAAAAGGAAGTGCTTAAAGAATTGTTCATATTTCGCTTTTGCATATTATACAGGAATTGGATGCATGATGTGGAATACAAGCCTTGTTGATATACAACAATATTCTGCTGAAGGTGCTGATCTTTTCATTCGCTTGGCTCAATCAGAATTAGGTAAACCTCTCAACTTCTGTTCATTTCAGCTTAATTTCAGTTCAATTCAATTCAGTTTAGCTCCTAATTTTTTTATGATGGTAGATCCACATCTTCGGAAAGATTTGGACTGGAAGAAGCGCTTCATCATTGTTGAAGGGATATGTCGAGGCCTACTTTATTTGCATAGTGATTCTAGGTTGAAGATTATTCATCGAGATCTCAAGGCAAGCAACATTTTGCTCGATGAAGAGCTTAATCCAAAGATATCAGACTTTGGAATGGCTAGAATATTTGGGAGCAAACAAGATCAAGCCAATACTTTAAGGGTTGTTGGTACCTAGTAAGTTTCCTAACAGTTAAGCATGATACTTGTACCAAAAGGCAATGTAATAATGAATCTTTCGTTGATATGCAGTGGGTACATGTCTCCGGAGTATGCCATGGAAGGTCGATTTTCTGAAAAATCGGATGTATTTGGTCTAGGAGTGCTACTGTTAGAGATTGTCAGTGGCAGAAAGAACAATAGCTTTTCCAATTATGAATCCTTGAGCCTATTATCTTACGTATGTTATTTGATATAAACTTCATTTCAGTACCAAAAATTTACTTTAATTTCCCTTCTTGTTAAAGATCACATGAAAATTTAAGTGACTAACATATATTTTGATGTTTTCAGGCATGGAAATTGTGGAATGAAAATGATATCGTTACATTAATTGATCCAGCATTAGACTTTGATCAAAGTTTTCGAGTTCAGATATTGAAATGTATACAACTGGGGCTATTATGTGTGCAAGAATATCCTGAAGATAGGCCAACCATTTCGGCTTTAATTTCCATGCTTGATGTTGAAGATGTTGCTGACCTTCCACGACCAAAGAAACCTGGTTTTACTCGAAAGAAAATTTATAGCACTGATGATGAACTAGTCCCTCAATATGGTGAAGAACACGTTTCTATAAACCTTGTTTCCGATCTGACTGTATTAAGTGGCCGGTAGTTTTTGCATATACTGAGGAGATATCTATATCTGGTTTTGGTGAATAATATGGATTAGAGATCCATAATATATAGAAAAACTACAAATAAGAGTTTGTGATGAATAGAAGTTCGTAAGCCAAAATGTCATAACAAATTCTTAGTATTATATAGTTACAATTTTCGTACAAAATATACAAATTTTCCTAAGTACTATCTATAATTTTCTTACAAAATAGTTCAAACACTATCGACCAGTTAATACAGTCACAGAGACGTGGTTTATAGAGTCATATTGTTGGCCAATTTGGTTGGCCTCATCAGTAGAAAAATCTCTCCAATGTGTAAAGCCAGGTTGCTTTGGCTGTGGAAGTTCCATGATATCGTTAGCATCAAGCATGGAGACCAATGTCAAAATTGTTGGCCTATCTTCTGGAAATTCTTGCACACATATTAACCCCAATTGTATGCATTTCAGCATCTCACTTTGATAGCACGGATCAAAAACAGTTGGATCAATCAACGAAAGCATATCGTTCCTGTTCCACATCTTCCATGCCTAAGCAATAAAGTGAATTATTAGCTGCCTTGATTGAAATAATAGCAAGGGTATAGACTATTTGAATAGAAATTTAAAATCTTTGTATGACATACATATGTTAAAAGGCTTAAACACTCGAATTCAAGAAATTTGTTGTTTTTTCTACCACTGACAATCTCTAAAAGTATCACTCCAAGACTAAATATATCCGATTTTTCAGAAAAGCGGCCTTCCATAGCATACTCTGGAGACATGTAACCACTGCAAAGTGCAAACGAGTGACAAAACCGTTGTTTTGATCAATTTAAGATAAATGATGGCCTAAACTTAGCTGAGTATATATGATGCTAAGTAGCTTACTAAGTGCCGACAACCCTCAAGGTGTTAGGCTTGATTTTGTTTTGTCCCGAAGATCCTTGCCATTCCAAAATCTGATGTCTTCGGATTGAGCTCTTCATCAAGCAAAATGTTACTTGCTTTAAGATCTCTATGAATAATTCTTACCCTTGAATCTCTATGAAGATAAAGAAGGCCTCGACATATCCCATTGATGATGTTGAATCGCTTCTTCCAGTCTAATTGTTTCTGGTAATGTGGATCTATGTAGCAGTACATACCAATAATAGCTTATTAGATGTTGAATAGTATTGTAACCTAGGAGAATAGAAAAAGAACATGAAACAAGGAGAATAACATGATCCAACAATTTTATTTTGCATGATCCAACAATTTTAATAATAGCAGTACTAATAAAATTGTTGGATCATGCAATAAAATGAAACAAGAAGAACAGAAAAACTAACTTTTGAACGTATCAAAGAGAAGCGCGTCTAAACTCTTATTTGGCATGTATTCGTAGACTAGTAATTTCTCTTCTCGTTGTACACAACAACCCAACAGTCGGACCAGATTATTGTGTTGAAGTTTCGAAATCACAAGCACTTCGTTCATAAATTCCTGTAGGCCTTGTCCGGATGCTTTTGATAGTCTTTTCACTGCTATCTCTTGCCCATCTTCCAGTTTTCCCTAAAGATGAAACAATGCCACTTTCAGCTTTATACTCCTTTTGTGTTCTGACAAACACAAAATAATACGAAGTACTATGTTGACGTTCTAATAAAAGCCGTTACCTTGTACACTGGACCAAAGCCACCTTGTCCTAGCTTGTTAGTAATTGAAAAATTACTGGTTGCAACAACCAATTTTTTAAATTTAAACAATACCAAATCTTTAAATTCGTCATGATTTATGAGTGATGATCTCTTCCCTGCAATAACCATATCTATTTGTCAAAATTTCAGGGTAAAACTTAACATATTATAAAGCAACATGATCAATGGTTAGAGCGAAGAGAAGAAGTGTCACCATATCGATAAATCCACCTCCTTAGATAGTACACAAACGTCACACATGTGGCTGTTGCTGTTATTGCTATGAGTGTAGACATTAATGTCAAATTTCTAGTTTCTTCTGGTGATAAAGAAAAAAACCAATACATTGCATCAGCATCTCTTAGATCAGAGAAATTGAGGAAAATGATCAGATGAATTTATATGATGGGATAGATGTAAAGAATGATCAAATGAAGTTATAGATAAATTTTAATATGGGATGGAGGTAAAGAATGATCAAATGAATTTATATGCTTATATAAAAGAAAAGGATACAAGTTGAAGAAATGATCACCTAGTTCGGAATGAGCCAAACGAATGAAGAGATCAGCACCTTCAACAGAGAATTGCTGCAAATCGATCAAACTTGTATTCCATATCATGCACCCAATAAACTTAGAAAATGCACAAGCTAAACACAAACAATTTCCTAAACACTTCATCTTACAGTCATCTTGATCGTCTGCAAGTACCAAATCGGGAAAATCTGGCACTTTTATATTCTTTAGCTTCGAAAATCCATCTAATTTGTCCCCTGTATTACTACTACATTGCAATGGTGACCTTCGAACACACCCACTAGTCCAATTACCTTTGGTCCATTCGTCGTTGTTCTTTGGCTCAAACCCTCTTAAGCATTGACATATTGGTGTCTTGTTCGGGTTACAAATTCCAAATGAACCACACCTCCCATAAATATCACACTCTGACTGATGGGATTGCCATTGAAATGTCCATTTCCGGCTACCAGTATCCCAATATCTCAGGATTAAATTTCCATCATAATTTAGAACACAGTATACAAAATAAGAGTCATTTGCTACATCATATAATATGTCAAGTGTGCCTTCTTTGACATTATTTATGATAGATATTATAATACGAAAACCATTGGAAGCCTCCGTAAACAATTGAGGCACACCAAGGAAGTAGCTGCCACTCCATGGGCCACTTCGCCAATACCGTTTATCACCATCCCAAGTAATAAACTCAGGATAGTCAGGAAGTGAATTAGGAATCATTCCAAGCCTGAACCGTCCATTTGATGGATCTGAAGCGCTTTTCCAAGATCGTAAAACCATTGATGACCCCTCATTCACATCATCCTTGTCTATAGAGATCGTCGTCTGGGGCAAGACTGAATCCGTGAGATGCTCGAAACTCTGCCAAATGATCATCCCAGTAGCACTCGAGAGCAAAACAAGGTTCCCGGTGTCTAGAAGCTGAGCAACTAACGTACTGTTAGCCTGCTTAGATACATTGGTTGACCAAAATATCTCATTTTTTTCTGTTTGACAGTTGAAGATTGCCATCCTCTGATATCTTCAGTACACCAGAAGAGTCATTAATTGGATTATTCCTGTTGGCTACCCACACAACTTTCGTCGAATCAGATTCATCAATATTATACCAGATTCCAGCATAACGTTTTGTTGAATTAATGGGGCTGAAAAACCCGAGCTTGAAGATGGCTTTATCAGACACTAAGACTTCAGGGTCTCTTATTAAGGTGGTAATATTGCTATTTCCTGACACAAATTTCAAGCAAAACCAACAAACAAATTGAAGAGTGGTGAAAGAAATTCCCATTCTTAGAATTTCTTTTTAATTATTAATTTATTTGAGCCAAATGCTGTTACATACTTTAATAATTACATGAACGAGGAATTATGTCCATAAATCTATGATCTACGAGTATTGAAGTAATACATGGTCCATGGTAGCATTCTTAGAACTTTTCTTGTTTTATTTGGGTCATTTACTCAAATTCCCCATGGGTCCGTTGCATGAACAATGAATTATGTCCATGAATCTATGATCTTTAATTCTTCATACATAGTACAAGTAATACTTTTCAATTGTAGCTTATAAGCACACTTCCTCCATATCTTATTAGATAACACACTTTGTTTGATACACAAACAAACATACACACTTTTTATTGACACACGTACCAAGGAGAAGTGAAAAAGAAAAAAAAATGACAAACATACCCTTGTTAGCGTCGTGTGAAGTGCACCTATGTGGGCTTGTTGTGAATATGTGTGGCTATTATATATTGTTGTATGTCGGATCGAGAGGGAGGAAGTAAAGAGTCTGGCCACATGCAAGTTTTTAAGGAACTTGTAACCGTTCAACCATTCATGAACACAGGAAGGTTACACTCCGTTTAGAATTCATAAGATTGATAACTCCTTATTGATCATGAACCATGATTGGATATTCGAAGTTGAAGGTATATACCAGTAAGGAAGACAATAATTATAAAAAAATATTCGTGTTATTAAGATTTGATTAAATTTATTTTGACTTAATTTATATACTAATTTATAAGATAAAAATAATCAAATGAGATATCATTAAATTTGTATTAAATACTATGTATTTTCAAACTTTGAAATTTTCACATTATTTCAAATTACAAAAATGTAGTACATTTAATGATAGTGATCTAATGTAATACAAAGGAATTAAAGAATCTTATCTAATTATTTCTAAAATAAATTGATATGAACGGAATATCAATTAGGCAAATATGTATTTTTTTTTAATAATTATTTTATTTACTAAGGTTGTGTTTGGGGAAAAGCTGAAAGCTAAAAGTTGAAGTTGATTTGTGTTAGCTGGTTTTAAATAGATGACAGTATTAACTGATTTGACCAACTTATTTTATTAGCTTATTGTAGAAAAATGTTTAGTAAATAGCTGATTGTTTAAAGCTGATTGATTATGGCCCTGTTTGGTAGTAAGCTTATTGGGGGCATATTAGCTTATTTGACTAACTTTAGCTGATTGACTAGTCAAACAAGTTAATACAAGTGTTTGGTAGTAAGCTTATTGAAAGAGCTTATTGCACTAAATAACCTCTTTTTTGAAAAAGCTCATTTTAGGAGCTTATTCAATTAACATATTCATTAATTATTGTGAAATGACACTTATAACCTTCATTTAATTTAAAATCCTATCTAAACTACCTACCCTACAATTAGCTTATTGGTCATTTCACATACTCAATTACCTTTAAGCTATTAGCTATTTACCAAACACTTTTATATAATCAGTTAATACAATAAGTTAGTCAAATCAGTTAATAAAATCAGCTAGTCAAAATCAGCTAACTCAATCAGATTCAGCTTTTAGCTTTCTCCCAAACAGGGCCTATATGAAATGACCAATAAGCTAATTGTGGAATAAATAGTTCATATATGATTTTTAATTAAATGGGGGTATAAGTGTCATTTCACCATTAAAATTGAATGGTTGTGTTTGGTAACTAGCTTATTTGAGCAAAATTAGCTTATTTGACCAATATTAGCTTATTGACTATTAAATAAGCTAACATAAAGTGTTTGGTAGAATGCTTATATAAAGAGCTTATTCTGCTAAATAAGCTCTTGTTTTTCAAATAGCTTATTCAATTATTATGATGAAATGACACTTGTACCCTCATTTACTTTATAATTCTTTATGAACTACCTACCCACAATTAGCTGATTGTTTATTTTACATAATCAATCAGCTTTAAATTATTAGCTATTTACCAAAGACTTTTATATAATCAGCTAATAAAATAAGTTGGTCAAATCAGTTAATACAATCAGCTAGTCAAAATCAGCTAACACAATAAGTTTCAGCTTTTCACCAAATAGGGTCAATAAATTAATAGAAAAAGCTCCTAAAAAGAGCTTATTAAAATAGAGCTTATTTAGTAGAATAAGTTCTTTAAATAAGTTCCCCACAAACACATTAAATTAGCTAATTTTGCTCAAATGCCAATTACCAAAGACAGCCTAAGTATTTGTGAATTCAAAGGAATTAAGGAAGTGATAATTCTAAATCTTCTACTTAAAAAAAAAAAAAAAATCTGATTCTTCTGAAACAAAGGAAGTAAATTTATTCTCCAAATTACACCAACCACTGTGAGTCTCTGATGGGCGGCGAAATCAGTGAGCATTGGCTCTTTGCCTCTTCCTCACCAACGGTGCAATTTCGAATTTCCGACCAAATTGAGTTCAAATTCCCAATTTTGCTTACTCTTTTGCCTATTCATGCATTTGGCCTTTTCTGATCGGATTCTTAAACAAGAAATTTCAGGTTTGTCCATTTTTTGAAATTATAATTCCAATTTCTCTTTTTCAATAACCCAATTGTTGTATTTAGTAGGTTTTGTCGCTGATTTGAAGCTATGTTTTTGGTTTAATTTGTAGTTGAATTTGGCTGGTTTGTGATTATTTCGGAACAAGTGCAAAGTTGAAATTGTATTAATTCGGAATTTGTATGCTTTATTTTATGCAAGCTATTAATTTAATGTCAATATTGATTTACCAATGGTGATGGTGATGAATTTAAATAAACTTTCTGCCGGATTCCACGGTATTACAGCTTTTTTTTTTTTTTTTTTTTTTTTTTTTTTTTTCTTGTCAATTCCCATCTTTATTTTTTAATCTTCAATTCAATTCTTTGACTTTAATTTCATGCCAAATTGGATTATATGTTGGTTTAGGTACTCAATTACATTTCATTTAACATTGATTAAGCTTCTATATGCTGTGATCTTGTTCCTGGTAATTAATTGTTGATGGGAATCAATGTTATGATTATAAATAAGTTAGTTAGGTCTGGATTCCAATTAGACTTTTATGAATGGAACTTTGGAGAAATTGGGAATGAAGAGGGGAAAGGGCGGTCTTGGTGGTTTCCAGGGAGGCAGCAGCTGGGGCGGGTGAGGAGAGGCAAAAGACGGGTTTATTATTTACGTAAACAAGAGGTAACTGGTATTATTAGGATCATTTTGAGAAGGTACCCCGTAGTTTAAATTTTCGTGATAGCCCATGTAGAGAGTATTTTGAAAAGATGTTCTTGATTTAGGTAAGTGGTTGGCTAGTAGCTCATGTAATACTCATACTATGTAAAATGTAAACCTGTGTTTTGCCCACACAAATGCACGAGTCAATATGGTCAATGCTTGTAAAGCTGTCATGAGAATCTATGAGATGGTTTGATAGATGTGTTAGATAAATTGCTACTTGCTAATGGAAAGAACATCAGTAGTAATTAATTAAACAGATGTCACTTCACTGTTGGTATGATTTCAGATCAAAAGATGGAACTGGATATTAATACTCTATTGTGTGCCAATTTGTATACCAAAGTGCTGGAATTGTGATCATTAATGTAATCAATAAAAGGAACCAATAGATAGGTAGAAACATGGTGCAAGTGGAAGGCACAATGTTTACTAGGAACAACTAGGCATAAAGAAAACTTTGATACAATTTTGTCAATTTATTTATTTATTTATTTATTTTTATTTATTTATTTTTTTTTAAGAAAAAAAATGCCAAATTCCACGGTAATAGAATTTCAATATAAATGGTGTTCTCACCTTAATTAGTAGTAACAATTTGTTATGGAAATTATGAAAAAAAGGAGAATTAGGATGGACAAAGATTGTATTATCATCTACCAAATGGGTCGTTAGTACAATGTTTAGTAGAATAGTGGAGTAAAATATGACTTAGTGGGTTTGCCCATTTCTTTTATAATGATTAGAAGAATTAGGGTGACTTGTGTATGTGGTAGGTTCATTGTTAATTGGTATATAAATTATCTTAGCAAGTGACATTTTTTTTGTTGGAAATGGGAAGATTAGGAAAAGGAAATTTTTGTCTTGGAGTTAGAAGACGTGAGGATATGGGCATATGGCAATATATTTGACCTTTGTCCTTAGACAGTTGCTGCAAAGTAAGATATAAAATGTGAGAGAGAACAAACTGCATATTGCCCCTTGCTATAGCCTAACTATCATTATACATGTTGGTATAATTGACGTTGGATTAAGTATTCAAGATCGTAGACATATATAATCTCTTAAAAGCCTCAATTCTCATGTAGGTCTGCATTTTGGAAAACTGCCATAAGCAATGCAAAATACTGTAATGTCATTAGATATTGCTTCTTCTCTATTGTTAATGCAATTGTTGATTTGGTTTTTTTGTTTGAATTTTGTCACAGCAAATACTAATATTACCACCACTGAATTTCTAAGAGACCCAGAAACCTTAGTGTCTAGTAATGCCATTTTCAAGATTGGCTTTTTCAGCCCCACTAACTCAACAAATCGCTATGTTGGAATCTGGTACAATACCGAGGTTTCTGATACGTTGGAAGTCATATGGGTAGCCAACAGGAACAATCCTATTAATGACTCTTCCGGGGTGCTGAAAATATCTGATGATGGAAATCTTCAACTCTCAGATGGACAAAGCATGATCTTTTGGTCATCAAATGTATCTCTTCAGGCAAACAGCTCAGTTGCCCAGCTCCAAGACACCGGGAATCTTGTTTTGCTCTCAAGTTTAACCGAGAAGGCCATCTGGCAGAGTTTTGAGCATCTTACAAATTCGTTTGTGCCACAGACTGTGATATCAATTGACAAGGAAACTATGTATGAAAAGTCGCTACTGCAATCTTGGAAAAACGCATCAGATCCATCAAATGGACGGTTTAGGATTGGAATATTACCTCGAACCCTTCCTGAATTTGTCATTTGGGATGGTAATAAACCTTATTGGCGATCCGGCCCATGGAATGGTAACCTCTTTCTTGGAGTCCCTGAGTTGTCTTCAAGGGCTTCTATGGGATTTCGTATTACAAATAATAACCTTGAGGGAACAATTGAAATATTGTACTATGTAGAGAATGAATCATTGCTTAGATACTTTTTTTTAATTATGATGGAAATTTGATTGGAAAAAAATGGGATGATGGTAGCCGGAAATGGAGAATTATGTGGCAGTCCTCTGATTCTGACTGTGCTTCTTATGGAAAATGTGGTCCTTTTGGAATTTGTAACCCAAAGGACTCACCAATCTGCAGTTGCTCAAAGGGTTTCGTACCAAAGAATGTTGATGAATGGAGCAAAAAAAAACTGGACCAGTGGATGTGTACGAAAAACATCGTTGCACTGCTTAATTAAAGGAGGCAAAGCAGATGGGTTTCTTAAGCTAGAGCATATGAAAGTGCCAGATTATGCTGATTTTTTGTTAGCATTTGATCAAGATGAATGCAGGAGGAATTGCTTGGGAAATTGTTCGTGTTTAGCTTATGCATATGCTAAGGGTATTGGGTGCATGTTGTGGAATGGAAGCCTAATGGACTTGCAAAAATTTTCTACTGATGGTGCTGATCTTTTCATCCGTTTGGCTCATTCAGAACTAGGTAAATTTTTAATGGGCTTTCCTCCTCTTCAGTTAACAATGCCATTTAAATGCTTTTCACTTTATTCATTTACTTGGGCATTCCAGCAATTCATTACATTTTACTAACAAAGTTATATCCAGCCGACTTTTTGTGAATTGACTCCTCTCACCTTCAATTCTGTCACTTTTTTATAAAATAATTTCAAAGAATTATTTATTATGAGTCTTTTCCTCAATCAATTCTGTAATTAACTGTGTCAGGTATAACTTTTTTCAACCATCATAACTAGAGTCTATATTGGCTACAATGTATTGTATGGTACTCCATAAGTGATTGAGCAAATTTTGTATTATTATGTGATTACTGGTAGAATATCACCTCAGATCTCAAGAGTCAAGATAGAACTTAAGTGAAAAAAAATAAAAAATATGAACTGCTAGGGAAGACATTCAATTTTTATTTTTATTATTATTATTTTTTCTAAAAGAGTGTATACATTGACTGTAATTGGTATTTGACAGTGGATGGATGTAATGATTTTGTCTTTACAGGTCAAATGAGTAATTTGAAATTAGTGATTGCAGTCATAGCAGTTATGGCTGTAGTCACATTTGCTGCGTTTGTGTACTATCTACGGAGGTGGATGTTTCGACGATATGGTGACCTTCCATTTCATTGCTCTTGCAGACCTTATGTCATATGTTTTGTCTAATAAATATTTATCTTGCAACCTTGATACATATTCATTGCTGTTACAGGTAAGAAATTATCAAACAAGGAAACACATTTTGCTGGTTCTGGAGTTGATCAAGCTGAATTCAAAGATCTATCTTTGTTTGAATTTAAACAATTGGATGTTGCAACCAGTAACTTTTCAGTTATCAACAAGCTTGGACAGGGTGGTTTTGGTCCAGTGTACAAGGTAATGCATGGTTTTTTTGGTTTTTTTTTTTTTTTTTTTTTTTTTTGTTGCTAGAATTGTCCTTTCTCATAGTCCATAGTTGTCTAATAGCTAGGCTTTGTGCCTTTGTAGCGCATACTAATTAACCTAGTAGAAGGTGGGCTAAAAAGTGATTAAATGTGAATAATTTATTTAATTGGATAAAGAAAATTAATAAGGATCCAAAAATACGATTAGTGGGTATTTGATTATACTCCATCTGTCTCCTTTCAGTACATTTGCCTCCAATTTTGTCACTTATCAAGCTCACCCAAGCAAATTTTAAAGTAGCCAAATTTCAATGGGGCAAGTATTATATTGGGATTTTTCTTTTGTTATTATCAAGATTGGTAAGTTAAAGACAAATTTGGGACATTTCAAGTACTGTAATCACGTTGGAAAAAAAGAGGGGGAGGGGGGGGGGGGGTTAGGGGAAGCAGAGGGTTTATATGTTTTTTTAGTTCACAGGGATATGTAGTTGAATGTGATTTCTTTTAAAGGGAAAGCTGGAAGATGGGCAAGAGATAGCAGTGAAAAGACTTTCAAGAGCATCCGGACAAGGCCTACAAGAATTTATGAACGAAGTGCTTGTAATTTCAAAACTTCAGCACAACAATCTTGTTAGACTGCTGAGTTGCTGTGTACAAGGAGAAGAGAAATTATTAGTTTATGAATACATGCCAAACAGGAGTTTAGATGCACTTCTCTTTGGTATGTTCTAAAATTCATGTATAGTATTTATTTTTATTGTATTATAATCTCCTATTGTATGGTATCCAATGTTTTCGTTGGGTATTGTCACCCCATGTAACTTTTAAGAAACTGATGGTGATATGTTCTCTTCTACATTCTGATATTCAGATCCAGATAGTCAGAAACAGTTAGACTGGGAGAAGCGCTTCAGTATTATCAATGGGATATGTCGAGGTGTCCTTTATCTTCATAGAGATTCTAGATTGAAGATCATTCATAGAGATCTCAAACCTAGCAACATTTTGCTTGATGAGGAACTCAATCCAAAGATATCAGACTTTGGAATGGCAAGGATATTTGAGACCAAACAGGATCAAGGCAACACAATGAGAGTTGTTGGCACCTAGTAAGCAACTGATCAAACAATATGCTTAATTTAGTTGCATTATTTATCTTAATCAAATTAATGGATTTTTTTCTTGCTTGCAGTGGCTACATGTCTCCAGAGTATGCTATGGAAGGCCGCTTTTCTGAAAAGTCTGATGTATTTAGTCTTGGTGTGATACTAATAGAGATTGTCATTGGAAGAAAAAACAGTATTATTCTGGATTATGGATCTTTAAGCCTCTTATCATATGTATGTTGGGTTAAGTGATTCAAAATTAATTGATTTATATGTTTGTTTGCTCTTGCTTTAATTTCTGCAACTGCATATATGAGTAGCTAATAAAGTTGCTACTATAATTCTTTCAGGCATGGAAGATGTGGAATGAGAATGGTATGCTTTCATTGATAGATCCAACTGTATTGAATCCACGCTATCAAGGAGAGATTTTGAAATGCATGCAGTTGGGGTTAATATGTGTGCAAGAATTTCCAGAAGATAGGCCTACCATTTCAGAATTGGTTTCCATGCTTGATGTTAATGATCTCATGGATCTCCCGCAGCCAAAGCAGCCCGGCTTCACTCAAAGGAGAGTTTATACTACTGACGAAGGCAGCCAAAGTGGCCAGGAGAATGGCTCTATAAACCACGTCTCCCTGACTGTATTAAGTGGTCGATAGTGTGTTGGTTTTTCTTAGCAAGGGATTTAACTCAATCACAATAACAAGTGTTTAACCTTGTAAATTCTCTGAATTATGTAAAGGATCTACTTCTATTCCTAACTTTTCACTACAACTCTTCAAAATTCCATGCTTATAATTCTACAGCCTCTAAAGTTAAAATTTGAAGAAAAAAAATAATGTAAAAGAGGAACTTCCATATATTGACATTCATATTTACACCAATTTCTGTATATATATATATATATAAAAAAAAAAAAAAAAAAACAAGTCCCAATGTCTGTCACTCATAGACTTCTCTTTAGATAAGCTTATTTTAAAAAAATGTTGTAATATTTTTGATACAATACAAAGTAAATTCTTTTTTATGCAAATTTGATTTGTTAGTTAAAATCAACTGTCAATATATAGTTAATAATCTTTATACGAGCAACTAATTTTGTTTGATATAAGGGGAACAGTTAGTTTGTTTTCTTATCATTGGCATTTGTATTAGGTTTGGAAGTTCATTGACAACCAAAATATAAAAGTAAAAAAAGCCATCATTGAAACGAATCATACTCCATAATAAAATAGGTTTTGAGTTAAATGTTCAATTTTAACCCAACTTATAGGGCACTTGGGCCCGTTCTTTAGAGCTGCTTCAATCTATTCTGCTTTGCTCTGATTAAAAATAATACTACTAATAATAATAATAAAATCTGCTCGGTTCAGCTCTGCTCGGCTCGACTTAAATCTTCTCTGTTCTGCCCAGAATCTCAAAAGAACATGGCCTTGTTCAAAATCGGTTTTGTATTGAGTTAACTGGAATTGTCGCATTTCCAGATACATATTTAAAATTTTAACTCCCGCAGTAGATTAGCCCACTTGCCAAAGAGGTGGAGAAAAATAAAAAAAAAAAGGTTGAGTTGTTGCTTGTTGGGCCGTGTTAGTTTTTGTCTCCTCTTTCCTCCGCGCAACCATTGTCACACCACCGAGCACTTGCAGTCTTTCATGGCCGACTAATCCGGTAGCTGACGCGTTACCGGTGGTCGGCCATTATCCACACTAAATCGAATATCCGACGGATTTTTGATGCATTTGGCTTTGTCTTCTCCACATCAATTTCCCTGATACTAGGAAATTTCAGGTTTGTACCGTATTTTTCTACTTTAGTGTAGTTTGTAATTGGTGTTTTTAGTCAATGCTTTAAAGCTTTCTAATTTATGTTTTAGTTTAATTTGGGTTGTTTGTCATAAATTTCAGAACAAATGCAAAGTTGAAATTGAATTAATTCGGAAATTTGTATGCTTTATTTTTATGCAATATAATTAATCAATGTCAATTTTGATATCCCAAAGATGTTGGTGTTGGTGATGAATTTGAAATCTATTCTGCAATTGAATTTTGATTCTGAATGGTAGTGATTGTGAATTTGAGAATTGAGATACTGTGCTTATTGCTGATAAATTAGAAAATTAGATATCTTTTCTTGTCAAAATGAGGGTAGGTGTTAGACACAAGTTTAGAAAGGAAGGAGAAGAGAGAGAGTGTGGAGAAGATTGGGGCCGGACTGGCATCGTTGCTAACCGAGTCTCAGTGTCTGACCTTGTGGGCTGCAGACACCGGCCGCTCTGCTGTTTGGCAATCGGTGTGTGGGGAGGGTGTTTTAGGTTTAAGGGAGAAACTAATAAATCTTTTTTGTACCTGTATTCCCTGTCACGCCTTACTGCACATTATCCATTGGATTAGTAGGGCATAGTAAGATTTTTGACTTTTAATTTTGAAGGACGGATAGTATCATGTTCTTATGCATATGTACTGGTAATTCATTCAGATCCAAGTAGTCAGATACAGTTAGACTGGAAGAAGCACTTCGATATTATCAATGGGATTTGTCGAGGTGTCCTTATCTTCATAGAGATTCTAGATTGTAGATTATTCATTAGAGAGCTTATAGCAAGCGACTTTTTTGCTGGATGATGAGTTCAATCCAAATGGCAAGGATATGTGAGACCAAACAAGATCAAGGCAACACTGTGAGAGTTGTTGCCTTGTTAGCACCTAGTAAGAAATTAACCATCTAACAATTAAGCCTGATAATATGCTGAATTTTGACTTGCTTGCAGTGGCTATATGTTTCCAAAGTATGCCATTGAAGGCCGCTTTTCAGAAAAGTCTGGTGTAGTAGTCTTGGAGTTCTACTATAAGTCTATAAGAGGTTGTCAATGGAAGAAAAAACAATTTCTTTCTTGGTTATGGATCTTTGGACATATGTATGTTAGTTTAATTAACTTATACTCTGTTTAGCTTTAGCTCTATATATACATCAAAGACCACGCAGATGAATATGTGAGTAGCTAACAAATTTGCTTTAATGCTTTCAGGAATGGAAAATGTGGAATGAGAATGATATGCTTTCATTGTTTGATCCAACTGTTATTGATACATGCTATCAAGGAGAGTTTTTGAAATACATACAGTTGGGGTTACTATACGTGGAAGAATATCCAGAACATAGGCCAGCCATCTCAAAGTAATGTGGTCTGTGGCCTTGTGGATGTGCTCTTCTTTGCAAAGGATGGAGCACCCATTGAATGTACCGAAATCTTTCTTCAGGCAATCCTTCCCATCTTTATATTCAATTCAATTTTGTGATGTTAATTTCATGTGATGTTTGATGATAGACAGGTCAAGGTGATGAATTACATTTGATTAAAGTCAATTAAGCTTATGTTTGCAGTGATCTTTCTTGTTAAGTTACCTGACTTTATTGGAATTAATAATGAAAGTCAAGTCTGGTTTCCAATGATTGAGTATACATTTTTTTTACAAAGAGAAGTAAGAATGTTTCTTGAACGAGTTGATCTGAGCTGGGTTATAGTCTTCTACTCTATAAAATGGAACTTTTTGGCAAATTGGGAAGAGGGGAGGGGGCACTCTTGGTGGTTACCAGGGAGGCAGGAGAGGAGAGAGAAAAGAGAGAGTTTGGTTTGGACTATTTTGTGAGGATCGGTTTAAAAACTAGAAGAATAGTAGTAGTCCTTTCACTTGGAAGATGTAAACAAGCTATGCCTGCACCACCATTCACAATGATTGTTAGTTGCAGCCAAGAGAATTAATATAACTTACATTCACAGTTGATTAAATATAACTCACATTCACAGCTTTACTGTTGGTATACTTTAGATGAAAAAGGTTGGAGTCAAGAAAAATTCATACTTAAACCATTTATAGCCTTATAGGACACTTATGTTAAGAAGCATATTGTATATCTGTAATCTGTATGATGAATTACTGGAACTAAGACTATTGGCATTTTAAATTAAATTAACCAAGAAAAAAAGAAAGATTTACATGAAAGGCATAATATTAACTGGGAATAGTTATAACTTATATGTTACAATTTGTCTAAAGATTAATAGATAATAGTGACATGTTGAATATTTGATAAGAACTGAATCTTTATTTATTTTATTTTCTGAGAAATTCTAAGAGTTTAGTCAACAAAAATAAATGGACATGTTCAATGAAGATAGATTATGATAATTTTTAAGGTAACTGAATCTTTAATTAATATACAAGTCCTTTTCACAAATGAAAGTATAAGAGAGCTTTGGAAAATTCAGTCCAATTAGATGCTTACCTCAACAAGAATATTACTTTCTTAATATAAAATGATTACTATCTCAAGATCATGGACCTGAGCAAATGGTTCATGTTAGAAACATATTCCAATGTATATTGTGGTATCTCTTGTGTTCATCTCTTGCTGTAGCTTTCATTTTGGTTCAGCCACAACCAATTATATTACTCATACTAAATTTCTAAGAGACTCAGAAGCATTAGTCTTGAGTAATGGTGATTTCGAGATGGGTTTTTTCAACCCACCCACTTCAAAAAATCGTTACATTGGTATCTGGTATACTAATAGGAAGTTTGATTCTGATGCATCAGAGGTTATATGGATAGCTAACAGAGACAACCCTCTTACTGACCATTCGGGTGTGTTCGGAATATCTGATGATGGAAATCTTCAACTCTTAGATGGACAAAACATCATTATTTGGTCAACAATTGTATCTAATCTTCAGGTAATTGATACGGTAGCTCAGCTAGATGATACAGGCAACCTTGTTTTGGTTTCGAATGCTAGTAGAGGGGGAATCATCTGGCAGAGTTTTGATTTTCCTGTGGATTCCTTGGCACCATCATTAAGTTTAAATGTTAATTTTACCTACAAGAAGCCGATTCTAAGATCATGGAAGAGTGTATCGAATCCATCAAGGGGACGCTTCAGCCTTGATATTGTTCCTTACGGTGTTCCTGAAATATATACTTGGGATGGTGATAAGCCTCATTGGAGATCTGGCCCATGGAACGGTAATCTCTTCTTTGGAGTTCCCTATTTGTACTCAGATGTTGTCACTGGATTTAGTATCATCAATGACCATGAAAGTATAATTTCGATTTCATACACTATAGCAAATACATCATTATTGGAACATTTAGTATTGACACATGAAGGAAATTTGCTCCAAAAATTCTGGAATAGTAGTGGGAGGACATGGGAAATTTCATGGCAGTCCTTAGAGTCTGAGTGTGATGTTTATGGCAAATGTGGTCCGTTTGGAAGTTGTAACCCGAAAAAAGCTCCAATATGTAGTTGTTTGAAAGGGTTTAAGCCAAGTAACCCTGATGAATGGAGTAAAGAAAACTGGGATAGTGGATGTGTTCGGAAAAAACCCCTGCATTGTGGTACTACAGGAGGCAAAGCAGATGGGTTTCTTAAGCTAAAGCATATGAAATCGCCTGATGATCCTCGCTGGCTATTAGAGCGAAATGCAGATGATTGTAAGAGGAAATGCTTAGTAAACTGTTCATGTTTAGCTTATGCATATTATTCCGGTAAAGGGTGTATGCAATGGAGTAAAAGCTTGGTTGACATGCAACAATCCTCTTCTTTTGACATTGATCTGTTTGTTCGCTTGGCTGATTCAGAACTAGGTGAGCTATTTATCAAAATCTCATTTTTTTAGTCAATATATTTTCTGTGATTGACTTGTATATCTGTAAATGAATATATGGGAACTTTGGGCTTCAAAATACTGAATTTACATTCTTATACTAGGTGAAACGAGCAGATGGAAATTAATTACTGCAGTAATGGTGATCGCAGGTGCAGCTACTTTTGTCGCCTTATGTTCTATTGGATGGAGGTGGAAAAGTCGACGATATGGTAAAACCATTCTAGGGATTTTTTGTTTATGTTTCAATTCATCTTTGATATAGCCTGCAAACATTTCTATTGTAGCATCGAGAGATAGTTAATGCTGTTGTAGGGAAAATAATTACAGGCAAGAAAAAGCGGCTGAATAAGTGCAGCTTAGATGATGGAATGGATCTAGTTCAATTCCAAGATTTGCCATTGTTCAAATTTAAAAATTTGGAAGTTGCCACAAACAATTTTGCAATAGATAACAAGCTTGGGCGAGGTGGTTTTGGTTCAGTATACAAGGTTTGGCTTTTGTTGATCATTATAGGCTTATTTCACTTATACACAGAGGTGATCATAAGATAACAAGTATGGAATTTGCCTGATGAAAGCTTAAAGTTGTGATGTCCTTTCTAGGGAAAATTGGAAGATGGACAACATATAGCAGTTAAAAGACTTTCAAAAGATTCAGGACAAGGCATACGTGAATTTATGAATGAGGTGGTTGTAATTTCAAAACTACAGCACAAAAATCTGGTGAGGCTGTTGGGATGCTGTGTGGAAGGGGAAGACGAAAAGCTGTTGGTATATGAATACATGCCAAATAAGAGCTTGGATGCACTTCTTTTTGGTATGGATAAACAGTAACAAACTACAATCTTCAATCAGAATATTGTTCTACAGTATGATACAGGAACATGGAAATGTTTTTTTTTTTCCTTCTAAATTGTTATGCAGACCCAATCCAACGTAAACTTTTGGATTGGAAAAAGCGCTTCAACATCATCCAGGGGATATGTCGTGGGCTTCTTTATCTTCACAGAGATTCTAGATTGAAGATTATTCATAGAGATCTTAAACCTAGCAACATTTTGCTTGATGAAGAACTACATCCAAAGATTTCAGACTTTGGGATGGCAAGGATATTTGGGATAAAACAAGATGAAGCAAACACTTCAAGAGTTTTTGGCACCTAGTGAGTACTGAAATATTTGTTCTTGTATACTTCTCTATTTCTCAATTCATTCTAATATTGATGTTTTGATTTGCACTGTTCATATATTATGTTTGACTACGTTTTTATTACAAATATGAAATATGAATATCACCAATTTAATTGTAGTTGGTTTAACCTCAATGTATATTAAAAATACAAGTATATTACTGGCCAAAAGAGTGTGTTAACATTCTAACAAATATGAAAGTTCATTGATAAAAGTGTTACTGTTGAATAGAGGTAGTAAATTAATACTCTCTTGTATGTTTTCCCATTCATGCAGTGGGTACATGTCACCAGAATATGCAATGGAAGGCTGTTTTTCAGAAAAATCAGATGTGTTTAGCTTCGGAGTGCTCTTACTTGAGATTGTTAGTGGAAGAAGAAACAAAAGCTTTATGGAATATGAGTCTTTGAGCCTCTTAGCATATGTAAGAATACTACTATAGCTTCATACTTACCTTCAGTAACTTCTACTTATGCTTTTTAAAAATAAAACCACCTATTATAATGCTAAAATGTTGCCAGGCATGGAAATTGTGGAATCAGAATGATATGATTTCGTTAATTGATCAAGCAATATTTGAGCCACAATTTGAAGTGGAGATCTCAAGGTGCATACAATTGGGGCTATTGTGTGTACAAGAACTTCCTGAAGACAGGCCAAGCATTCCAGTATTGCTAATGATGATTGATGCTAATGATGCTACTATGGACCTTCCGTATCCCAAGCAACCTGGGTTTACCCTAAGGAAAGTTGTTTCAACTGATGAAGTCCCTCAAAGTTGCCAGCTACTTGGATCGATAAACAACACCTCTATTACTATATTAAGTGGCCGATAATCTAGGGGATATGTATATTACATAATCTTTCTAAGCTATGCCAAAATTGTAGTTTGGACTCATAAAGAGTGCTATATATGTGTCAATGTGCGTAATGATCTTTAAGAGTACATACTATATATGTGTGCATGATGATTTTGTGTTCCTTGCTTTTGATTTGCTCAAATTCAGACCCAAAACACAAGTAATGATCACAGACTCACAGTTATAGACTTTTAGCAAGATAAGCTACCACACAACTCAGGAAGATTTTTATGAGAAAAACCTCTTCAAATTGCAGAGTAAAACCATGTGATGATGTGAGTCCACCCAATTGTTCTTAGTATGAGGATAGGAAGGTAATGGACTTATGGTTATGCACTTGTGCAATTTATTTGGTAACAATCATAAAGAGCTACTCTGGGATGGATTTCCACCATATTATATAAAATTTCCCCTTAGATCTCCACCTTGTATATTTTTTAACTTTGTTGTTTGGTTCACCTGATTTTCATAGATAATTAAATTCCCCATGAATTTTGTTTTAACTATGTTGTTTGGTAACTTGGTTGACATTATAAAGTAAAAATAGAGGAAATCACCATTTATGGGAATTTTCATTCCCTACAAATGTAAGAATTGATTACCCACCCCTAGCCCTTAGTCGTTCATAATTCTCATGATTTATGAATTCTCACGTGACAACCGAATATATTTATCTAATTCCTTTTCATGTTTTCCATATATTAAAATTTCTCAGGAGAATTTATTTTCTACTATGTCAATCAAACAAGACCAAAACATAGAAAGAGGTTTGAAACCCGTAACCTTATGGAATGTATACCCAACCCAATTCTCACAAATTATTTTAAGAATACTCCTGTGTAACAAGGGCATTAGTACTCTTAGTGAAAGTTCTGAAACAGAGTTTGTTCATTTCTAATGGCCGGCGAAACCAGTGGCAGCGGATCTTCGCCTCTTCCTGATCAACGGTGCATGCTACCCAATATAGAATTTCCGACCAAATTGAGTTCAAATTCTCATACCACTAATTCCCAATTTTGCTTAATATTTTGCCAATTGATGCATTTGCCCTTTTCTGATCGGCTTAACAGGAGATTTCAGGTTTTTCCATTACTTGAAATTCTAATTCCAATATCTCTTTTTTAATAATCCAATTGTTGAATTTACTATGTTTATTCGCTGATTTGAAGCTGTTTAATTTATGTTTTTTGGTTTAATTTGGAGTTGAATTTGGGTTGTTTGTGATGATTTTTCGGAACAAATGCAAAGTTGGATTTGTATGCTTTATTTTTATGAAGCTACTGAATTAATGTCAATTTTGATATACTAAAGGTGTTGGTGGTGGTGAATTGGTGATGAACTAGAAATTAATTCTGCAATTGAATTTTGGTTCTGAATGGTAGTGATTGTGATAGTGTACTTATTGCTGTCAAAATGAACTCAGATGTTAGATAGAAATGAAGATAGGATGGAGAAGAGGGAGAGTATGGATGACATCAGGGAGGGCCGGGTTGGTGTCGTAGCTGACTGAGTCTTAGTGTCTCACCTAATTACTACATTCAACATCTGAGTTAATATTGTCATGTTCTTGTGCTTGTTGATCCAGGTCTAGATCATCAAAAATCGTACGCCTGGATGTAGTGCTTCAAGATTATCGATGGGATATTTCGACTCTTGAGGCCTCCTTTATCTTCATAAGGACCTAGGTTGAGGATTATTCATAGAGATCTACAAGCAGGCAACATATTGCTTGTGAACAGCTCAATCCAAAGATTTCAGCTTTTGGAATTGCAAGGGTATTCAGGACCAAACAGATCAATTCACGGTAGTTGGCATCTTGTAAGCATTTGACTTATTGGCGTAATAATAACCTTCATATGTATCAATCATTGATCTTAAACACAGTGAAATTTTTTGATATTTGAATTATTTGCAGTGGCTAGTGGCTACCTGTCTACTGAGTATGTTTGGAAGACCTTTTTTTTTTCCTCCCCTGGGAAATCTGATGGAAGTAGTTTTGGAGTGCTACTTTTTGAGATTATCAGTGGAAGAAATTCCAGTAGCTTTCTAGAAAATTAATATACGCGCCTCTTAACTCTATGTATGTTATTCAAAGTGAAATGTCCTTGTAGGAAGTAATGAGTGCCTTCATGACTAATACATCTGCTTTAATGGTTTTAGGCATGTAAATTATGGAACAAGAATAATATGCTTTTCATGATCGAGCCAAGTCATCAAACATCCCTCCTTTCAAGGTGAGATTCTAAATATAGGCAGTTGGGGTTGTTGTGTACTTGTGTGTGTAAGAATTTCCCTAAGATAGACCATCCATTTTGGCATTAAGTTTTATATTTAAGTTCATTCCATTACTAATCTTCCATACCCAAAGCAACCTATCTTCAATCAAGGGATTGTTAGTTTTACTGATGAGGGCCCCCCCCTTCCCCACAAATAGGCCGAGAACCATGGTGAACACATTTTTTTTTTTTCCTTACTGTTGTTGATATTATGTGCATCCTGAAGAGATTTTTTATATAGTTTGTGTGTATGAAAAAGTCGTATTTTGTGAAGCATGTAGGGCACCTTAATTCCCCTATTTGGGTTGGCTCTGTGTCTGAAAACTGATAAGGGTTAAAATCTTACTAAAAGGAAGAAGGATTGTGCATAGTTTTTTAGTACTAGTATATTTTCATTGTACCAATTCGTGTAAACTTTTGTATGCCTGCAGAAGACAACTTAAGCAATATTTAATCTGTAAGTTGTGGTCTAGAGAATCTTTGAATCTAAGTTGTGACTTTCTAGTGAAAGCAACACCGATAGTTGATTCAACATGAGTTTCTTTCTTTTGCGGGTTTGACTCTGCTGAAAAGAATAATACTTGGACTGAGTTGGATGCTAATAATATTAAGAACAGTATAGTAGTGGAAGTTTAAAAAAAGAATCCTAGATGTAATTAATTAAAGGAACAAAGAGATAAGTGGAATAGATAAAAGGTTTGTGTTAGGCATGTAAAATCCCAATGAGAATAGTTTAGGTGTAATATTAAACTATTTATTTTTGTGTATTGAAATGGTGGTCTGAAAAATATGGCTTGGTAATAGGTAAGTGATGTTGACTTGTTTATATTGTTTGAAAATGGTTTGTGAGCTATCATTTTAGAGCATGGTATGTACTTGATAATGTTTGTACACCTATCCAACTGTCCAGACTAATAACTCTTACTAAAGAGGTAAAAATGAGGTGTCAAAAGAATTTTTTCTGACATTTTATATGATAATTATAAAAAGAAAACTGGTTAAGACACTCATTTGATCATATCGACATATCAGCCAAAATTTGATGATCCTTCAATAACCACTTAGACCACAATTTAAAATCTGAAGTTTTAGCGATAAAAAGTTGCAATATTAATTCCCTTAAAAAAAAAGAAAAAGAAAAAGGTTGCAATATTAGTGTATTATGCTTTATCTTATCCCATTATAGGTACATTATATCAACATTTACTTCTCCTGTTTTATTGTAATTGGTATGTTTTTATTTTTGGAAGGCTGCAATATGATACAACATTAAATTATTTGGCTAATAGTTGTATCTATTTCTGTTCTCATTATACGGATTTTTTTCCCTTTCAATCTTTCTTACCCCCTTATAATTTGTGCATCTCTCATGTTGTAACATGCTTACCACCCTTGCACGGTGACATTTGTCACTTAAATAGCGTTAGAAATTTCTAGGGAAATTAGAGAAAAATTAAACGGAAAATTGCAGAGTGTTCTTCTAGACATAGCTGCTGCTCCTTTTCCTGCTACTTTTATATATTTTGTTCAGTTGTTTAACAAATATGGACATGGTATTATGGAAGACCTACAATACTACAACAAAAAGATGAAATATATCATGAGGAATGTTTGATTTATGTACTTCTACGGTTCTACCATTGTTTTTAAATACTTCTAACATTGTTTACTAGTTCAAAGTTGCAAGTTGCTTCATAATTTATATAGTTTGACAATGTGTATTTTATGCAAATAAGTATTTTGTCAGCTGTCCTTTTATATGTAAATTGAAATTCACTGACTATGTTATGTTGCCATGTGAGTGGGCATTTGGCAAATTGCCGATAACAAAAAAAAAACTCTAATGGCAAGTTCCTCAATAATTACTCTATTTTTTATTTGTTTTCTATATCTGAGATTTTTTTCAACAGCTACCAATATTACCTCCACCAAATTCCTTAGAGACTCAGAAACCTTAGTATCTAATGATTCTGTTTTCAAGATTGGGTTTTTCAGTCCTGTTAACTCAACAAACCGATATGTGGGTATCTGGTATAATCTTGGGGTATTTGATGTGAATAATGTAGTATGGATAGCCAACAGGAATAACCCAATCAACGACTCTTCTGGGGTGCTGAAAATATCTGAAGATGGTAATCTTCAACTGTCAAATAGACAAAACATGACCTTTTGGTCGTCAAGTGTATCTCATCATGCAAACAGTACTTCTATTGCTCGGCTTCTAGACACCGGGAACCTTGTTTTATTTTCAAGTGCTAGTGGGAATATCATCTGGCAGAGTTTTGAGCATCTCACAGATTCGTTATTGCAACAGACAAACATCACAATTGACCCATCATTGGGTAGAGGTATGGATGGGAACCCAGTACTACAATCTTGGAAGAGTGCTTCAGATCCGTCAAATGGACCCTTTAGTATTTATTTGATCCCTCAAAAAATGTTGAATTTTTCACTCTCAATGGTGACAATATCCATTGGCGTTCTGGTCCATGGAATGGTAGCCATTTTCTTGGTGTGCCTTATTCATCTACAGGTGTATTCCATATCTTTTATAATGACCATGTAGACACACTGAACGTATTATTCTCTGTTGCAGACGTATCATTTCTGTTTTATTATAAATTGAATCATGATGGAAATGTTATTGAAAAGCATTGGGATGATGTTACGCAGAAGTGGGAAAGTAATTGGGTGTCCATCATGACAGAGTGTGATTTATTCGGCAAGTGTGGTCCTTTTGGGCGCTGTAACCCAAATGATTCACCAATTTGTAATTGCTTGAATGGCTTTAAGCCAAAGAATACAGATGAATGGAGCAAAGGCAATTGGACTAGCGGGTGTGTCCGAATGACACCATTGCAATGTGGCATTACAGGAGGCATTGAGGATGGATTTTCAAGGCTTAAGCATATGAAGGTGCCACATAATCCCAGCTTTGAATTGCCACAAGATAAAAAAAAATGTAGAAGTAAGTGCTTGGAAAGTTGTTCATGTTTAGCTTATGCGTATGAAGACGGATTTGGTTGCATGGTATGGAAATATGGAAACATTGTAGACGTACAAGTATACTCCGCTGATGGTGTTGATCTGTACATTCGCTTGGCTAGTTCAGAACTGGATCCTTTTAATGCTCCTCGCAAAACTCAAGGTGATCCCTCTATATGAGTAAATGACTTCTCTCTAATAACATTATTTGTGTTGTTCATAATTGAAGATTTTCAGCAATTCAATTTTCATATTTGATATCTATATATTAATTGTTGAAGGTAATTATTTTTTGATGAATTGTTCATCGGGAGGGCCTAACTCTGAGGGTGAGGGATTCTAACTCACAGAAATACGTAGCCAAATTGCTGGTAAAAAGTTGCACCATATGGTTAAGAGGTGAGAGTTAACTATTGTTTGTTGGGACACTTGGGATGTAGGAGTATATATCGTGAGCTCCCACTTGATTATCATATGTTAAGGGTAGTATAGTATTGCAAAGGAATAATATAGCTGGCATTTTTCAAATGTAAATGTAAAATGATGAAGTACTACCAAATGCATTAGTTAATTGAGATTGATAGTGGATGCTGATGTGATTTTTTTTGTTGTTGTAGGTGATACTAGCAATATAAAAAAAATTATTGTAATCACAGCAGTCGTTGGGACAACTACCTTTGCTGTCTTTGGGTACTGTCTGTGGAGATGGATGCATCGACGATATGGTGACCTTTTTTCCCCCTTCTTTTTTCATATGCCTTGTCTGCAAATTTTGTCTTGTAACTTTGAGGCCTTTGACAAGTAGCTATTCTTTTTGCCGTGCATAGCAGGTAAAAAGGCTACAAATGTGGAAACGCAAATTGTTGATTCCGAAGTGGATCAAGCTGAATTCAAAGATTTGTCACTGTTTACCTTTAAGGATTTGGAAGTTGCAACTAAATGCTTTTCAGAAATCAACAAGCTTGGGCAAGGTGGGTTTGGTCCGGTGTACAAGGTAAGTAAATTGATTATACTATGTATACAATGATTGGAGCAAATTAATATTCAGTATATAGAATAGGATATAAGCTAAGGCTGAATGTTGTGTGATTATTTTTCCTTAGGGAAAATTGGAAAATGGGCAAGATATAGCTGTTAAAAGACTTTCAAGGGCCTCAGGACAAGGTCTACTAGAATTTATGAATGAGGTTCTTGTTATATCAAAACTTCAACATAAAAATCTTGTCAAACTACTGGGTTGCTGTGTAGAACAAGAAGAGAAATTACTGGTTTATGAATACATGCCAAATAACAGCTTAGACGCACTTCTCTTTGGTATGCTTCTTGAATAATATGTATTTTATAAAATTTGAATTCCCTTGCAGCATCAGTTACTTTTGAGCATTTTTTGATGTTTTTGACATCTAACACATCTGTTGATCAGATACGCATCATAAAATACATTTAGACTGGAAGAAGCGTTTCAATATTATAAGTGGGATTTGTCGAGGCCTCGTCTATCTCCATAGAGATTCTAGATTGAAAATTATTCATAGAGATCTTAAAGCTAGCAACATTTTGCTTGATGAAGATTTCAATCCAAAGATATCTGACTTTGGAATGGCAAGGATATTTGAGAACAAACAAGATCAAGCCAATACCTTAAGGGTTGTTGGCACCTAGTAAGCATATCTACAACTTATCCTTATTATCAGTCTGTTATTTATGTTAATTGTATATAGTAAATGAAAATTTGACTCAACTCCTATGTCTAATGACTGAAAGTATGATGTATTGCATTGTTTTTCCTTTCCTAACACAGATTATGGCTTTTTTTTTTAACAAATCCCTTTCACATAAAGATGCATTAAAGAAATTTTCTGTCATAGATTGATGAAATTGACTGAGTTTTGACTTGTTTTCAGCGGTTATATGTCTCCAGAATATGCTATGGAAGGCCGCTTTTCAGAGAAATCTGATCTTTTTAGCTTGGGGGTGCTACTACTTGAGATTGTCAGTGGCAGAAAAAATAGTAGCTTTCTGAATAATGAGTCTTTAAGCCTTTTAACTTATGTATGTTACATTACTAGGGATAACATTTTTCTCATTGAAACTTTTAACCCTTTTCTAATTTCTGTTTGCAAAGACCAGGTTAATATCTTAATTGCTAATACATTTGCTTTGATGACTTTAGGCATGGAGATTGTGGACTGAGAATGATATGCTTTCATTGATTGATCCAACCATTTTCGATCCTTCTTTTAATGGTGAGATTTTGAAGTGTATACAGTTGGGGCTATTGTGTGTGCAAGAATTTCCAGAAGATAGGCCTACCATTTCAGTGCTGATATCTATGCTTGATTTTTATGATATTATGGATCTACCGCATCCAACGCAACCTGGCTTTATTCACAGGAAAGTTTATTCTACTGATGAAATCCTTCAAAGTAGCCAAGAACAGGGATCTGTAAACTGTGTCTCTCTTACTGCATTCAGTGGTCGGTAGTATGTGCGCTCTTAAGTGGATATGCTTGCATACTTTCTGGTGCTCATCTCTGTGTGTGTGTTTGTGTGTTTTTTTTGGTTACAGATGTGAAAGTATGTTGTGATTGACGAACTGGTAGTCTGGTAATGCATTTGCATACGATTGATAAGACTCATGTTCCATGATAGTTAAACGTTTCTTATCATATACTCCATTTGTTCTTTTTTACTTAACCGGTTTCTTTTATCACGCTTGCCAATGCACAATTTTAACCATCAATAATTTTAATACTCTATGAGTAAAAATTATAAAAGTTATATATTGTGATAGTACTTATTTAGACGATTCTAACAAGATCCTACATGAATATGTTTTTCTTTACCTATAATTCACAAAACACGGTCAAGGTGGGTTAGTGAATAGTTTAAAAGTTAAAGTGGGTCAAGTAAAAAGAACAGAGAAAGTATATTTTCTTCATAAATTATCTTTATTACTCAACACCACATCGAAAGTGGTAATGGATATTAATGCAGAATTAAGCATTTGAGGCCGTTCAAAAAAAAGTATTTGAGGATAGACTAGCCTTATGATAGATATTTCAGTAGAAATTACTGTAAAACTCTAACAAAGGGGTAGTATATGTATGTATCATCATAGTGATTAAATCTGCAGACTCACCAATGGAACTAGTTGGCTCCTGTCTGAAATTGCTGGATATGAAACTATGAACGCTTACGGAGAAGCTGGCTCCTCTTTCTACTATTTCAATAAGAGTTGCAATTCAAGTCACTCGTTTTTTTGGGGACAAAGAGCAAAGATAATTTATTAAGTTAAGCTTGAAATGTCAAGAACAACAACATCGCGAGCACCATCAGGCACCTCCTCCATCCAAATCCTTACTAGTCTTAGCTAAATTATGAGCCATGCCATTACTCCTTCTACCCACATGAGTTTGTGAGAGTACTCTCAATAGAAGTGCACAAATTGGCCAAGTGGAGAATGTTCCTTCACAATAAGACCGAATCTTGTATCTTCTTGCTTTTTACCCTTCAAATAGTATAATAATTTCAGATTGCAATGGATGCGTCTAAACAAGGAGTTCATATGTCATTGTTCCATTTACCTTAGTTCTGCTTATGTAAACAAATACAAGTTAAATTAAGAATTAACTAGTAGTAGTTTTGTTAGCTCTATAAGTAGAACATGAAGTGAATTGATTGCAGCTGTTGGTATTTAGATAATTGTATTAAGTCTTAAAGTAACTCAACTTAAGACTCCATACATACTACTAAAAAAAAAAAAAAAAAGTTGGTAAGTTTATTCACTTATTTGAGTTTAATTGATAATTGCATGTTTGCTATTGCAAGGGATTCGAAAAACTGTCAATTTTGATGTATTACAGTTAAGTGTAATTAAATTTTGATTTTGGATGTGAAAGAATAGAGATAGACGAGATAGAGTACTTTATGTAGTTCAATTACGAAAAACAGAATTGTATTCATTGACATGAACTATAATTCAACTATAACTATTGACACGAATTTGTCAATATAGTTAAATTAACATGAACTTGGTCACTAATGTTTGTATGAACGAAGTGCTTGTGAATTTGTGATAATTAAACATCTATTCATGTATGTTATAGAAATTGAAACAAATTTCCATTGAATGAGCGTCTTTGTGAGTAACACATTTGGTGTAATGTTTTTAGGCATAAAAATCATTGATTGAGAACAATATGCTTTCCTCGATCGATCCAGCAATTTTTGATTCATCCTTTCAAGGTGAAATTTTGATGTGCATACAGTTGGGTTTATTGTGTGTGCAAGAATTCCCAGAAAGATTGATCAGAGCATCCATTTTGACGAAGATGTCCATGCTTCATGTCAATAACATTACTGATCTTCCACATCCAATGCAACCTGGCTTCACTCAAAGTAAGGCAAGTTAATTCTCTGATGAGTCCTCTCCAATAGCTGATGTAGAACTATGAGTTACTTAACTTTCCAAAAAAAAATTTAATTGACGATTTCCAACTCCTACCTCACTCGCCTATAAACACTCTAACACATTGGGTTAAGGGTTTTTCATCTCTAATTACATCAAAATACTTATTAATATATGAATCTCTTATGACTTAATTGGCTTATGGAGTTCAGTTAACAGAAACCGTTAGGGATATATATACACTATTATTAGTATTATGAGCATTTAAATGACTTTTTTGGGTGTTTTTGTGATTTCCTTTCACTAAGGGGTAGGTGTGATCATATGGCATTGTACTTAGAGGTAACTATAAGAAATTTCTTAAACAAGGATTGTTAATTACATGACATGGCAAGATGGCAGTAGCCATGTAGTGGATTTCTAATGATGACTCTAAGATAACAGTAGGTCTTGTATTGATTGGATGTTTTGTAAATTGCTTTTTAGTTACATGGCAGCTTTTGTTACTTAAATAGTGCTATAAATAACTGGGGGAACTACATGAGAAAACTGCAATTCTGCAAATTTAATATCCTGATATAGCTGACAGTCATGCTACTATTTTCTAATTGTGTCTACTTGTTCAACAGAAATAGACACAGTAGATATTCCTAATACAATTCGTTTAGGATGACAAGGAGATCAAAAGTAATGATGAGGAATGTTCAAAATTCCGTACTTATGTTATACACTTATACCATTGTTTATTTGTCCAAGTTGCAACATGCCTCAGATTAAGTATAGCATATATGTACAACTGTCATATGGTTGACAAAGAGAATTTTATGCATATTTGAGTACAAGTAATTTATGCTTATTAAATATCATCGACATATTTGAGTACTTAAGTAATCGTGCCGTTGTCAAACTGGCCATAACCAGGTATAAAAAACATAAAATTGTAATGGCAAATGTTTCAATGTTAACTCTGCTATTCATTTGTTGTCTTTGTTTGAAATTTATCTCAGCATCTGCCAATATTACCACCACTGAATTTCTTAGAGACTCAGAAACCTTGTTGTCCAGTAATGCCACTTTCAGGCTTGGATTTTTCAGCACCGATGATTCAACAAATCGCTATGTTGGAATTTGGTATAATATCGTGAATGAGACAGTAGTTGTATGGGTGGCCAATAGGAACAACCCTATAACTGACACTTCTGGGGTGCTGAAAATATCTGGAGATGGAAATCTTCAACTCTTAGATGGACAAAACACGATCTTTTGGTCGTCAAATGTATCTCTTCCGGCAAACACTTCTTCAGTTGCTCAGCTTCTAGATACCGGAAACCTTGTTTTGCTTTCAACTGCTAGTGGGAAGATCTTGTGGCAGAGTTTTGAGCATCTCACAAATGTGTTGCTACCACAGACAAGCATCATAACTGATCTCTCAATTGGCAGTGGTACGGATGAGACACCAATATTGCAATCATGGAAGAGTTCTACAGATCCATCAGTTGGACAATTTAGGATTGGATTGACTCGACACCCAAATACTGAACTTATCACTCGTGATGGTGACAGAATATTTTGGCGGTCTGGCCCATAGAATGGTAGCCAGTTTCTTGGAATGCCTAATGGGTACCGGGAGACATTCCATATCGTTTATAACGATCAGGAACATACTCTTAACACATTATACACCGTCGCTAGTGAACCATTGCTGGAACACTATTTGTTAGGTTTAAATGGAATTATTGCCCTGGATATCTGGGATGATGGTAGCCGAAGGTGGGAAATTGGGTGGCAATCCATTTTGTCAGATTAGTTTGTGGTCAGTGGTCCATAGTAAGTGTATGTTCATTCATGCATACTTTGTGGTTATCTAATTTTAATTTTTTGGGGTGAATCGGGGGTTAAGCGCGTTGTGATGAACTGGTATTATGTTATCAGTATGCATTGTAATTGGTCATAAATTGAGGGTTTTTGTATACTTTATATATGAAAAGCTTTTGTTTATATTGTGGTAATGAATCCCCCAAACATTAGTTTTTTCTTCATAATATGAAGAAAACAAGATATTTTGGGGTATTACTAGCAATACCATATTGGCTATAAAATATTTTGTACAAATTTACATGTAAAATCATTATCATTGCCCTGTCTAGCGATTGCTTGGATGTTAACATGTCACTAAGATTGAAGATGAATATTGCAGTAAACACTGGCCAGAAAGTGATCAAATATGCAGTTTAGTTGATTGTACGTACTAGAATTTGATATGGTGATATGGAATATTTTCTAATTAAATACGGAGTATGTATCTTCTCTTTTTGTACTAGAAAAACAATAACTTTATTTAGGCCCCGTTTGTTTTGGCATGCAAGTGTCAAATCTTTATCATTAATAATCATTAAATTAATTCAACTAGATCGTTGTATTTGTGTACATGATTGGAATTGAATTTCTACAATTACATATTTTTCTTTTTAAATGTTCCTACAACATGCATTGTGCAAGTTGATCAGTCAACTTGGTTCATACAATACCATAGACAGAACTACAAAAGTGACATCATTTTTATTAGGAATTAGGATTACACTATAACTGAAGTGTAAACCAACATTTTCTGTATTGAAGTATAACCTTGTAGTTAATGTATGTACTAAAATATTCTAGCCTTCTCTCAGGTAGATTGTCGTGGTCATAACACTTTCCTTTAGATTTTGAAAATACTTGCAGTCTTGCACTGTATATTGATTACTTTCTTTGTTCTTGTATCAACTTTGACAGTCCGACCCTACTATAATAAGGATGGAGGGAGAAAGGGGGAGTATATAGGAATATAACTACTACTATATATAGGAAAGTTCTCGTCAATGGCGTGTGACACTATATATATACATAAAAATTAGCAAAAGTTAGGACTTTTAACATAAGTTTGACAATTTCTTTTCTATAAGATGAAGTAAGGTATGAAATAGTAAGGTAAGGTGGAGTGCATGCATAATTTTTTGTTTTTTCTTAAGCAGATAAAACTCAACACCGGAAGAGAGTTATAGTTGTTGTGGGGATTATCGGCACAGCTGCACTCATAGGCATCATGTATTTTCTATGGAGGTGCATCTATCGTCCAAGATATGGTGACGCTTTTGAACTTTATTTCCCTCTTAATTAAACTGTATATAGTACCTACATATGCTGAATTTTGATCTACTTCTTGCATAAGTTGCAATGACAACTAAGATGTATATAAAACGTCTTCGTTGTTTGTCAAGCAGCCAATAAGGTTACGAGCAAGGAGATTATCATTGAAGATAGTGGGAGTACTGGTGAATCTGAATATCAAGATTTACCGTTGCTTAAATTTGAAATGTTGGTACTTGCAACAAATAACTTCAAAATAACGAACAAGCTTGGTCAAGGCGGTTTTGGTCCAGTTTACAAGGTTTAATTTTGCTTAAGATATGCAACTTATTTTTGTGTTAGCATACTTACGACCATTAATCAAGTTTAATGCACGATGCCTGGCCTTCTAATTTGTTTAGGGGACAATAGAAAATGGAAAAGAAATAGCTGTGAAAAGACTTGCAAGAGCATCCGGACAAGGCCAACGAGAATTTATGAATGAAGTTATTGTAATATCGAAGCTTCAACACAAAAATCTTGTTAGGCTACTAGGTTGCTGTGTAGAAGGAGATGAAAAGTTGTTAGTCTATGAATTCATGCCAAACAAAAGCTTGGATGCATTTCTATTTGGTATGTTTCAAGGTGTTAATGATATTCAAAGCGGTTAATATTTATGTATCACTAATATAGTTTATGTAGTGGTTTGCTTGGTCTTTTAACCTTATGTTTAAATCGGTGTCTGTCCATTGTTTAGATCCAGTTCAAAGGGAGCTTCTAGACTGGAAAACACGGTATGGTATTATCAAAGGAATATGTAGAGGTGTGCTCTACCTTCATAGAGATTCCCGATTGAAGATTATTCATCGCGATCTTAAAGCAAGTAACATTTTCTTGGACGAAGAGCTCAATCCAAAGATTTCTGACTTTGGGATGGCAAGGATATTTGGAGGCAAACAAGATCAGGCTGACACTCTAAGGGTTGTCGGTACTTAGTAAGCATTCATCTCCTCAAATTATTTTGATAATAGGATGAATGGGAACAGATATTTATAATTCAGGCCAAGACTTTGTTAGCCCTTTTGCTAATTAATTTCCGCACATAATGTACAGTGGTTATATGTCTCCTGAATATGCAATGGATGGACGATTTTCAGAAAAATCGGATGTGTTTAGTCTTGGTGTGCTATTATTGGAGATTGTAAGTGGACGAAGGAATGGAAGCATTCGTGATGATTCCATGAGCCTCATAAGCTATGTAAGTCGCCAAAAATGGCTAAATCACACATAAAAATACTTTTTCCTAACAATTTTAAGTCTCTTCCAGTGCATAATTTATCCTCTTCCTGTAATGCTTTTTATTAGGCATGGAAGCTTTGGAATGAGGATGAGATACATTCCCTAATTGATCCTACAATTTCCGGTCCATGCTACGAAGTTGAGATTGTGAAGTCGATACACGTAGGGCTATTGTGTGCGCAAGAATATCCTGAAAACAGACCGAGCATTTCAAGTGTGATTTCGATGTTGGATTGTGAGGTAATAGATCTTCCACGCCCATTACAACCTGGATTTACACAATGGAGAACTTGTCTAGCAACTGAAGATGCGAAACAACAACATTGTTCTGATAATCTCGTGTCAATTTCTTCTGTACAAGGTCGATAAATCCTGCTATACCAACAACCCTGTAGTGGACTCTGATTACATACAATTCCTCAAATGTTTGTGGCGGTGTCAAAGTCATTACTTGAAAGAAAGATACACGGAATACGTCCGTCTCCTCTCAAAACTATAACCTTATCTAGTAATTGGTGTTATGAAAATTCATCCTATGATTCTTCATTTTTTGTATGTGTTACACTTTTTAAATGCAATTTTTTTTTTTTTTACAATTTATTACACTTTCATTTTGGGCAAACTATTATTACATTTTAAAATTATATCTCAGTCCCTTCTAATGATCTTCACTCAAACTCAAATATTACATTCATTATATATTATGCGCAATTTATGTAAACAGAAGTACTTTTTATTATTATTATTATAATAATTAAGGAATTTTGTTAAGAACTACCAATTAAAACACGTGTTTTGAAAATAATTTTCAATTAATTTATTTTTTTTCTGAAAACTACATCACAAAATTGTAAAAAGTTTAACTAACACTACAACTCTAACATCTGGCTAGAATCTTCAGTATGTGGGTCCCATTTTTTACCTTTCTTTCCTTCTTCTTCTTCTTTTTTTTTTTTTTTTTTTTGACAGAACCTTTCTTTCCTAAAATCACCATCTGAATTGATTAAATTACCCTTCCTAAAAGTAAAAGTGAGACCTATAATTATTTCCTTTCTTTTCACATCTCTTATAGTTTTACCTTCAATAAAATACTGATTTCACTATTTTATTGTTAGTTTTTTTGAAAGGCATATATGAAGTAAATAATAATGTGAGAGTAATCTGATCATAATATATGTTAATGAATACTCCTTCCATTTTTAAATACTTGCTTCAATTCTCCATGCGCGGAGTTTTAGGAGAAATTGAAAAAAGTAATAAAATATGGAGATAGTGGGGTAGTTGAGAGAATAAAAAATTATAAAACTCAAAAGTAGTGAAAGAATAGGAGGAGAGAGAGTATGATATTAGGTCCACTAAATGTAAAAATTGAATTCAATATTGTAAAAGCTTTCCAAAAAAGGAAATGGAGCAAGTATTTAAAAACGGCCGGAAAAGAAAAGTGGAGCAAGTATTTAAAAATGGAGGGAGTAATGATTAAAAAGAAAAATATGGAAAACGCTTTACTCTTGAAGCCCTATAATTATTGCATGTTCACTTTAAACACATTACAATTCTATAGTAGTCTTTATCAATTTAATAAGTGAAGGAATCGACAAGATTTAGGGTTTTATAAGCTCATGCTACGAAGTTGAGATGAGCCAATAAAAAATATGAAGCCTAATCGAATAACCTCCATCTTAAAGATAAGATCCATTTATTGAAAGGATTTTTTAAAAAAAAATTGGCTTACCACCGGTGGAAGCCCCTACAAAGGTTCACAATTGAGACCAAAAGATCGAAAAGATATGAAAGTGAGAGAGAAAAAGAGAAAAGTGAAATAAAACCTTCAATAAAAAAAATAAAATAAAATAAAATAAAATAAAACTAGTAATGGAGGCTAGAAAAATCCTCTCTAGAGAGAAAACCTATAGGAAACAAGAAAAACCCCCCAAGGAAAAATCATAGTGAACTATAATTTTTTTTCTCATGTAATTCATTTTTTTTTATGTAATTTAATTGACTTTAATATAATATTTCGTAACGGCTAAGTACTAGGGGATGGGAGTTGAAATATTAATGATAGAGTATAAAACATATTCCTGTGACTCAACCATCAGCTTAAGCTTTTGGTTGAGTTGGTTCTCTGATCTAACATGGTATCGGAGCCAGCGTGACACAAAGATCACGGGTTCGAATCTCATCCGTCTCTCCTTCAAAGTGGAATTAATTTGCACCAGGTATGGGTGACACTTATACATACCCCTTCTCGAACATAACTACCTATAGTGCACGATTTATAGCTTTTATAAGGTAATTTTTATCAACCAATGAATGATATAAATGTATAATCAAGGCTATTTTATATTTGAAAAATTTGGTATTATTAATCCCAATTTTGAGCCATTTACTTTTATTAATCTCAACTATAGCTTATTTCTGAATAATCTCAATTTTTAGGACCGTTTTCTATTAACATGTGGTGATTTTTTAAAAAAAAATTCCACATGTCACACGTTTAATGGTCCAACAAATAAAAACTAAAATTAAAAAATAAAAACTAAATAATTATAAAAAAAAAAATTGAAACCACTCCCTTTCCCAGCCAGCATAGTCGCACCAGCCCCCACCACCATCAGACAACCCAGCCGCCGCCGACCCCACCCAATCTTTTCCCCTTCCCATTATCCCAACATAAATCCGGCATCAACACTTGAGCATTCAGCCCCCTCAACCCACCACCAGCGACACCTCTCAAGTCTCAACCCACCAACACCAGCACCGACCCGCCCTCATCAAAGCACCAACACAACCCACAACCAGCCGGCCAGCCCATAACCCACCCTTCCGCTGCCCTTGCCTCTTCCCCAGCACCCAAGCTCAAACTCCGCCCAACCTTTTCATGCATAATTATTGCATGTTCACGTTAAACACTCTACACTTCTATAGTAGTCTTTATCAATCTAATAAGTGAAGGAATTGACAAGATTTTATCCAAAATCCAATAATTAATTGCACACTCATTTTATACACCCTGTAGCTATCCTGTTCAACCCAATAATGCTAAAGACAATTGAGTGACTTTAGTTACGCGTACACCTACAATCATCGATCAATAATCAAGAATAATGATACACATACATACTAATTTTGCTGTTAAAAGTTTGACTGATTTTTTATTCACATAGTCAAAATAAATTAAATTTGATCAATATTTATAATTTATACAAAATAAATAAGTTTGCATATATATGAGATCTTATCAATTCGCCTCAATGTAACTAATTTGTATACATTTCTCAACTTTCTCTAATTTTCATTACTTATACATTGTCAAAAGTATAAATGGTAAAATAAATAAATAAATAAATAAAATAAAATATAATAAAAAGGATTGAAAACCGCACAAAGGCAAAGTGAATGGTATTTTAAGAAACAAAGGCATTTTACTATTCCGTATTAATAAAACTCATGAACAAATTGATGATTAAATTATACATATATTAAACAATAACATTTGAATTAAATACTATCTTCATTTATGAAAATTATGCTCACTCACAAACTATGTTTTTATTGAGATATATCATATATTACATTTCGGGAAGATATTGATTAGTAAAGATTATCTTTTGTATTATAGTTAACTAGGCGTTCTCTCTCAGGTTGGCTCGTGTTTCTTGGCAAGTCTCCTATTTCATGGGAAACGAAAAAGCTACCTACAGTTTCTCTCTGAACGGCTGAGGCCGAATATAGGTCCACGACAGGAGTAACTTGTGTCTAGAGCTGTCAATTCGGGTAAACGTGTCGGATTTGGGTCGGGTAAAAGTAGGCCGGGTCAACTCGAGTTGGGTCAATTCGGATTAATTCCATAACCTATGCGGGTCGGGTTTGGGTTGGGTACGGTCATGCTTGAGTCGGGTCACGTCGGGTCATACTTCTTATCGGGTTTGGGTCGGGTTTAGTTTAGGTTACATTAGGATCGGGTGAACAATAGGTCGGGTTTAATTCAGGTTAAAACGGGTAAGGGTAATTCGCGGGTTTGAATCGGGTTCAATTCAAATCAATAATTTGCGGGTTAGAATCAGGTCGGGTCATTTTTGGGTTTGAGTCGGGTTCGGTTTAAGTCAATAATTTGCGGAGTATAATCAGGTCGGGTCATTCTCGGGTTCGATTCAAGTCAATAATTTGCGGGTTATAATCAGATTGGGTCATTTCCAAGTTGGGTCATTCTCGAATTCAAGTCGGGTTATGTTCAAATCAATAATTTGCAAGTTACAATCAGGTCAGGTCATTTCCAAGTCAGGTCATACTCGAGTTCAACTAACTATATATAAATGGATAATTATCATTTTTATCAAGCTAATTATTTCCTTTGACTATAATATATATGGAAATATACTAGGAAACTATAGTCTATAATTTAGGAAGATAATTATGTCCTTTGACCATTTAACAAATATATACTATATTTAACTTTTAAATTTGAGGATGATGCTCCTTTCTGATCTTTTGATGGTCTGGACTGACTTGGTCTCCCTAGATAAAATGCTTTGATCAACAATAATAAGGCGGTCAAAATTGCATTTAAGGTGATTTGGAATCAGGTCAAGAACAATTTGGGTTGAATTTAGGTCGGTTCAATCACAAGTTGTGTTAATTTCAAGTCGGGTTAGTAACTGATAAGGTTGAATTTTTTAGTCTGGTAAGTAATAGGTCTGGTAAAATTCAGGTTTGGTCAATAACAAGTCAGGTTCGTTGAATTTGGGTAAGGTCAATACCAATTCAAGTCGGGTTTGTAACAGATTGCGTTAAATTCGGGTCGGGTTAAATTTAGTTTACGTTCGTAACAAGTCGGGTTAAATTCGGGTTTTGAGAGGTTAAAACGGGTTTGGGTCAATTTCGGTTCAAGTCAGGTTCGATGCAAGTTAATTAAATTGGCAGTTGTAAACTAGTAAATCGGTGCAAGTTGTAAACCGGTAAATTGGCTGTTTAAAGGCAAATTGGATGTTTCCACCCACCCAATTGGACAACCAGAGGTTATTAAGGACCATGATAAACATTTCGGCAATTTTTATTTCGGGCGAAGAAAGTCACAAAATTTAAAAATTGAAGGCTAATATCCACCTTTTTGAGAAATTTTGGAGTCTTCAGAGCCCGGTGTCTAAAAGTCATGAAATTCTAAAGAATACATATCGGGGTCATATAATGTCGTTTGGAACTATATATAATCATTACTTGTTGTCATAAATGTTCGTGGTAAGCTTGAGTTAATGAAATCTGTGCAAGTAAAAATAGATAAATTGATCGTTTAAAGACAAATTGGATGGTTCCACCCACCCAATTGGACTCCAGGAGGGTATTAGGGATCATGGTAAATATTTCGAAATTTTTTATTTCTGGGCGAAAAAAAAGTTAAAAAAATTCCAAAATTGAAGGCTAAATATCCACGCTTTTTGAGAAATTTTGGAGATTTTGAGGCCCAATGTCAAAAAGTCTTGAAATTCTAGGTAATATATCTCGGTGGCATATAATATCGTTTGGAACCATATGTAATCATTATTTGTTGTCATAAATATTCGTGGTAGGCTTGAGTTAATGAAATCGATGCAAGTTGTAAACCGGTAAATTAGTCGTTTAAAGGCAAATTGGATGGTTCCACCCACCCAATGGGACTCCTGGAAAGTATTCGGGACCATGGTAAACATTTCAGCAATTTTTATTTTCGGGCGAAAAAAAGTCAAAATTTTCAAAATTGAAGGCTAATATCCACGATTTTTAAGAAATTTTTTAGGATTCGAAGCCCGGTGTCGAAAAGTCTTGAAATTATAGGGGATACATAGAGATGATCAAAACAAGCCCGACCCGATTTTGGGCGGGTTTTGGGCAGCATTTTCCGGCTCGACCCGAATTTTTTATTTTTTTGGGCGGGCTTGGGAATGCATTTTTAAGCTATTTTAGTTCTTTTTTTTTGCCCGGCCCGAAAATGGCCCGAAAATCCCGTGCGGCCCGTCCATTTTGGGCGGGTTTGGCCTGGGTATGAAAATTTTGGCCCGAAGCTAGGCCCAACCCGAGATTTGGGCTGATATTTTTATGCCTTGGCCCGGCCTGAACTTGGCCCGGCCCGCCCATTGATCAGGTCTAGGGATACATCTTGAGGTCATATAATGCCGTTTGGAACCATATATGATCATTATTTGTTGTCATAAATGTTCGTGGTAGGCTTGAGTTAATGAAATCCATGCAAGTTATAAATCGGTCAAAATTCAGATCAATGCTTCTAGGAATTTCAGCATTTTCTCTGTCACTTTGCTTATAAGGAAAGATATTTTCTTTGAAACTTACATCTCTAGATACAAATATCTGCTTTGAATCTAGATCAAATACTTTGTATCCCTTTTGATCACTTGGATACCCAATCAGAACATATCTAGTTGCCTTAGCAATAAATTTATCCCCTTTCCTATGCCTATTACTAGCATAGCATAAGCACCCTATCACTTTCAGATGCTCATATCTTGCTTTTCTCTTCATCAATCTCTCAAAGGGTATCTCCCATTTCAATACTGCACTAGGCAACAAGTTGATGATATGAGTTGCTGCTAGAACACACTCTCCCCACATATTCTTAGGTAAGCCAGCATTTAGTCTGATTGCCCTGGCTGTCTCTATCAAATGTCTATGTTTTATTTCAACTCTCCCATTATGCTGAGGGTTCCCTGCAACACTCCTTTGATGCAAAATTCCCTTTTCTTTCATTATTGTGGAGCACTATGACTGAAATATTTCAGTTCCATTGTCACTTCTTATCACTTTAATAGAAGTATTAAAATGATTCTGCACATATGCAATGAACATTTACAGCACCTGTTTTACCTGTTCCTTATTTGATACCAAATAATTCCAAGTCACTCTTGAATAATCATCCAAGATTGTGAGGAAATAACTTGCCCCTGTGACATTCTTAGTTCTATATGGTCCCCACAAATCCATATGAACTAAATCAAAGACAACATTTGCTATTGAAGAACTTGAATTAAAAGGTAATTTGTGGTGTTTTGCCAAACAGCATGTATCGCAAAAATATTCAGAAACCCCATTACAATCACAAATGCTTAAATGTTTCATCTTGGATAAAGAAGTATGTCCTAATCTTGCATGTAATAAATCTAAATTTCTTCTAGATTTACTACTCAAAGCTTTCTTCTTACAAGCCATTACATTAGCCTTATTCTCCTCCTTCTCTGCTCCATTTCTTCTTACTTCAGTTCTCTCGGAATTTTTGTCCAGCTTCAGCCTATAAAGACCTCCACTCTTCTCTCCATATCCAACTACCTCTCTACTAGAAGGGTCCTGAAATAGACATCCATAATCAGTAAATATCACCCTCAATTTTGTTTGCTCCATCAACTTACTCACTGACAGTAAATTATGCTTGAACTCAGGTATATACAACATATTTCTAAGAATTATATGTTCATTCAGTTTCACAGTTCCCATTTCTTTCACATTTCTAATTGTTCCATCAGGCATTCCAACATTAACATGCTTTCTTAAAATTCTTATGTCACAAAATAGTTTCTTATCACTAGCCATGTGATCAGATGCTCCTGAGTCTATCAACCAACCAATTTTATCCACATTCTCATAAAGTGCACAAGCATTTGAGGTTGAGACCATACCTGCAAAATTGCTCATACTTACTGCATTACTTGAACTGCTTGCCTGACCTTGCTGTTTCTGATTCATCACCTTCATTACTTGCTGCACCACTGCATTCAGCATCTCAGAATCTGGTTTCTCACCATTGCTAAACTGTCCTTGTTCACATGATTCAAGAGGATCATCTTCAATACACTGTCCTGTTCCAGACACATTTGCAGCATATTTCACTCCTGTCTTTCCCTTTGGATTGTTCTTAAACCAATCTGGATACCCATAAATCTTGAAGCATCCATCTATTGTATGTCCCTTCATTTTGCAGTTTTCACACCATTTCTTTTCTTTTTCTTCCTTGGTCTCTCTTCTCCGATAATACCATTCTGATAATTATTCTTGTAATTTTGTCTGTTGTTCAGCTTATTTCCATGGAATGGCTTAGCAGCTAGTAAAGCACTTGCCTCTGATCCTACCTCATCCAATCCTGATATTTCTTTCTGCTTTTCAACTTGTAAAACCATCTGATGTGCCCTATTAACACTAGGCAATGGATCCATGCCTATGATGTTTTCTTTCTGGTTATCATAACCATCATTCAATCCCATCAGAAAATCCATCACTTTCTTCTTTTCTTTTCTTTCCAACAACTTCTTCATTACATTACATGTACATTTATTAAAAATACCACATGTGCATTCAGGCATTCCCTCCAGACTATTAAGTTGATCCCATCTAGCCTTAAGCTTCCCAAAATATTCTGAAACACTCATGTTGTTCTGTTTCAACCCATTCAATTCTTTCCTAAGCATATAGATCTGAGGAGCGTTTGACTGCCCAAATCTCTCAGCTAATTCAGTCCAAAACTCTCTAGCTGAGTTCACTATCAACATTTGTTCAGCAATTTGTGGTGTTACACTAGCAGATAACCAACATCTAATCATGCAATCATTCCTTATCCACTGATTATAATCATCAGAAGAAACATTTAATTTAGGTATCTTACCCTCGATGAATCCAAGTTTGTTTTTCGCCCCTAGAGCCATCCTCACGCTTCTGCTCCAGTTGACATAGTTCTTTCCATTGAAGACAATCGTTCCCAATGGTGTGTTCGAGTTATCTGAGTTTCCTAGATAATAAGGATCAGCATAAGGAATAACTTGCTTACCCTCCATTATGTGTTTCTATTTCAGGAATTTAAATATTAAGGTCAAAGATTAAAACTTTGATATCCGGTTTAGTGTTTAGCTAAAGATTCAAACTTTCTATTTCAGAAAGCTTCGATTTTGTTTAATCTCACAACCTAGTGAGCTCTGATACCATGAAGAAAATAAGAGTATATTTGGTTTTGTGTGTTCAGCAAGAATGTTTTGTTAGAGAATGGAGATGGAAGAATAATTTCAGGGGCTCTCAACCCTAGAAAGATCTGTTTCTCATTAATATATACACACTTTGATCACTACAAGACAAAGTTACAGCTTATGACTGTTGTCAAGGAGAGAAACAGACAAAAATAAAACTACTCCTGCACTAAGTATAGCTATACACATACTATACAAATATTATACATGTTTCTACAATATCATTGGACATCTTAAATATATTAGGATTGAGTTTTACTTTAACATATCATCCTTTACTTTAACATGAAAATCACCCTGTTGATTGAGTTTTATACTTTTATATTAGGATTTGTTGATAATTACCACCTACAATTGTGCCATTTTAGCAATTACCACATACATATTTTTTTATTTATTTTTTAACCATCAACTATTTTTTAAAATATCAAAACTTCCCACCTACTTGGCTCTCAACTCAAATGTGACGTCATATGGGGCCTACTAATTACCTTTTTCTTTCCTTTCTTCCTTTCTCGCCCGGTTTCTCATTCCCCTATATTGCACTCCTCTCAAAAGCGAGGAAAAACTTCAAATTAAATTATATATTGGATAGAATACGAGCAATTATGAGAATACGAGTAAGATGATCAGATTAGTGATTATTGGATAGATGACAATAAGATGAAGAGGAAGCCTAACTTTTAACATCTAAACAACAAAATACTACTTAAGACAACTGGGCATAGTTTTTCTAATGCAACACAAGTGAATATATATCTCTTTGGGCTGATTATATCCGAGATATTACTTGGGCTTTGGTGGATTTATTTTTGGGCTAACCCATGTAAAACTAACCCATATATGTTAATAAAATTGTGCAGAGAAGTCAACAATGAATTTTAAGAATAGTAGGAGACAAACTCTTCAAATATGTCTCACTAAGCTCAGGACTTGAAGAACATGACATAAAGGAGGGTTTAGGAGGTGATGAGATAGAGTACTTGTTGAAGATCAATTACTATCCTCCTTGCCCTCGTCCAGATTTAGTCTTTGGTGTTCCGGCTCACATTGACATGAGCGCCAAACTTACATCGTCATGGTAAATATGTCAATATCTCATGAAAAAATTTTCCTCTATAATTGCTTATGACATCATTTTTCCCATATATTTTTCCTTCCAAATTCAATATAGTAGGGGAAAAATTCTTAATAAATAAATATAAATAAAAACATCAATTAACCACAACTTTTTTTTTCTGAAGCAATTAACCAAAAACTTATTAGTGATATTTCTCTTTCTTAAAACCCTCATTTTGTGAATTAATTATTTTACATTATTTAAAAAAAAAAATTATTTTACATTCTTTATTAAATTTTTTTTAATTCTAAATCATGCATTGCACGAGTAATAATCTAGTTCTCTACTAAGACAAGTCTTGATAAATACCATAGAATTCAATACATGTTACTAGTACTCCACAACAAAATTACAAATTACAATTTTTCAAAAAAGAATTGTTCAACGGTCATTATGAATTTATAATAAAACTTGTAAAATGCTCAAAGAGTATGGAATTTATTTTGTTTTAAATTTTAAAAACTTTTTATTATGAGTATTTTTTTTTTTTGGACAAAGGAGGTTGGAATTTTGACGGCAATTAATAATAATAATAATAATAATTGGCCACAAAGACTTATTCTTTGACGTATTAATTATACTATACATAGCGTGCTACACAATTCCTCAAATAGTCTAATAAAGTGGATTAATAGCTTGAAAAATATATAGGACATGCCAAATAATGTCAATATTTTTATCTAATTTTATACTCCATCCGTTCAAAAAAGAACGACCCATTTGGCCAAAACTTTGTCCCAAAAAGAATGACCCATTTGCATTAAAACACCACCAATTTGCAACAATATTTGTGCAAAATTAGTTTCCCCATATAAAAATTTCATTTTCCATGTTATTTTATTACTTTCTCTCTCTATTTTTTTACAAACCCCATTTAAATTTTTCTTTCCAATATATTTTTACTTCTTTTTACTTAATTTTCTTAATACCCGCGTAATTAACCCAAATGGGTCATTCTTTTTGGGACGGAGGGAGTAGTACATAAATATTTTCTTGGTAGTTGCCACTAAGATAGCGAAGACTTCCATGGCCTAGAGTTGGTGAGTCTTTCAGATTTAATACGGGTATAGAATTAAAAGAAAACCAATTGACTTGACTCTTTGCTGCAAAAATTACAAGGTCAATGCAATGGTGATCAGTCAACTTGTCGTGTCATCAATGTGTTTTCGTTATCTTGGAATTGAAGGAGAGGGCATTTGACAAGGCGTGTTAAATACCACCATCTAAAATATTCAAAACTGCCAAATTTTAGTGTGAATGGACAATCATGCCCTCATTACTTTACCACTATCTTCCCTCTTGCCATTAATCACTAACACCTTGACACCACCACCCTAATTACGACTAACACCACCGGCAACGACCACCACCACCCTGGTGATGACCCACCACATCCCCATCAAAGACGACCCATCACCTGGTTGTCTTTGACAGGAAGGTGGTGGTTTTTTTTTCCTGATAGTTGTATCAACTGGAGCCCAAAATCGGTTATCAGGCACGTAACCGGTTTTGGCTCTGTTTACCATGGAATCGGTTAAGGTGCACGGTAATCGGATCCGAAAACCAAATCGGAGCCAAAAACCGGTTACCGTGCGTGGTAACCGGTTTTGGGCTCCGGTTATCGCGGTTGCCTAAACAAAAAAAAATAAATAAATAAAAATAAAAACCATTACCTTCCCAGCTACGAGGGAAGGTGGTGGTGGTCAACGCCGGTCGGAAGGGGTTGTGGGTCGCCGAGATGATAAAGGGGTGGTGAAGTAGTAAGGGTACAATTGTCCATTCACGTCAAATATTGACGGTGATGATCATTTTTGTTAGCAGTGTACGTTTAGCTATTCACTTTGAGAATATATTTGTACAAAGGAAAGTATAGTACTTTATTTTTTTAATTTCTTATGCCAATTTACCTCATTACTCGTCATTCAAACAATGCAAAAAAAAAAAAAAAAAAAAAAAAGGGGGGGGGGGGGTTTACTTATTAACCGTTGTTAATAAAAGGGATGGAACGGTATGAGTGGCTTTTAGGCCATTTAATACTTTATATTGACTATTAATGACAAGCTTTCATTCTTACCTTCGATTTTCATATAGTTATTATATCATTCTGGATGCATAGTACGAAGTATATATGTGTTTCGAAAATAAACAAGAGAATAATAGGATAACTCATGCTATAGAAAATACTTTTTGTAGGATTATCATAGTAATTTATTTTGTGCAGTGTGTGATTTCTATAGGCGTGGGTACCTTATATTGTACACATGTTTTCATGGAAAAATCCTATTATACAAATGTAAAAAACATACAGATGTAGTGAAAATGACATACTCTTAAAATATAATGAGCATAAACCTAAAGTAAAAAGAACATATTTACACTAAAAAAGAGTGAAAAGAATATATCACCATGTTCTTTTTGATTGTCAGTGTAATATACTTTTAGGAAAAATTGCCGGGAATAATCCGACCTTTGGCTTATCCGCCCAAAATAATCCCACCTTTCGATTATTTTTAAATAATCCGACCTTTATACCTAATCCGCTCTCAATAGTCCCAACTGGTTAACTAACTTGTTATAACAAGTTACCTACTACGTGTCGGCTTGCGATTGGTCGATAAATTTTTAAAAAAAAATAAAAAAAAAAGTTTAATTTTTTTAAGAAAAAAATTTCAAAAAATTAATTAATTATTTTGAAAAAGCCCCCACCAACCCTAGCCACCCCTCACCACTGCCGCTTGTTCCCGCCGGCCAGATGCCGGACTCCCCTTCCCCGCAGCGTCGACAACCCAAACCCCCTCCCCTAGTGCTGACGCCTCCTCACCCCTTCCCCTGAACCACCAACCTCCATCCCACCGCCATGAAAACCCAATAGAACCAGCCCCAACCTCGAAAACCCCTTCTCCGTCCAATTCCCGGCCCCTTCCCATTCCCTAAAACCCCAGTTCCCGGCCTCGAAAATCCCTGTTCCGATATCGGCAAATATCCCCTTCCCCTGTTCTGATTCCGGTCTCCCTCCCCTTTCCCCGGCTCGAGTTCGACCTCCCTTGCATTCCCCCGCCACGATTTCGGCAGCCCCTCACTTTCACTTCCTCAATTTCGGTCGCCCAAACCACCCACCATAGCGACGGCAACGACGCAAGCTTCGATCTGTTGGTTGCTGCAATTCGACAAGTATCTGTGGTGGCTGGGGCTGGTGGAGGTGGTGGTTGGCTGGTTGGCGCTGTTGTTTTTTTTTTTTTCAATTTTTGTTTAATTTAAAATTTTAGACAAATTATATGTTGACACGTGTACTTTTAACCCAAAAAAATAATAATTACCTTTTTAACCGGTCCCTGGTCACTTAGGACCATTGGGAGCGGATTAGGTATAAAGGTCGGATTATTTAAAAATAATCGAAAGGTGGGATTATTTTAGGCGGATGAGCCAAAGGTCGGATTATTCCCGACAATTTTTCCATACTTTTATTTGTGACATAATGTTCATTGCTTATTGTAAAATGTTTTTTGAATTTTGTCTTAAAATTATAGTGGATATATATATCAATAATGTTCATTACATAAGTATTTATCTTGTTCTTTATTAATATACATATGTTCTTTAGATACACAAAAAAAATATAGCTATGTGTTCTTTAAAAAATAGCTATATGCTCCTTACAAAACAGTTACATATTCTTTTCACATTATTTGTCTATACTAAGCAAGGTAAAAACTGCCATGTACCTTAAATTTTTCATATTTTGTGTATAGTGGTGTTGTATATGGTAAAATAAGAAATTTTCTATTATCCACTTCATACTTCTTTGACTAGACACAATATTTTAATCTACTAATAGTTTAAATTATAATAGAGTTCAAGTACACTCTACTAGTACAAGTAGTTTGTTTATAAGTGGCAACAACATTCAATAAATTTGCCATAACTCCTTCCCCATTTCATTGAAACAAAAACATTGACTTTCCAATAGTATACTCTAATTGAAAGTCATGGCTGAGGTAGGAAGAGTGCAATCCATGGCATCAAACACAATATCCGAAGACACCATCCCATCAAATTTCATATGGCCAGAAACAGATCAACCTGCTATCACAACCATCCAAGATAATAATTTCGAAATCCCGGTGATCGAGCTCAACGATACAGATGAAGATAGGCTAGTCAAGTTGATTGCAAAAGCAAGTAGCGAAACCGGTTTATTTCAAATCATAAACCATGCAATACCAAGTGAAGTTATTGAGAAATTGCAGAAAGTTGGGAAGGAGTTTTTTGAGCTGCCACAACAAGAGAAGGAGAAGTATGGGAAACTTCCTGGGTCAATTGAAGGATATGGGACTAGCCTTCAGAAAGAAGATGAAGGAAAAACAGGGGTGAAAAAACAGGGTTGGGTTGATCATATTTTTCATAGGATTTGGCCTCAATCTGCTATTAACCTCAGATTTTGGCCCAAGATTCCTGCATCTTATCAGTAAGTTTTTATTTTTAATTTTATTATTTATTATTTGTTTTATTTCTAATTTTAATTACTCTTCTTATTCTGTAATAATTGACAGAGTATCAATACCATAAATCATCATTGTTAAAATTTTGAAACTTTGATAAATTCAACACTATTTTACTTCTTAATATTTTACTTTATGTAATGTCTAAAATAGATGGTCAAAGTTCTAAAAAAAATCGCAATTATTTTATAATATTGTTTTGTTCCTTGACCATCTTGACCATAGACCATGCTCAAGTTGATATATTTATTTATTTATTTGGTAACCATTTAAAATAAATGCAATTGACTATAATGTACAAAATAAATTAAAATTGAAATGGGTCAAATAAAAAATCTGAATTGGATCAAAAAACAAACCAAATGTCTAAAAGATATGCATATGACCAAAACAAAGTCAACAAATATTAAGGTAAGGTTGAAATTCTTGTAAACCTATTTTGTAAAATAATAATATAATATCATTGGACATCTAGCTTACATATCTTATTAACTGTAACGTTGTAATGTTGATAAACATGAAAATCACCCTATTCATTGAGTTTTATATTATCCTACAAAAAAGATTAGACAACAATTTCATGTATAACGGTCCAAATTGCTACCAACTAGACCATAAAACTATTTAAATGTGCAGGGAAGCCAATGAAGAGTATGCTAAGTATTTGAGAGTTGTAGGAGACAAGCTCTTCAAATGTCTCTCACTAGGACTAGGACTTGAAGGCCATGAACTAAAAGAAGGTTTAGGAGGTGATAAGTTAGAGTACTTGATGAAGATCAATTACTACCCTCCTTGTCCTCGTCCTGATCTAGCCCTTGGTGTTCCGGCTCACACGGACATGAGCGCCATCACATTGCTCATCCCTAACGGTGTTCCGGGCCTTCAAGTTCGTAGGGATGGTGGTTGGTGTGACGTGAAATATATTCCTAATGCTATAATTATCCATATTGGTGATCAGATCGAGGTTTGTCTTGACGACTTTCTTGTATACTTCCTCTGTTTTCACCTTTTTTTAATAGAATCTATCGTTATAATTTGACTTTTAATACGTGTGAAGTTGATTTTAGTTTACTTCATATATATTAGTCCATACCATTTTTTTATATATATAATAATGCAAGGTTGTGCTGCATAAATACTTTGGTTGGCAGATCATGAGCAATGGAAAATACAAGGCTGTTTTGCATAGAACAACCGTGACCAAAGACAGAACTAGAATGTCATGGCCAGTGTTCTTGGAGCCGCCGTTGGAGCATACCGTCGGACCGATTCCTAAGCTCGTCAATGACGAAAATCCGGCCAAATATAAGACTAAGAAGTATCGAGACTACACTTATTGCAAGTTCAATAATAAACCACAGTAGTAAATTAAACCAAGCAATGTTATTAGTCCATGAATAATTGTGCACTTTGTAGCACAAGGGATGTAGCTATGCAACTTTGTATTCTAGTTTAATCTATTGAAGGTCAATGTATGTTGTATTTTCTCTTTTAGAATAAGTGTTACAGCTGAACAATTTACAAGTTACAGAATAATTTTCTTCTTATAAAAGTGATTTGTGTACTAGAGTGTACAATCTAATAATCAATCAATAATAATGTAGTTTTATTTTTAAGAACTTGAGATGGCTTTTATAAATGGGGGGTTAGAATTGCCATAAAGAGGGGGAAAGCAACGGTGGACGAGTAGTGGTGTATATAGAGATGTCAATTCGAATGTTCGGATCAGGTCTGATGAGGTCAGGTTGGGTCGAATCTATTTTTAATGTTGAGTCATATCGATCAATTTATTGCGTCTACGTGAATTGAAATCAAATCGGATATTTTTTGGGTCGGTTTTGGATCAGGTCTAGTCGGGTGTGGTTTTAATGACTCTAGATGTATGTATGTAAGATAATTAAGTCGGGTGTATATAAATAAAAGTGATTTTGGTTTGGAGAACCTTTACCAAAAAAAAAAAGGGACTTCGGAATGAGTTTTTTTTTTTTATTTATTTATTTATTGTGTACAACTTTGGAATGAGTTTTATTGATAAAAATATTGATAAATTAGGTGGCATTTTACATTTCACCATAGTACATGCATGAGACTATCTCATATTCTCATTATAAAAATTGTCTATTAAGGAAGAAGCTTAGTTGGTGGATTAAAATGTCTATTGTGAATTTTCTTTGATATAAAACATAATCAACTAACATCAAATGAATCTCATTAATCTCAATCAAATTATGGTATAAACATTTATGAAATACAAAACAAAGAGAAATAAAGTTAAAGATATTTAAGCCACAATCACATAACAATTACGAATCTGTCAAAATCCAAAGAAACAAATTAAAGACATTGATCAAAGATGATTAAGTTATCGAAAACACACTTTTTTAATGAAATATTTGCAAGAGAATGCAACTCTTTAAGCGGCTTATTGGATAAAGATATTTGTAATCTTTAGTTGAATGATGCAAGTGATTAAGTGCAGGTGCATCCATCTCCACAACACACGTCTCCACATCTGATTGTAGGCTTCCATATAAACGAGCAGCACCGACAACCTTGAAGAAAAAATAAACGAATTGAACATATTAATATCATATTTAGGCTAATTCGGATTCGGGATCAGTTTTGGGTGGTTAGGTTTCAGTCCTCTTCCGATTGTTGTTGTCGAGGATCGAACATGAGTTTTTCCTACCAAGTATAGTCTCAATCACCACTACACCAACAGCCAACTAGTTATACATACTACTATGTAGGTGTATGGATCAATCAATGAAATAAACATATAATTAAGGCTATTCTTTTTATTTATTTATATTTAATTACCATCTCAACTCTATATTAATTTATATGAGTAAGATTAGTTTACATGAACAAGATGGAGTAACTAGTTGTACCATAGACATGATCTAATATAGATCTAAGAAGTTGCACGATTTTGTCTCCGCTAAAAGAAGAAAAAAAATAAACATAACATACAAGTTTATCAAGGTGATAAAATTGAAATACAAAATAGGCGACACATGTTAATTTCTAACATGGAATTTATAAATAACAATCAATTAATCCTTTAATCAACAAAATTAATGAAGTACTTTCACCGGAAGAAATTCAAGTTTATCACCGTGATAAACATGAAAGTTGCAATGCAAATCATGTGGCAAACTTATAAGCATATATCGATCATCAATGTAGCATTATTATTATCCTTGTCACAAAAAAAAAAAAAAAAAAAAAAAAAGTAGCACTATTGTGCCATTGATCAGTGTTTACCGTTAAAACCACGAATGTAACTAACGTTTCTACTATAAATCTGCTAAATATGTTAGTGGTTTTATGATTTATCCAAGATATTATAAGTCAAATGTGCATTGATTTTGTATACAAGTATATGGTTTATTAAGGAGATAAATTGGGGTTTATTCCTTTTATTATTGTAATGAATCATACAAAAATAGGTAAAATTATGATGGAAAAATCACCTTGAGGATAATAGACCATCTCCTTGGTATGAGATTGAGGATTAAAATCGGCAATTGGGGTCTTTGGATCCCTTCTTGCTGCAGCAGCAATGACGGACATCAGTAAAAGACAACTTAGTACCATAACAACAGCTACAACTACGACATTTCCTCTCTTAGCCATTTCTTTCTTTTGATTTTGAAGTATTTAGCTTTGTAGTGCTTTAAAAGTATATTAAGTATGATGTTCGTATTGCATCTCATTCATTATATAGGTGACATAGGGGTAGTACAAACCGTGGTGTCTATTTTTATATACTACCTCGCTGTGTTTCATAAAGAATTGCAATATTTTGAATAGACACGCTTGCTAATGTACAATACTACTTTGAGCGAGGTTGATATTTGAAAAATATACATTAAGATAAACTCAACAATATGTTACCTACTAACATTTGTTTTCATATATTAAGCTAAAAAAAAGGGATCAAAGTGAGAAATGAGAATAATGTTAAAAATCAAAATGTTGCAAGTAATTTAAGACAGAAATAATAATACAATGAAATAATACATGAATAATAGCCAAATAAGGAAAATAACAGTTGCATAAGCGTCAACTTGCTAGGTGCCATACATACTATCCTATATACTTGTAATAATGGAGTAGTCATTTTTTGACTTTCCACCACAATGCCACGAAATCTAATCCTATTAATTCTCAACGGTTACTCATTCCATAAAATAACGTAGAGAGTGAGGAATAGCTCAAGTGATTAGAGTCCTCTTCCCCCCCCCCCATTCTAGGAGGTCCTGGGATCGATTCTCACCCCCGCCCTTGTGGCTCTTTAAACACCAAAAAATAAAAAAATAACGTACAGTATGTAGTAAACACTTTAATATCACTCTCTCCATCTTTAAATGTTGTTCTTGTTTTTAAAAAGTAAAAAATAGAAACAACTTTTAAAGACCGACTTCCAAACCTTAGCAATACTCGAAGTTTACATTTTCATCCTTATGTTTGCTCGTGTGAATTAACCATAATGGGTATAGTCTGATTTTGTGCGGAAATGCTACTCGTTCCTTGCACGGGCGGGCAAATTAATGTGCCTCAACCGTAATTTTGCCATTTCCATGGCTCTTTTGCACGGACAAGCACGTGTCCGCGAGCACGGTCGCGCTCCCATCTTCTCCAAGAAAATATCATGTATTAATAATTTTGCCTTTGTTTTTCGCTTCCAAGTTGGCTAGTTGCGAACACACTATTACTCCACTTGTGTAGAGTTCATGATCGAGAGAATAATTACGAATTGAAACTACTACAATCCAAACCAAGTTCGTTGTTTATATATTGATCTCACACAATAAATATCATCTTCTTAGTTGTTTTATTTTGTTACATTCTACTCTGTATTTCTTTTTCATGAATTGTTAATTTTAAATGCCATCTTTAATCAATGAAATTAGTGTTCTTTAAGCTTTCTTTCAAAATAAAGAAGTAAATTCCACCATATATGGATTTATAATGTGTTCATATATTGGTTAATTCCCTCAAATATCACTACTTTTCAAACAATAATAAGATGTTAAATTTAACAAAATGACTTGTCCCCCTAGTAAATATATATAAAACCACGGTACCACACATAATTACACAAGAATCATTGTATAATGTATCCTACGTAATCCTACCAATTGGTAATCAGTGGAGTAATCCTACTACTTGGTAATCAATGGAGTAAGGCTAAAAAGTAATGCTCCATTACACATGAGTAACATGCTAATAACTCTCCAGATATACGAAAAAGAGCACAATATCATCAGCACATACGATAAATTGCACTAAGAGCCTACACCACTTAAAATTGTCATCATGACATGAGGTAATTAGCATAATATGATAAGATCAACCACAATTTTAGCGAGAACAGATTTTAGAAGCTAAACACTTAAATATATTAAAGAGCTTATAATTTGCATGTCCATAAACTTTGGATAACTATTTTATTTATTTATATTTCTTTTTGCTCTTTTCATTCATTAACACTTTCTTTCCTTAAACATAAAATAAAAATAAATAAATAAATAAAATAAAAACTTTCTAGAAGTACTAATAATATCTCTACTTAAAAAAAAAGATTCGATTTTGAGATTAGGCCATACATTTGCAAATTTTCAAAAGTTTGTAAAGTTGCATCGTTGACTTTGAAACACCACCATTGTCTATTAGTACTGCCAATGGCAAGATTGACAACGCATAAGTCAATTAGTCAAAGACTTGTATCAATTGTTGGAGTTGGGGACCAATACAAAAATGCATAAAATCTTGTACTCGTAGTGATTTTAATTAGTAAACTATAGTTTACTTTTATTTCAATTAAATTCCTTAGTAATTTTCCCAGCAATTCCACGGTCTACACTTTCTAATTAATTCATACACTCATACTCCATAATTCATATTACAAAACTTGTATCATGTGTGCTTTCTAGTTTCCATTGTAAGGCCATCTTTTAATCTAGCTAAATAGCTTAATATGAAATGATTAATATTTGTTTATTTAAACCAAGGAGAACACCCTATTAAGTTAGAAACTCATGAGATCTAGTCAACAGAGTTAATAGGCAAGGTCACTTAAAAGTGGTGGGAAAATCTGAAAATGTAAGAAAAACATCACCCCCTGAAAAGTACTTGGATTATTTTTTTTTTTTTTTTTTTTTTTTTTTTTTTTTTTTTTTTTTTTTTTTTTTTTGTAAGAAGAATGAGACTCATTTGATTAGGAGATTAGAAAAATCCCTCAAATGAGTCTCATGAGACTTGATCCCTAGATCTCAGGAATACGAGGTGTGAGCAATATCACCTCAACCTCAGTTTATATCTTAAAGATACATATCAAGATTTTACTATAAACACATCATCTAACAATACGGCCCGTCAAACTTGGGAAATTTTTTAATCTACTTGTCATAGCCGTCAACCGATACAAACCTTAACAACAGCACCAAGACACTAGAAGTCTAGAACATCCATTAGTTTAAAGCACTCACAAAGTCACAAGTTCACGTGTTTCACTCAAAGAGCTAAACCAAAGACCTCTGAATTTCTAGATTTCGAGAAAAACAAACAACCACCCACCCACCCACCCACCCAACTTACCTTCAAAGCCCTTTCTATTATCTCCAAATTGCCAAATGTAAATACATGATATAATCAATTGATCAAAGAATGATACCTATTTTTGCATTAATTCTATACATTCTTCTTTTCAGTTCTAAAATCTGCTCTGCAATTGACAGTATTACACCTACACAATTCCTAAAAGACTCAGAATCAATACTTTCTAAAAATAGCATTTTCAAGCTAGGATTTTTCAGCCCTCAAAACTCTTCCAATCGTTATGTTGGAATCTGGTATAATCACCCTTCTGAAATGGAAGTTGTATGGGTAGCTAACAGGAACAATCCCCTCACTGATACTTCTGGTGTACTTAAGATATCACTCGACGGAAATCTGCAAGTCTCTGATGCAAAAAATCAGACTGTTTGGTCATCCAATGTCACTCATCCTACAGCCGGTTTTGTAGCAGCCCAACTTCAAGATTCTGGAAACCTTGTTATCCAAGGATTCCCGAACAACACGAGTCGTGGCAATGGGACGATCATATGGCAGAGTTTTCAGCATCCTGCAGACTCAGTCTTACCAAATATGAGGTTCATTCTTAACAATAATTCTGAATTCAGGAAAGTCCTGCAGGCTTGGAAAAGTCCTTCAGATCCATCAGTTGGAAGGTACTCAGTTGGTACTTAACTCTTTAGGTGTTTTTCAGATTATCATCTGGGATGGGGATCGCCGTTATTGGCGAAGTGGACCTTGGAATGGAAACATTTTCATGGGAACAAGATATCATAATACTGGTTATGGCAATATACTCATTAACACCGGGTCATTTGCACAGGAGGAAGTAGGAGGGATGCTTTCTCTGGTTTTTACAGGTGCGAATGAGACTTTGTTGCCTCGTTATGTGATAACTGATCAAGGGATATTAGCTGAAAGGTGGTGGGATGATAGCAAGAAGAACTGGGGAATTGCGTGGCATGCCCCGGAAAATATATGTGACACTTATGGTATGTGTGGAGAATTTGGAAACTGCAACCCTCAGACTAAACCTATTTGCAGCTGCTTGAAAGGGTTTGTGCCAAAGAACGAGGAGGAATGGAGGAGAGGAAATTGGAAAAATGGGTGTGTGAGAAGAAAAAAGTTGCAATGTGGGATTCAAGGGGGAAAAGAAGATGGGTTTCAGAGGTTAAAGATGATGAAAGTGCCAGATAATGCTGAATGGATTGTAGGTCTGAATCCAGATCAGTGCAGAACCACCTGCCTGGCAAACTGCTCTTGTTTGGCTTATACACATGATACCGGTACTGGATGTATGAGATGGAGCGAGAACTTGATTGACATAGAGGACCTTTCGCCTGGAGGAGTGGACCTATTCATTCGGCTTGAACAATCAGAGCTAAGTAAGTTAATCATACCTCTTTGAAATTTCGAATGCTGGACTCTTTGGGATATAATATGCTTCTCAATTCTCATCTTCCCACCTAGTAAAAAAGATCATGTTAGTATGCATATGTAAAATAATTTCCTCTGCTTTGTAGGTACTAGTAAGAGAAAAATAGCAATCATAGTTGTGTGTGTGACTTTAGGAACAGCAGTGATTGCCACTATCATGTACTTCCTGTTCAAATGGAGAGCTCGGGAAAAGGGTAAACACACATCGGATAGATATAGAAAATCTAAATCAATACCAGAGAAGAAATCTGGGAAGAAAGCAGCAACAAATTCATATGTATTCAGAGACAAAACCCAAGTTATGATTGAAGACTTACAAGTGTCAAAACTTGAAGATCTGATCATAGCAACAGACGGCTTTAGTGAGAGTAACTTGCTCGGGAAGGGTGGTTTTGGCCAAGTATTCAAGGTAAGAATGGGTTCAATTCGAACATATTCTATGTAGTCTAAAATGCAACAAAACTTAGCAGGAGATAATCTGATGTTATTTACAGGGTAAACTAGAAAATGGTCAAGAAATAGCAGTAAAAAGGCTTTCAAGAGCATCTGGGCAAGGTGTAGAAGAATTCATGAATGAAGTTGAATTGATCTCAAAACTTCAGCACCGGAATCTAGTCAAACTGCTGGGATGTTGTGTTGAAGGGGAAGAGAAAATGCTGATATATGAGTACATGCCAAATAAAAGTTTGGATGCTTTTCTATTTGGTTAGTATCACAGCAAAATATTTCCAGTCTAACATAGTCTTCAACACCTGAAACTCACAAACTGATTTTTTAACAGTGATATCTATTATATAGCATACTGTCAAAAATTTAAAAATCACAACATAATTTTAATTTTACTTCCTCCTTTTCTTTATTGTGTGGCTTGTTCTGGTACCATTTGAGCAGATCCACAGAAGCAGGAGCTTTCACAGTGGCATAAACGCTTCAACATTATACAAGGGATTTGTCGCGGTCTACTTTACCTTCATAGAGATTCCAGATTAAAAATTATTCATAGAGATCTAAAACCAAGTAACATTTTACTTGATCAAGAACTGAACCCAAAAATTTCAGACTTTGGCATGGCTAGGATTTTTGGTGGTAACCAGGACCAAGCTAGTACTCAGAGGGTAGTCGGAACATAGTAAGTACTCTGCATTTTGCTCAACTATATACCAATCCAAACACATAGTCATGCTATTTATCAACATATTATCTGATACAATTTTCAATCTACATGACAGCGGATACATGTCTTCAGAGTATGCAATGGAAGGACACTTTTCCGAAAAATCTGATGTATTCAGCTTTGGGGTGTTATTACTGGAGATAGTAAGTGGAAAAAAGAACAGCAGTTTTTGGTATCAAGAAGATTTTTTAAGTCTCTTGGGATATGTAAGTTATCCTAGACAGCAAGTTCTAACTTCATAGTAACTTTACTGCAATTTCGTACTTAATCTAAATTCTAATGAACACAATGATTTCAGACTTGGAAACTGTGGAATGACAACACTATCGAAACACTGATAGATCCAACGATTTCAAGTCCAGACTTCCAAGAGGAGATTCTAAGGTGCATACATGTAGGGCTATTGTGTGTGCAAGAGATTGCTAGAGATAGACCAAACACTTCAGTGGTTATGTCCATGCTTGTCAGAGACATTATGGATCTTCCCAGTCCAAAAGCACCCGGATATACACAACGCCAGATATCAGCTGACACCGGTTCATCTCAAATCACAGATGAAACTTCTTCTACGAATCATGTTACAATTACAACTTTGACTGCCCGATAGCACAATTATGTATGAAGAATGAAATGAACCCTCCACACTCTTTTTTTAGGGTGAGGAGTTGAAAACATGGATCCCTTACTATGAGTTCAGTATGGTCAGCAAAATGGTGAACAATATGTCTCTTAAACTTACAAGTAATATACTCATGTTTTTAACTCTGTCAGTCACTCTGTAACGCCATATTCTACTACAGAGCATAACTTTGATCTGTTTGGAGAAAGTAACATGTAAAAATATTGATTTGTGATAGCATTATTATTATTATTATTATTATTTGAATATATTTGTGATAGCATTATAAACTGCAAAAAAAGAATTTATTTATAAGAATATGGTTCAAAGAATAAAAATATAATACAGCTAATATTTACTCTAAAGATCTAGGACACGTTCAAAGATCAATTACTGCCAACTAATTGGTTCTTATTAGAACATAGTTCTCCCGGAATTTTTTTTTCGTGAATGTGAGAGTAAAGTAGTGATCCTTATAGTTATAGTTACTTGAATTATAAGATAAACTCAAAGGGACAACCCCAGTATAAAGTGAAGTGGACAAACTTTAAGAAACGTACATATTACTCCGTATCAAAATTCAGAGGCTGCTCCACTAAAATAATTGATTTCATGGAATTTTTGCTCCTACAAATTTGGGGTTGTAATCAAGCCAACCAATTTAAATAAATTCCATTGTTGACTCTGTGGGATCATCATTGTTGCTGACAAAATAATCCTTGTGACTTATTTTATGGTCAAATGATAGGCCCAAATAATTGAGCATGATGGTGATTTTTATTACTTAGGTCCTAATCAAATACTAGCCACTTTTCCAAGTAGTTTCCCTTTCACATTTTACTAATTTGACTATTTGAGTCATATATACCAGCTACCAAGTTTTAGGATGTAGACTCATTCAAGAAAAAAATAGTAATGCTACTAATGAGTAAAGTTTATATTCACAAATCACTGTAATTAGAGATAATTACAAGAGAGTAATAGCTACTTAGCTTGCACATGTAAAGGATATCGAGAAAGTACTCAAGAGTAGCTAATAAGGCGGCAGATTAATTAGACTATCTACAGACTAAAGTTGGCTAACCAAACCGACTACTCGGTGAGACCTTAAAACAGTTCTTAAGCACTTCTTATTATTAATCATTTTTATTCTAAAGCAACTTAAGCTCATTGGCTTCCTGCCAAACCTTAATCCATCCAACTCACATGTCAAAGTTGACAACCAGGTCAAAACTCCCGAATATAAACATATGAACCAAACTATACAACCATGTCGGCAAGTCCATAAGTTTTCAATGGCAAGCTCTAGACCTCACAAAGTCACAATACGAAGTCAAGCATACCTGTGGTGCTAAACAAAGAGAAGACTTGTGCTTCAAACATTAAAGATATTTAAACAATTAGCCAAAATCAAATCATATGATTCCATGTAACTTCGACTTTAATTATAAAAAAAAAAATGATTCAAATTTATGCATTTTTTCTTTACATATTACCACTTGGTTTAGAATTATGCTCAGCGGCCACAGCCATAAGCAGCATAACACCAACACAGATCCTAAAAGACCCAGAAACTATAGTCTCCAAAAATAGTTTATTTAGGCTTGGGTTTTTCAGCCCTGCTAATTCGACAAATCGCTATGTTGGTATCTGGTATAATCTCCCTTCTGTAAAGGAAGTCATATGGGTAGCTAACAGGAATAGTCCTCTCACTGATTCTAATGGAGTGCTTAGATTATCAGTTGATGGGAATCTGCAAGTTGAGAATTCAAGAAATGTGACACTTTGGTCTTCAAATGTCACTCATCCTGCCACAAAATTCTCAGTTGCTCAACTTTCGGATTTTGGGAGCCTTGTTGTCCAAGGATTTCCATCCAATGCAACCCCTGAAAATGGGACTATCATATGGCAGAGTTTTGAGCACCCGGCAGATTCAGTTTTACCAAATATGAGGTTCATCCTTACCTCAAATTCTGATTTGAGGCGGGTCTTGCAAGCTTGGAAAAGCTCTTCAGACCCATCAAATGGAAGATTCTCAATTGGCACTAATTCCTTAGGCCTATTCCAGATCATCATCTGGGATGGAGATCGTCCACATTGGCGAAGTGGTCCTTGGAATGGCAACATTTTCATAGGGACAAGATACCATAACACTGGCTATGGTAATATCTTGGTCAATACCGGGTCATTCACACAAGAAACAGTCGGTGGAATGCTTTCCCTGGTGTTTGCTGGTGCAAATGAGACTTTGATGTCACATTATGCAATAACTTATCAGGGAATAATAGCTCAAAGATGGTGGGATGATAGCATTAAGAATTGGGGGATCTCATGGAAGGCCCCAGATAACGTGTGTGATATTTATGGGAAATGTGGGGAATTTGGCAGCTGCAGACCTTATAGTTCCCCAATCTGCAGTTGTTTGAAAGGTTTTGAACCTAAAAACAAAGAAGAATGGAAGAGAGGAAATTGGTCGAGTGGGTGTGCAAGAAGAAAGCAACTGCAATGTGGTCTACCAGGGAGTAAACAAGATGGGTTTCTGAGATTAAGCATGATGAAAGTGCCAGAAAATGCTGAATTGATTACAGGATTGAACATAGATCAGTGCAGAAGTGCATGCCTTACAAATTGCTCTTGTTTGGCTTATGCATATGATACCCAGATCACATGTTTGACATGGAGTGGAAACTTAATCGATGTTGCAGACCTTTCCCCTGGCGGGGTTGATCTATACCTTCGGCTTGCACAATCTGAGCTAAGTAAGCTGGAACCTCCAGACACATTTACTTTCTTCAATTTCTTGCTTCACTACTCTTATTCATGAAAAAAAATAAATTAAGATGCATTTTTGGGTCACTCTAAAACTGTTTTTGCTACTAGTTTAGCTTGATTAGGAGATGGGATCCACACCTGATAGTGAGCTGATAGCTTGTTCTTTTAGCCTAAAAGTCAAAAAGAACAAAGACGGTTAGTATTATAATAAAAATAAATAAAATTCTTCTGATTTACAGGTAATAATATAAACATCAAAGCAATAGTTGCAGCCAGTGTAATTTCAGGAACAGCGGCAGTTGCTGCCATCATATGGTTCCTTTGGAGGAGATCAAAATCGAAAGGTAAAGTGCCATGCTTACCAATCAAGAGAGTTGAGAGAAGCCAAGCAACACCTAACGCACATGTGTTTAGAGACAAGAGCCAAGTTATGATTGAAGACTTGCAAATATTGGAATTTGACAAGTTGGCTGAGGCAACAGACAGCTTCCATGAGTATAATTTGCTCGGAGCTGGTGGATTTGGGCAAGTATACAAAGTAAGAAGTTTTCCAGAGTATTACTAGTAGTCCTTAATTAATGAAGCTAAAAACCTTAAAATTTAGGTGCTCTATTTGTTACAGGGAAAACTGGAAGACGGACAGGAAATAGCAGTAAAGCGACTGTCAAGAGCATCTGGACAAGGTGCAGAAGAGTTTATGAATGAGGTTGCATTAATTTCAAAACTTCAACACCGCAATCTAGTGAAACTGCTGGGATGCTGTGCTGAAGGCGAGGAAAAAATGCTGATATATGAGTTCATGCCAAATAAAAGCTTGGATACATTTCTATTTGGTTGGTCTCTATCATTATAAGTTTATAACAGAAACTCAAAGCATAAATTCAAAGGGGTTAAATAGATAAGTGCAGACTTAGTTTCATATAAAGTACATAAATAAATAACCTTGGTAATATTACACTACATATTTATTACTGTATTTTCATTTCTAATTCCCTTGAGCAGATCCAGAAAAGCGCAAATCTTTAGACTTGCAAAAATGCTTCAACATCATAGAAGGGGTATGCCGAGGCCTACTTTACCTTCACAGAGATTCCAGATTAAAAATTATCCACAGAGACCTCAAAGCAAGTAATATTCTGCTGGATAAAGACCTCAATCCAAAAATTTCAGACTTTGGCATGGCTAGAATTTTCGGGGGTAACCAGGATCAAGCTAGTACTCAAAGAGTTGTTGGAACATAGTAAGTACCCTGCTATTTGCTATTATATTCAGCCAAACAAAAGCTAGGTTTGCTAATCTAACAGCATTGTTTATATTCGATACAGTGGTTACATGTCTCCAGAGTATGCAATGGAAGGACACTTCTCTGAAAAATCAGATGTATTCAGCTTCGGAGTGGTACTGATTGAGATAGTAAGCGGAAAAAAGAATAACAACTACTGGTATCAGGAAGACTCCCTGAGTCTCTTAGGATATGTAAGTTGTTTTTCACTTTGAAAAAAATAAGTCACAGTAAGGGCCAACAAATTCAGAATCCAAGATACATTCAAACTTTTCATTTAACTTAAAGCATAATTAGCTAAGATTGCTGAAATAACAATTGCAGGCCTGGAAATTGTGGAGAGAAGACAATATCATTTTATTGATCGACCCGTCCATTAATAGTGCACCCTTCCAAGCTGAGACAGTAAGATGTATACATGTAGGGCTATTGTGTGTTCAAGAACTCGCCAAAGACAGGCCAAACATGTCAACCGTCATCTCCATGCTTTTAAGTGATATAACAGAGCTTCCAAATCCAAAACCACCCGGGTTTGTTCAACGCCAGCTGTCGTCTGATACAGGGTCATATCAGATCACTGAACAAACTTCTTCCACAAATTATGTTACTGTAACATCTTTGGCTGCTCGATAGTATATCTATTTTTCTCTTTATAAAATTGAATTAACTATGCTTTTCTGGGATGCATAACTTGAAATGTGAATAACCCTTTTTTACTTTGACTGTCCTACTTATCATACTAAGCATCAAATTTTTATTCTGAATATCATCCTTTTTGTTTTATTCAGCACCATATAAAAGCGCATAATTAGTCCCATAACAAGGTTATCAGTATAAACTAGTGATCAATATTTTCATCTCTAAAGTGCCAATATCTTTCCTAATTACTTGATTTAATTAACAGTTATGACTAACACTGGAACAGACAATAATAATGACTTCAATTTCACATTTTGGTCAACACTTCGTGTTTTTTTTTTTTTTTTTTTTTTTTTTGTCTAGACTTTGCAAAGGATGTGACCTGAATATCTCTCATGAATCACATCTATTACTAGACTTTGGAGTTGATTCCAAATTCATTGAACTAAGAGTGAAAGGTAAGAATCAAAACATCATATGATTCAAATACTGATATGAGTCATATGACTATTATGATGGTTCCATCTCTGAAGGCTCCCGTCTTTCCCCCTACTAATTGAAGATGCCAAAAATGCTAGGAACCAAGCTAACATAGCAACGTTTCATCAATTTCAAGTAAAAAAACAAATGATTCACATATATCAACACGACAACAACTAAAATAAAAAAAGAAAAGAGACATCCAAAAGGTACATGTACGCAAATAAAGAAATTAATAACAAATCCCTTTAATTGGAATTTATCGACTTGTATACTATTTTAGAATGTTTGAAAAAAGTTCTCACCTTTCTTAAAAATAAAAATAATTCACGCCAGATTTCAAAATATGCAACACCTAAATTACTCCTAGGATAGATAGAAATGAAACTCAAGACGCAACTAAAACTCCTTTTTTATTTTTTATTCGTGTTTTGGTTCTACCCGCTGTAGACCTGTAAACCAAGGAAAGTTCCAAAAAAAAAAAAAAAAAAAAAAAAGAAAAAAAAGAGAGAGATAGAGAGAGTAAAAAATGGATGTGGGTAAGAAAAATGGTGGAATTATTTGCCTCTAAGGTAAAGTGGGTAAGTCAAACCTAGAAAAATTGTGTATGATAATCAGAATAGTTAAAATAGAAATAGATAAATCAATGACAAATGAACAAAAGGGGCAGCTTAAAAGTTCTTTTTATAAAATCAAGTCACAGTCTTAATTATGAGAGGCTACGAGGCTTATGACATGGTAACTAATATTTCTACATGGAGATAGAATTTCTCAACCTAAAAAAGATGCAAAACTTGGCAAAGTCCATATAGAATTTGTCAGTCAACAAACACTCATAGATATAGAAAACTAAACCTTACATTTAATATTAGTTATTCACATTGTCTCAACTCCACATAATTAAGGATATGACATGATTTCACATAAAGACTCTTAAACATATTTGATTTACCATTCAATTCTCCCATCCTAATTTGAGAAGAACAATCCAATCATAAACCTTTAGTATGATATATGTGTGTATTATTTCTAGATGAGGGCATATGATTTACAACAAATAATGCACAAAACTAATTGTATCCACATACCTTTTTTGATTTGTTTGTCCTTTTTTAAAAAAAAATTCTTGCAGGCTGCATCAGTTTTCACTTCATTTGCATCATCTTGAGGAATTCTCGCTTGATAATTCTTCATACCTTTATTAAAACAATAAAGTGGCCCACCACTTAATGTCACAAGAAAAGTCAAGATCTTTGACCATTTGTGTGTAAAATTTCTGCATTGGTTATTAGCTCTTGGTTAATTTAAATCTGCAACACGAGCAAGAGATACCATCAGCTCTTCTTTCCTTAGCACCAACTAGGATTTCAGAGTAAACCATCCTACACATATATAAAAACACTGTCATCTATTTATGTACTACTACTCTTTTCTGTAAGGATTAAAGTGTTCAACTAACTTGCAATCAACCCACAATAGCAATGAACAAACAAGCATAACAATCAAGAACAACTTTGAAGGAATTAAAGCAAGTAAAAGGAAGACAATGTTACCGTGGGAAAACCCGAGAACCGGGAGAAAAAACCCACCCTTGCACTATGGAGTAATATTGATGATGAATGAACTCAAGAATTACAAGCATGAATTGTATAGAATTCAAATGCTCCTCACAAACCCTCTCAAAACCTCTCTATGTGTTTAAATGTTTGTGAATACTCAACAAAGAGGCTTAGAAAAGGTATATATAGTTTAGGTAGAAAATACAATCCAACGGCTAAGATTAAAGCAAATCGCACAAGCCGAAAACGAAGCGACGAAATAGGGAGCAGGGAGGTTCGGCCGAACCTACCCAGAGTTCGGTCGAACCAGGGGTGGTTCGGTCGAACCTCCTTGGGTTTGGTCACTCCTCCTCTAGAAATGTAAACTGGTTTACCTACTGACTTAAAACCGGGTTCGACCGAACTTTTCACAAGTTTGGTCGAACCTTAACAATAAGGCAGCTTCTATGCAATCTCCTTATGTCTCCATGTATTTATCTATCTCCACACTAATCCTAACAATCTCCCACTTGGAGATAGGATCAAACATGCACCATAGACTACCACATACACACTCCTTCCTCAAGAACACTTAATACATTCATCAAAACAATTTCACCATAGCACAACACTCCTTCAAATTAATGATGGAGTCCAATTGAGGTCCTACACAACCTCAATTTGTCACTAGAAACAGCTTTAGTGAGCATATCCGCCGGATTCATTGAACCGGCAATCTTCCTCAAACACATCGTGCCATCCTTCACCAAACTCCTAGTATAGTGATAACGCCTCTTGATGTGTTTAGTGCGATAATGAAACATAGGATTCTTAGCCAATTGAACCGCACTTTGGCTATCACTATACAACGCACAAACATCTTGTTTCATGCCCATTTCTTCAAGGAAACCCTTCAACCATTCCATCTCCTTTCCCGCTTCCGACATAGCCACATACTCGGCTTCCGTCGTAGACATAGAGACACACTTTTGGAGCTTGCTCATCCAACTAATGGCCGTACCACCAATAGTATACACATACCCCGAAGTGCTTTTGCTTGAATCATAACATCCTCCAAAATCGGCATCAACAAAACCTTCCAAAACAACTTCATTTCTCCTAAAGCAAAGAGCCATACTTGAAGTACCCAACAAATACCTCAATAGCCACTTCACGGCTTCCCAATGTCTCTCACCCGGATTTGACATGAACCTACTCACAACTCCCACTGCGTGAGCAATGTCGGGCCTCGTGCAAATCATAGCATACATCATGCTACCAACGGCCGAAGCATAAGGAACAATGGCCATTTTGTCCTTCTCTTCCCTTGTCTTTGGGCAATCCTCCTTAGTCAACTTGAGCTCACTTGAAAGAGGTGAGCTTCGAGGCTTTGCATCAATCATGTTAAATCTTTTAAGCACCTTCTTGACATACTCCTCTTGAGATAACTTCAACACACCCGTTGAGCTATCCCTAGAAATTCTCATGCCAAGTATTTGCTTGGCCTCACCCAAGTCTTTCATCTCAAATCTTCTTGACAACTTCTTTTTCAAGTCATTGACAATTTCCATACTAGTTCCCGCAATCAACATATCATCAACATACAAAAGCAAGTAGATATAGCCATTGTCATACCTTTGAAAGTAGCAACAATGGTCACCTTCCGCTCTCACGAAACCATTGCCTAGCATGAAATTGTCAAACTTCTTGTACCATTGTCTAGGAGCTTGTTTCAACCCATATAGACTCCGTTTAAGCTTGCACACCAAGTTCTCTTGACCCGGAACTTGAAACCCTTCCGGTTGCTTCATGTAGATTTCCTCCTCCAAATCACCGTGTAAAAACGCGGTTTTTACATCCATTTGCTCAAGAAATAAGTCCTCCGAAACCACTATAGCCAACAAGATCCTTATAGTGGTTAGCTTCACAACCGGAGCAAAGATCTCATGATAATCAATGCCCTCCTTTTGTGAAAAACCTTTCACCACAAGTCTTGCCTTGTACCGAATTGTACCATCCGGTTCTTCTTTCTTTCGAAAGATTCACTTGCACAAAAGTGCTCTCTTGCCCTTAGGCAACTCAACCAGCACCCAAGTGTTGTTTTTCTCCAATGAAGACATCTCATCTTCCATTGCTTGCTCCCACTTCAACGAGTCACCCATGCCCATTGCCTCTTTATAACATTCCGGCTCACCGGAATCCGTCAACAACAAATAATGCAAGGATGGAGAATATCGGTGTGGTGGCTTGATTGTTCTTGATGATCTCCTCACCGTTGGTGGTGTAGATGGCTCTCAATGAACCACAACGGGCTCACCCATAACTACTCGCTCATCCGTTTCCAAGTGATCATCATCATCCGAATCACTTGAATCCGAATCCACCGGAACATGAGCACCATGTTGAGGAGATGCTTGTTGAATTTGCACCTCAACTTCTACCTGTTCAACTTCCTTATCACTTCTAACCTTACCATCTAGCTCAACAAATTCCCGCTCATCTTCAATTGATTCTTTCTCAACGGATTTCCCACCAAAGTTGTCTTTGTACAAAGAGCTCTCATCAAAAGTGATGTCACAATGCCTAACAATCTTTCGATTCTTAGGATCCCACAATCTATAACCATATTTCTCACATCCATACCCGATGAAGTAACATTTGATGGCTTTTGGGTCTAGCTTGTCTTTCTTTTCGGATTGCAAATAGGCCACACAACCAAAGGTCTTCAAGTGAGTGTAGGACACCTCCTTACCACTCCACTCCTCCTCCGGTATCTTGAACTCCAAAGGTACCGAAGGTCCACGGTTTATCAAGTAAGTCGCGGTACTAAGGGCATCCGCCCAAAAACACTTTGGGAGGCCCGCAAACAACCTCATACACCTTGCCCTCTCCAGTAAAGTCCTATTCATCCGCTCCGCTACCCCGTTTTGGCGAGGTTTACCGGGAATGGTCCTCTCCAAAACAATGCCATGCTCCTTACAAATGTTTTTGTAAGCTTCCAACTCATACTCTCCTCCATTGTCGGACTTGATTGCCTTAATCTTCTTGCCCGAAACATTTTCAACCTCCGCCTTCCAAGTCTTGAACTTCTCATTCACTTCCGACTTGTGCTTCATGAAATATACCCATACTTTCCGGGTTGAATCATCAATGAAAGTGACAAAATAGTGAGAACCACCAAGGGACTTGATGGGGTATGGGCCCCAAACATCCGTGTGCACAAGTTCTAGCTTCTCCTTCTTCAAGGACCGTTTGGTTTTTGTGAAAGACACCTTCTTTTGTTTCCCAAAAACACATGTCTCACAAAATTTCATGTCGATTGATTTCAACCCCGACAACTTACCCTTTGAAGCTAGCAATTTCATCCCTTTCTCACTCATGTGACCAAGCCGAGTATGCCAAAGCTTAGTCTCATCATTTGCGGTTGTAGCAATCATGCTTTTACACCCTAAGGTAGTGTACAATGTGCCGGTCTTCGTGCCCCGAGCCACCACCATAGCTCCTTTTGACACCTTCCAAGTACCCTCACCAAACATGGTTCTATAACCGCTTGAGTCTAGTTGACCCACCGAAATCAAATTTTTCCTTAGCTTAGGTATGTACCTAACATCTTCAAGTTTCCATGAGCTCCCACTTGAGGTCTTGATCATGACATCTCCTTTCCCCAAAATTTCCAACGGTTCATCATCCGCAAGGTACACCTTTCCAAACTTGCCACTCTTGAAGTTTTGGAAAATCTCCTTACATGGAGAAGAATGAAATGAAGCTCCCGAATCAAGGATCCAAGACTCAATGGGACTATCAACACTCAAGATCAATGCATCACCGATTTCATCGCTTGATGCCAAGCTAACCGATGAACTAGCATCATCGTGGTTCTTGTGGTTTGAACCACCCTTCTTCTTGGGATTAGGACATTCCCTCTTAGTATGCCCTTTCACACCACAACCCAACACACAATGTTCACCTTCCCTTTCGACTTACTCCTCCCTCTAGACTTCGATCTTCCTCTTTGAGCACCTCTTTGTTGTCTTCCACGTCCCCTACCTTCACTAGAATAAGCACCACCCGATGACTCACCCGAGTTCTTCCTTCTCAAGCTCTCACTCAAGATTAAGTCCCTCACATCATCACACTTCAACTTCGACTTTCCGGAAGAGTTGCTAATGGCGGCTACAACGGTATCCCAACTTCTAGGCAACGATGACAACAAGATCAAGGCCCTCACTTCATCATCAAACTTAATCTCAACCGAAGCTAGTTGAGAGATTATTGAATTGAATTCATTTATATCTTCGGGGGCGGAACCACTATCATTCATCTCAATTTCAAACAAACGACGCATCAAGAACACCTTGTTCATAGCCGATGGCTTCTCATACATATTGGACAATGCTTTGATCACACCAACCGTCGTTGTCACATCTTTGACATTGTAAGCAACACTCTTAGCCAATGTCAATCTAATCACTCCAAGGGCTTGTCTATCCAATACTTTCCACTCCTCTTCCTTCATACCCGATGGTTTACTAGTAAGGGGCAAATATAGGTTCTTTTGATACAAATAGTCCTCTATTTGCATCTTCCAAAACCCAAAATCCTTCCCATCAAACTTCTCAATTCTCAACTTGCCTTCTTCCATTGCAAATCAAACACACAAAGTTCACAATAGGTTTTCAACAACAAAGAATGCAACTTGACACCCAAGACTCAAACTTTGAACACCTAAAGTTCCAAACTTTGAAACTCAATCACAATTTCAAGTTTAACACAAACCCTAAATCATCAAAACACCAAAGATTCAACCTTGGCTCTGGTACCAATTGTAAGGATTAAAGTGTTCAACTAACTTGCAATCAACCCACAATAGCAATGAACAAACAAGCATAACAATCAAGAACAACTTTGAAGGAATTAAAGCAAGTAAAAGGAAGACAATGTTACCGTGGGAAAACCCGAGAACCGGGAGAAAAAACCCACCCTTGCACTATGGAGTAATATTGATGATGAATGAACTCAAGAATTACAAGCATGAATTGTATAGAATTCAAATGCTCCTCACAAACCCTCTCAAAACCTCTCTATGTGTTTAAATGTTTGTGAATACTCAACAAAGAGGCTTAGAAAAGGTATATATAGTCTAGGTAGAAAATACAATCCAACGGCTAAGATTAAAGCAAATCGCACAAGCCGAAAACGAAGCGACGAAATAGGGAGCAGGGAGGTTCGGCCGAACCTACCCAGAGTTCGGTCGAACCTGGGGTGGTTCGGTCGAACCTCCTTGGGTTTGGTCACTCCTCCTCTAGAAATGTAAACTGGTGCACCTACTGACTTAAAACCGGGTTCGACCGAACTTTTCACAAGTTTGGTCGAACCTTAACAATAAGGCAGCTTCTATGCAATCTCCTTATGTCTCCATGTATTTATCTATCTCCACACTAATCCTAACATTTTCTTACTTCAACATACAAATTTCCACAGCTAATGACAGCATTACAATGAAAAAGTTCATTCATGATGGAGAAACCATAATATCCGGTGATGGTACTTTCAAGCTGGCCTTTTTCAGCCCACCACACTCTACAGACCGCTATGTCGGCATCTGGTACAACAAAGTTTCAGAGATGAATGTTGTTTGGGTTGCAAACAGAAACAACCCTCTAAATGACTCTTCAGGTTTATTCAAGATCACAGAGGACGGCGATCTAAAAGTGTTGAATGGTCAGAAAGAGATCCTATGGCAGTCAAATGTCACATATAGGGCCACTAATTTGTCAAAAGCTCAGCTTTTAGATTCTGGAAACTTGGTATTACTCAGTTCTAATAGTACAATATTATGGCAAAGTTTTGATCACCCCACCAACACAATGTTTCCAAAAATGAGTACGACTTTCAACAAAGAAAACTATAAAAATCCTCTTTTACAATCTTGGAGAAGCCCATCGAATCCCTCGGAAGGAAGGTTCTCTCTTCGCCTTGATTCTGTTATTCTCCCAGAGTTTATTATAGGGAACAATGATCGCCCATATTGGAGAAGCGGGCCTTGGAATGGTAACATGTTTATTGGAATTCAGGTTAATTACCCTGACTTCCATAGTCATGGATTGAGTGTTCAAAATGATGACCAGGGAACCATTACAGTGGTGTATTCAAACCCCGAAAATTCTTTGTCAAACATAGAATTAGACTACCAAGGAAATTTAATCCAACAGTACTGGGATGATACTAATGGCAAGTGGAAAGTTTGGTGGCAGGCCCCCTAAAATGAGTGTGGCTTTTACGGAAAGTGTGGAGAATTTGGAAGCTGCAATTCTCTCCAATTTCCAGTTTGTAAATGTTTGAAGGGCTTTCACCCAAAGAACAAAGAAGAGTGGGACAAAGGAAACTGGAGCAGTGGGTGTACACGAAGGACGAGCTTCAATGTGGAGTAAAAGGTGCAAAAGATGATGTGTTCTTTAGGCTAAAGATGATGAAAGTGCCAGCAAATACTGAGTGGTCACCAGGGTTAGATGAAAGCAGGTGCAGAAGCCACTGCTTGAGAGATTGTTCATGCTTAGCTTATGCGTATGACATTGGTGTGGGGTGTATGTCTTGGGGCAGAAACTTGATAGACACACAAGAGTTTTCCACAAGTGGGGCAGATCTTTTCCTTCGTCTGGCACCCTCAGAGCTAGGTAGGAAAACCTTTTCTATTAGGCTCAGTTCTTTTCACAAAAAACTTACTGATCAAGTTAAAATTTGCTAATTTAAAAAGTTTCTAAACATTCAGAAATAACCTGCTTTTAAAAAAAAAATTACTGATGAAAAGTTAACAGTTTATCTAGCATTTACTTCTTTCACGCAATAGAAATTGAAGCTAATCTTACTCATGCAGACAAATTCTTTCTTGTATTCAGGTAAGAACAGTAAAATAAAAATAATTATAGCAGTAACAGGAGCTTCAGTGTCTGCCACCCTTGTAGCTATTGTATACTTCTTGTGTAAGAGGAAGTCTAAACAAGGTAACATTCATTATAAAGTTAAATTCTATCGTTGACATAAATCATTATCCCACAAAGAACAGAGTTGAATATGTTCCAGATTGATGTCATACTTAGACAATAACCAACATATGGGATGCAATCAATTATACTTACATGGCTCAGCATTAAGAAAGACAGTATATATGCAGCTGATGGAAAGATGAGAGAAAATAAAGATCACAACATATTTCGTATAGAAAATAAAATATCAATAAGCAAGGATTTGCAAAAAAAAAAAAAAAAAAAAAAAAAAAAAAAGCAAGGATTTCAAATTTCTCATTAATAAATTGTATAGAATATGGAGTATCTATACCATACAGATTTATCCATATTTATATGACTTGGAAGACTTAAGGCAGATGACACCTCTTTTCTTCTGTTATTTCTGTTCTGAACTATAAGTTCTAATTTTTAACATGCATCAGGAAAGAAAACTGAAAATTATAAAGCATTGTTGAATATTCTTGGCAACAATAAAGCTCTAGTAAACCTCGAAGAGCTATGATTCTTTGAGTTTAAAAAACTGGCCACAGCAACAGACAACTTTCAGGAAAGCAACAAGCTAGGAGAAGGTGGTTTTGGCCAAGTGTTTAGGGTAATATATGCTAGGTTGATTAATTCTTATTATTAAGTACTTCCTAAGCTATTGTATACAATAATACAATACATCATTGTATCCAAAATTTTTATTGAATACAATGTATCATCATATTCAAGTCTCATTCTCAAGATATCATCACTTCATAAAAACCAATCTAAAGTAAATCTCCTCAACTAACATCCAAAAACAATCTAAATTTTGTGATTCAACTGTAAAATAAAAGAGTGCACCAATATGTAATTGTAGACTAAAATCAATTTGATTATATATTACGCAGTATTTTTTCAATATTTGTCACAAAAATGCCACTTGATTGACTAACTTCGTCAATCACTGATATCAACCAGCATTTTCTTCAATTGGTGTACAATTATATGAAAGGAGCTCAATTAAGAGAAATTTTAAACGAACGACTAAAATTCTTCACCAATATGATATTAAATTATAGCAGTCGTTAAAGAAGAAGCATAAAATTAGTTGCAAAAGCAATCAAACAAAGTACTAATTGTAGAAAAACTGAACAAAAACAGCATAAAATCAAAGGTAATTGGACTAAATTATTCAGAATTTCACATTAAACATACGATTAAACAATCAATTGAAATTAAAAAGGCAAAATTTTACAGAAAATGAGATCAAAAGTAAGAGAAATTAGAGAAGAACCTGATACGAAGAGGCATTTTTCTCAAAGTAAAGTGGATTTGCTGGAAAGAATGAAATTAGGTTTCTGGTGAGTAATACGGCGCCGTTTTTTGGTTTTCCGATTTCTGAATTAATCGCAGAGAATGAGAAAGATGGGTGTTTGAGTAACTGGTTGAGTGAAAAGAAAGTAGGAATATTAACGAACTTAAAACGGCTCATTACAATTTGCGGGAAAATTGATTTCAATTTTGTTGGACAACATTATTGCAAATGGAAAGGGTGCTAAAACTAGTTTTTTTGCCACTAGTAATGGGAGCAAACTATGTTTAGTCTTTTTTGCCAAAAGCCCCGTTTATCTTTTTTTATGAACGAAATACTTTTTTTTTTTTTTTTTTTTTTGAAGACAACGAAATACTCTCTTTTTTTTTTTTTTTTTTTGACAAGACGAAATACTCTCTTTGTTTCTCATTAATTGCAACTTTTTTTTTTCATCCGTTTATAATCCTTATTTTGGTCAACTTTTTTTTTTTTTTTTTTTTTTTTGAGGAAAATCTTGTTTATTTCATTAATTATATGTCAATCCTTGTATTGCAAGTAATCTGAAATAAAAGGGGACATGTAAATCATATGACAAAATTGTGATATTTTGGATAAAATCGTTACCAACATTAGCAATTTTCAAACGATGTCGAGTGCAACTAGACACATAGCTATTATTTTGTGATTTATTATTGTTACAATGGTATTTTTAACATACTACTATACTTACAGGGGTATTTTTAATGTATTTTTATACATATATTTTTTAATACTAGAGTATAAGTTGTTTTAGTAGTACTATTTATAGTTATTGTAGGTAACAGTGGTATAATATTTGTACCACTAGAAGAAACAAAATTCACCACTATTTTGTCTTATAGTTGCTATTACTTGCTAGTTGCTACGTAAATAGCACCTATGCGTCAATACTTAACCAACAATGTCACGTTACACGATTTGATTAAATGTTGACCACTTGATTTACTTATTACATTCCAAGTTTATTAAGAAGATAGATAAAATTGCATATATCTCCTATTAATAGGATTGAAAGCATAATTTTTTTATTTTTTTTTGGACAGAATATTGTACATAGTTGTAGACTTGTAGTTGTCAAGTAGTGAAAGATTCCACAGTGCTACTTGCTCGACCAAAAAGTAGCTGATTTGAGATCCAATTTTAAATACAAAACTTAAAATGTAACAAGCTGAAACAAACATTGACCTGAAAAGAAGTTGGCCTGATCACCTAAGTGACTCAAACCGGTTGCAACCAAAGTGATAGTAACTTAACAAAATCAGTTTTAATTCAACCCGAATTAGTTGTAGTAGCAATAGTCTCAACTTCTTTGTAGTAGCTTATACTAAGGCATACCTACCCTCATCCATTTGCTGATAGAGATCATAAGTGGTTACAGGAATACTCCGTAGCATACTTTGTGATGATGAGCAGTCCTTGAGCCTCTTAGCTACGTGACAGCAAACTAGTGCATATTTGAGTTCCTACATTGTCAATCGAAAACCATAGATTCTTAAATCTTGGATCATACACATTACACAACCATGACTCTGGTCTTGCCATGATTGTTGTTAAAATGCTTGTAGGACTGGGCGAACATTGCTTTGGTAGCTGACCTAGTGATTTATGATCCATGCTTCCACGATGAGGTCTTATGGTGCATACTAGTAGGCTAGTAGCCCTATTGTATGTACAAGAATTCCGAAAGACAAGCCAGATGTTACCATGATTCAATGTTATCGAGTCCAAAGCAGCCTGGCTTCACTCTAACTGAATTTTACACAAATCAAAGGTTCTCTCAGCAAGGGCAAGAAGGTGGTTCTTCAAATATTATATCTATCACAACTATAAGTGCTTGATAATTCATATATGTATCAGCATATATAACACTATGATAGGAGCCAATAAAGCTGATGTGTAGATCAAGTTTAGTGTACAACAATTTTCCAACTTCCTCAAAAACATGCCTTTGTTGTCTTAACAAGTTTAGGGTTGCCTATACATCTTGATTCCTCTGAAATTCACCGACAATGTTTCAATCAACATTCACAAATTTACACAAAGCAACATCTTCAAAAACGTGCTCCCTACTATTTCAAATAAAATTTAACAAAAAAAAAAAAAAAAAAAAAAGTGCTCCCTACACTGTCCGATAGTTGTTCAACTTTGACTTTTACATTATTAGATTAAAATTTTGTTGGATTTAAGTTAATATATTTTCTCCATTTCACAATACTTCCTACATACAATAGTGGATTGACACAAATATTATTAAAAAAAAAGTAACAGAGAAAAGTAAGATAATGTCTTCTTGTCCCCGCTTATAATGAGGACAATAGGCACATAAAAAAATTTCCAACAGTAATAATTATTGTGGCATGAGTTACCCAACACAAACACACACACACACAAAATGATTAGCTTTTTTTGAAGGTGATTCCCATCCTCAGATTAAATCATTTATAAGTATCATAACTAGTACATTTCTTCAACTCTTTCCTAGGTATATTCCAACCCAAACTCCACGACCTACAATAGAATATACAATCAGCAAAATTTTCCTTAAATTTTAGTAACACAATATTAACCCCATTTGTATTTCCTACTCAGTTAACCAGCAAAATTGAACTCCATTTGTTATTTGTATTCAAATTTTTCTGTTAAATACCATGTATTATCTGTATTCAATTAGTTTCTTCTCTTTTTTTCTATTGCAACAAACTTCAGCTTTAGACAAAATTATAGCTAGCAAGTTCCTTACAGACCCTGAAACTATAGTCTCTAGTAATGGTGCATTTAAACTGGGGTTCTTTAGCCCCCCTAACTCGACACACCGTTATGTAGGAATCTGGTATAGTAAACTCACCACGAGTAACGTTGTGTGGGTGGCTAACCGGAACAAACCTCTGAAAGATTCAACTGGTGGAGCAATCAGAATATCTGATGATGGCAATCTTCGAGTCCTGAATGCTCAAAACCATACACTTTGGTCCTCGAATATTAATGTTTCTGTCTCCAGCAACACTAACAGAAGTATAGTATCAGAAGCGCAGCTCTTAGACTCTGGCAACCTAGTTTTGGCGGATCAAGAGGGCATGATCTTGTGGCAGAGCTTTAAGCACCCAACTGATACAGCTTTGCCAAATATGAAACTTACTGTCAACAAGAATTCTGACATGAGGAAAATGTTACAGGCCTGGAATGGCCCTTCAGACCCGTCTTCTGGAAGGTTCTCGGTTGGCATTGATTCTTTTGCCTTCCCACAGCTTGTCATTTACAATAATGATCAGCCTTACTGGAGGAGTGGTCCATGGAATGGCCACATCTTTACTGCAATACAAAATAACGAGACTGATGAGTTCAATGATGCCGGTTTCATTCTTGAGAATGACAGGCAAGGTACCATTTCTATAACATATTCTTACACTAATCAGTCAGTGTTATCTAACTATGGGTTGAGCTATAAAGGAACTTTGACTCAGCGATGGTGGGATGAGAGCGAAAGAAAATGGAAGGTGGCCTGGGAAGCACCACACACAAAGTGTGACATCTATGGCAAGTGTGGAGTATTTGGAAGCTGTAATTTGATGAATTCTCCTATTTGCCGGTGCTTGAAAGGATTCAAACCAAAATACAAGTTAGAATGGAGTAAAGGACATTGGGAAAACGGGTGCATGAGAAAAACATCATTGCAATGTCAGAGAGGAAGTGAAAAAGAAGACGGGTTTTTCAGGGTGAAGGCAGTAAAGGTTCCAGACAACCCTGCATGGTTAATTGGATTGGATGAAAATGAATGCAGAAACCAGTGCTTACAGAATTGTTCTTGTATAGCTTATGTATTTGATACAAGTATTGGATGTATGTCATGGGATAGAGACTTGATTGACACAGAAAAGTTGGCTGCAGGTGGTGTGGATCTTCACCTAAAACTGGCACATTCCGAACTAGGTACAGTATCTTTTCTTGTCCGACATATCTTGATGTATGCTTAGAGGTAGCAATACAGTTTTTAAAACCATTTGATTCAGGTCATATTTGGATGGTAAGTCATTCGGTGCTTTTTGGGTTAGGTCATATTTGGATGGTAAGTCATTCGGTGTTTTTTGGAAATATTGTGGAGCTAATTCATTATGGTTTGCAGGGAACAGCAGTAGAGCAGTAGCAATTATTGCAGCAACAGGGAGCTTACTAGGAGCAGCTACAGTTGTTACTCTTATACTTGTTCTGTGGAGAAGCAAAGCCCATAAGAAGCAAGGTAAGACATTCATAGTTGCAGTCAAAATAGCTTCAATTCATTAGAACATTAGAAGAGCATAACCTAATGTTTCTGCGGTTTTTGAATTTAACATCTCAAGGAAAGAAACTTCAGAGGAGAAAAACAGTTACAGATATTCTTGGAATAGACGAAAACCAAGATCAAGTTGAGGAGGTTCCACTGTTTGAATTCGAAGAGGTGGTAACAGCAACAAACAACTTCCAGGACACTAACAAGCTTGGAAAAGGTGGATTCGGTCCAGTTTACAAGGTAACTAATTTTCTGATGAAAAAAGTCACAAACATAAAGGTGTAAAACTCACTTTAGAATTTGGATTTGTAGGGAACATTAGAAGATGGACAAGAAATTGCAATCAAGAAACTTTCAAAAGCCTCAGGACAAGGAGTACAAGAGTTTATGAATGAGGTGCTGGTGATATCTAAACTTCAGCACCGAAATCTTGTCAGACTACTGGGCTGCTGTGTGGGAGGAGATGAGAAGATGTTGATATATGAATACATGCCAAACAAAAGCTTGGACTCACTTCTCTTTGGTTTGTATCACAATATCTGACATAATCTTGCATTCATTATTAGTAGTCAAAAATACAAATTTAATCCACTAATTATGACTTCTCTATTAATCACAGATCCGGTGAAGAAGGAGCTACTACCCTGGAAGATACGCTACGACATCACTCATGGAATATGTCAGGGACTCCTTTACCTTCACAGAGATTCTAGAGTAAAGATTATTCATAGAGATCTTAAAGCAAGCAACATTTTGTTGGATAAAAACCTGAATCCGAGAATTTCAGACTTTGGCATGGCCAGGATTTTTGGGGAGAAACAAGACCAAGATGACACCAGAAGATTGTTGGTACATAGTAAGTACAAAAAACATGCATGTTCATTCTAGTTTTCATTTATCTTTGAACTCAGAAAGTCATGTTTCGATTGATAATGCAGTGGATATATGTCCCCTGAGTATGCAATGGAAGGGCGATTCTCAGAAAAGTCAGACGTATTCAGCTTTGGAGTCTTGTTATTGGAGATTGTAAGCGGACAAAGGAATAGTATTTTCTGGTACGAGGAGGATTCCCTAAGCCTGCTAGGATATGTAAGTCTTTTATAACATTAGAATTATTCAATTAGGAAATGCTTCGTACATTGACTGGCTGACTCGTGACTAAATCACCTGTTTTTCTCTCAGGCATATAAATTGTGGAAGGAGAACAATGTTATTTCTCTCATTGATCCAGCCATTGCTGATACATACTTCTCCGGACAGTCCGAAGAGATTCAGAAGTGCATACAAGTCGGCCTATTATGTGTAGAAGAATCTGCTCAAGATAGACCAAATATCTCTACTGTTATCTCAATGCTTCGAAGTGAGTTAGCAAATGTTCCACATCCAAAACCACCTGGCTTCAGTCACAGTCAGAAAATAAGGATGTCGGTTCATCTTTCGGACAGAGCCAACAGAGTTCATCTACGAATCATGCCGCTGTTACACTTGTAAGCGCCCGATAACACAGGGAATGTAACTAGCTAACATGGTTTCCTAGGCCAATGTGTTGTAATCTAGTACTATTGCTTATAAATTACATTATTAGCTCGAGTGATGCCTTGAGTTCTTGAAGTTAGAGAAGGGATTATATTATGTGGTAAATGAACAATGCCTTAAAATTTAACAAGTATATCTTGCAGAATAAACATCCATCTAATCTAACATCCATCTAATCTAACATATTAATTAGGAAAGCAAAAATCTGTTTTCTAAATTGTATCAAGTTAAACGTGCTGTATCTTGCCACTTCAGTACAATAGATATCAGACAAATCAAACAGGACCTCTGTTAACATTTTTGTCTTGCAGCAGGACAGCGACGACCATTTTGTAACTTGCCACTTTTACCTAGCTAGTTTAGTACAGAGTAGCAATAATTCAATGGCCTCACTTCTCCAATAGTGAATTAGACTAAAAATAACCAGTACAGCATTGATACACACACTAAAGTCTACTCCCTAGATATTCGACCTCCTAGCTGCACATTGTAACCTTCCAGCACCAAAGTTTGACATCAATTTTTATCCTTGAATCGCCACTACCAGTCTTGCGAAATTATAGTGAAACGCTAAACATCGCCCGCAATTTACCATATAAAGCCCACAAATATGATATGATTTGACCATTATGCCCTTTTTCTAAAATTGAAATAATCTCGGTGTAAAAAATGTGGAGCCGTACTGGCTCGCCGGGGGAGACCGGATGGCAGGCCGGAGATGCGGGGGACGCCGGAGGTACGTCGTCGTCGACGGAAAACGAGGTAAGTCACCGTTAAAATTCACGGTTTATCGTCGGAGTGGCTCCGGCGCCTAGGGTGGACGCCCAAACCGTAGCCTGGACGTCCAAGCCGGACGCCAGAACCACCAGAGTGGCGTTCAGCCCAGACGCCCAGACCACCAGACTGGCGTCCTGGGCAGACGCCACTCCACTGGGTGAGGCGGCCCTGCCAGGCGCCAGTCCAGTGGCTGTGGCAGCCCTGGCAGACGCCACCTTTAATAATTATTTTTTTTTTCTTTTTTGATTTTGTTGTTGTTTTTTATTTAATTTTTTTGTAAAAAAAAATCGAAAATGATTTTTTAAAAAAATTCGAAATGGGTTTTTTGTAAATTAAATTTGAAAATTCGAAATAGGTTTTTTTAAAATTAAATTTGAAAATTCGAAATGGTATATTTTGAAATTTAGTTTGAAAATTCGAATTGGGTTTTTATAAAAATTAAGTTTGATTATATATAATTATGTTTTTTTTTGTGTTAATTCTGTGGAAATATAGAAATTAAATGTATTATCCGTTAAATGTATTTATTGTAATATATAATTGATGCAGGAATATGGTGGAGACGGAAATGATTACAGTGGGATATTTGGACATGATGGTCCATTCGAAGAAGCTCAACAGGCGATTGATTGGGCAAAACAGGTTGCAATTGCAGCTGGATTTTGCTTGGTAGTAGCAACTCATAAATCTCAACGGGATGGTAGAATGGATCGCATTTTGAGATGTGACCGTTATCGCAAAAGAGAAGAAAGAGATTTTCGTACAGCCACTCGGTTTGACACAAAGCGGAAAGGTTGTGGGTGTGAGTTCAGAGTAAAGGTTCGACAACTACGGAGTCGTGACGGTTGGGAAGTGATAGGTTACTCTAAATGGGGGTATCACAACCATGAGATGATAGTATATGAAGAGGGTCATCGACAACTGAGCGGCTTAAGTCCTGCTGCGAAACTAGTTGTGAAAGAAATGAGTGATGCTCAAGTGAAGCCTGCTAAAATATTAGCATCTGTGTTAGAGAAATTTCCAGAAGACCATCCAAACCGAAGACACATCTACAACGTCAGACAGCAACTCAGGTTTGAACGGTCAGAGGGAAGGAACCCTATACAGCAGCTGCTACACCAGGCACAATCACGTGGTTACCTGTTCTGGTTTGATTCTGATGAAGATACAGCGGAGGTGACTCATCTTTTCCTTGTGCATCCTGATTGTGCTGATATGATCAAGTCTTGGCCATTTGTGATTTTGATCGACTCAACGTACAAGACAAACAAGTACAAGTTCCCTCTGGTTGAGATGGTTGGGATGGCTCCAACGAACCAGAACTTTCTGATTGGTCATGCAATCATCAGGGATGAGACGGCTCTAAGTTATTATTGGGTGTTGGAGAAGCTGAGAAACTACATCGGGCCTAATGTTCATCCAGCAGCCATCGTCAGCGACTGTGAGGGAGGTCTCTTTGCCCCCATAGCAGAGCTGTTTCCCGAATCGAACCACTTATTGTGCACATGGCACATCAACAACTGCGTGAAAGTGAAAGCCTACAACCTTTTCAAGAAGAATTTGGAAATGGCAGAGAGATTGGTGAATGGTAAGTGGCGGAAGATCCTACAGGCTACCACAGAGGAAGCGTATGAGCGAGCATTGGCTAACTTCAGGGATTCGTACCAGTGGTGTCCGGCACTGGTGGACTATGTGATGCATCAATGGGTCCCTCACAGGGAAAAGTTTGTCAAATATTGGACAAACCAGGTACATTTTGGGAACACTACAACATGTAGAGTTGAGAGCGCTCATAGAGCTACCAAGGACTGGATTGATTCATCGACCGCTGCTTTGGATACACTGTTCGCTAGACTGAACAAGTCAATTGAAACTCAGAAGAACGACATCAGGAACTCTCTAGAGGACTCCAGACGACGACATGGTACGATGTATAGCCATTTTATATTTAAGATTCTCCATGGTCGTGTGTCGCACTACTGCTTGGGGTTGATTCTCACTGAGCTGAACAGGGTGAGGGACTTGGTTGACGAAGTGTATGCTCGGTGTGGGTGTACTATTTCAGTAACTCATGGATTACCTTGCGCATGCACCATTCACCGCGTTATTACAGAAGAAAGGGCGTCGTTACATGTTGATCAGGTCCATTCATTCTGGAGGACGCTTGTTATTGGTGAGCATGCAGACAATCAAACGGCCGACCGTGAACAGGAGGAGTTGGAGCAGTTCCGTTCGATGTACGACCGAGTGTCCTCCAGCCATCCTTCTATTATTCGTGACGCTACTCATGTACTTCATGACATGTTCCACCGTCTAACTTAGATTATGAGGAACCCGAAGGAGTTGACCGTCCTCGAGGTCGACAACGGCGGAACAGGAGTGCGTTTGAGTATATCCGTGGTCTTGGTCGTGGTCGTTCTCGTGGTCGGACATCGTCATCTAGTCGTAGTCAATCTTCATCGTCTGTGAATATGCCCCTGAGAACTGGTACGTTTTGGTTGTTTTTATTGCACAAAGTTTTAAAGTGTTACTCCTGCCTTCTTAACTGTCTATAATTAATTATATGGTGAATAGGAAGAAACGATGTTGATCAGTTTCCGTACAAGGAAAGGATACCTGTGATCATCATGTCGTACTTGGAAGGGTGGAATGATGTAATCGGAGATGGTAACTGCGGATTCCGGGTCGTGGCTGATGTTTTTCAAATGGGCGAAGACAACTACGGTTTGGTGCGTGAGTTGATGTACAGCGAAATTGCCTCTAACCGAAATGTTTATCGTCATGTGTACCAGGATGACTTGGATGGCGCTCTGCGGCGTATCCGGTGGGGAGGTGGACCTTGCGGCGAAAATCATTATTTTGACGCGCCCCTAGATCTGTTTGCCGTTGCAAACATTTACAAATGCGCAGTCATGCATTTCGGCCTGGGAGTGCATAGTCAAGCTTATTATCCTTGTACCACGGTTCTCCCTTGGCGGTCGCGTGAGACTGTCACCACACCGGTCAGAGAGCTAGCTATTGCGTTTCTTGGGTCGTCATACAGACATTTCATCCGACTAGACATGTCAACCGATTTTCCGGTGCCACCGATTATACCTCGGTGGTACAACATTCGCACAGCGAGCGTAGAGGGTTGGGATGCGCTATATAATGACCGGATCCACGAATGGAACACCCTAGCTGCATTTTAGTTTTTCATGTTTACATTCTTTATTTGTAATCTTATTTGTACGTTGCTCTTTTAATGAGAACATTAATATTTTATATTGTATTGCTTACTGCATTCTATATGTTGCATGGGTAAGTTACGCGGATCCACGAACGGTTATATCAAAATTTAAAAACAGCACTGATAATATGTTTAAGTTGGAAGCTAAAAGAACAATCTAAAATGTTACAATTTTACAACATAATGTCCAACATAATGCTCTATAAATAAAATACAATAACCATCAGTAATCCCTCCTCGACGACGACTCCCACTGCGCAAGGGTCTGTTCCAGACTATCAACAACGGCTGTCCTTCTCAAGAGAGAGTTTCTGTACGTCTTGCATTATCTTTCCCATCCACTACATACAACAAAAAACAGAAGATGAAATACAATAACAACAAATAAAACTTAATTAAAAGACAACGATAAATATAATAAAAGACATACCGCTTCCGTGGCAGTAGGCGGTGGCACATAATCATCATCGCTGTGGTCGAGATCAGCGATCAACCTCGGGTGCGAATACCGGTTGAACCATTCCATGTAGTAATGGTCACACATGGGAGTAACCCCATAGGGCGGCCGCTGCAACTCCGCAGTCCATAAGCGGGCCACCATCGGAAACTGGTCCCACGTCCCGGTCATGATATCCGGCCATTCCACGACGTACTCCCTCGACGATGCAGGTCGGACTGCCTTCATCGGGCACGCCGGGGGAGGAGGGACAACTTAGACAAATCCAAGCTGGCGAAGACAACGCTGGGGCATGTACGTCTCGACGATGTCACGATACTGAATGAGTCCCGTGTACAGGGTCCTGGGTACCCTAACACTAGGGTTCGGGCCGAAAGGCATCCAGTTCACCTGTACAATAACAACATATAAAATTTAATAACATGAATATAATATGTGCAAATAATAAAATGTAGACTCTATAAATAAACGTTACCTCTAAGGGGACAGCCTGTCCAGCAATAACCGTATCGATCGGAGGCGGTCAACGGATTTCTTCTCCGAGCGCGGACTCCACGCACAAGCACGCGGCATCCCCTCATCAATAGGAACTGGGTCACGATGTGGTCGCAATGCAGGAAAGTACTCGTATATCCAGGTCTGCAATAGAGTCAGACACCCAGTGATACCTGCCGCGTCAGCCCGACTCGCAAATCCTAGTTGGCGATACAAATACGCCAACGTAGCCAATCCCCAGGAAAACTGGCCTACACTGTCGGGGTCACACGCCTCTACGATGTCGCGTGGCCTGAGCTTGTTTCCGCCGCTCTTATCCGGAAACAAGGTACATCCGAGGAGTAGAAAAACATAAGCACTCAGCTGTGCGTCGGGCGTCCTACGTGCACTCGGGTACAAACACCGCTGCAACACGGATGCGATCTTCACACCTCCGTGTTCCCAAACACCTAGCGCCTCGGTGTACAGTGCAGTCCTGTCCACCGCCAACAACTCCGCCAGCGAATCTGCCTGATCCGCATCAGCCACAGCACAAAGTCGTTTACCCTCAACACGAATCCCCAGAATGGCCTCGACGTCATGTAACATGATCGTCATCTCACCGAACGGAAGGTGGAAAGAGTTTGTATCCGGCTGCCATCGCTCAATGAAAGCCGTGATCAGCGTACTGTCAATCTTATCGTGCATGGTGGCAGGAACGTGCTTCACCCCAGTGCTCTCCAGTCGCTCGAACATCTCGCTCTCCGCCGGCCAGGCCTCAGCCCATGTACGCAAAAAGCTACAAGTCTTTTCCCGGGTATGACATTTCAACAACCCCGTAACTGAAGGCCTCCCTGGTCCTCCCAAATACGGGCAGCTATGTGTCCTAGAAAGCTAGGAATCACACTCCCGTCAACAGGCCCACCGGGCACCTCACTCCTAACAACCCAATAATCATTACCGGCCCTCGACCGTTTCCTGCTTGCCCCAGATACAGTGGACGCAGATGATGTGCCAGATCTACTAACAAACCTACCACCCCTACCCTTACGCACCTCCACCATATGCGTCTCGTACATGTCATCAACCCTCTGACTGAATGGACCGTAATCATCATACGGTCCACTGCCATCGTCCACATCCTCATCCTCATCTGCGCCCTCCTCCTGCTCCTCCTCCTGGTCACCCTCCTCAGCATCATCATCGTCATCGTCATCCTCATCCCGACGGTGGATCCGTTCTCTACGAACTGAGGCCGAAATACCACGGGATCTGACATGTCTATTCCCCGACCTCTCCACTGAATAACTTCTACTAAGAAGCTCTATATTCTTCCCCGCACCATGACGACCCTACACAAAATTTTAAAATATATAAACATACAAAAATTTATACGATAAATAATCATCATCGCAAATCAAATAAACTAAAAACATACAAATAATTGTAAACAAAATATAAACGTAGAAAAAATACAACGAAATTGAAAAAATTTATAAAAATAAACAACAAAATATAAAAACAATTCAAAATTATATTACAAAAAAAAAAAAAAAAAATTAAAAACAATTTTTTAAAAAAATTAAAAAAAAAAAAAAAAAAAAAAATTGGGGGGAAGGGGGGCGCCCTGGGTGGACGCCCAGCCGGCGGTGGTGGCGCCAGATGCAGACGCCGCCACCAGTTGGCTGGCGCCTGGGCTGGACGCCACAGCCACGGCTGCGGCGCCTAGAATAAACGCCACAACCGTGGCTGTGGCGTCCAGCCCAGGCGCCAGCCAACTGGTGGCGGCGTCTGCATCTGGCGCCACCACCGCCGGCTGGGCGTCCAGCCAGGGCGCCCCACCGCGTTCACGGCGGTTTTCCCCTTTTTTTTTTTGTTTTTTTTAAACAAAATGTACCTTTCCTCCTTGGGACATCCTTCCCTCCGCCGCCGCCGCCACTTCCTTGCCTTGCCGCCTCGACATTGCCGTTATTTGAAATTTTTTTTTTTTAGAGAGGTTGAAAGAAGATGAGCAATGAGAGTGTGAGTGTGTTTTTTTTTTTTTTAAGGTCAAGGGCAATTTTGGAAAACCAAGTGAATTTTGTGGGCTTTATGTAGTAATTTGTGGGCGATGTTTAACAAATCCCAAATTATAAGCCACATTTCTAGTTTAGGTCGTCTCAAACTAATGGACTCGACTTGTTGCAGCTGGTAGGGATGGAAATAGTATGCTGCTTAGTCAAAGATTAGCAATTTTTGGGTAACATATTCCCATTAATGTTTTTGGATGACTTATCATGCTTTAGGGATACATTTTTGCTACCTTTTTGCCAAAATGTACTTCAAACAATGTCATGTAATGATTTTCCTCTTTAATTTAAAACCACAAATAGATGTCCCAAGATAAAAGTAGTACTACTTTGTTTCTAATCATCCTCAGATTTTTTACAGCTTTCATGGTGGGTGAAGTCTCCCTTTGATGATAGTTACTGTACTACATAAAGTGGGATTCACCCATGAATATCACAGAGTTAGTGCATCCTACAAGGACCCCCCTTGTCTAGGGAATGATAGATGCATATCGAGTAAAAGACTACTCATCCAATATCGAGGACTTGGTCATTTTAGGATGATAGCTATCAAACTTAGAATACAATTTTGGAAATATCGTTACAAAAATGAAAAGTTAAATACATCAGTACATTATTCTTTTTAGAGCAAAATTGATAAAATGAGCAAATAGACTACCTTACTAGATTCGCCCGACACCCACCCTAGTTCCTACTAAACTTCATATAAGTCCCTAATCAAGAGGTGGATTAAGATACTACAAATGAAAAGCTCCGGTCTCACACAAACGAGTAAAACCAATAGATACCTAATTCTATAATAAACTAAAAACTAAATCAAAGCTTAGTAATAGCAATATTGAATTGATCAAATATACACTATTACTTCATTCCCCTGTTAACCAAAGTGTGCATCTCATCCAGATAAGGCAAACATTATGAGGATCTTGACCTCCCATTAAAAATCAAATCCACAGTGAGTAGTGGTAGTGCAACATGATGAATCATCATTAAAAATCAAATCAACAGTGAGTAGTGGTAGTGCAACATGATGAATCATACTAGTGCAACATGATGAATCATACTCTCAGCAACAAAAGGTAAGTTTGTATTGTCGTCATCTTCATCACTTACTAAGATTAGAAAGTTATGGTCATAAATCAGCCACAAATTAAATAGAAAATTAATCAGCTAACACATATCTTCTTTCTGGAAATTATAAAGATAGTAAAATGAGGTTTTTTTTTGTGTTTTTCATTTCAGTTGTGTAAGTCAAAATCATGATCATTGATGAACATTATTAGATGGACCAAGTCTTCCACTAAGATCAGTACCTCTTCCAGTAAAATCGCAGACAACGACTATTCTGTGTAATGCACTACAAATGAGACATCCTATAACCCTCACAATTTGTCTATACATCGTAAATTTGGGGTTACTGTACCCACCTAAAAACATGAACTTGGAAAAAAAAACTGTATTATAGATTCAGAAATTCATAAAAAGGACCCTGAAACTATAGTCTCTGAAAACTCAAGCAATGACTGCTCTTCATACAATATTTCTTCTTTTTTGCTGTATTCAAAGATCTGTCTCCGTGACAAACACCCTAAATGGAACAAAATTCCTGAAGGACCTTGAAACTATAGTCTCCAAAAACAAGATTTTCACTCTAGGATTCTTCAGCCCTCCTACTTCTTCCAAACGATACGTGGGCATATGGTACAGTAAGCCCTCTGTAAGAGATGTTATATGGGTAGCAAACAGGAATAACCCACTCAATGATTCTTCTGGGGTTCTGAAGATATCAAAGGATGGCAATCTCCAAGTGCAGAATAGTAGAAATGAAATCCTTTGGTCCTCAAATGTCTCGAGTTTTTCAGCTGAATTCTTAGCTGCTCAGCTTCTGGATTCAGGCAACCTAGTTCTGCAAAGCAGCGAGGAGATCGTATGGCAGAGTTTTGATCACCCTACAGACTCTTTCTTACCAAACATGAAACTTACTGTCACCAAAAATGGGACCGGAAAAAAACCTTTACAGTCCTGGAAAAGCCCATCAGACCCATCTGATGGGCGATTCACTGCAGGAATTGATACTTTTACCCTTCCCCAACTTGTAGTCTGGGATGGGAATCGCACACGCTGGCGAAGTGGTCCATGGAACGGAAATATCCTTATTGGGGTACATTTTGATTTTAAGGACTTCATTAATGCTCAGCTTGTGATTTCTAGTGATAAAGAGGGGACAGTCACTGCAGTATATTTTTATCCGAATGAGTCTCTACTATCAACCTATATGTTAAGCATAGATGGAAATTTGTCACAAATATGGTGGAATGAAATAAAAAGGAAATGGGAGATTGAGTGGCAAGTTCCTACAACAGAGTGTGATGTTTTTGGAAAATGTGGAGGATTCGGAACCTGCAACCCACGAAGACCAACAATGTGCCAGTGTTTGAAGGGTTTTCAGCCGAGAAATAAAACAGAATGGAGCAAAGGGAACTGGAGTGATGGATGCTTGAGGACAACAAGGTTGCAGTGTGATATGGGAAAAGGTGAAGACGATAGATTCTTAAGGATGAAGATGATGAAAGTACCGGAAAATGCTGAGTGGAGGTTAGGGTTGAATCAAGATGCATGCAGAAAACAATGCTTCAAGAACTGTTCTTGTTTAGCTTATGCATATGATGCAGGAGTTGGTTGCATGACATGGAGTACAAGTTTGATTGACATACAAGAATTTTCAGTAGGCGGAGTGGATCTCTACCTTCGTCTAGCACATTCAGAGCTCGGTAAATTCAGTGCTTCTATTACATAAACTCCCATTAGCTACTGAACTAGAGTATATGATTGTGACAGTCAAGTTCCAATTTAAACTGCAGGTACTAATAACAAGAAGAAAGTAACTGCAGCAGTGATAGGAAGCTTTATAGGAATGGCAGTAAGTGCTGTCCTATTCTACTTTCTGTGGAGGCAAAAGGCGCATCAACAAGGTATGATGCATTACCTCATAACACATACCCTGCTGTTTAGAAATAAGAAATCAACAAGGCACTACAGAGTAGATTTTTTGATAATCATAGTCACTAAACTGAACTATACTCAATCATGCGAAAACTGATTCAGTGTAAGCATTTGATTTGCATGTCAACCCAATTATTACAGACATTAACAGAACTGATAAAGCTACTACATTGGTGGGGAGAATTGGAAGAACAAAAAATTTAAAGTTAAATAAAGATTATTTTTGGGGGTGAACATGGTTCATTAGGTGGAATTTATGATTTACAGGGCAATAGTTCTTCTTCCATCCTTTGATTATCATCTACAAAAGCTAAATTTAGTCCAAAATAAGTTATTTTATTTTTCAAAATAAATCTTTTTCTCCTTGATAGTCCACAAACAATTTAATTTACTCCATTTTTAATTTTTTTTTTTTGGTTAAAATGAGTGATTGTTGGGAGTAAATTTTGTATTTTAGTTTGATGGGGTATGGTTAGCTCTATTTGCGTATAATAGAGCTAATTTTAATCATCATAAGTAAATCTTCATTTTATTTTATTTTTTTCATGATGTTCAAAGAGGATGCATGACCTTAGTTGCTAATGTATATATAGTTCTTACAACCCATATAAGAAGGTTAAAGAATTGAAAACAAATTTCTAGCGTCGAAATTGTACTTATCTCAGTCCCTAAATTCTTGGTTACTATTGAAGAATTAGCATCTATTATGGTATACAGATGCTAAGAAGAAAATGAAGGTAGACAATTACAAGAAGAACAATATGAACTTCGAAGAGATTCCCCTGTTCAAATTTGAAACGCTTGCAGCAGCTACAAACAATTTCAATGAAAGCAACAAGCTAGGACAAGGTGGTTTTGGTTCAGTCTACAAGGTCATATATTCTACAAAACTAAGATAAGTAATTATTTAGTTAGAGAATAATGCAAAACTCATAATGTGAACAATTACTTACCAGGGAAAGCTACAAGATGGACAAGAAATCGCCGTGAAACGTCTTTCAGGGTTCTCTACACAAGGCCTAGAAGAGTTCATGAATGAGGTCAAGCTTATTTCTAAACTGCAGCATCGTAACCTGGTCAAACTTCTTGGCTGTTCTGTTGAAGGAAAAGAGAAAATGTTGGTTTATGAATACATGCCAAACAAAAGCTTGGATGCGTTTCTATTTGGTAAGTTCTGTTAACTCACAAATCACCATTTAGTTCTCATTTCCATATAGCATTGTTTTGCATAAGTACCATCAGTCACCAAATGCAGGAAATCAAAAGGATTTAGACTGGGACACTAGATTCAACATTATTGAAGGGATATGCAGAGGCCTCCAGTACCTCCACAAAGATTCTAGATTAAGGATCATTCATAGAGATCTGAAGGCGAGTAATATTTTGTTGGACGAAGGACTCAATCCAAAAATTTCAGACTTTGGAATGGCAAGAATTTTTGGGGGTGACCAAGATGAAGCTGACACTCGACGAGTTGTTGGGACATAGTAAGTTTTTCATACTTTAGACTTCAGTCATCTAAACTCAGAATGAATTATGTAATCAGTTCATTCATTACTGAAATACAAGTTCTGAAACTACAGCGGCTACATGTCTCCAGAATATGCAATGGAAGGGCTATTCTCAGAAAAATCTGATGTATTTAGCTTTGGAGTATTATTGCTGGAGATTCTGAGTGGAAAAAGAAACAGTGGCTTCTCGGATGATGAGGATTCCCTCAGCCTTATAGAAAACGTAAGTTCTCATACAACTACAAGTTTACTGCTTCATATAATCTATCTCCAACATAAAGTTTGATTCTGTTGTTACATCTCAGGCATGGAAGTTATGGGAAGAAAAGAACATCATGTCATTGACTGATCCAACGATTTCGGAACCTCCACATGAACAGGTTATTATTAGGTGCGTACAAATTGGACTATTGTGCGTGCAAGAATTTGCAAAGGACAGACCAGATGTACCTACTGTCATCTCTATGCTAGACGGGGAGATTTTAGATCTTCCAAATCCAAAGAGACCAGGATACGTCCATATCAATCGGAACATCTCCTACTCTCAACAGAAATCTTCCATAAATCATATATCTATTACAGAGATTAGAGGACGGTAAGTGAGAATTGTGTAAGACAATGAAGGCAGTGCCAGAAAGTGAACTGTCAAGCTTGCGGTCGCTGAGTTTCACATCTTAGCTCAATAAAAGAACATGTATTATAGTTTTAAAGAAAATAAGAAAATTCAAATAAAAATTAATAATAATAACAGTATTTTATTGATCTCAAGTTTTTATGATAGATCAGGTTTATAAGATTCAGACAACTCACACTCGGCTTTGAATGAATAATATCTCTGTACTTGTATTTAAGACAGAAAGAAGTGTCAAATGTCCACACCTATGTAGGAATGGTGAGGTGATATTAAGAGTCTATGTAACAAGTATAGAGAAAAATGAAAATATAGAACGAACATTACTTCTATCTGTTCGAAGATGATACTGTGGTTGATGAATGTCGCACTCTAAAGAGCAATATAATCATTAAACAACACAGTTTCCAATCTACATAATCCTTAATGGTTGTACTCTAAGATACTATAACTAACTTAATCTTGCAAAAAAAAAAACCAAATTCGACATAATGCTTAGCTTAATTACGTCGTAAAAACACACACAAAATTTGACATAATAATCCTTAGTACAATCTACATCTATATTATTCAGTATAATAGAACATAACAACATATTGAATGTCACTTAATACTTTGTCCTTTTGTAATGTTTTTGTTTCCTACTGTCGACACTTTCAATTTTAAAACCTTCTCTTTTCTACTGTATTACATAAACGAAAGAGTGAAAGACCAAACATTAAAATTAAGACATAGTAACAGAGTATCAGATTTTTTTACTAGTACTGTCTAGAAGCTAATACATCAAAATTAAAGTTCCAAGAAAAATTATTTCAACTTAATTTTTGAATTATACCCATAAACAGCTGACTTGGTCACTTCAGGTAAACATCAAAGCATACAGCCAAGTTTTTTTATGCAAAAATTTTCAGCCCACATTCTTTGTTCTGGGCCCATGTGTAATCTTTTCTTCCAAAGTTTCCATGGAATTTAAAGCAAAATATCTACAACAGCTGAAGTCACAAAAAAAACTACTGCTATTAAGTTCAATAAAATGGCTACCTAAATACGAAGATTGTAATTAGTTCCACTCACCAATATCAAATGAAACCGAATCCCATGTACTGTATCTATTCAACACTGTTGTTTTCTTTCCTTCTACTGCAACAAAGCACAGCCCTTGATAAAATCACAGAGACCGAGTTTCTTAATTATCCAGAAACTATTGTTTCCAGTAATGGGGCTTTTAAACTGGGGTTCTTTAGCACCCCTAACTCAACACACCGTTATGTAGGGATCTGGTACAACAAACTCCCTATGAATAACGTTGTGTGGGTGGCCAATCGGAACAACCCTCTGAAAGATTCTTCTGGTGGAACAATCAGAATTTCCGAGGATGGTAATCTTCAAGTCCTAAATGCTCAAAATCAGACACTTTGGTCCTCAAATGTCACCATTTCCAGCCAAACTAATAGAAATATAGTCGCCGAAGCACATCTCTTAGACACCGGCAACCTAGTTCTGGTGGGACTTGAGGGCAAGAACTTATGGCAGAGTTTTAACCACCCGACTGATACAGCTTTGCCAAATATGAAAATTACTGTCACCAAGAGTTCTGACGGAAGGAAGATGTTACAGGCATGGAATGGCCCTTCAGACCCCTCTTATGGGAGGTTCTCTGTTGGCATTGATTCTTTTGCCTTCCCTCAACTTGTCATATTTGATGGTGATCAACCCTATTGGAGAAGTGGTCCGTGGAATGGACACATCTTTACTGGTATAACAAATAACGAGACTGACGATTTCAATGATGCTGGATTCAACCTAGAGAATGACAGGCAAGGTACCATTTCTTTGACATATTCTTATACTAATCAGTCAGTGCTATCTAACTATGGGTTGAGCTACCAAGGGACTTTGACTCAACGATGGTGGGATGAAAATGAGAAAAGATGGAAGGTTGCGTGGGAAGCTCCACAAACAGAGTGTGATCTTTATGGCAAGTGTGGAGCATTTGGAAGTTGTAATTTGCAGAATTCACCAATTTGCCGGTGTTTGAAAGGATTCAAACCAAAGAATAAGTTTGAATGGAATAAAGGTAAGTGGTCAAGTGGGTGCACAAGAAGAAAACCATTGCAATGTGTGAGAGGAAGTGGAAAAGAGGATGGTTTTTTCCGGGTTAAGGCAGTTAAGGTGCCAGACAACTCTGACTGGTTAATTGGATTAGATGAAGATGAATGCAGAAACCAGTGCTTGAAGAATTGTTCATGTCTAGCTTATGTATATGATTCAGGTGCTGGGTGTATGTCATGGAACAGAGATTTGATTGACACGGAAGAGTTGTCTGCAGGTGGGGTGGATCTTTACCTAAGGCTGGCGCATTCTGAGCTAGGTACTAGGCTTTTGATTGACATGTTGTCAGTGTTTTCTATACTTATCTTTTAGCAGGAACCATACTGAAGCTCCGATGCATTATGGTTTGCAGGGAACAACAGGAAAACGGTAGCAGCTATTGCAGCAACAGGGAGCTTAGCAACAATTGTAGTTGTTTCCCTTATTTTAATTCTGAGGAAGCGCCAGACCCTAAAACAAGGTAATTTTTTCGTTGTAAATAGTAATAATGCTTCAAAGATTCAATGATTCAGCAGAAGAGCATAACCTAATTTTTTGTATTTACTGAAAATTTAACATCTTAAGGAAAGAAACTTCAGAAAAAACAAAGAGTGTCAGATGCTCTCAGAATAGACAATATTCACAATAACCATGATCAGATCGAAGAGGTTCCGCTATTTGATTTTAAAAGGGTGGTAATGGCTACAAACAACTTCCAGGACACTAACAAGCTAGGAAAAGGTGGATTTGGTCCAGTTTACAAGGTAATCAATGTTCAAATGGCTGTCCTCTTAGCCGAGAAAAGTAGGAACGTAAAAGTGTAAGGAAATCACTTTAAGATTTGGTTTTGTAGGGAAAATTAGAAGATGGACAAGAAATTGCTGTCAAGAAACTTTCAAAAGCCTCAGGACAAGGAGTAGAAGAGTTTATGAATGAAGTGTTGGTAATCTCTAAACTTCAGCATCGAAATCTTGTCAGACTTCTTGGTTGCTGTGTGGAAGGAAAAGAGAAGATGTTAATATACGAGTATATGCCAAACAAAAGCTTGGATTACCTGCTTTTTGGTAAGTATTATATTTTATGTGACGTCACTTTGCATTCATTAACTAATCATATACTACTATACAAGTTTTATTAATCCACAATAAATCCTTAAATACCAAATGATTTATCTCCAGATCCGATGAAGCAAGACCTACTACCCTGGAAGAAACGCTACAACATCATTCAAGGAATATGTCAAGGACTCTTATACCTACACAGAGACTCTAGATTAAAGATCATTCATAGAGACCTCAAAGCAAGCAACATTTTGTTGGACAAAAACCTAAATCCAAAAATTTCAGACTTTGGCATGGCCAGGATTTTTGGAGGAAAACAAGAACAAGATGACACAAGAAGGATTGTTGGAACATAGTAAGTACTTACCTCCCACCCCCACCCACTACCACCTCCAAATAGGAAGCAGAAAAATGCATGCTCATCTAGTTCTGAACACTAAAAGCCATGTCTTGACTGATGTAGCGGATATATGTCTCCCGAGTATGCAATGGAAGGGCGATTCTCTGAAAAGTCAGATGTATTCAGCTTTGGAGTCTTATTATTGGAAATTGTGAGTGGCAAAAGGAACAGTCTCTTCTGGTACGAGGAGTCGTCCCTGAGCCTGCTAGGATATGTAAGTTTTTATGACATTGTATGGTCTATATCCACTTCCATCATATATACAATCTATTGAATGACCTCATGTCTAACTCCTCAATTTTTGTTCTCGTCTATCAGGCATATAAATTATGGAAGGAGAACCATGTTTTATCATTCATTGATCCAAAGATTGCAGAAACATGCTTCTTGGGAGAAGTTCAAAAGTGCATACAGGTGGGCTTATTGTGTGTGCAAGAATCTGCTAAAGATAGGCCGAACATGTCTACCGTAATCTCATTGCTACACAAGGAAGATGCAAATCTACCCCAACCTAATCAACCTGGCTTCACTCACAGTCAAAAATCTAAAAATGTTGGTTCCTCCTCCGAACAGAGCCAACAGACTTCATCTACAAACTATGTCTCTGTAACAGCTTTGAGTGCTCGATAACAAATGCATTCTGTAGACCACATTCAATGGATAGACATGTAATTAGTTAACATACTCTTATTCATTAGGGTTTTGTTTTACAAGAAGACTGCCCTAATCTGTGTATTTTTCCATACCAAAATAAGAAAAAGGTAGGCCTGTATCTGGTAGCAAAATGTGCTTTTACAGTTTTACTTTGCAATGAGCCAGAACTAGATTTACATAGATAATCCTTTCCTTGTAAGCTGCAACATAAAATTACCCATCAAGGGTTTGCTCCCATATCTTAATTATTAATTATATAAGCCGTCTAATTATAAAACCAGATAAGACAATGATAATGAACTCTGAATCCTAGAAGTTCAGAAAGAACTCCCAAAAAATTTACCCCTTAACTAGTTGATCTCCAATAATTCAATATAGACTAATTGGGTTCTGCCGACCAGAAATTCACATTCACAATTGTGCAGTCACCATCCACTCGTCCAGTATCAATTTTTTCTCCATCAACGTATCATTTACATATAGGACTATAAGGCAAGCTCAAAGTGAAAACCACACATTCCATAAACCAACATTATCTCCACACCTCTTCCTGACCCACAAGTCGACATTGTTTCAGGGACAAATTTCTGTTCACATTAGAAAGTCTTTTATCACTTGAGCCTCATTTCTAAAGGAAAATTTCTCGAGCAATCATCACAAAAAACAAAAATAAAAATATTTCACAAAAACTTCATGTCAAAGTAATGGACCAGCCCAATCAGAAATAGAAGGAAAACAAAAAAAAATGTTAAATCAATTGGATTTTGTCTACTTGTGTCTGCAGCTTCCTGTAATTTTCTAATTCTATACTCGTCGACTACACACAGACAATTAGTTCAATTAAGACATACAAATTTCCTTAGCATGATAAACAGATTTTAACTTCCATTTTGGTGTGTAGTTCAAAGTCAAGAGCTCAAGATCATCCAAGCAAGTCTTCCAACACACCAGAAATATCAAGGACAGCGACTTAATCTGTGTAGTGCACCACAAAAGAAGCATCTGGAAATACTTAACATGTTTTCTACCCATCGTAAACTTGGGGTTATGTAAATACCTTAACTTTATAAAGTTGATATAAATGTGTTATGAACGATTCAAAATTCATTGAAAGAAATTAAAACCCCAATTCCACTTTTTTACCAAGAATTAAAATATACCTAAACTAAAAAAGAGCAAATGACTGCTCTCTGTGCACTAATACTCCTTTCTTGCTTTATGCTAAAATCTTCTTGCACAACAGATACCATCAATAACACAATATTTCTCAAAGATCCTGAAACTATAATCTCAAAAAACAACAATTTTGCACTTGGATTTTTCAGTCCCGAAAATTCCACTAAGCGTTATCTGGGAATCTGGTACCATAAGCCCTCTGTAAGAGATGTCATCTGGGTAGCAAACAAGAACAAACCACTCAATGATTCTCCTGGAATTTTGAGGATATCTAAGGATGGAAATCTCGAAGTGCAGGATAATAGAAACAAAATCCTTTGGTCCTCAAATGTCTCAGGTTTAGAAGGTTTTGACTCCCCAACTGCCCAGATTCAAGATTCTGGCAACCTTGTTCTGCAAAGTGGAGGAGAGATCCTATGGCAGAGTTTTGATCACCCAACAGACTCTTTCTTACCAAACATGAAACTCTCCGTCACCAAAAGCAAGAATCAAAAGAAAGCATTACAGTCCTGGAAAAGCCCATCAGATCCATCAGATGGAAGATTCACGGCTGGCATTGACACTTTTAGCCTACCCCAGCTCGTGATCTGGGATGGGGATTATCCACGCTGGCGAAGTGGTCCATGGAATGGAAACATCCTTATTGGAGTACAATTTAATTTCGCGGACTTCATCAATGCTCAACTTGTGGTTTCTAATGATAAAGAGGGAACAATCACTGCAACATACTTTTATCCAAACAAATCTCTACTATCAACTTATATGTTGAATGCAGAAGGGATATTTACACAAATATGGTGGGATGACAAAACGCAGAAATGGGAGGTAGAGTGGCAGGTTCCTGCAACAGAGTGTGATATATACGGGAAGTGTGGAGCATTCGGGACCTGCAACTCACAACAGCCAACAATTTGCCAGTGTTTGAAGGGGTTTCAGCCGAAGAATATATCAGAATGGAGCAATGGAAATTGGAGCAATGGATGCTTAAGGACAACTAATTTGCAGTGTGAGAAAAGAAAAGGTACAGACGATGGATTTTTAAGGCTGAAGATGATGAAAGTGCCAGATAATGCTGAGTGGAGGTTAGGGTTGAATCAAGATGCATGCAGAAGCCAGTGCTTGAACAACTGTTCCTGTTTAGCATACGCATATGATAATGGTGTTGGTTGTATGACATGGAGTACAAGCTTGATTGATGTACAAGAGTTTTCAGTGGGTGGAGTGGATCTCTACCTTCGTCTAGCACATTCAGAGCTAGGTACATTTTATTTATGTGGATTCTCGTTAGTGATTGATCTAGTATTTATGATTGTGGCAATGGTTTTAAATTACAGGTATTAATAATAAGAAGAAGAAAGTACTTGCAGCAGTGATGGGAAGCATTATAGGAACGATGTTAATTGCTGTTTTATTATTCTTTCTGTGGAGACAAAGGGCGCATCAAGAAGGTAAAATGTCTTGCTTTTAATACCAATCATTTTTAGTAGGGTGTATGCCTCCTACCAGGTTACCACCCTTCTGTTTAATGATAAAACTTGATCAAAGTAGTTCATTAATGATGTCTTTTATAAAAAGATTTTCTCCTTCAGAGCACATATAAAAACATTGGTGAATTTATTATTTTTAAATAAATAAAATTAAGATATTGGCCAATTATTCCAAAGCTAATGTGTACTATGAACCATCTTTCAAAAAAAAATGTTTACTATGAACCACAGATGACAAGAAAAGGAAGGAAGACAATTTCATGACTAGTGATGATAAGAAAAGCAATGTGAAATTTGAAGAGATTCCACTGTTTAAGTTCGAAACACTCGCAGCTGCTACAAACAATTTCCATGAAAGCAACAAGCTGGGACGAGGTGGTTTTGGTTCAGTATACAAGGTAATATTTGCATGCAAATAACAAAGATACTTTTTTTTTTTTAGTGAACAATAACATAGATACTATATAGTCAATAGCTTATGATGAAGAAGCATAAAGCTCGATGTTAATGTTATAAAACTAGGGAAAGCTGGAAGATGGGCAAGAAATAGCTGTGAAACGACTTTCAAGGGCCTCTACACAAGGTCAAGAAGAGTTTATGAATGAGGTGAAGGTTATTTCTAAGCTGCAGCATCGTAATCTGGTCAGACTTCTGGGATGTTTTGTTGATGAGCAAGAGAAAATGTTGGTTTATGAATACATGCCAAACAAAAGTTTGGATGCTATTCTATTTGGTAAGTATCATCACTAACTCATCGCTGTTTTGTTCAGTTTCCCAAGTAATAGATAAGCAATTGTAGCATTTCACGTAACTATGATCAATCATCAGTGGCAAAAAAGCAAAAGAATTTGGACTGGAAAACAAGATTCAACATTATAGAAGGGATATGCAGAGGCCTCAAATATCTCCATAGAGATTCTAGATTAAGAATCATCCATCGAGATCTGAAGGCAAGTAACATTCTGCTGGATGAAGAGCTTAGTCCAAAAATATCAGACTTTGGAATGGCAAGAATTTTTGGGGGTGACCAAGACGAAGCCAACACTCGACGAGTAGTTGGGACATAGTAAGCTTCCCAAGTTTCAGATTTTGGTCATCCTTTAATCAGATTGGTTTTTTGTTCATTGAAATAGAAGTTTTGAAACTGCAGTGGTTACATGTCCCCCGAGTATGCAATGGAAGGGCTATTTTCAGAGAAATCTGATGTATTTAGCTTTGGAGTTTTATTGCTGGAGATTCTAAGTGGAAAAAGAAACAGTATCTTCTCAGATGAAGAGCATTCCTGGAGCCTTATAGGATATGTGAGTTCCTGAATATCTTTTAAAAATGTACATCTTTCCTCTACCTCAAGCAATCTCCTCATTAAACCACGACATTGTTTTAATGCTTCATCTCAGGCATGGAAGTTATGGAACGAGAAGAACATCATGTCATTGATTGATCCAGAGCTTTCTGAAGAATCTGAACCTGGCCAGGAAGAGAATATTATGAGGTGTGCACATGTTGGACTGTTGTGCGTGCAAGAATTTGCAACAGACAGACCAAACGTACCTACTGTCATATCTATGCTGAATGGAGAAATTTCAGATCTTCCATACCCAAAGAAACCAGGATTTGCTCATATCACTCAGGACATCACCTCCTCTCAACATAATTTTTCCACAAATTATGTATCTATTACAGATATAAGTGGCCGATAAGTGAGAAATGAGTAAGATGATTAAGACATTCCAAAAGAAGGGTAGCACATTTGCTCTGGCTAAGTTAATATACATTTTCACAAAAAAAAAAAAAATATATATATATATATATATATAAAATAAAAACTATACTCCGTATCATAATTTATAAATGCTGGTTTGCATCTTAAACTTGTGAATCTTTAAATAACATGGCTTTCCAGACCGAGTTTCAAGACTTACAACCTAGTTCCATAATATCTCTATATCACAAGTAAAGTTCCAACCGAATTCTACACTATTTGTGCTTTCTAGGCCTCATTTCACATTAAACCTCATTCTTGAAAATCATACGACAAAGAAAATAAAAATAAAAAAGTTTGTGTTGGTTATCGCCCAAATTTTGTAAGCCCATTATTCTGGTGGAGTATTGTGCATATTTTAGGGCTTCCAAAATAATCAAGCAAGGTCATTACTTGCCCTTGATTTCTGTAGAATAATGAGCATTATTGACATTGGAAGCTATTAGAATATTATAGCTGATTCGTGAATTTTCTAGAACATTATGGATACAAGAATAATGGAGAAATTTCTAGAATATTCCAGCCCTAGGTCATGGGCAATACAACACAACACAAGAAGCCATACCCAAAAAGCCTTCCCACATACTACACCTTGTACTATTTACCTTCTTTACGAATCCACTATTCCTACTTTGTAATACTCCATTGTGAGTTTCTTATAGTGAGATATAGTGAGAGTTCTCTTGTAATACTCACCCTTTTAAGGGTTCCTATACTCTCCTATTTTGAAATAGTGGAATAAAAGTGCATGTCATTACATATAAAATCATATGTTCATTTATATTAATTTATCTTGCCAATTATCAATTCAATTTATACTTCTCAATCAAACACATCACCCACCAACCCTAACACTTTGCTAATGAAAACTTGTAATTCAATCATGTGGAGATTTTTTTTTTTTTTTGAAGACATATAGAGAATTAAGATTACTTCATTTAATTGTCTCTTTAAAGAGGAAAAAAAAAAAGCAGTAAATATTTTATTTGTGTTCTTTCACCCACTAGCAAGAGTAGCAAGCTCAAAGCAAAACAAAACATATGGCTCAATAATGTCTACTCCAAAACAAAACAAAAATAGACCACTCAATTTGAACTTACCTTGATTTACCATATGCAATAATGTATACTCCAAAACAAAACAAAAAAATAGACCACTCAATTTGGCTCTTTCAATTGAAAAAGAAAAGTTGTATCACTAAATACTAGATTTGGAGCAAATCCATATCTTAAAGCAAGTCTATTGTACAAGATAAGTATTTCTAAAAGACAATGATCTGCTCTACCTATAATAAGATTAATCACGGATGCATGCTCACTTTAAGCAATATAAATGAACACAGTCCAGACCTCAATCACCTCATTGAACCAATGCGAGCAATATAAATTAACACAGTTCAGACCTCAATCACCTCATTTAACCAACACGTATCGTCTAGCTACTGCAAAGCATATCTTAAACTCATCACTTAATTCTTGTTTATCTATTGGCTACTATAAAGCATAATCATTTCTTTAAATATAACACATAGACCTCTTTCACATTTTCCATGTCCACAAAAAATCCATAAGGTTGCAGATGACTCATGACTGCTCTATTATGATCTAGGTATCCTCCTCCGTAACATGAGTTTTCCCCAATACCATCACAACTCACAATCATCATGACTCTGCCACCATAATCTCCAGTAAACAGCTAACACTTCTACACTTCTCTGCCAATATAATCCAATATTGACTAGTAGCATTCTGCACTTACACACTAAATTATTCAGTCACTGGATCCACCCACCAAAATTTTACCAATCACTTCATCAGGACCTGGTATAGTAAATTAGTAAGCCTTCCTGACCAATGGGAGAGACTCGGAAGGGACTGAAAAGATATCCGAAAATCTTATACACTACAATGGTTCTGAACAAATAGGGTAGCAAATAAATGTCAAAAACAATCATAATTCCTCACTAAACCAAACTTGATTCTGGGAACTCTTTAAGTCGGATAATAGGGATATCTTATGAGTTAGGCTATTGGTGTAACAGTTAGCCTTTCTAACAAACGGTGAAATGAGAATACCAACCTTAGTTACTATTTGGCTATATAAGAATATCCAAGTGATAGCCCATACCTGAGTTATGTCCGTATATGAAAAGGCAATGGTAAAGTGAATATTTCACCGACCTTTAAATGGCCAACTGTTGATCTAAGAGTTTTTCATATCATGTAGCAGTTTGGTCACCCTACTAATTCTGGATTTCTGCAGATTCTTTACAGCGAAATCCAAAACCTATAGTCTAAGACACTAAGCAAAGCGGCAGTGGCCAGAAAATTGTTTCAGATGGAAGCAAGAGTGATTTCTAGCTAGCCTGGACGCTTTCATACAACCCAGTATGTTACTCCGTATATGAAATGGCGATGCCAACACCAGCATACACACCATAAAATGTTAAACATCTACAATACAGGACAAATAAACCAGACAAGTCCCTACTACTCCATTAGACTGCACGACAATGAGCTCAGAAGGGAAGAAATACCTACAAGTGTGACTTAGACGGACTACAGCAGAAAGTAAGGGCCATTTGGAAATAGGAGCTAATATTCAGAGAGACATAATCTAGATTAAAGCGCAAGTCAAAAGCCACAAATTAAAAATGCCACTGTATGCTAAGTTAAGATTTGAATAAAATAAAGATGGCACTAGTTAACTGTTCATATTAAAAATATGCAAATGATATTGCTATTGGCTGTAAATGGAGTCCAAGCTTGATTGACATACATTCTCAATTAGCAGGAGGATCTCTGTCTTCATCAAGCAGCTTCAAAGCTAAGTAAGTATTTCTACACCAAGAAAAATTAGAACATTTAAAAAAAATTATAAAGGGGAGAAAATTGTCAAAATGTTATCAAATTTGAATTGTATGGTTGCATACCCGAGTACAAAGACTTTAAGATAAGGTCAACATAATGTTCAAATCACATTTAGTTTCAAGTTTCAACAATCGAATTGTGTGGTAGCAAACCCAAGTACTAAGAATTTAAGATGAAGTTGAACATAATGTTCAGATCACATTTAGTTTCAAGTTTCAACAATCTCAGAATGTCATTTCTCTTTTTAATATTCACAACTCAAGTCATTTGGTAATGCATTAGAAAAAATGGTAAGACTAAAATATAAGTAATGCAATAAACAGCTGGAGAATATACATTAGGGACATAACAAACCACAGCTACAATTGAAGCCTTAATACAAAAGCTGGGTTAAACTACATGAGCCAAGAATAATCAAAAATATAAATAAAGGAATAGTACACAGGTAGGAGACAGATCAGAGATCTGAAAATCATGGAGCATTCCACCATTTTAACTTAAGAGGAAACAATAGTCATTGACTACACCTAAAGCATCCAGCAGTCATTTCAACACTGTTCAGGCAAGAGAAAGGAAGTATAATTCATGCATTTCTATGGTCATGACAAATGAGGGATTTGTTCTATGTCTAAACCTAAGTTTGCTTCTGTGTCTGAGATAACCAGCGCCACATCAGCATTTTTCAACAAATAAATGTCTTAGTCAAAGAGGTAAGTGTCAGATAACAGAACAGCCAATATAAGTATGTATGATGAAGTGTATTTGATGTCGAGCAAGCAAGTGACCAACTTGTCAGCTTTTCAGCCATGTGGAAAAAAAAAATACTTAGTGAATGTAGATAGCATAGGCTATCAAAGACAAGCCAATATACTTATGTGAATTATAGTGAAGTCAAGCTTTCTGTTACTATGAAGAATAAAAGAAAGTACTGAGATTGAGCTAATTGCTAAATTCACTAAGTATAAATGTAAAATACCTATGAAAATTAAAATCCAAAACATGTATATACAAGATTTTACTTGGTATCACCCCTAAAAAAAAAGGGGTCAGAAAAAAAAGGGCAATTTATAATACCCTCTGTGATGACATGTATCGAACCCTCACAGATATTAGGTTTGGAATCCTATTATATAGCTATCAGAAATCCCCTGGTAGGTTTTGACAAGCAAACTACAAATAAAGAAATCCCCAATATGGATATACATGATGTAAGTAAGTAATAGAGGTGGCTCAAGAATACTGCAAAGAAACCGATAGAGGACACTGAAAGAAGCCCAAAACACAAAGAGAGGCTACACTCAATATAAAATGAGCATCACCTCAGAAATAAGCCCGAAGCAAGATGCAACATCCAGAATTTACTGAGCAGGTGACTGGCACAAGAAGTAATTTCATCCCTCTCCCACAATCAGCTGTATATTACAAAGTTGAGGAACCCCTAGATTTGTTAGTCTTGTCATCCTGAGAAGAATGTGATGAAGATAACATCGCAGCATGATATGATGAAGACGCAAGCTGAGCCAAGGCTGGAACTGCACCACCTGTAACGTAAAAAAATGATCATGCAAAAAGTTGACTTGTAAACAGAAAGTAAGCTAGGTAACCCTGTCCCCCATCACCACACACCTAAAATGTATTACTAATTGATAATAATCTAAGAAAAACTTCCGACAAGATTTCTTATTTACTACGTAGGTGGTATTATGTGCCTCAATTTTGAAATGGATTGATAGCTAAAAGTGGAAGGCTTCCTAGAAAGAGGAAAAGAGCATACCTGCCAGCCCAGCACAGGCCGAAGAAAAAACTATCACTGGTGGTGCCTGATAAAGTCAGAGTATTAATACTAACGTGAGGATAAATACATAAACAGAAAACAACAAATACCATAGTTACAAAGCAAGAAATAACCTAAAAACACCAGAAACAATAACACTATCAATGGGCAATTGGGCTGGACAAATTATATTGTCAACATTTAATAAAATTCAGAATAATGCAATCACAAGCATAACATGACCAACTTCTAATGGATAATGTTTTCTCAGCTTAAAAAAGAACTAGTTGATCGACTAGTAAAGGTTGGAACTAAAGGAATAACAGTTAAATAATGTTCAACATAACCTCAAACATCTAGGAAGTTTGGGTTTAAAAGGGGGGGGCAGGAGATGCACTGGGACCAATTATCATATACTTTACATACGGTGGCCTCATTGTGTAACCAATTTCTAGAGTGGAGTACTAATCTCCAGAAGAATCAAAAGATGAAAAAATGGAACTGACGGAGACCATTAACAAATATTTTTTTAAAAAAAATTAAAAGATAAATTTGATTAACAAAAGGTAGCATGGGAGTCTTGGGAAACCATTGGCTTGAATTCAAGTAGAAAATCAAATGATGGACAATTATACACATATATTAAATCATTTGACACATTCTAGTCACAATAATGTTTTTGTTTGTACACACAAGTTACCAAGCATATATTAGACATTTATTGCACATGTTTCCCTTTAGATCAAAATTGGCAACTCTTTGGTACAAAAAGAGGTAGGGGCATTACAATTCAGATGCTAAAGCTTATATACCAAAAGCTCTAAGTCTATACCAAAAAACACATTTTTAAGTCCATATACATGCAAGGGTTCCCAGCAGAAATTGGCACATTTGGCTTCTCCAGGCCACGAAAAGTAAAGACCAATAGTCTCACTCTAATTAGGGAGTACTATCTCATAATGAATAAGTTTATTGTTCATATAACTTACATTCTAAATTTTCTAGCCTAAAAATTGGCCCTGCAAGATACCTAGAAATAGAAAGATATTGTCAAACATGATACACAGAATTAAAAAACAGCAGATAGAGTGGGCCAAGAAGCAAGAAGGTAGTGAATTGGGTCCTTATTACACTATATCCCACTCTGTTCTTATCCATGGAGTGTCTACTCAGCATTGGCTAGCTAAGAAAGGTTTATGCATGGGGATCAAGTTATTACACTATATCCCACTCTCTTCTTATCCATGTAGTATAGAATCAATTGACAGAAATCTAAATAGCAATGCAAAAAGACTCTAAACTACACAATGCCACATCTGCATGGTAAAGACACAATACAGACTTTAATAATATATATATATATAAATAAAAAAAAAAATATATATATATATATATAGGGTTGAAATCCAATGAGAAGGATCTTAAAATGAGAAGGAACAGATGTGCATAAATTTTATACTAAATGTGCATTTTTTTTATATTGAATGTGCATAATTTTGTTTCAAACTGATAAAATTTTTTAATTTTCTGGAAAAAACGAAAATTATGCACATTTGTTCAAAAAATATGCACATCAAATTTGAGTCAAATTTTTTTTTTTGCACATTTAGTTCAAAAAATATGCACATTTAGTACAAATTATGCACAAAAAAATCCTTCTCATTCTTCTTATTTTAAGGAACTTCTCATTTGACCCTAAATCTAAATCTAATATATATATATATATATATATATATATATATATATATATATATATATATATATATATATATATATATATATATATATATATATATATTGAAAAAGAAAAAGAAATAAGTTCTGCATAAAAAATAAAAAAAAAAAAAAAAGTTAAGCAATCATGTCTGCTATGTACAGAGGCAGCATATCTGGGACATAGAGGTTCCTGGTCAAACCTATTAGTTGCTTAAAATGTGGATGCAGTGAGTAAAGTTGATGGTAGGTCCAAGCTTAATATGCAGGGCACTTTCTAGTTTCTTCATTCTAAAGCTATTTATCAGATGTTGAGAAGACCAATCACAAATCTTTTTTGCATGCCAAATGTGCAACTGACAAACATTTCTAGATGCAAATTTACCTTGTGCCTTAGTACCTTAACCAACAAATTATATTTAATCGACTACAAATAGGCTCAAGAACGTTAGTTCTGTTTGCAGCTTTGTGCCATCTATTCTTCAATGCAAGACACTATTTGCACCTCTTCTAAAAATGTGATTTCTCGCTGGAATCTAGGGTGTGATGTTGTACTGATTAGGGTTTTCAAGCAAAGATTATAGGAACAGCGAATGAAAATAGCAGTCAGAATAAAGCAAAAACACTACTTTGTCTTCCAGCTTGAATTTTATCTATTCCATATGGAGCGAATCATAAAGCTTAACACTAGAAGATTTCAGACCACTGGTAAGCATCTAAATTAGCGGTACTGCTCTACTGTGTTTACAATTGCAATTAGATGTGAGGCAAAGAGCTTATGAGAGAGTTTTTTGCTTAAAACCCTTCCATTTGGTTAAGCTTGAGGAGGCTAAAAAATTATTATACCACTATTGGTGCCAGTACTTAAATACTATTGAGTATTTGGCGATAAAAAGTCATTTAATCTCCATTCTTTATTTATCAGCATCTCTAAAACACTAACTCTCACACTAACAATTTTAAGATCAAAATTCTAGTGTATGATGTCTGCCTTCTCTTGGTCCAGCATATCACCATGTCAAATTTGACGGACAAAAAATTACACAATCTCCATGACAAACAAATGAAATAAATATGAAGCATCTAGTGATCATTCTTGAATTCTTGTACATTCAAGTAAATACATTGTCTTTGTATAAACTTGAAAAGCATCCAGACACAACATTAAGCAGCATCTAGTAATTAAACTTGAATTCTTTTAAATTCAAGAAAAGACATTGTCTTGGTAAAACTTGAAAAGCATCCAGATAAAACATAATGCAGCATCTAGTGATTATTCTTTTATTCTTATAAAAATAAAAATAAAAAATAAAAAAAGTAAGGTAAACTTACTCCGATAAGGAAATGAAACCACATTGGCCCTTTGACCCACTTACGAACAGTCGGCATAACTGCACGAAACAACACTCGTAAACTAAAGATCTTGCAACAAACATTCTCCTTATAAAATCAAAAAAGTTTAAGGAACATTTCATGACATTTTGAATTCACCTCACTAAGTGAAATGCAGATAGTAAAATTAGGTATTTACCAAAATTGAATGCATAAAATGCACTAGTAGTACCACCAACAGCAGAACCAATCTGCAATTATTCAAATATTTTATGCACAATTTTGAAATTTTCAATGAAATACAAAAATCAAGCTGAATGTTAATCCTATTCATTCAAAATGAAACTCAAAATAGAAATATATACCATAGAAAAGCTGTCTCTAACAAGCGGCGCAACTGTCCAACGACTAGTTTCCTGCAGTAACAACAAAATTGAAATAATAAGAAATCAAATAATTCAATCGTAGTTTGAAAGAATCGAATTTTGATTTTGAATATTGGGGAAATTTACCATTTGTTTAGAGAGAGGACCAGCGCAGTGAGGACATGTAATTGGAGTCACAACTTTGGAATTTGAAGAATTCTTAGCCATCTTCAAGCTTTAATGGACTGATTATCTGGTGGACGTGGTGGTTATGTTTGATGGGGGTGGTAGAACACGGCGGCGATATGAGAGAGAAAGTTAACCTATAATATGATCCAATGATGAGTTGATGGAAGAAATTATGTCTCCAGATCCACACAGTACGTGAGAGTGTGACTACAATCATACAGAACCATAACTGAATTAGAAAACGATCAAATTAATACACACAATGTTCAAAATTTAGGAGCATAATAAGCAAATTAATTCAAATATCAGGAGAATTAATATAAATATATCACTAATTAAGAAAATAATCTCATAAGTTATGAGCATCATTCTAATAAAATCGCAAAAATTGATGGAAAATTCGCATGAACGCAAAAAAAATCGTCAAATTCAAACAACTAATGATACATCAATACGATAGGAAATTTAAGACTCAAACATATTATTGGTTTTCATCAAGCGAAATAATGTTTATTACTTCTTTCTCAGCTTATTAAGACCATAAATAAAGCAAATTAATCAATTAATTCACAATGTAGAAGAATTCGTCCCAAAAATCAGTTTAGAAGCATAATAACCACATTGATTAAAAACTTAGGACCATTAATCCAAATAAATAAGATGAGAAAATATACAAATAAATTCACTTGTTTGGAGCATTATTAGTCTAAATAAATCGCAGAGTAGGAGCATAATTAAGCAAATTACTACGGATCAGAAGCATAATTCTAAATTCGTAAGCTAAAGTCATAATTAAGCAGTTTAATTTGCAGATTACAAGTGTTATTCCAAAACTATCGCAGCAAATCAACTCAAGAAAAATCGCATGATATGCAACAAAATTCGTCAAATCCAGACTCCGATTGATATTTCAATACAGAGAACAAATTTATTTCATAAATTGCGAATCCAATACCAGGAATTCGTCAGCCCGTGAAATCATTAGATATAGTTGAATGATTTGAACTAAAATGCACCAAAATTGTGCTACCATAATAATTCAGAATAAAAGAAATAAAACAAAATTGAGGATACCACTCATACCTGTGAATTGCGGATTGACCAAATTTCTAGAGAATTCAAGCAAATTGCCAACAAAAAAGCTTCAAATTAACGAACTGAGCACAAATTACTGAAATTAGATTCGACTATTCAACATTGAGGTAATTTAGGGTTTATCAAATAGTCTTTGAAGGAGATTTAGGAGAGTGGGAAAATTGGAGCAAATACGAGTAGGGGAGAAATTGTGAGACTACGGCGGTTTAAAACCGAACCAAAATACCAAATCACAAACCGAACCGAATTACAAATGTAGTACTTGTATTGAAGTGTAGTTTTTTTTTTTTTCTAATACTAGATTTGTGCATTTGCGATGCACGGTAGTAATAATTATTTTTCCGTAATTATTGTGATACAATAAAGAAAAAAATGAAGAACTCATGTGGAATAAAAAATGCAATGCATATTGAAAAATAATAATAATAATACCGTTACTCCATATTAAAACTACAATTGAAATAAAATATATATATTATTGTTGATTAGTTGTGTTGAAAATATTTAAAAATAGCATACATTATATTACATTAATAATGCATATTATTCCCAAATTGTTGTTGCGGGATCAAACACGATATTAGAAGAATTAGTAAGGGTTTGTTCTGATTGACTGAATTAAATTGAACTGAACTTATTGGAGCTTAACTAAACTAAATATTTTATGAGAGAAAAAAATTAAGATAAGAACTGAACTTATTAGAGCTGAACTGGACGGGAAATAAGCTAAAGAGAATAGACCCTAAGTGTGTGTAAATAATATATAATTCTAAATGTTAAAAAGAACGAAGAAAGTATACAAATTAAAATTTTAAATCATACATCGTGTGCATATAGATCTAATATCATATGAGTTATAAATGTACACACTTGATTTGACAACTTAACTTTAACAAAATGATGTCACTTAAAAAAATGAAATTAAAGAAAAATTAACTTATTTTGTTGAACTGAATTGAACTGAACTAAACTTATTCGAGCTGAATTGAACTGAATTGAATATTTTATGAGAAAAGGAAATTAAGAATTGAACTGAACTGAAGTGAAAATAAGCTAAAGAGAACAGGTCCTAAGAGTGTGTAATGCTTACTAAAGAATTGTAGACCATTAAAGTAAGAGATATCTTGTGTAGTCATGTGATTATTGCCTTCCTTCCAATTGTAGCAGATTTTGGAATTGATTCTAATCACCCGCCCTTTAGGGTTCTCTAACAAAAAAATAAATAAATCCACAAAAGATTCAGATTCCTCTGGTTTTGATTCAAATAATTGCATACCATACTTTGATGGCATACTACGAAGTAATTAACTTTTTTAGTATAGAGAACAAAGCCTAAAATTTTAAGGAAAATGCTATACATAGCCCTTAGGACTATATATAAGTATTAAATTTACACTTGAAAATCGTAAAAAGTTCAAAATTCATAAAAATATAAATACTAATTACACCACACCGATTTACTTGTGTTTTTGTCATGAATTTCTAATTTTATACAATTTTCAAGAATATTTTTAATGCTTATATATTAGCCCTTAAGGCTACATATAGCATTACCTAATATTTAAAAAGGTATGTGTATTATCCTATTGCATAGAAAAATTTATAAATATAAGTCCACCTCTTATTAGACGTATCACGTATGCTTTCATTATGTCAAAAAAACAGGTTAATTATAACTCCACCGACTATTACATGAAGATAATAAAAACTATTCTATTTTTTTAATATTAGACGTATGCACTACAAGAAAAATCACTTTTCGTAGCGATTGTACATTCGCTACAATATACAAGTATGTTTGTGAAATAACTAAGGATGTCGTATCATTTTTACAATCGCCATGGTTTTCCTATATAAAATCGATACGGAAAACATAATAATACATATCCACACTATTTTTACACATTTATATAATTTTAGAGAATTAAATGCTTTAGATTTTCTTCAACATGCATATAAAAGCAAAATTTAAGCATTACATAGAGAGAGTACTTACAATTATATACTCCGCATGTCACAACTATGATTACTAGGGATTTTTGAATTTTTTCAAAAGATTGTTTAATTGTATCGATTTTATATTACGAGTTGAAAATACAGGAAATTAAATAAATAATGTCTCAAATTTCAAACATAATATACATGGAATATATAATTAATACCTATACCTTGGGAGTAGTAGTCATACTTAATGTTTCAATGCTTAGAATTGAATTTTGTATTCCGTATACATTATGCACCAATAAAAAAAAAAAAAAAAAAAAAGCATTGTCAGCTAGATCCCAATCCACTGACGATTAATTTTATTCTAATGGTTCATACAATATTTTAGCCAATTAATTTTGTTAAGTGTATGACATGGAGATATATCAATCACTCAAAAACTTTCTATATAATGTTACTACGTACACGTTTAACTGTTTAAGCAGTCTTAGTTTACTTTTTTAAAAAGTAAAAGTCCAAACTCCAAATAAATGAAAAAAAATAAATCAAAAAAGGAATTAAAATGAATAAAATGTTAAGTACACTGTACACACTCAGGATTTAAGGCTCCACATATAAAAGAGGCGCATATTGTCATACATGTTGAAAAAAGGTAGATAATTTTTTCATAAATTTCAAGGTTACTGAATTGAATGAAGAGATGGAAAATCTTTGTCTCTGCAAAAAAATGGTACCCATTTCATATTTTTTCATAAAGATTATATCTTTAATCTTATTATTTGCATATTGTTCAAATGCTTCAAATACAATTGCGCAAGGTCAAGTCATAAAAGATGGAGAAACCCTTAAATCTGAAAATGGGTCATTTGAATTTGGGTTTTTTAGCCCTTCAAATTCATCATTAAGGTATGTTGGAATTTGGTATTCCAATATTTCAGTTGATTTTGTAGTTTGGGTTGCTAATAGAAACAATCCAATTAGCAATAAAAATGGTTCTGTAACACTTTCAAATGATGGGGTTTTGGCTGCTTTTGATGGGTTTGGGACTGTTGTTTGGTCTACTAATACTACAGCAATATCGAAAAATTATACTGGAATTTTGCATAATGATGGTAATTTTGAGATTAGGGGTAGTAATAATTATCCTGTGCCTAGTTTTTCTTGTTGGGAGAGTTTTGATCATCCTACTGATACATATTTGCCTGGTATGAGAGTACCTGTTAATCCGAATGTAGGCGAAAATCGGATTTTTACATCATGGAGGAGTGTGAATGATCCATCATCTGGGAATTTCTCAATGGGTGTGGATCCTAGAGCAGCACCACAGATTGTGATTTGGGAGGGATCGAATCGTCGTTGGAGAAGTGGTTATTGGAATGGACTGAGTTTTACTGGTGTGCCAAACATGGCTGCCTTTTATTACTATGGTTTTAAGCTTTCTAATGCTGATGCAGATGGGATAATGTATTTTACTTATTTACCTTTGGACCGCTCTAGTAAGTTCAAGTTTAGAGTATCATGGGATGGATATGAGAAGTCTATGACTTGGGCTGATGGTGGCAAAGAGTGGATTTTGATGCAGAAACAGCCTGGGAGTGAATGTGATGTGTTCAATAAGTGTGGGGTTAACGGTTATTGTAGGAACGCGACAGGTGATTTCATTTGTGGTTGCTTTCAAGGGTTTGCTCCTAAGTTTCCTGATCAATGGACCAATGGGAGTTGGTCTGGTGGGTGTGTTAGGGAGGCTCAATTGAAGTGTGAGATCAAGAATGGCAGTGTGATTGCTGAAGATGTATTTTTAGAGGTTGACAATGTGAAATTGCCTGATTTCGCGAATCTTTTGGAAGCAGATGATGAGGGGGATTGTGGAAAAGAATGCTTACAGAATTGTTCATGCAGGGCATATGCTTATGTAGGTGGAATTGGTTGTATGGTATGGAGTGGTAACTTGTCGGACATTCAGCAATTTAAAGGAGGAGGCAATAAACTGCACATTCGCGTAGCATCTTCTGCCTTGGGTAAGTTAATTTTTTTTTTTTTATGCAAGTCATTGAGAAGTTTTGGGCAAACCAGATTGGTAGTAAACAATATGCCTTCTTTGAGTGCTTGTTGTGCTTTAGTAGTGTATTACATTTTGATATGTACTATAGTTTGCATCATCTTTTGTATATTTGATTGTTTGATTCGATACTTGATTATTGTTGTTGTTAATTTCTTGTGTGTGGGGGAACATCTTGTATGTTAACAAGGACAAGTACCGTAGGATTGCTATCAATAGCCTGCTTCATTAGATACCATATTTCATATAACTACCACCCTCTGATCAATTTTGCATTGCTAATACTTATAACAGTCGCCTTCTGTTCTTTTGCAGTCCTACACTTGATATTATAACTTGCTTTAGCTTTTGGTAATCTTATCTGTCTTCTGAAATACAGGTAGCAAAGGCAAACTCTCTGGTCCTAAGATAGCAGCTATAGTAGTAAGCGGAGTGATATTGTTTGGCTTAGTACTTTTATGTTTGTGCAAATACCGGAAACAATTAAACGGTAAGACTTGTGGCTCTAGTAGTATTCTATTTGAGGTTTACGGTGATTTACAATTCCACATCTTATGATATGTTCTGTCTGCTATATATTGCAGCTAAAAGAGGGAATGATGCACTGACTATTGGATTGAGGAAAGGCCAAGTATCTTCCACAGATATCTCAGGATCACAGGAAATTATTGGAGAGGAAAATCTGGCAAATGCAAAAGATCTTCCACTGATCAATTACAATCTTGTTGCATCTGCTACAAATTTCTTCTGTGCAGAAAACAAGCTTGGAGAAGGTGGATTTGGTCCTGTTTACAAGGTAACTAATGCAAGATCAGACTTGTCATTTGTTTAGACTTAGGATATATCAATTCACATGAAATTAATCCCAGGGAGCCTCAATTTTCCTGTGAAGTGGCTATTGTTTGGTTGAGCACGGTAGAAATTCCTGTGAGAAGATTCACCTACCAGGAGGGAACTTGGTAAAAAACTTAAATGTCAGGAAATTCTACATAAGAGATTTCCGCCTCCCATGAACTTTGACTTTCCGTGTAAAATATGTTAATCAAACAACCACAAAAGAAGCATTTTTAGAACATACAGGGGTTTTTCTGTATTTGCACTCACACAAATATACTTGGATTCAGGGAACGTTACCTAGTGGACAAGAGATAGCAGTCAAGAAACTTTCAAGAAAGTCAGGGCAAGGCATGGCCGAATTTATGAATGAGATTATGCTGATTGCCAAATTACAGCACAGAAATCTTGTCAGAATATTAGGTTGCTGTGTACATGGGGATGAGAAAATGTTGATCTACGAATATATGCCTAATAAGAGCTTGGATGGATTGATTTTTGGTAGGGTGTTCTATCTTCTGTCTATTGTTGAATATATTTTATGTTGCAGTCTTCAGAAGAACATGCATTATTTGTATTCCCATGTTTTCTGAAGTGAAGCTCTATTTTTTCTTTTTTGTTTGTGTTACGATCACAGACCCCATGAATAAACAGCAATTAGACTGGAAGAAGCGTTTTACAATCATTGAAGGGATAGCAAGAGGATTGCTTTATCTTCATAGGGATGCAAGGTGTACAATTATTCACCGGGATTTAAAAGCCAGCAACATCCTTTTAGATCAGGAAATGAATCCAAAAATTTCAGACTTTGGTATGGCTAGAATTTTTGGAGGAAATCAAGATGAAGAAAATACAAATAGAATAGTTGGAACTTATGGCTATATGTCTCCAGAGTATGCAATGGAAGGTTTCTTCTCTGAGAGGTCTGATGTGTACAGTTTTGGGGTGTTGCTATTGGAGGTAGTTACAGGTCATCGCAGCACTAGATTTCGGTTCTCTGAACACACAAACCTCATTGAATATGTAAGTTTTCTTTTTCTAAACAAGTCTTGTATACAATATACACCTATTGAAAACAATATTTTGTGACTTCTAAACAACACCCCTCAATTCAAATTATTTTGGTCTGTATCTGTTGACAAGACCATAACAAGATTTTTTCATGTATTAATGCAGGCATGGAAATTATGGAGTGAAGGAAGAACAATGGAGCTCGTCGATTCTTCATTTGCAAGCTCATGTCCAAGTAATGAAGTTATAAGATGTGTACATATAGCGTTATTATGTGTGCAGGATTCTGCAGTTCACAGGCCAACTATGTCACAGGTGGTCGTATTGTTGGAAACTGACAGTCTTGCACTTTCTAATCCTAGGGAACCTACTCTTGCTTATTCTTCAAATCGCCGTTTTGTTGACATAGACATCCAAAAAGGTTATCAAGATATTGAGTCCTCAAATCATGTAACAGTCACCATGCTAGTTGGACGATAGGGATATTTGCAGCAAAGGTTCTCCCTTAAGCTCTCCCATTTGTCTAAACACAAGTTTTGTGTACATATTTTCACATATTTAGATTTTTTTGTTTTATTCTGAATAACAAGTATTCACTCAAATGTTCATTACTCTTTTTTTAACGAGGAACCTGGAAGTACTCTGTTGGAGAAGAACAAAGTCAGGCTTGTAGCATTCTTGGTTATCTTACTGATCATGATTGCCTTTCAGGAGTACAATTTGTTCTTTCCTCTAGTCTCTTACCGCTTATTAACATGTTTTTAGACGATTCAGTATGAATGAGTGGTAATCAAATATCTGAATGTGGACTGCAAATGAATTCTGAAGTCCTTTTTTGTTATAGATGGAGCCAGAGGTTTTTATATCCTTAGAGATACATCTCTTGTCTCATGTTCTGATTTTGACCATATCTGATTCCACTTGTTGGTTGATGAACTTTGAAAGTTCTCTTTCCATTTTGTATTACAGAAATTGTAGAAAGTTAAAATTGACGTTTGAGGCTTCTCTTATCTCTTGTGGTGAACCTTTTTGACCCGACAATGAAATATTATTGTATTGTATGAGTTGAAGACTTGATCATATACGTTTTATCCAAGCAACATCCTGTACATATCAATATATCATGTACCATTCTACCACCTTTCTTCTGTCAAAGTCATATTGTTGATTTATCAGTCCCTTCTGATTTCTCTAATTTTCGATGTTGGAAGTTTCATGTGATTTTAGTTGAACGGTATTAGATAACTCAGAAATCCTAATCGCAAACTACTTTTAATTAGAAACAAAAATTCATCAGGGTTTTCATAATTCTAGATTTTAGGCTCTTTATTTTCAAAGTTCAACTCTCCTTTTGTTACGTTATCTGTTATGCAATTTTTCAGCTTATTACTTTCTGTTCTTGTATATTTAGCCATGCTGAATGAATAGCAAAGCTTGCACTTTATCTGTCTTCATGATCTTCAGCTATATGACAGATTCTGAGGCTCCGAGCTGTCAAACCAAACAAACTGAGTAGTATTATGATCTTTTGGAGGTTTGCACAAAACCTTATTTGGTCACTTGCCAAGTTTTCTCAATCTGCAGCAACTTTTATGTGTTAAAATGTGGAGAAGTAACAGCGTGTCTATTCTTTTACTAATCATGATCATCTTGGTTTTTACTTACAGCCAATAGTAGAATGTATTAGTTTATTACCAAGATTTAGTCTACAACTAAATTCTAAATGTTTCAGTAACAAGTTTTCTTAGGCAACAATAAGTTTCAGTCAGGAAGTTATATACTTATATGTCGCCTTATCACAGATGGATGCGAGCTAAGAACAAATGTTGGTAAATAGCTAACAAATGTTGGCTTGTTGGGATCTCATGTTATGTGTGCCAAGGGCGCTAAATAAGCTATCTATTCGTTAAGACAAGAATGTCCAAACTCTCAACTTGATCATATAGTCATAGTTTTGCCTACTTCTAGTTTGGCTTCATTGAAGTTATTATGTAAAACACTATTGATCTTGGCCAAAAATGCAAGAAATTTATGTCATAATCTGACAATAGACTAGTCTCAAGTGTAAGAATAAACTGATAGTTCATAATAAAGACCTTGGAGTTTTCCATCAGTGAAAAGTTTTCTATGAATTATTTCAGCAGTGTGAATGCTACAACTACAAGGATGATACCGCGTGCTACTTGTTACATGTCACGCAGATGAAATCATGTAAGCTATTTACGTATTTCTTAATTCGATTTACTATGTAAATCAGTTTAACTGTCCTGTTCTCTGGACCAAACTGGTGCAATCAAAATCAGATGTTAAAGGACTAACGCGTCTAACAATTGACTGAATATTCTATTTGGCTTGTGTTTGCTGATACTAAACATAATAGCTATTCAGTGATTTCAGCTTGAATGACTCATGCACATCTATTTGCATACGTAGTACTCATTTTTTTAGGTACTACGTATATCAAATAGAGAAAATGAAAGATAAATAAAAATCGAACCCTTAACCTTTTAATGGGACGATGCTATTGAATATTGATTGTCAAACCAAATAAACAAGAACAAAAACAAAAAAAAAAGGGTTGTTTAAGAGAGTTTGACATTGTCAAATTCTTAAACTTTTTTGGCAACTCTGAGAAAGCAGCCCAGAGAACTTAAGTTGTTCATAAAGTGGTTCAAAAGCAAGCCACTTTCTTATTTTAGAAGCTTTAAGATTTCTTTTTTGTTTGTTTATTCTGTTAGCTTCATGGAAATTACCAGTGACCAAACTTCTTTTGTGCTTCTTTACTAGTACCTCAAAAAGTTAGTGTCATAAAGTATGTGTTGTTGGTGCCTAAATTTTTTAGTGGCATACATGACTAATCCTCGTTAAATTTTAATATAAAACGAATGTATTGTATAAACTAGATTAAAGAAACACTTCCGTGATCAAGTTAAAAATCACTTACATAGAATCAAAAGCGATCACCTCTATGACTAAAATGTCACCCGTATATTGTATGAAAGACATAACAGTCTAACTCGTGCATTTACTTAAAATTTCTAATTTTTTGAATTAGTGATCACAAAGTTAGGCCTTTTTGAACTTTAGAAATGCTGTGAGACATATATTTAGAGGATCACGAAGCTAGAAATGATCTAAGTACTAGTCGGTCAAAAGCAAATCCAACTATTCACATTAATTTTCTTATGATTTATGAACACAGGTCACATGCCTAAGTTGACGACCATTGAATTTTCAGTTTTTCTGCCCCCTTCCAATAATATCAGTGGGATTTTATTAACTGTATTTATTTTTTATACACTGAAATTTTGTGGAAAATAGATAAAACTATTGACTTATTCTGTATATGTACAATAAAATGGTCAAACATAGAAAACGAGTCTTTGTAGAACGACGGGAGTAGGACACCAATGGTGTATTCTATTAAACTTAATTTGTTGTAATTTAGTATTTTTTTCCTTGAGTTCCAGACTTCCATCCAATAATCTAATGCCTAATAACATGTAGTTTTGACCATCAATTGATTACTACTCGTAACTCCGTTAATTTTAGTTACATTGAATTTTTTATGTCTCACAAATATTATCCTTTTGTTGCCACTAAAAATTAACGGAGATAGTATAAAAACATACGAAGTATTTTACAAAGGTATAACAGTATCCTAGTATATAAATCTTTGTACATTGAGAATTTTCAATCAAAATTAATAAATTAATTTTTAAAAATTGACCTTATTCGTGAAAGCAATTATGTACCTCGTTTTTTCATTGGAGTAACCCTAAATTTGTCCAAGTTTCCCCATTTCCATCTCATTCGAGTACCCCTATTACTCAATTTATTACATTATATGTTTAATTAGTGATCACCACACCATATGACTAGCCACATATAAAAATTTGTGATTTTCGTATGTAATATTCTTTTTTTTTTTTTGGCATTCTTCATGAACTTATTGTAACTTATTAATTATCTAAACATATTATCTTTGGAATTATATTATGTTAAGAATATAGGAAAAGATATCACACTAATATATTATCTTATTTCCTAACATATTATTAATGAATATATTATACAAAGAATGAACTTATTTTTTAGCTTGGCTTAGGTCATGTTTATAAACTATACTTAGATAAACAACTATAATCTACACACAGACTTGGCATCAACTCGCTTTTGTGATTAGCTTAATAGTTTAACTGGTAAGTGCTTTTGTGAAATGGAGCTTTAGGCCTAATCTCAATACAGTAGTGATTTACATCATTTGACACTTTGACATGTAACCTAACTTTTATAAATTAAGTTTGTTATAAAAAAAAATGTTCGATATATATGCTTTTTATCCAACGACTTAGGGCCTGTTCATATTTACTGAACTGAGCTGAACTGAATTGAATTGAACTGATTGGAGCTGAACTGAACTGAACTGAACTGGATTGATTGGAACTGAACTGAACTGAACTAAGCTGAAATGAATATTTTATGAGAGAGGGAAATTAAGAGCTGAACTGAACTGAACTGGACTGAACTGATTGGAGCTGAACTGAACTGAACTGAACTGAACTAAGCTGAAATGAATATTTTATGAGAGAGGGAAATTAAGAGCTGAACTGAACTGAACTGAAATGAAAATAAGTAAATATGAACAGACCCTTAGTAAAACATATTATATTAACTTGAGATAGCTGATCCCTTAGCTAATCAACAAATTAATTTCAAATGTATAACACCATATATGAAGTGGGAAAAAAAAAGAAAAAAGAAAAAAGAAAAAGAGAAAAAAAAAAAAAAAAAAAAAAAAAACCTAAGACACAAAATTCTCATCTAAAACCATTAAATATCATCATCAATAGGTCAAGGTAATCACACTTAAAATTCAATTAGTTGCAGCTACTTCTTCAATAAACTACCAAATTATTCAAATCTTGGTTATTATCAAAGGTGTTAGTGGTGGTAGCTTGTTGACCCAAAGAATATAATTTGAAAATGTTTCATTTAAAATTAGTCCACCAAAATACATACATGACCAAGTAATATAGAACTGTCGGACCAAAATACATCCACACCAAATTTCTGTGATACATCATACAAATAATTAATCAATCCTTTTCTTGTAAGATTTTGTTTAATAATTAGTGATTAAGATAGGTAGTGGTATGTTGTGCAACCACGATGTTTGTAAACAAGCTATACATTACCAAAATCACGGCACTTGTACAAGTGTACAACAATATAACTATAGATGTATACATTTACAATTCCAAATACTAGTATCAAGTTATTGTTGTTAGTCATCCTATTTTGAAGCTTGTTGTTATATATTTATGTTTGATTTTTGTGAATTATTATGATTAAAACAAGAAAAATTAATAGTTGCTTTATTCAAATTTAGTGAGCTCATTTTTGGACACATAGATTTAGAATGTGGTTACCTTATTAATAATAAAGGATATGTAGCAAAAGATATAAAGATAATTTTTTATTTAAAGTAAAGGAGATGAAAGATGGCCGAGCAAAAGGTAGAGGAGAGGCTAAACTCTTTAATAGACCTGGTTCACACTAATTTATTGTGGACCACTTATAATAGAGATACTATGATCACTTTATTAATTAAAAAAAAAAGGTCACTATGTTAAAATAATGATCATTATGTTAAAATAAAAATGATTGTTTTTATAAAGGTCATAAGCGATAAAAAATTTTAAATGAAAATTTTAAAATACGGGTCAATATAAATAATATAGGTCAGTAGGTTAAAATTAGGATCATAACATCATACTTCAGGTTTTGCAACAATACTAAAAATAACACATATTTTATTTAAGGTTACTATGTTAAAATTAAGGTTACTATATTTAATATTAGGGTCACTATGTTCAATACAAAACCAGTTACGCACATGTGTAACTTCGGGTCCACAATAATATTATTGTGAACCAGGTTCATATAAGTTTTTTTTGAGAGGAGAGAGGCAAAATAGTACGGAGTATAGAGTAATGGATTATTACCCAAAAAAAAAATATTGACCTACTAATTTGGGACATGAAAAATAGAAAAGAAAAGATTGTGCAATGTATATAAAAATTTCAAGATTGAATATAAAATTCCGTAAGTTCATAAAGGTGAAAAAAATTAGTATAAATGAATTTCGATAACATTATCATCCAATTGAAAAGCAATATACAAGTATATATATATATTTTTTGTTTTAAAAAATCATAATATCTTTAGGTTATCTTGTATTCAATAAATTGGTAGTAAGTATAAACAAAATACTTGTATTTGCCTTTGGGAAAAAAATTCTTGATTGGAGCTTGTTGCTTAAGTTTGAGCCAGAGTTTGAGTTGAGTCAATGGTTGAATTAAAAGTCTATTTAAGCTTTCTCCGCTTGTCCTGTTATTACATGTGAATATGTCTTGAAAATTACTGTTATCATCTTTGATTTATTTCTATCTATATTTTTGCTCCACTCATTATTATGATCCTATAAAATCTATACCCATTATGATATACCATGAATCATCTCAAGATTGAACAAAATAGAAATCGTCCCGATTCATTGATCAAATTTATGACCCCAAATCCTAACTAGTAATGTCCTTGTTAAGGAATCAAAATATCCTCCAATCCCTTTTTATGATTGCTAAATTGATTGAGAATTTTTTTTAAAAAATGGCCCACATTAGGCTAAATCCTTTCTTATTATTATTAGTTACAATCCTCATTAGTAGACATCAGATCCACTAGTAAAATTTTAAACCGACTTTATAACTTAAAATCGAATCACGTCTATAGCATTGTCTTTTAATTTTTTTTTAATTTTTGTAAATACGAGTCTATTATAAAATTTAAACAATCCACGTGAGAACGAATTACTGGTACACATAGAATCATAAATATAAACACAAAAAGTTGACTAAGACAGAAAAAAAGCAGAGCAGCCTCCAAATAATAATACTACCAGTAGAATTATTTGACACTCTGTATTTTCAGACAAAATCCAACCTCTCTTCTTCAAAAAAAAAAAAAAAAATACAACTTTCCAAATCATTAACCAACTCCTCCCAAAATTAATTAAAATACCCAAAACAAAGAAAATTGTGGGTGTTTCTTTGAAGAATGAAATTCACCATTTTAGCAATCTTGCTCCTCTGGTTTTCCCCTGTTTTTTCAGCACCAACTGATACTTTAACTTCAACACAATCTCTCTCCTCAAACCAAACACTAATTTCAGCAACTGGGAAATTTGAATTGGGGTTTTTCACACAACAAAATCCCAAAAAATATTATCTTGGAATTTGGTACAAAGATATTCCTTCAGATAATGTTTATGTTTGGGTTGGAAACAGAGATGCGCCTTCATTGAGTGATTCCTGCACCCTCAAATTTGATGATCAAGGAAATCTTGTGATTTCTGATGATCAATCTCACATTCGATGGCAGATTAATGGATCAACGGCTAAAAATCCGGTGTTACAGTTGTTGGATTCAGGAAATTTGGTGATCCGAGAAGCAGGGGATACGGGTTCGGGTGGATATCTATGGCAGAGCTTTGATCATCCGACTGATACTCTCATTCCGGGTCAAAAACTCGGGTGGAACCTAAAAACGGGTCTCGACCGGTTTTTAACCTCGTGGGCGGGGCCAGATGACCCGGGTACGGGTAATTATAGCTTTAAAATGGATTATCACGGTGACCCGGAAATTTATATGAGGTATGGGGATAGAATAATTTATCGGAGCGGACCATGGGTGGGGCAACGTTTTAGTGGGGTGCCTGAAATGGCAACGGGTAATAATGGTTTTAACTTTACTTTTTACCGCGGGCCGGATGAAGTTTACTATACGTTTGAGTTACCCCCGGGTGGTGAGGTAAAATCAAGGTTATTAGTAACTTTTGACGGGTACCTTAGCAGATTTACGTGGGTGCCAAATACTAGACAATGGACTAGGTATTGGTACGCTAGGGCGGACGATTGTGACACATATAGGGTATGTGGTCCGTATACGGTGTGCAACACGAGTGGCTTTTTCGATTGCCAATGTCCACAAGGGTTCGAGCCAAAGAACCCTCAAGATTGGGATTTGAGAGACGGGTCAAGTGGGTGCGTCCGAAAGACCGAGTTGGATTGTGGGAAGGATGGTTTTTTGAAGTTGGTAAATATGAAATTACCCGAGAGTACAACTGCTTTTGTAGATGAAGGGTTAAACCTTAATCAATGTAGAGATATGTGCAAGAGGAATTGTAGTTGTACTGCTTATGCTAATTTGAATGTGGTTCAAGGGGTTGGCAATGGGTGTGTTTATTGGACCGATAATTTAACTGATATGAGAGATTATGTTCAAGGTGGACAAGATTTGTACATTCGGCTAGCCGCTTCGGATCTAGGTACGTATATTAACCATTCTAATTTTGCTTTTTATGTGTTTATTTTGTCGAATTAGCTAATTTAGTTAGTCTTGTTTAACGAGTTACATGGCGGTATTAATTACTGTACAATACTGTATCATGTAGATAAAATCATATCATATTGGCCATTATAAGCAATGAAATCCTATACACTTTAGGTAACATCTTTTTTTATAAAATATATCTTTGTTTCATATTATTTGTAACAATTAAACATTTTTTACTCACTTTTTAATGTCAAATCGTTGCAAATAACATGAGACGAAGGTATAACAAGATTATGTAATGTTCATAATCTATATATTGTGTAGCACAAACTTTAAGCTACAAGTATTATTTAGCATATTAAGCAAATTTGATGATGAATATCTGGATTCTGGAAGTGCAGAATATAGCTTTGTAGAATGTAGATGGCTAGATTGCGGAGTAGATGCTACGGAGTAATCAAATTCAGGATTACAATATTATTAAAATAATAAACCTTTGATCATTTTTTTATTTGATGATTTTCCTAAATGAAGGAGAATTAATTTGGTTAACAACTTTAAAATACAATATCAAGACAAAAGTTAAAGAGTCGAGAATGTAGATAAGGTCTTTTAGGGGTGGTAATTCGGGTCAGCAAGTCGGGTTTAGGTTAGATTTCGGGTTATCCTTTGAAACTATCAAAAATAGTGTAAAACTTAATATTATTACGAAACACGAAACTTAAGTCCAATCGGGTCGAATTCGGACTGTTTGGGTTCGGATCGGGTCGGATCAAAGATTGTCAGCCCTAGGGTTTTTATTATTAATTATTAGAGTATTATTATTCTTCTTTTGGGGCCAAGGTTTTGGAAAGTATTGACGTAAAGGAAATGGGAGGTGAAAAAAACATGTTATGCATGATATTTGTAGATAGGCGTATTATAAGCTTTAATTACCATTGTTAATATCAATGGTGGAACCCATGTAATGTAATGTAGGTAGAGGATCACCAATTTTGACAGATGGGATTTGTGTGTATTCACATAGCAATCAATGACGTATTAATTAACTTCTTGATTAAATTATTGTGCTCGTAGTAATAAGCTCGTTTGTTTATTAAACGTAAGTGATACATGTAAATTTTAAAAGTAGATGAGATTAAAAAAAAATGATTTAGGGAAAAGTTAGAGGGGCTTGCTAATACATCTCACTATCTCAGTAGGTTGAATAAGGTGAATATATTTATGGTTGGAAAAAAAGGGTAAAAATTGCAATTGTATAAGAAAAGAGTTACGGAGTAGATTATATCACAAGTAATTTTTCAAGAAAAAGTGTTTTTTAAGACTCAACCTTAGCTACATGGCGAATTTAAGTGGCCAAATTCAATATCATATATTGACAAAGATGATTAGTAATAATGCTAAAATGTGTGTGTCTACAACAATTCATAATCTATTATTTCGCAGCAACCTTTTTAAAAACTTAAGAATTAAGGTATACTTTCTCCGTTCCATCACTAATCTGTCGTCCTTATGGCTTGTCAGTCTTAGACATGACCTATTGTGGTCCATAATGATAATATTAATTGAAATATAAAATTTTATGTTAAAGATATTATTAATTCATATGAATAAGGTGAAGGTAATACGAGGGGACCAATGTCTTAAACGAAAATCCAAAAAACTCAGTTGCAGCATATACTTTTGAACTTACTTGAACCAATGATCCAACATAAGCCGACCAAAATTTAACCCTACTTACGAAAAAGAAATAAATAGAAAATTGAAGATAAAAAGGGTGGCTTTTAATGCCCTTAATCAGTGGCAAAAAATTGACACAAATTTTTCTAGAGACTTGATGATAAAAGTGTCCTAAAAATTCAAAAGACCTTGGTCCCAAGTCCTACTTTGTTTGGACCATTTTCTTTGGGGTCACTATATTTTCAAATTGTTAATTGAGTTGTCTGACCAATTAGCCGTTCTTTTATGACCTGTTTAGGTTTAGTTGGGCCAACTGTTCTCTTCCCCTTTTATATTAACTTTAGAATCTTCATTCTCAAGTTACCATCATTTTACTTTACACTAAAAAGATTACCTTTTTCTAAGTTAAAAGTAGTCTCACGTTATTAGCACAACAAAGATATGTTCAGACTCCATTGTTTGAATAATTTGATTTGCAGAGTGGTATGAGTTTGAAATTAGGAATAAGTTTATTGTGGCATGAAATTAAATTTATTACTGTACTTAATAATACCATGTGTTTGATTTTGTTCAAAAAAGAATAATTTTCTTTTATTTGATACTTAAGGGTATAGTATGAGCTATTGAGTCATACTCACGGACTCACCTCCATTTTGAGATTCTGAACCCCATATCTACCTGGTTTAACGTTTGGATTTGGAAATTAATATTTTGTTAAATAGACACAAGATATAGGTTTTACCTATTTGAAACCTGTAGGTTAACCAAACATCTCCTTACACTAAAATTACAAAAAAGTTATCATGAAAAAAGTGTATTAATTTAAAGGTAGAACTATGTAGTTCTTATTCATACTTTGTTTGGAGAGTAAAATTTGGTTTCGAATAAGCTTTTTAAAACCGGAAGATTAGGCTTTAAAGGTGGATTAATTCATTAATCTATATCATATGGACGTCAGCACTAGTATTACTCCCCCTTTATGGTGTCTATTAGGGGCATCCTATGTCTAAGTGTTTGATTAGTGGATTAACACATTAAAAGTTAGATTAGATCCAAAATAATATTGTCAAAAAGCTTCCTAGAACCTCCTTTAGATGATACCAAGTATATATCTTGTTAAGGAAAACTCCACATATATGAGTTGAGACTAATTATCCGAAATTCAGCTGTACAAAGACATAGGATGATCAAAATATTCAATCAATCAGTTTTTATATATCTAATCGTTCAATGTACATTAAAATAAAGTTACGCGTCCTCTCACAAATGAAATACACTAGCGGTAACTTTTATGATAACCTATTATTATGAAATTGTCTCATGCAAGCAGAATCTTAACTTCAGAAGTATAAACAAATACTCCATAGTAGTGTTACTAACTTTCTACCGGAATAATCTCATTAAAAATATAATTGATCCACTCCATGCTATATATAGTTGGGAATATTTTAATTTTGTTGGGTATATTTTATCCATGTTCTTATCTTATCCTGAAACATTGTACGGAAAATAGGAAGCATATTTGTGTAATTAAATCTAACATTAATGTCATATTGTCAGCTAAACTAGGTTTAGCTTAGCTAGTTAATTAGATTAAATAATGGTCTAGTTGCTCTATTATATAGCATCTTCTCATACTAATGTGAATTTCAATTCTTTATTTGCTATAAGATTTTTAAAGTAAGATTAGTGGTTGGGTAGGTTTTATTATGAGAAGATTAGACTATTACTAAACCATGTTTTTAATATAACTAATTAGATTAAAATGTTGAAACAACTAGCAAAGTGGAATGTAGGAAGAAGACCACTAAGTATAAGTTGTTGAACTGTCATTTTCCTATGAAATTGGGCATGGCTCTTGCAAGCCGTGGAAAGTTTGGCCACCTTATTAAAGTAAATTACTCATACTAGTCTTCTAGTTTCGTCGGGATCCTAAGCAGATGTTATATAGTTTAGTTGGTTATAATTTAAGGGTATGATGTATTTAAGAATCAGAAGATTAGTTCGGTATATATTATTTGTCATCGATCCGTACCTTTTTCTATATAAAAATAGTAGTAAAATAATTTAAAACTAATGTTATGCTTTCATTGCTTTGAAAATATAGTCCATCATAATTTAAAAACGTGTAGTAAATATAAAAACTTGTATAACAAGTCATTTTTGACAAATGAAAGCCGTTGAAACTTGAAAGTGTTTAATTTGAACTCAAAAATTACATTAGAAATTTGTTAAGGATAAAAAGTTGTGTTTATCACATGGATTCATACAATGGTGGTCAAACCAATATCGTCTTAATGTAAATCACCATTCATTGTCAAATGAAATTTGTACAATAGAAAATAAAATGCAAGAAAGTTGTAAATTTTAAGTTAGCTATTATTTTTCTTGTTATATGTATAATCTATAAAGAGGTTTACAAAATAAATAAATATAAATAAATAAAGCCTAAAAAAAAGTTACTTAAGACAAATTTTAAATTCAGAGCGATATCTTTGTCAACTAAACTAGTTTACACGTGTTAATATAAACTAGCTAATTGATTAATGTTAGTTAAGAAAACACGTTATAGAAAAGATGTTTTAATTTGAAAGTCTTAAATTTAAATTATGTGCATCACATTTTTGCTTCTCTGTAGAGAATTAACGATTCTTGATATGTCTTTGGCAATGTACCCACATAAAATTATTTAATACACCTTTTAATTATGCGTGATCTTTATTTTAATTTATTTTTAGACACCAAGGCCAAAGATTTAGATAGGAACTGATTTATTTGTCCAGCTAATCATCTTTGAGTTATAATTAAAAAAAAAATAAAAAAAAAAATAAAAAATGAAGTGATGTGTACTGTTCAACAAATTGGTGACCAAACTGTTAAACAAATTGTGCATACATTGATACAGTATATGTTTGAATTGGACAGCTATTATTACTAGTATAATTTCTTATAACATCGATCATATCTTTCCTTTTCATATCACATAATTTAAATAGTAGGATATTGAGAAATCTAATCGTAAACCATTATGTCCTAAGCAGAGTATGTAAGACTGGGTGACGATTTTTCTTGAACAACATATAGAGTATGCGAAAATATATTTTGGATTTATGGATTGATGAGGCTAGGAAAGACTATGCAATACCTTTTTTTATACTTGGTATATATTGTTATTGTGAGATTGAGATCATGCTCCTTTCTATGTTGATTAAATTGATATTTAGTTGATCAGATCATAAGATTCAATACTTATAATAGTTTTATCTAATTATGTACTGTTTATACTGAATAGGGTCTCAAGGCTCTGGAATTGGTTCGGATAGTGCAAAGAAAATTGTAATGGGTATTGGCATTGCTATTGCCTCAATCGTACTTTTGGCTGGCATAATTGCATTGATCATATTGAGACGGAAAAAAGCACAAACTTTGTTTAGAAGAAGACTTGGGGAGACAAGAGGTAAACTCACAAATCATGTCGATAACTTACTCTGTATATACCATCGTCCAAATTTAGTTGTCACGTAGTTAGCTTAGCCAATTGAATTACTAACGTGGTAACTAACCTTTGTTATGTTTTTCAGCCTCTAGGGCAGGTACAACTGAAAGGAGCCAAGAAATTCTCATAAGTGGGCAAATCATCTCTAGCAAAAGAGACTACTCAGGGGAAACTAATAATTTAGAAGATGTTGAATTGCCCATATTTGACCTATATACCATGGCCGTTGCCACCAACAACTTCGACGATGCTACCAAACTTGGACAAGGTGGTTTTGGACGCGTATATAAGGTACACGTACATTTTTTTTAGCCTTGCATCTATTTGATGGATGTAACCTTGAAAATGGTATCACAAAGATTTAAGCAGCAAATAATTAAAGCCATGTTGAGACTGGGATCGATTCTCACCCCTGCCCTTTGTGGCTCTCTAAACAACAACAACAACAACAACAAAAAAAAAAAAAAAAAAAAAAAAAAAAAAAAAAAAAAAAAAAAGTAGTTAAAGCCATGTTTTCTTGAACTGATTTTTACTAAATTTAATTTGAGTCTCTTATGAAAGTGTATTTCTATGTATCAAAATTGATATTTCCTGATTACAAATTTCCATGATTAAGTTGATGAAGAAGTGCTTAAATTGAGCTCAATAATCTGTACATTTATATATGCTTAAATGTGTATTTTGTCTGCCAAAAAAATAGTACCTAAAAGTCTAAAATAACCTGCATTGTAAAAATCAGGGTGTGCTACCAGATGGACAAGAAATTGCAGTTAAGAGACTGTCTAAGGAATCAGGACAAGGGGTAGAAGAGTTCAAGAACGAGGTTAGATTGATCGCTAAGCTTCAGCATCGAAACCTTGTTCGATTACTTGGTTGTTGTGTAGAGATGGATGAGAAGATGCTCATTTACGAGTACCTCAAAAATAGAAGTCTAGATGCATTTTTGTTCCGTAAGTCCCTCAATCTTAAGTCACTAATAATGTGACATCCCTTTTCATTTAGCTCGATTTCTTATTTTTATTGCTTAATGATATGTAGATGATGAAAGAAAATCATTGCTTAATTGGCAAACGCGATTCAACATAATATGTGGGATTGCGAGGGGGCTATTGTATCTTCATCAAGATTCGAGGTATAGAATTGTCCATAGAGATATGAAAGCAAGCAACATTTTGCTCGATGGAGAAATGAACCCGAAAATATCAGATTTTGGCATGGCAAGGATTTTTGGAGGTGATCAAACTGAAGGAAACACTAGGAGAGTAGTTGGAACATAGTAAGTTACCCAAAACAATAAACTTATTAGTACCATATTCTTCAATACTTTTGCATAATTTCCTTCATCTTGCAAGCTTATTTCAACTATATATTTCATTATGCAGTGGTTATATGGCTCCTGAATACGCGATGGATGGGCTTTTCTCAGTAAAATCAGACGTGTTTAGCTTTGGTGTACTAGTCCTAGAGATAATTAGTGGGACTAAAAACAGAGGATTTTATAATTCTGATCATGAACTACACCTTCTTGGATATGTAAGTAAAAGCACTTTATATTTTTCCCTTACTATGTCACATTAATGGCTTTATTTATATTACTAACCTTGAGAAAACAAATGCTTAAAATTGACAGTCATGGAAGCTGTGGAAAGAAGGAAAAGGGACCGAGATTCTAGACAAGGTCATGGGAGATTCATACTCGGTACATGAAGTGTTAAGATGCCTACAAGTTGGTCTACTATGTGTGCAAGAGAGGGCAGAAGATAGGCCAACGATGGCATCCGTGGTGCTAATGTTGGGTAGTGAATCTGCATCTTTGCCTCAGCCTAGACTACCGGGTTTTTGTATGGGATGGAACCCTACTGAGACAGATTCTTCTTCTAGTAAACAAGATGAATCATTCACTGTGAATCAAGTTACTGTCACTATGCTAAATGCGCGATAGTAAAGTTGATAATCGTAGCAAGATTTAGCCCATTGTAGATGTTGAGATGCTTAAGCTACCACAATTTTTTGGTTCATTGGTATTTTAGTCACTTGCTCTGTGTTTTATTTGGGGTAGGGTCAAATTGTTGGAAGGTATGAAAAGAGGGAAACAATTTTGAGGGAGTACTATGTTAATTCTTACAATTAGTTGTATATAATTGCTAGGTATATATGGTTTAGTTGGAGATTTATTATGTCAAAGCATAAGAATGGTAAATGGTTGTTTACATATTCAGCTCAATTTATAATAAAGTTGAACACAAACCAAACTTAACAACTCATAAGAACCAAGTTTATAAAGAGCTGAATAATTTTTTTTTTTATTCAACCAAGAGCTCTATGTACCAAGTTAGGTGAGTTTGGGAATCTGGCTTGGCCCAACACAGCACCATGCATGTTTACCAAAAGTCCAATATTGTGCTCAAGGATCCTATTATCATTTCATATAGACTTGACTTTATTTAAAGAATTTAGGAAGATTTTATATAGTCTACATCCTTTGTTGAGTTTGTTCTTTTTTATTTAATCCGCTTTGACTTTTACACTATTCACCACCTTTTTTTTGATTATTTTTGTGAATTATATATAAGTAAAAACATATTCACGTGGGATGTTATTAGATTCGTGTTAACAAATACTATCATAATACAAGTATATAATTTCTATAATTTTTGTTATTGGTCGTTAAAGTTTTGTATTGGAAAGCGTCACATGTCAAGTAAAAATTAACCGAGAAAGTATTAAACACATTATTCTATACTTATTGTCTCATTATCGTATTACAAATTGTACTACTCCCTCCGTCCTCTTTTGCTTGCAATATTGAGGTTTTTTTTTTTTGGTTGAATAGAATAGCTAAGAGAGAAAGATGGTGGGGCTAAAATAAAAAAGAACAAACTATTATAATACAAGTATATAATCTCTATACTTATTGTCTCATTAGCCGCTAAATGGAATGGTTGTATGAGTAAAGTTGTGATCTCTTACAACCTAACATATACGTGATAAACTTAAAGAGACGACTAAATAGGTGATCATTAAATGGGGGTATCTATGTTATTTGAATAACTATTTAAGTATGACATAATTCTATTGCTAAAACATTGTTTATATACCTATTCATAACTCATACATGATGTTGAGATAATCCTTAAAAATATAAACACGATTTTTCTCAGCTTGGTTCGGCTCGGCTCGGTTCAGATCGTACCTGGTGAACTCGACTTGACTCGCCATGAATTAAAGCACGGACAACGGGACAAGAAGGAAGATACTAATCATACACCTAGGACAGTTAGGAATGCGTGCAATTATCGCCTTCCCCCTGGTAGTTCGTGCATTTATCCCTTCTTTTTTGGGGCAGTTAATGCTTACAACCACCGCTTTCCCCCTAATTTTAGCGCTCTTCCTTTCTCACGGTAATATCTTGCATTGCACTTCATTGAGGCATTTCGTCGAACACGAAGATGGCAGACTCTGATCAGCAGCTAAAGTCCGACGCTTTCTTGGAACAGATGAAAACCCACCTCACCACTGATGCTGGGAAAGAGATCACCAAGAAAATTGGCCTCGTTTATCAGCTCCACATCGCCCCCAAGGTAAATTAATTATTTTCATTTTTTTTGTTGTTCATTTTTGTGATTTTATGATAATTTCTTGTGATTTGCCTAAGTTTATTGAATTTGCAGTAATTTGATTAGTTTTATTGATGTGGGGTTTCCTTAATTGGCAGAAATTGGGTTTTAATGAGGTGATTTATACTGTTGATCTTAAGAAAGGAGAGGTTAAGAAAGGTTAGGGTTTCCTGATCAAACTTTGTTATTTATTTGGTTACTAAAATCTTTGAATTTTGATTGTTAATTTTATCAAATTATGTAAAAATTTGTTGGGTTTTTTGAAATTCAGGTGCTTTTGAAGGAGGAAAGCCAGATGCAACATTTTCATTCAAGGATGAAGATTTCATTAAGATTGCAACAGGGAAAATGAACCCTCAAATTGCTTTTATGAGGGGTGCAATGAAGATTAAGGGTAGTATTAGTGCTGCCCAGAAATTCACTCCTGATATATTCCCTAAGCCTTCTAAGATGTGATCCATTCCGTCTTTTCGAATGCAAGAGTATGGTTCTGGATTGCCATTGAAAAAACAAAAAAAAAAAAAAAGAAAAAAATGAACAGCATAAGAAAAGTGCCAATACTTATATAGTTTAGGGAATATCTCTGTTAAGAATCAGGGAATTCATTGTTGTTTATTAGATTCCTGATTCTTTTTAAAATTTGTGGTATTTTCTGTACTTGCTACTTTGCTAGCGAATAAAAATTGTCTTAATTATCACATCTGTGATTTAGCTTCAATTCCTTTTAGTAATTGTGTACATTGTTCATTTTGTGACGTTTGTTAGTTGAGCTTCTATGGGCATTTTATTGCAGCAGTTGTGTGTAAACTTATGGATTGTGTTCCTATAACTGAGTGGTAGATGAAATGCAAACTGAGTGCACTACTGCACTGGCACTTCCATCTGGTTCTTGTGTATGTCATGGACCTATGAATCTATGAGACTATGATATGATATATGCCATTCAAGTTCCGTTTCCCAGTAGTCATTTATGGAGTAGTACATAGACATTGTTTATACCAGATTGTGATCAGGCTGATGTTGCTGGTGGGGACTCAAGCAGTCTAGCTGGCCTGAGTCTGAAAAATTGGTGCAATTCTTGAGCATTGTTGAATGAAAAAACAGGATCGGAGATAGGAGAGACGTTTTGTCAAATGCTGTGGTGTAGGCCTTGGATTTGCAGGAGACAAGAATCTGCTGCGACAGTAGTTGAGATTTAGGCATTTAGCACGACACTTGTTCAGTAAATTGCCAGGCAGAAACAGGTAACATTTTTCATTAGTGATTCATAATTACTTTTGTTTTCAGTTCTTCCTATCGTCTGCCTTGGTAAGAATTAAGTTTGCTCAATTGTCTTCAGAATTTTCCCTTACAATAAGCTGTTTGTCAGTGCTATTAGTTTAGGCTAGTCCTGCTTTTAGAATTAGATCCATCCATCTATCTTTAATGTGTTTGGATTTTAATTTTAGGGAGAATGGGAAGAAGACAGAAACATGGGAGAGAAGGGAAGGGAAGGAAAGATAAGATTTTTCCTTGAATTCTGCAACTTTGGAAAGAAATATAGTTCATTTTAGAGAGAAGGAAAATCAACTCCTCACACCTTCCCTTGGCTTCCCCATCATCTTATTGATGGAAAATAAACCCTTACTTCCCTCTTCACCTCTTCTTTCTAACCCACATCTGAACAAATTGTTAGTTTGTGAGTTTATGTACTTTTCCCATATAGCTCATAGTGTCGCATTTGTATTTCTTCCTTTTGCAATTATATGTAATTTGTCAGTTGCAGTATTTTTGTTATAGAACAACTGGGTATACTGACATCACAGGAAGGAATCTGAACCCTGAATCTTTCCGGCGTGAAGGAAATAAGGAATAGACTCTGTTTTATTATTGGATGTCATAAGAAATGCTTTAAAGTGTGCCAAGGGTGACCCTTGCAGTCTACTACAGCGTATGTGATACTGATTTTGGGCTCGTTGGTTGGTGGATCCTCTAAATAATCAGGGTGAAAAAAAGATGTCAAATACTGGATGTTTTCTTTCAGATGAAACTGACAAAACTGATCTAGTCATTTCATATCTTCCTGTAATAGCCACACTTGAAGTGTCATATAATCATGGAAGAGGTTTCTGGAAATTATCAGACCTCCCTAAAGATCTGGAATCTTTTCTGAAGATCTTAGTGTGATTAACTTCGTATTGGAATTTGAAGTGTGTTTGATATCTATTCTTGGTTGGTTATCTTGGACAAAAAGAGTTCCAGAGCCCACTAGCAAAACTCTGGGGCATCAGAAGGCATAGAAACATGAATTCAACTAGACAAAAGTCATGTGTACATCAAGCCTACTTGCTAGCTTAGCTTGCAGCTAGTAGTAGAAGTTTCAGTCCAGTCAGAATGCTGATTTATGACAGGTAATCGTAATTTTGTATATTTTTCTAAATGCTATTCAGCGATGTTTATAAGGATTCCCCCCCCCCCCCCTCTCTCCTTTCACTATATTGATTCTTGCTTGTGGGTTGCAAAATATGTATTCTTTGGTTAGATTTGGAAGTATGGATGGCTAATTGATACCCCTAGGTTAGGGGAATTAATTGATACCCCTTAAATTAGGGGTACAATTTAAACTGAGAGAGCAATAAAACCAAATTATAAGAGGATGAATATAAGTGCATCATCTTTTTTCAAACATGACCTGACACCTAGGATTGATCCTAGTCATTGCCTTTGTTCTGAATACGTAGTACATATATATACAAATTACATAGATACATAATACTAGAAGCTTAAAGGTAACTTAGTTTAAAGCAACCTTACAGTAGTAGGGTTTGCCAGGGATCAACTCTTATCTGGGTCAGGGAGGTGAGAAGCTTTTGTGGGATCAAATCGGTGGTGTTTGTGTATTTGGGATAGGAAGGGCTCAGCTCAAACCTCAGCGTACCTGATAAAAACTGAAACCTATGGGCTATTGAAGGTATCATCAATCCGTCCCTGCGGTAATTCATCATAGTCCTTCGAGTTTCTGAAGGCAAAAGTAGAAAACGAGGAGTTAAAGAGCGATTCTACTGTGCTGTTAATCTTCTTCATTCTTTTATGGTGACGGATTCGCCTTAAAATCACCTCCCTGTCCATCTTCTCTGAAGGATGCATCGCCTTTAGACGTATTTGACTAGTGATGTGAGATGGATATGCTAAAGCATCTTCTTCCAAGTATCCAACTTCTTCATCTTCATCTTCTTCAATCTCAACTTGGAGATTTACAATCTCAAGTTTGGATTCCTCTACCCTAGACATCATTTCAGAAGATTTCCAATTCATAGCAGCTAAAATTTTATTGGGGATAGAAATAGAAAGTGTTGGGAGCTTAGTTTGTGAGTCAAGGTTGGGAGGCATAAAATATTGCAACATGAATAGGCCGGTGGAATTGGATTCTGCTTGTTTCACTTTTATGGGACCAATTGGCGATTTGGCTCTATTATTAACACTTACAGAATCAGTCACTAAGTGCTTTTACTATTGCCAAGTTTCATCCTAAGCTGCTTTCTTGTATCTCAGATTCTCGGTGATAGGAGGTCTCGGGTTCGAGCCTTCTTAGGAAGTGTGGTATTCATTTGATGAGTTGCTAGAGTTACAACTTAAGACTTGATCACCGAAGCTGTTACAAACTGGCACTTCACGGATCTTTCATCTATATTTTCATGTTTTACCGTGATTGGTTAGTTAGCCTTATTGGGTTCTAAAAGTCAATCATTCATGAATCCCATCAAAATTAAATCTTCTACATCACTCAACTCTAGAGTGGGGTCAAGTGTAATAATGAATGCAAAGGTCATCAAAAACTAGTGTATCCACCAATTCTATCGGTCTGTGATTTTTAATGACATACCCGTTCTGTTTTTCTGAAAGTTTGACTCGTTTGACCTTCAATGCGGATATTTGACCGTTAATAATTACAACTAATTGTTGTTTATATTTCAGGTTTTCTTCTGATCTTAATATTTGGATTATTTATAACTTCTAATCTTAAGCATGCAATTGCTTTCATTCTGCCGTCACTCCAGCATGCAAGTGACCTGAAAGCTTTGTTATATATTTTCAAAACTTCAGTCATTATTGGATTGGGTCATTTGGTGTTGGATAAATATTGAGAAGTGAAATATCGGACTAGTTAGTTGGTTTTAACAGGGATATACAATTGGTAGGTGTATAAGTGTATTATTTTGTTAGGTTCAAGTCAAGGTAGAATGGAGATCGAAGAAGTGCTTCCTTGGTCCCACATATGGGGCAATCTTAGTGGGATGGAGGAAAATACTAGATAAGATATGGAGTAACATCTTTAATTTCCGAAGGACTTGAATAGTATTGGATTGTATCAAGTTAACATCATGTTCTATTCTACATGCTTGTGTAGCCGTTTTGCGTCACAGTTTTATTGCTTTGCTTTGACTTAGTCTATTTGAAATTAATTTAGAGTCCTAAGCTTGTAGATTACCTAGTAGATGTCTATTCAAATGCAGTTGAGCTTGCCTCAAAAGAAATTTAATGTTAGAAGCCATATATAAATGCCAACACATACTGTACCAATAGATCTTCATCACAGGCATCAAGTTGACACACCAACTAAAAATCATTGAGCATATAAATGCTGCAACCAGAAGAATTATTGGTTTTTATCTGAAACACATTCGCATCTGCTCAACAAGGTTGACAGTGCACCTTCTTTGTTACAATTCAACATGCTTTTGAGAGTGCTTCTTGTGGCTCTTTCGCTGCAGTTATGTGCTTCTACTGACACTATAACTCCTAGCAGTCCCCTCAGAGCAGGTGATGTACTGACATCTAAAGCCGGGAAGTTTACCTTGGGTTTTTTCAGCCCCGGAAATACCACTCGAAGGTACGTCGGAATCTGGTTCACAAAGGTTTCTGTGCTTACTGCTGTTTGGGTTGCAAATAGAGATAGACCCATCTATGGTTCCAATGGAACCCTTTCGATCATCGAAGGCGGGCATCTTACACTTACCTCCGGGAAAACTGTTGCATGGTCCACAAATATTTCGGTTCCCGTCTCCCTAAACAAAACTAACAGCACCTCATGTCAACTTCTAGATTCTGGAAATTTAGTCTTGACTGCTGATAATGGCAAAACTCTGCTGTGGCAAAGTTTTGATCACTTAACAGACACTTTTCTGCCAGGAATGACGCTTGGGTTAGATAAAAGAACTGGGTTAAACCGTTATTTAACCTCTTGGAGATCAAAAGATGATCCAAGGTCTGGAAAATACACCTTTCAAGTTGACCCAAAAGGATCTCCTCAATTCTTCTTGTACCATGGCTCAGACTTAATATGGCGAACAGGTCCATGGGTAGGACAGAAATGGAGTGGAGTACCAGATATGACTCATGCTTATATCTTTAACTATAGTTTTGTCAGCAATGCAAATGAGGTTTCCGTAACCTACAACCTTCTTAGCGATTCCATCATCACAATCTTCTCGGTGGATGGTCTTACAGGAACAGTCCAGAGACAGACATGGCATGAAAATACGAAACATTGGACTAAGTTCTGGTCTGCACCAAAGGAGCTTTGTGATCAGTATGGGGAGTGTGGTCCTTTTGGTAACTGCAACCCCAATGGTGGCAATCAATTTCAGTGCACCTGTTATCCTGGGTACTTCTTTCCTGTCTTGCTAATGAATTCATATATTATTTATGTTTATCTACCGAGTATTTCATTACACACACTATTATTTGTTCTTTTGAATGTTACTAGCACCTCTGAAAAACTTGTGGATAACCTTAATTCTTTGACGTTATGTGCTGATTCTTTAGCTGATCACAAGCATCCATAAATACTTGTCTACCAACAGGTATAAGCCTAAATCACCGCGAGATTGGTATCTGAGAGACGGTTCAGCAGGTTGTGTAAGAAAAGAAAACAGGTCAATGTGCAGAAATGGAGAAGGATTCTTGAAGTTAGCAAGCGTTAAGTTGCCAGATACATCGAAAGCTGTAGTGAACAAGAGCTCGACATTGAAACAGTGTGAACAAGAGTGCTTGAAGAACTGCTCTTGCGTTGGATATACCAGTGCAGACGACAGTGGTGGAGGCAGTGGCTGCATTTCATTGTACGGCCAGTTGATGGATACCAGAATGTATCCTAGTGGGGGCCAAGATGTGTACTTCCGGGCCGATGCAGTTGAGCTAGGTATGACTTCATTTAATTTGTGTGTATCTATAATTTGATATTCATGTCAATGATTTCTGGTTGTACTAGGACCAAGTTTCTAGTACTATGACCAAGGAATAATTTGCTTGAAAACACATCCGTGTGACCTTTGTAACTTTAATTAAATACACCTACTTGGCTAAATAATTATGGAGTACTTTATTTCACTCCAAAGGCAAAGAATTAGTTTGCATATTAACTCAACTTTTGCTGATAACTCAACCATAGACCTTGTAAAACTAACTCATACTTGATTATCCTATTTGAATCATTTGGCCAAGATTAGAATTGATCCAGTCGAATATTATTAGCTGATTATAGTCTATAGGACTGAATATCATGAACTGCCCTGAAATCAAACCCAATATTATACAATCAAAAATCTGGAAAATAACTCAAACTATACTGATCCTGAAAAAAAAAAAAAAAAAAAAAAAAGAAGGCAATCCAAATGACCTGTTTGGCACCTCTGCTCAAACTCCCACTTTCCTTGCCCCAGTTGGCCAGATGCTAGTCAGTTCCAATCTCTTTGCCAAATGATAAGATAAATTTCTGTACTTTGCTATTGAATACCATTTAGAAAACAGAAAGTTTATGATTTACTTTCGTAGTAAAGTTTTAGTCATGAATACCACTACAAATTTGTTCTTCTTAAAGTTCTTAGTGCCGACGGTAAGAAAGGTATTATCTTCCTAGTTGCAATGCTTAAGCAGTATTTCTAAACAACATGTTTGTGCTTTGCAGAAAGATATCGGAGGTCAAAAGGCCTTTTTGCAAATAAGAAACTGGAAGCACTTCTCATAGGGCTTGTGGTGCTAATATTTTTATTATTGATCCTTTTCGTGGGCTATTGGGTACATCAGAAGATTAAAAAAGGTACTCCTGATTATCTCATTTTGTGCTTTACTTTGCAGTAATAGATTTAACATGGACTTTTTGTAACTATAAAATCTATGATAGTAATCTTAAGATATACGGAGTACTTTGTAATGAAGACAATGATATGACATTCAATTGGTAAAATCATCTATATGTGATGTACTGAAATTAGAAGGGTACAGAGTCAGAGTTTCACAAAGCTTAGTAGCTTACATGTATACTTCTATTTCCATCCAAACCAGCAGTACCTACATTTTCAATTTAGGATCAACAATTTGAAACAAACTCGATAAAAATAGAGAAAGGGTACAGTGTTTATAATCGATTGCTAACATGCCCTTATAACTGATAAGGAAGAAAAGTGATTTATTACATAACAATTACATAGGTTATATACTTGCATTGCAAAATCATGTCATACCTTTAAATACTCCGTATGAGATGGGGGCAATGTGACAAAATGACAAAAAATTTCAAGCAGAAGGATTAAATTATCTATATGCTTTAGATACATGTTCCTCTTTAAATAGGTTCTGCCAAAATTTTTGAATACCTTTCAATAACAAACTATCAAAGAGGTCATTGCTTGAAAATATATCTAATTGATGATATATAGAACGGCAAGAGGAAGCTGAAAGGTCCCTTTGGACGAAAGATGCTGAAGAAAGTGATGCCAGTTCAGAATTACCCTTCTTTACTCGTAGCGAAATAGCTGCAGCTACAGACAATTTCAGTATGGCTAATAAGCTTGGAGAAGGTGGTTTCGGATCAGTGTACAAGGTGTTATTTTTTCCTGTTACAGGATTGCTCCAAAGTTGATTTTTTTTTTTTTACACAGCTTACATTAGGATTCGTCTATATGATTGCTGAGATATCTGTACTCTGCTAATAGGGTCGAATGGAAAATGGGCAAGAAATTGCTGTAAAAAAACTGGCTCCAAATTCAGGGCAAGGTATACAAGAATTTAAGAATGAAGTTAGGCTAATTGCTAAACTTCAGCACAGGAACCTTGTGAAGATGTTAGGGTGTTGCATTAGAGGAGACGAGAAGATGTTGATCTACGAATTCATGCCAAACAAAAGCTTGGACTATTTCATTTTCAGTAAGTCGGTTCCTAAAAACTACTTCCACCCTGTATTAGTTTTACCTGTCCCATATAATATTCAGTACAAAAGATTTAAGTTCATGTTAATGTTCCTAAAGATTTTAAATTCTTAACACAATCTGTTTATAAATCAATTTCATTGAAGATGAGGAGAATAAGTTGTCTTTGGATTGGAATAAACGCTTTGACATCATAATGGGGATCGCTAGAGGGATGTTATATCTTCACCAAGACTCGCGACTAAGGATCATCCACAGGGACATGAAAGCAAGCAATGTCTTGCTGGATAAAGATATGGTTCCCAAAATCTCAGATTTTGGAATGGCTAGAATTTTCGGAAATGAGCAAGTGCAAGTAAACACTACCAGGGTGGTCGGAACCTAGTAAGTACATTACATGAATGCAAACATAATATTGCTCATAAATCTTAAAGACATAATATTGTAAAGCAGGGCATCTGACTAGTCTTGGTTATGGCTTTTCTACTTTCGCAGTGGATATATGGCACCAGAGTATGCACTGGAGGGACTGATGTCTGTAAAGTCTGATGTCTTTAGCTTTGGAGTCTTGTTACTGGAAATTATTACTGGTAGAAAAAACTCGGGTTTTTATCATGACAATCCTTCTATAAACTTAGTTGGTCATGTAAGTAACTTTAATCATTTTCTAAAGACAAATTTTAGATGCTAAAGTGCATATGATGCTCTATTTCAAAGATTGGATTAATGCAAATTTGTACAGGTTTGGGAGCTTTGGAAAGAAGGAAAATCTTCGGAAATTGTTGATCCATCATTGAAAGATGCAGATATTGAGGAACTTTTAATATGCATACAAACTGGACTATTATGTGTGCAAGAATGTGCAGATGATAGACCAACAATGTCAGCAGTAGTTTTTATGTTGAACAACAAAGTCGAACTTCCTTCTCCGAATCAACCTGCATTTATCCACAAAGGGCGTCAACAAGATGCAGATCCATCATCATCTAGTGCTGGTGCATATTCAGTAAATGAACTCTCAATCACTTCCATGATTGACGGTCGCTGAGGCTGAGGCTGAGGCTGAGGCTGAGGCCGAGGCCAGGGTCGGGTTAATGTTAATCTGAGCTTATATGTGATTTCTGTTTGAACATTTCATTCTAGTATCATAGGATGTCTATTAAGAAAAATTGCTCTAATATTTATTTATAGTTTTTGCTGTAAGAATAAATAAATAGTTATAAAGTTATTCACATGTAAAAAAGGGTTGGGAAATGCTAAATTGTTTACGGAATTTCAAATTATAGTTAATAATTTATTTGACTAGCTCACAACTTTTGACGTTATTTTTAGATAGTTGACTTTAATATAATGCATTGACTTTTTTGTACCAGCTTATTTATGACTGAGGAAATACCAGAGGGGCATTAAAGTCAAAATATTCTTATCCCACCAACGTCTTCAATTTATCCACACATTCACGCGCTAAACAGAGGGTATACTTCAGCATAATTAATACTCTGTACTCTTTTGTTCCGCTAAAGTGTTGAAAAATTTGTTAATTGTAGTCAATTAAAGTTTGTATTTTGTAAATTATAGTCATTTTAAAAAAATTACAATTTGCAGTCAAAAAGCACTACGGAGTAATAACTTATTAATTGCCATCCAAATCAATTTTTAAGCCTCAATTTGTGTGTTGAAAAAATGTCCTGCAAAGGTTTTAGGGGTCATTTAAGCTTTTACAAATTTGAACTGAGCTCGAAATTGGGAAAAAATAACGTAAGTGTCTCGTTTTGCGTATCAAAAAATGTATTGATTTGTATGCAATTATTTTGCCGTGAATACGAGGCACTTACGTTAATTTTTGTCAATTCCAAGCTTAATTTAAACCTTTAAGAGATAAAATGGACCCTAAGACGTACTCCCTCCGTCCCTTAATACAATGCCTCTTTCTCTTTATTATGTGAGGAATAAATGTTCAAAATGATGTATTGTATTAAGGGACGGAGGGAATAACATTTTTCGGCACGTAAGTCGATGAAAAAAATGATAGGGTGGCAATTTACAATTTATTAGTGCTTTTTGGCTGTAGTTGCAATTTACGTAGTTGCAATTGTAAATTTTTCCTAAAGTATTATTGGTAGAAAGTTAATGGAAGGTTAAGGCATAAATTGACAAACTCTAGGGCTCCCTATTTATTAGTTCAATTTATTTCCAATTATTGTAGGATAAATAATTGGGTAATGTTACATGAAGCCCTTAGGGATAAGAAAAAACATGAAATAATTTTCCTTATTTGCTGGCCTGTGCAATGCACGGATTATTTATATAAAATTGTATTGAGAGAGAAGTGAGGAAATATCAGTAAGTCATTATAGGGTATAATATGTAATCGAAAAAATTGTATTGAGAGATGAGTGAAGAAATATCAGTAAGTCATCATAGGGTATAATATGTAATCGGAAACATGATTAAAGAAATTAAAATTTTGGAACTTTAATCGAAAAAAAAAGGCTTAAATAGAAGGTGGAAGGGCTAAAATTATAGAGAGAATAGGAAAAGGTTGAATTAAAGGGGGGAGATGAAGTGTGTATGAAAGATGAAATATAAGTTTAATGAAAGAATTAAAAAAAACGGTGTAATAAAAAATTAATAGTGTAAGATGACATGTGGCACTATGGTTAGAGAAGTGTAATAGAATGGATGGGGACATGTGTCTTTCTTTGTGTAATAGAATAGATTTAGCAATGCATGAGACAAAATCACACACAATGACACAAATAAGTGTAATTTATGTTATATATTTATTTGCTTTTATTTTTTCAATTTTAGCTCCTTATATGTAATTCTAAGGGTTATGTAAAGTATTTTCCTTCAAAATAACTTAGGAAAATACTTTATGTAGGAAAATAATTTATTTCCTTATATGTAATTATAAGGGTTATGCAAATCTTAATGTTATGTGAGGGTTGATAAATTAAATTCAAATTTGTAAGAATCATAAATTCTAATAACTAGTAAGGACTACTTGAGTCCAATATACAACTAACTATATGTTAATAAGATCTAATAAGCTTAGGGCATGTTCCGATTGACTGAACTGAGCTGAACTGAACTGAACTGAACTGAACTGAGCTGAACTAAACTGAACTGAACTGAACTGAACTTATTAATTAGTGATTTTTAACTACTGATTAGTGATCTTTGTACGGATTAGTGATGTTGTTGTTGTTGTTGTTGTTGTTGTAAGAGCTTAAAAGAATGAAATTTGGCTTTCTATCATTAGCAATATCATTAGACGTAAATTAAGAGTTGAACTGAACTGAACTAAACTGAACTGAACTGAGCTGAATTGAACTGAACTGAACTGAACTGAACTGAACTGAATTTCAACGGAAGAGAACAGGCCCTTAGATTGGTTTTTAAAACTTAGGCAAAAAATTCATGCATACTTCGTTTACGATTAAAGTATGTGTAAAACGGGTAAATAATAAAATGAATCCTAAGTCCATATGATACTTACTATTCGAGCCTTCAAATGACTTTATGCACGCAACATAGGTATGTAATAGTAATTTGAAGTATTTAGGGTTATAAAAAACTCCATGTTAGCAATCTACTTTCGATTCTTTTGTAAATATTAAAATTTGCATCAATATGTTTATATAGTATTATATTCTTTTTATCGTAAACATGCATTATGTGGACATATATAGTTCTATAAATATATATACATCTAGGTTAAGAGATTTTATGTGTGAATTTGGAATTTAGTTTCACAAAATCATAAAAGTTAGTCAGTTCTCCTAAGCCATTAACAATATTCTGCACTGAAGGATAGTATTATGGGCGTTATGGTGAGTTTTTCTTTCGCTTTGAAGTCCTCTTATTAATATAACCAGTTTACCATGGTATTAGAGCAATTTACATTCATTTGTGTTATTATTTTCTTAATATGAGACTATGAATTCCACATTTTCTTTAATCGTTTAAACCATGAAATGCTTTGCAGTTGTTGGTTGGTACATCAATTTCAAGTTCATTATATTGTGAATTTTGTTATCCATATTAGCTGATAAACTCATTCGTTTAATATGTTTTGCTTCATAAATTCGTAAAAAATCTTAAATCAATCTTCTTTTATTTACATCTTTAAAAGTAACATAACCCGACGTACTCCATATCATAGTTTATTTTGTTTCTTCCTCTTACACTAAATCCTACATGTGTTTATTTTAACCACTTTTTTAGTTAGAGGCTTTACCAAGTATACATGCATGCATGATACATCCTTTAGAAAATCCTAACATATACAAAATCCCTTATGTTTTCAATGGAACTACTTTAGGTGATTGAGAAAAAAATATGTATAGAATTCATTATTTGCAAAGAACAAGCTTGAATTTCTTCTAAAACCTCAATAACATGACGGAATGATCTACTTCACAATAAAAGTAGTTTATCTTCTTAACACGAGTATTATTTAATTAACTCATAACATACATTAGGAAATAAATCTGCAATAACTAAGTCTTATCCAATAAAATCAATTTTTTTTTCAATCATTCAAATTTTTTTCTTTTTTTTACTAAATTAAATTACAGTCAAATCCAATAATTTACTAACCCTAATTAATCCTCCCATAAACAACCAACTAATAAACTTTTTTCACAAACAATACCACCACCGTCACCAAAACCCCAAAGTACCCCCTCACACCAAAACAAACAATCAAAACTCTCACCAAATTACAAGGGCATTTTAGTCATTTCACTTAAAAAATCCCAACAACTAGATCACGTGTCACCTTTCCATTTCATACAATTAAATTTATTTTCCACTGTATAAAAATGTAGTGGACTGTAATCTTCTTTCTTTCTTTCATTTTCTCTCTCTTTTATCAATTTCTCTCTCCTCCCAAAAAAAAAAAAAACAAATGTCAGAATCCAAAACCAAAACCCCAAAAAACCCCTTCACTTCATCATCATCTTCTTCTTCTTCATCTCTTCTCATTACCAAAGAGAAAATGGCAAATGAACTTCCAGAATATTTCAAATGCCCCATTTCTCTTGATATAATGTCCGACCCGGTTATCCTCTCTTCGGGTCATACCTTTGATCGGAGCTCCATTCAAAGATGGATTGACTCAGGCCACCGTACTTGTCCAATTACCAAACTACCCCTCCCTGACCCACCTTCCCTCATCCCTAACCACGCCCTTCGCAGCCTCATTTCCAACTACACGCCCACCCAACTCATCCCAACTCGGTCTGACTCGGATGGGTCTGGGTCTGACTCACCGAGTCAACTCGGGTGTCTAATCTCGAAGCTTAACTCGAGGGGTTCGATGGTTGAGGAGAAGGTTGAGTCGTTGGTGAGGTTGACGGGGTTGTCGAAGGCTAACCCGGGGTTCCGAGCGCGGCTCACTGAGTCGGGCGCAGTGTCTGCTGTGTTGCGGTGTGTTGACTCGGATAATGACCCGGGTTTGCAGGAGAAGGCGTTGTTGCTGTTGTTGAATTTGAGTTTGGAGTCGGATGATAATAAGGTGGGGTTGGTGGCGGAGGGGGCGGTGGCGAGGGTGGTTAGTGCTTTGGGGAGCACCGCTGCTGCGGTGGCAGCAACGGTGCTCACCAGCCTCGCTGTGGTGGAGGTGAACAAGGCGACCATCGGGGCTCACCCCGGTGCGGTAAGGTGCCTTGTTCACCTCCTCCACACGGGGAGAGGAAGAGAGAGGAAAGAAGCTGCGACCGCTCTCTTTACTCTCTCTTCCTTCCCCGAGAACCGTCGTAGGACGGTTGACTGCGGGGCAGTCCCGATTTTGATCAGAATGGCAAAATCGGGACTCGAGCGAGCAATCGAAGTGCTGGGATTGCTCGCTAAGTGTAAAGAAGGGAGGGAGGAGATAGTGAAATGTGATGGGGTTGTAGAGATTTTGGTACATTATGTGAAAAATGGGAGTTTAAGGGGAATTCAATATGGATTGATGACATTGAATTTGATTTGTTGTAGTAGTGATAGAGTGAAGAGACAAGTAAAAAATCAAGGAGTTTTGGAGATTTGTTTTGGGTTAATTCAAGATGATAATGAGAAGATTCATAGGGTTGCATCCAATTTGGCTAAAGTTTTGCAAGAGAATTAACAAGAACAAAGATAATTTGAGGTGAGATGATTTGGGATTTATTATTGGGTCAACAAGTTTTACCCTTTTGAGAATTGAGATACTTCAAATGTTAGTTTAATTTTTATACTAGTTCTTTTTGTTGTACAAAAGAGAAAAAGGAATAGAAGTTTTTTTTTTTTTTTTTTAATTTTGTTGCTGTATCAATTCTCAATGTACATTATTTTAATAAACAAAATATGGATAAAGAACTCTTCTTTGAATTTTTGCATTTTATTACATTATTAAAGTACAACCTTGTTGCAATCACTTCCTACAAAGCCGCAATTTTTATTACACTAGAGTGGAGCCAACGAGCTAGGTACAACCGGACATATAATAAAGTCTATGGAGTTATACGCTGGGTGGTTTTAGGTTAAGTAGTTATAAATGGAAATCAGTTTCGTCATCATTATAGGCTTACAGCACTACGGAGTAATATAATTGAGGTTATAATAGTGGAATTGTATCCAATTTCTTGCTTAAATGATCATAACATGGTGGGTGGAGCAATTAACTAAATTTGTTAAACTTAATGATAAAATTAGCTAACTTAAGCAAAGTGTATTCCAATGTTATCTTTCATGAGTATTTTTAAGGCATTTGGATTGTAGTTAAAAGGATAGATATTATTGTTTAATTTTGAGAGTTTCTTTGTTGGTTCTAGTGCGGTTTTTTCATTTGTTTTGGGTAATAAAGAAAAAAGAAAAGAAAAGAAAAAAAAAAAAAAAAAAGGGGGTAAGAATATGCTTTGGATAAGAAAATTGATGATTCACAAAAAGTGGGTTCATGACAATTGACAACTTATTGGGCTTATTCCTACTCGGCTACTCGTATTCACTATCAAAGTGGCTTGCCTATAATCTAGAAGACATAGGGTTCAAATCTTGCCTTGTTGCTTCTATGTTTGGGTACGGGAACGATTTAGTATGAAATTTGGTATATACGGAGTAATTTAATAAGATCATCCGCTGCCTATGGTCTAGAAGACATAAGATTCAAATCTTGCCTTGTTGCTTCTAGGTTTGGATACAGATACAATTTAGTATGAAATTGAGTATATACAGAGAAACTTAATAAGATCATCTGATATTGAATGTCTAGATTTAAACTAGTTTGAAGAAATTTATGAGAATGGATTTTTCTACAAATTGAACGTTGATTTCACATAATTAGATGTGTAAGACAATTTTCTTTTTCTCTTCTAATTTGCATGAGAGTTTTACATTTGCTTTTGTCGAAACATAACTAGAACATGTTTACTTTAATGCTACGTAATTGGTTATAAACACTATGAACCACAAAAAAGTATAGATTAATTGATTCGAATTTCACTTGATCAACCTATTTGACTTGACAATGGAGAAAAAACTAAAAAAAAAGACACCACTCAAGTAGCTAGTAGTTTTCATGTATTTGGATTATTATGAACCCAATAAATGCCATGATTAGCTAGGTCCAATAAATTTGGACAATTAATAGGATATTTTGGATCATACAAAATTGTTATGGATTACAATCTTAACCAACCAATTAATGGTCTCAAAAAGAATCAGTTTAATATCGATTTTTTAAATACTATTACAAACATTATCCCCTTCGTTTCTACTTGATAGTCATATTTGAAAAATACTCCTTATAAATTTGAAATAAAACCATAAATTAAATAAGAAAAACAAACACTTGAAATTTTTGTTTAACTCATCGTTATGTAATTATGTATAGTTTACAATACACGGTTTTAACTTTTGATACATAGTAATTAAAAAATACTCATAATTAAATACCAAGGATTACATAAAAATTGTACATCAAGTAAAATACGAGTATATTTTGTAATGGATGGAGAATTTAAGATCATTTAATTTGATCCTAAAGAAATATTTGAAGGGTGAGTGATTCTTTTGTAGTCATGCTAATGTACATCAGAAGTGGCAAAATCCAAGCCAAGTAAGCTACCCCATTTCACCTCAAAAAATAGTTTGAGATGTGACATCACAATCCAAAAATTTTAAAAAAAATAAAAATAAAAATAGAAAAAATAAAAAAAATAGAAATTTCGTGTACAAATTTGTCATTTGGTTTGACTCCATTTTGTGGGGTCACATAAAAATTGCTAAGTTAGGCCAGCTTGATGAAACTGCTAAGAAAGAGGCATCAATTTTAGGGTCCTACAAAATGAATTAAATTATTTATACACGTGATTTTCAACTAATTTTAGTATTAACCTATTCTTTCTTTTTTGGTATTATTCTCTTAAACACCATTACTCTATATTTTGCAAGCTTTTGACTTGTATAATCCACTTGATTAATTAGGTTGGTGGTTCATCTATTTTATCCTTACCTATGCTAAATAGTGTATATATATATCTCTTAATTATTTAAAATTATTAGCTTCATTATTTTCTTGATCCAACACAATTATTTTTCTATTATTAGTTATCTATGAACATTTTTGAATAAGGTCAATTAGGTACTTAGGTGTGCTTTATGATATGTCATATTGGTACTCGTAGTAGAGTTATACAAAGTACTTATATACGGAATAGGAAAGTTCTTTTTGCTACTTTTTCGTAATACCACAAATTCATGACAATTATAATACAAAACAAGTGCTATCTATGTAAGGACTTATATTTGAAGATGTTAGGTTTTGTAAAACTTCTTGATTTGAGTGAATTACGATATTTTTGTACAAAATAATCTAAGCAAATGAGGAGATAAATATTTTATAAATATATATTCTCTATAAGATGAAATTACCCTTTGGATCAATTCTGTAGGTAAAGGATGACTAAAATTTGTACTGTAGTAAATGGAAATATGTCTACAAAACATAGTAGAATTGGAATTACAAATACAACAAAAATACGACTACGAAAATATAGTTATAAAATCAGATTTAGTAAAACATGGTCTGATAAAACTAAAACTTTGAAATCAAGTCAATAAAAACTAACATAAAAAATGTTAAATGTTACTAAATTGGATCTCTTTAATAAGCTTATAATTATCTAACCCAAATCAAATCCAATTTGTAGAACTTGTCTGCGATCTAGGGGTTTATTCTCCTTTTAGGCTCGTAAGAGGAGAGTAAACCCGAAATGCTTCCCTTTTAAAGTGCGTGCCACCTCACTTGCCACATATTACCATTTATTGCGTTGCACATATTGTAATTTATCTATTAAGCAAGAAATATTTTTAGAAAATTTCAATTGAGAAAACAAAGATAATTTGAATATTGTTATCCTTTGCAAATTCATACATGCCGCACCTGGGTTCTAGTACTTAATTACGTAAGAATAGTGCTCCATAAGTTACATTGTATAAAAAAAATTAAAAATATATTTTGATTTTTGAGGGACTTAATAATAGTTAATAATATGTCCTTTAAATTTGTACCACTGTAGCTTCATTAATGGACAACATAATTATTAAGTAAAATAAAAAATAAAAAATAAATGGACAACATAATTATAAGCAACATAAACTGTGCGATGCTGACTTCCAAATATATTTGGGCCTGAAGACAACTGGTTGCCTAAGTACCACTAATTTAGTCGGGCTAATTAGCCCCTTGTAAACTGATTGGGCTAATTACAAGAATTGTTATCGTTGTTGAAACACATTACAATCATACTCTTAACTCTTCAAAGGGTCTATTTGGTCGAATTAAGACTTTACTTAATAAGGTTCTTATCTCAAATTCTAAAAGTTAGAGTTCCGAATCATGTAAAATAGGTGTTTGAAGATGCAGGTTCACTATTTTATTTTTTTCCCGTACCTTCAAGTGTCTTGCCCCTAATCACAAGACCAATAAGTCATGATAGAGAGTTGATTAGAAGTCATTATAATAGGGTCTCTCATTACCATTAAAAAGCTAAGATTCTCCAAATAAAATAGGTAATGGCATAAAGAAGGGTTGCCCTACCTCAAAAGTATAGAGCTATATTCATATAAAAAGGCACATAATATTAAGCATATAAATGTACATAAATCACAATCTATAAAACTGGTCCAACGATATATTATACATATTCAATGTCTCATTTTTTGTAACCATGAGTGACAATAGGATAGAAGGGGACCAAAGTTTACATTTATAAAGTATAAGCGAATGAAGAAAGTGTAACCGATAATAACAAAAAGAACTTATTCCTCATAGTCCCCCCCCCCCCCCTTTTTTTTGTTGCTGTTGATGCTTAATTATTAGTTAATTACGAGATAAGTAAGGTTTACAATCTTCGTTTTTAAAAGTTTTTCCTGGTTACTACGTTCTAGAGTTGTACAACGTAGTTACGAATTAACTCATCAAAATTTAGGGCCTGTTCTCATTGACTGAACTTAGCTGAACTGAACTGAACTGAATTGAGCTGAACTGAACTGAACTGAATTGAGCTGAACTGAACTGAACTGAACTGAATTGAGCTGAACTGAACTGAACTAAGCTGAGCTAAACTGAACTGAAATGAATATTTTATAAAAGAAGGAAATTAGGAGCTGAACTGAACTGAACTGAGCTGAGCTGAACTGAAATGAACTGAAATGAATATTTTTATAAAAGAAGGAAATTAGGAGCTGAGCTGAACTGAACTGAACTGAATTGAACCGAACTGAATTTCAACGTAAAAGAACAGGCCCTTAGTTTGATTAAGGAGGTTACCATGAAGCTATGATAGCGGAGGAAAATGAGGAATGGGGGAAGATGTGAAATACCATATCTTTAACACGAGGATCATTATATTAATATCTAACAAAAGTTGCTGACTTGTTTACACTTTTGTCAATTAAAAAAATAAATTTTGTACATCAAGAAGTTAAACTTGTTTTCTCGAAGCAAGAGCGGAGTTTTTATTAGTTTATAACCTTACTAGGCTTCTACCACCATTCGTGGCCTGTTCTAATTTACTGAACAGTTGAACTGAACTGAATTGATTAAAACTGAACTGAATTGAATTGAACTGAATTATACTGAACTGAAATGAACTGAAGTGAATTGTTTATGAGAGTAGGAAATTAGGAACTAAACTAAATTAAAATTAAGCTGAAGAGAACAAACCTCAATGTTATGATAAGCTTCTTTGTTTCCCTCCTTTCTTCTATTAACTAACGGGTATTTGAATCAATAATTGGGTTGTTCACTTCATCTACATGGATGTCATGTTTATTTGATTGAATTGGCCTTGTATTGATCTAACAGCTAATTAAGGCTTGTGCTAACTTTCTTCTTTGATTAAGCAAAGCCAAAAAATGTGCAACTGAAGATGAAACAACTAAAAGAAAAGGGAAAATACAAGTTAATCTGCCAGATAAACAAATTTTTGTTAATCTGATGTCCTTTTTGTAAATATATTGAAAAAGCAGGGTCATTTTTTTCAGTACTTTTGGTGAGTTGTTCAAAACTGTTTGCAACTTGCTTTTACTGTTTGGTGAGGAAATTACACATGTACCCCTCAACTAGTATATGAAAAGACGCATATACCCCTCCACTGATACTTGAAAAGACAATTATACTCCCAGATAAACAAATTTTGTTAATCTGGGGAAATAACTGGGTAACCCCTGAAAGAAAGGGAATGTTAATTATACTAATTAGTTGGCACTAGACCTAATATGCCAAATTTCCTATAACTTTTTTTTTCATGGTGATTATTATAGATAAAGTTCCTCCCAAACTATACAATAAAGTACGTAGTTCATGGTTTAATTTACATTTTATTTTTCTACAATCCATTGCATTATTAATTTTATTACTCAAGCAAATCAGGCCATATTTTTGAATAAAGAGACCATAAGCAATTGTGTACCTTTATTTTTTTAACAAAAACTCAAACACTATCATTATTTTTTTTTTTTTTGAAATAAAACACTATCATTATTATAATGTTTTCTATTTAATTAATATTCATACAATCACCAATTATTCTTAAATGTTTGTTAATTAAAATCAATTATACTCTTTATTATGAGATAATGAGAGTTAATTTTAAAGATTTAACAAATAATTTTTTATTATTTAATTGCAATTCATTACCAAGATACTAGAAAAATCATACTGATACGTACTCATTATATGCTTCTTGATTGTGACAATGCATGATTCATTCGTTATTGTATGACATGTACTTCTTCTTTTCAATTTAGTTGACAATTTTTTAATGACGTTTGTCAATATATTAATTCAACTTTGAATATCTCTAATTATTTAAAAATAAAAATAATAAACAATCAACATTTGAAAACACGCATTCTTCATCGGAGAAATATAACACATGCAAGTAATCCTACATACATAACTAAGGGTTTTTTTTTTTTTTTTTTCACATATCTATAAATCACAAAAGATAATCAAACCAGAATTCGTGTCAACTAATTTAGAATTGAGCAATTATAAGATACCACATCTTGTTGTCCCAAGTTCGATTCCTATTTATTTTTAAGTTTTTTTTTTTCAATGAAAAAAAAATATCACTTGAATGTATTTATTTTTCATATCTGAGCAAAGAAAGAAAACAATTTGACTAAATATTTTCCAAATCAAATTGATTAACTACATCATAATCATATATTACATGTGTTTCAATTTGAAATCTACACAACATTATTATCCTTGGCTAGAGACAATGGCTTTAAAAAATTTATACATAATCAATGCTAATAAATCAACAAATTAATTATATAAAAGGATCTCTTTCCTTTTTCTTATGATATCAAAATAATTTCCTAATTATAACTATTAAACTTATCCTAGTAGCAAACCATGCAGTTAACCAAAAAAATTATCTTTGATGATACATTTGAATATCTTCATCCAGCTATCATAATGCATTTTCTACTTTAATGACAAAAATAATGTGGTAAATAATTGTAATTATAATCATAATCTTGTCATAAATTAGATTCCCTTGTAAAAAATGTGTATATAATCCCCTTACTTCTTTAGGAGAAATCACACCCAAAAAAAAAACATTTCTTCTTGTTTTTCCTCCTCTCTTATACAATGACAAGGAAGAAGGTCAAGCTAGCCTTCATCGCCAATGACTCGGCTCGAAAGGCAACCTACAAGAAGAGAAAGCGAGGCCTATTGAAGAAGATGGACGAGTTGACCACCCTATGTGATGTCAAGGCTTGTGCCATTCTCTATAGCCCGTATGAGACCCGACCAGTGGTGTGGCCCGCACCATCCGGTGCCAAAGACGTGATCGCGAGCTTCAAGAGGCTGCCGGAGATGGAGAAGGTGAAGAAGATGGTTAGCCAAGAGGAGTTCCTTAGGCAAAGGGTGGCCAAGGCACATGAACAACTTAAGAAGCAACAAAAGGATAATAGAGAAAAAGACATGACTCATGTTATGTACCAATGTTTGGCTGGTAAGAGCATACAAAATATGAGTTTATTAGACCTAAGTGATCTTACTTGGGTGATTAATCAACATTTAGGTGATATTAACAAGAGGGTTGATGTTTTAAAAAAAGAAAATATCCGCCCTAATAAAAACAATAATAACAACATTATTATTCACAATAAGAGTAATGCTAATAATAATACTCACTTGGGGGTAGGCTTACCCCCATATCAGCATACAATGTACCCTAAAACAAAAACAAAATTGGAAGGCGAGTATTTGCAAGGACAAGGAGATGACCTTGATATGCAACAATGGTCATCATTCATGGATATGATGGGTCCGCCGATCACATTTGATCATCAACCTCCTCCTCCTCCTCCTCCTCCGCCTCTGCCTCTGCCTCCTCAACCACATCAACATAATCATCATGGTATGGCAATGGGTAATGGGTCAATTGGTGTTACAAATGGTGGTGCTAGTACTAGTAGTAATACTAGTAATAACAACATTAATAATGCAAATATGATGACAATGATGATGGGTCAATTTGGTGAATACAATGGTCATGCTATTAATAATCCATCTTTGTGGTCCAATAATAATGCTTTCCTCCCTTGATGGTGATGATGTTGATGATGGTCATAATGATGAAATGGCTATGATAGTATGGAAGTATGGACATGATATGTTGAAGGGGTTGAATGTTTATTTTTATGTTAAATTATCTTATTTTAGTATTGCAAATTTTATGTTTTATTAGATGAACACAGATTTTTCAGCTTTTAGTTTTGGTTAAGAAATGGAAGATTGTTTAAAGTGATATGTTATTGGAATAATTAATCTTAATTCGAGTATCCTTTTTACTACTAGTATGTATTCAAATTAAAGTATGCAATTTCTTGGTTCAAATTTATTGTGATGAAGTATTATTAGCCTTTGCCAACAATTGAACAAGGCCATTCCCTTAGCATGTACATTATAAACATGATGCTCCTAATTATATTTTTCATTCCAATAAAATACTTACTAAAATAAACCTCCTTGTCTAATGACTCCATCTTAGCTTTAATAGGTCAAGATTAATTAATAAATTTATTGGTTGCTCGTGATTTTCATTTAATTATTGATCGTTTGAGACTTTGTGTACTTTCAAATTTCGTGACAAACAATTTAACAAACCATCATTTCTTTTCAACATCATTTCCACTTTAATGTATGTAAAGTGTTTAACATATTATTATATATACCACAAGTACTATGGTACATGAACAAAGCCTTTTTAAAATTAGGTACTTGTATTCCATCTAAAATTTGAAACCATACAAGAAAATAGGTATCTAGTGCTTTTCATTGAAACCAAAAAATATGTTTAAGCAAGTATTGTAGTGCAATTGTGTGAGAAAGAAAAGCCAAAGCAATTGCTTTAATTTGTTCAAACTAACGCCTATAAAACTTCAATTTTTTGCACCAAGTATCCATGTATGCTCGATCTCATAATACATAACCTCAGCCCAAATCTATTCCAGTTTCACTTTGATGTGCATCTAAATTTCGCCCACAACTCTTTCTGTCGCAAATATTTGTATCTATCAATTTAATTTTCGAGATATCTCAAAGTATTTGTAGTAAAGCCTTTCTCTCTTTATATTTTTTCCTAAAAAGCTAGAGGAGATAGATCTTTTTTTATACTATGTGTACGTATATAATATTCAGTGGGTGGTGGAGGTAAATTGGAAAATCTAATCTAATTTTAAAAATTAGAATCAAATAATATGTGATCCTTGCTTATTAATTGTGGAAGGTAAGGATAAATATTTGTTCAAACATAAAGTTCAATTATATAAACACCATCATAAAGCAAGATAGACTAGGTTACCTTAAAAACTTACATACAAAAGCTTAACAACTTTTAAGCATGCTTTAGTTAAGAGGGTTACCCTTAAATTAAAGAAAAGAAGCTAAGAGTACGTATTCAAGGTTGGAAGAAATAAATCACAGCGAACTTTAATTTTGTATTTGTGTCATCATCTGATCTAGAACCCAAAAGAAGGGTCTCAAACTCTCAAGTTAAATCATCTACAATTCCTCCAATATAAGAGAACTTATATACTTCCTCCGTTCTTTTTTTATTGTACCATGAGGCATTTCATGCTTGTCAATGCATTACTTTAACTGTTAATATCTTCTATTATACTTTTGTAAAAATTATAAAAATTTGATATTTGAAAAGAAGATTTCGAGACGAATCTAAGTAGATCTCTCATGACTATATTTTTCCTAATGGATAAATCACAAATGATGGTCAAAGAACATTAAATGAATAGTGTCAAAGTCCAAATGGTGCAATAAAATAAAAACGGAGAAAGTATATATACGTTTGTTATATGAGTGACTTAATTAAAGATGAATCAAGAAGCTAGATGACTTTAATTTATAATACGGAGTAATATATACTATGTATACTAAGGATTATTTTGATGATTTTTTATGAAAGCTAAAAATGGACACCCTTGTACTGTTGGAAAAAAAAATACCTGTTGAAATCAAGAACAAAAACAAGCAATATGTTACAATCAATCAATCAAGATCCGACCTCCTTCTATTGTGCCGTGGTTTGGAACCCACTGCCTTAGAAGCGAAATACGCCACCACCGGTACAGATTTCCTAGTGACGCACGCCCCCCAAGTTTTACACAACGACCTCCGCAATTCGTGTACCCAAATTCGAAGGTTGGAATTGCTCAAGAACTGTTCAAATCTCAAAGGGTAGGTTTGTGTTTTGTGTTTAGGGTTTCAAGGAGTGAATAATCAATAATATATATATATATATATATATATATATATATATATATATATATATATATATATATATATATATATATATATATATATATATATACATACACACACACGTGAGGAGATTAAAAGAAAAAGGAAACAAAGCACTCAAAACCGCCTTTCTTCACTCGACAAAACCCGCGCCCGCAGCCCCGAACCCGCGCCCCCGTGGGTCTATCCCGCGGCCTCTTATGGCAGCTCAAACAAACTGCCCACCCGCGGGAAAACCCGCGCCCAAACCCCGCGGCCGCAGCCTGCGCCCAAGCAACCACAAGACAGAGCTCTATAACTCACATATAACCAAGATCGGTTTTTGACGCTTAACGATGAGGTAATGGAGGAAGGCATTAACAAGATTAAACATGGATAAAGAACAAAGGATCACAAACCAAAGTATTCGGATGCATTACTAGATTTCAACATGTACTGCATACCAACCAAGTAATTAACATAATAAGAACCTAATTGATGCTTGCAACTAGATCATCAATTTCCTACAAAACAACGAAGAAGATCCAATAATGAATCGTAGAGCAAACCCGAAATATAATGCAGAAAAAAGTCAAATTGATTAAAGTATAGGATGTTGAAATGATAATTAAACGAGTAAAAACACCACTAAAATGTCAATTTTTTTTATCATCTTTTTAATGCTAATTTATTCATAGCCACAAAAAAAAAAAAAAGCTTCAAACATGCAAAAAATGTACTTGCTGCATTTTTTTTTGTTTGTTTGAAAAAACCCATAAAAGGGGATACTTGCTGCATGTTGATTGTTGAGTAGTATGTTTCCTCTTTCTTTCTTGATTTTTTTGGTGGTTTTTTTATTTTCTTTTCTTTCATCAATCATGTTTGGTTACATTGTATACCCATTATCGTAGGGCCATATACAGGGTATGTGGAACACTTGAACATTAAAGATGTAAACTCCAGATTTAATTTTCATGTAATTATTACTCTGTATTAGGATTTTTTCACATTTACTTAATTTCGTACAGTTCAGTTAAGTTCCAATCAGTTCAGTTTAGTTTAGTTCAGTTCAGTTTAGCTCCAATCAGTTCAGTTCAGCTCCAATCAGTTCAGCTCTTAATTTTCATCTCTCATAAAATATTCATTTCAACTCAATTCAGTTTAGTTGTTCAGCTCTAATCAGTTCAGTTCAATTCAGTTCAGATCAATTCAACTCAGCTTAATAAATGTAAACATACCCTTAATTCAAAATTTTATTTTATCTCATTTTTTTGTTTTCCCATTTGTTGTTGGCTTGGGCCTTGGGGCTGCTACTACAAAAGCTTCATGGTGCTCGGTGCTCCCCACTATTATTATTATTAACTTTTATTTTTAAAACAAGCCAAGGAATGAAAACATAAAGTAATATGAGAGCAATATAAAACCCTTTGACATAATGGGTGGAATTATACCACAAAAACAACAGAAAGAAACATGAAAATGAAGGTTAACTTATACTCCATACGTGTGAACCTTCTTTGGGAGTTAGGACTTATTCACTTCATCTTAACTTCAGTTCAGTTCAGCTCCAATCAGTTCAGTTTAGTTCAGTTTAGTTCATTTAAGCTCTAATCAGTTTAGTTCAGTTCATCAACTCCTAATTTCCTTCTCTCATAAAATATTCATTTCAGTTCTATTCAATTCAATTCAGTTCAGCTCCAATCAGTTCAGTTCAGTCCAGTCCAGCCCAATTGAGTAAACGTGAACAAGCCCTTAGGGCATGTTATCTTCAACTTATTTTCAGTTCAGTTCCTAATTTCCTTCTCTCATAAAATACTCAGTTTAGTTCAGTTCAGTTCAACTCCAATCAGTTTAACTCCAATCAGTTCAGTAAAGTAACTCCGAACAGGCCCTTACTCAGCTCTCTAATTTTTTTAAAAAAAATTATGACATACATGATGGAATTATACTTTTGCCTTAGCAAAATTTGCACCCTAAATTATGATTTGAATTTAACTTTTCAATACAAACAACCCAATAGTCGATTAGGGTCGATCGTCTAGGGGCAGGGCAGCACACTCTAATTTTGTAGATCGACCTGGAACAATGCCTTTGAAACTGACAATATCTACCATATTGGGCGGCTACGATTTTCTTATTTAAACCTAGGGCCGAGTTGGGCTTATTCCGTTCTATTCATATAGTAGGGGTACTATATACAAATGACTTCCGCACACGAAAAAAAAAAAATACAAGTAATTTCCACAAGTTTCAACTAGTTTTAGGGTGTGTTCACATTTACTTAATTTTAGTTCAGTTCAATTCAATTCAGCTCCTAATTTCCCTCTTTCATAAAATATTCATTTCAGCTCAATTCAGTTAAGCTCTAATCAGCTCAGTTCAGTTCAATTCAGTTCAGTTGAGCTCCAATCAGTTCAGTTCAGTTCAGTAAATGTGAACAAACCCTTATTCTATAATTTGTACCCCGTAAGATCTATCAATTAAATTTCTTATCATATGCTTTGTATATGAGTCTGTTATTTTTCTATTTTTGATTAATCTAAATTTATTTTTATTGTTTATATTAACAAGATATATATATTTTGTTAATTGAAGATAATTAGTGGGATGACCCATGATCAACATACCTAAAAGCGCTTTCATAATTTCAGCTTCTAGAAATGCAAAAAATTGCAACAACCACTATATATATAATTCAAATTAAATGAATACTGATTAGGGGATTTTTATCCACCAAGCGCCGTTTGACAAGTGGACCAACCAGGTCCCGCCACGCGTCCTCCACGGACCACTTAAGACACGCCACGTGTCCACCCATGCCAAATGGGACAACCGGCCATCAAGGCCCATTTCAGTCTAGAAGCCCGATCGGCCCTAGGTTTACCTTAAACCTAGAGAGTTGCACGCTTCCCAAGGCTATAAATACTCGATTAATCCTCATTAATCAAGGGACCGAATAATTAACGGAACGGAGGAGAAACATTACGGAACACACTAATAACCGGCTGATCTCGCTTGCAAAGCAGATTACCTACATTAAATACTCTCACCTAGAGAGACCTTATTACTTTAATTTCTGTATTAATTACTCCTTAATCAGGTACTAACTTGACCGTTGGAGGCGGAGCTCTCAGGAGTCTCCGTTATTTTGCAGGTACAGGCGTCCGGTTCCAGTCTCGGAATTGTAGCTCTCCCGCAGGACATCAGAAAACCCCAAAACATTTGGCGCCGTCTGTGGGGAGAGTACTTCAGAGATGGCATCCAAGTCTGTACCGACCCCAGAAGAGAGGCGTCCCCTAGACGACCCTCAAGTTCAGTCGGACCATGATACCGAAAGTGAATTTGAAGTTGAAACTCATACAGCTCCAGACGGGACCCTAAGGGCCCGCCGTACCCGTCATACTGAAATAAGGGAACGGGAGTATCTTCAAACAGGAAGCGAGCCAGCAGGCGCACCGCTTGCTCGGCAACAGCCGACTGATGGGTCTGCTCCCATCACAAGGAACGAACTCATGACCTTCATGAGGGGATTCAAGGGAGAGATCCAAGAGTTGATCAACAAAAAACCGCCTGCTTCAGTCAAAGAGCAGGCGGCCAAAAAACCTTCCACTTCACTGAAGAGGAAGCCAGTTCAAGGGCGAGAGGCGACTCCCCATCCTAAATCTAAGAAGCGGGAGCCGTCTGCTCTTGATTTCACAAAACTCCGTTATCCTACGGGAAATAGGAAACCGGTTCGTCATATTCAGGCGGACGGGTCAAAGCAAACGTTCACAGATGCTCGGCACCTGCTAGAGCAGAAGAAGAGTGACCGATTATCAGAGTCGGCTTCTACTTCAAATTTTCAGGACAGTTTGCGAAATGCCTCGATGAGGCCAACTCAGTCGTACCATGAGAGTCAGTCAGGCGGCACCTCCCGTCAGTCTGGCTTTCATAGTGCGCAGGCGGTACCAAATTTGCCATTTGTGCCGCAACAACAATATTTTATGCAGCCACCTCCATTTGGTGGACCTGCAGCAAAAAACGTCCAACCTATGGACTGGCAGCTACGGCTGCTTAGACTTGGTGAACAGCCGTCGGCCTTCTCCAAGGAAATTACTGAAGCCGCTCAGCCGGCCAAAGTAAAAAATGTTTTAGTAGGCGCCTATGATGGCACTACTAACCCGGAAGACCATCTGATGGCATTCACCAACCTGATGTACCTTCAAGGGTTGGATGATCCCACTTGGTGCAAGTGTTTCCCAGCAACTCTCAAGGGAATTGCACAGCAATGGTTCGGCAACCTGCCGACTGGTTGTGTAAACAGTTTCAGGACGCTTGCTTACTTATTTGCCTCCAACTTTGCAATGAACATCCCTGCGAAGAAAACGACCCTTGATTTGGGAACAATTCAGCAGGGTGAAAAGGAGGGGCTTCGTTCCTACATCAGGCGGTTCAACCTGATGAGAATACAGATTCAAGGGTTACCGGATGAGGTAGCTTATACTGACTTTTTTAGAGGTCTCAAAGACGGGTCTACCTTCAAATTTGATTTAGTTCGAAAAAGGGTGGCGACTCTTCAAGAGGCCTTGATTGAAGCAGAAGCCTATATACAGGCGACTGATCTGTGTACAATGAAACAGTCGGACGGGAAGAGGTTCGACAATAGAGAAGGACGACAGAAACAGTCGTCCAACAAAGATGAAAAAAGAAAAGGGGTCTGGGCGGCTGATTCCTCTAAACAGCCGGCCAAGAAGAAAAAGGAATTCAAACCATACTCCCCAAAGTATGTGTTTAACAAGGATAACCAGTTTATCCTAAAAGAAATAAAGGGACGGCTCTCAATTGAGAAACCGCTCCCCATGAAGGGTTCTGCGAGCAACCGGAACCAAGACAAAATCTGTGCTTATCATGATGACATTGGTCATCACACCAACGACTGCATTAGTCTCATGCGGTACCTAGACCGCTTGGCTGACCAAGGTGATCTTGACACTTATGTCAAGAAATCTACGGGGAATACTTCCTCAAAAAAGCAGTCGGCCAAAAAGAATCAACAGGCCGACAGTTCCGATACAGATGATGCAGTCGTCTACACCATTGCAGGCGGCTTCTCAGGAGGCGGCCCCACTATTAGGGGCAACAAAGATAATATAAGGCGGTTAGATGTAAATTCCGTTCACCAAGAACGACCGTCCAAATATACATTTCCTGAGATTGTCATCACTGAAGAGGATCTAGGAGGAATAAGGGGGCCGCATGACGACCCTCTCGTTATTGAATGTAAAGTGGCCAACCAGAGAGTTGGTCGAATCCTCATAGATACTGGGAGCTCTTCAGATCTCATCAGCAGCAAATGTCTGTCAAAACTGAAATATCAGACGGACTGCATACATCCGGCCTCCCACCCTTTAATAGGGTTTGGAGGAGGAGTCGTCCACCCACTGGGACGAGTTGATCTACCCGTCCGCCTGGGCGAAAAAGGGGAAGGACGACACATGGTAGTCCGATTCCTAGTTGTAGAGGAACTCTCTGCCTACAACATGATTCTGGGTCGCCCAACCCTGAATAGTGCCAAGGCTGTTATAATCCCGTCACTTATGCTGCTTAAGTTTGAAAGGGACAATGGAACAGTCGGCTCCCTAAGGGGAGATCAGAGGATGGCCCGAGAGTGCTATCTCTCGGATGTCAAACCCACTGCTAAGGCCACTGGGTCAAGTGGAGAAAAAACAGACCTTGACAATGTCAAGGAAAGTGCGCCTGTTCAAGAAACAGGCGACAGAAAAAGAAAGGCGTCCCAGACAGAGTCCGCCAGAAAGGCAAGAAAATAGCAATCATTGGCAGAGGACCGGCCGGATGAGTTCCGCCCTCAGCCGGCTGGTGAGCATACGGACCTGATATTAGACGACTCCCGCCCTGACCGAACAGTCAAAGTTGGGACGACTGCTCTGAGAAACCTTGGTGATGACTTTCACAACCTGTTGAAAGAATACAAGGACATCTTTGCATTTGAAGTCCATGAAATGCCAGGCATTAGTCCTGATCTGGCAGTACACAAACTCGCTGTGGATCCGAAAAAGAAGCCGGTACGGCAAAAGAAGCGGAACCATGGTGAAGAAAGAGGTCAGGCGGCCGCCGCCGAAGTCAAAAAATTACTTGATGCAGGGTTCATTCGGCAATGTTACTTCCCAGATTGGGTTGCAAATGTGGTACTTGTTAAAAAGCCGAATGGCACCTGGCGAATGTGTGTAGACTACACAGACTTGAACAAGGCGTGCCCCAAAGACAGTTACCCTCTGCCCAAAATTGATAACCTGGTCGACTCAACAGCCGGCCATGCCTTGATGAGTTTTATGGACGCCTATTCTGGTTTTCATCAAATTCCTTTGTGGAAGAAAGATCAGGAGAAGACGGCCTTCGTCACTGATCAGGGATTATACTGTTATACGGTCATGCCGTTTGGTCTTAAGAATGCCCCGGCTACATTCCAACGAATGATAAACACAGTGTTCTTTGATCAGATTGGGAGAAACGTCGAGGCATACATTGATGATATGATTGTTAAGACTAAACTTCAGAAAGATCATCTGACGGACCTCCGAGAAACTTTCGCCACACTCAGGCGGCACCATGTCATGCTCAATCCCAAGAAATGTGTATTTGGAGTTGAGTCTGGGAAATTTCTCGGATTCCTTATCAACCAGAGAGGAATAGAGGCGAACCCTGAGAAGGTACAGGCGGTCATTGACATGCAGTCGCCTCGTACCGTCCGAGAGGTTCAGAAGTTAACAGGTTGTCTGGCGGCCTTGGGAAGATTTCTAAGCCGATCAGGCGACAAATGCCTATACTTTTTCCAGGCAATTAAGAAAAAGGCAAGGTTTGAATGGGGGCCGGATGCTGAGGCCGCCTTCCAGAAATTAAAGGTTCACTTGCATTCCTTGCCAAGGCTGGTCAGCCCTTTGCCCAAAGAAAATCTCTACATGTACCTGGCCGTCTCTGATCATGCGTTAAGCGCGGTGCTCCTTGCTGAAAGGGACGGCTGTCAACTTCCGGTCTACTTTGTCAGTCACGTACTGAAAAATGCCGAGTTGAGGTATCCCCTAGTGGAGAAATTTGGTCTTGCACTCTTCATGGCTGTTAAAAAATTGAAGCCCTACTTTCTGGCACATGCAGTCGTCGTGTATACCGACCAACCGATCAAACGGCCCCTTACCACCATGGAGTCCTCCGGACGAATGATCAAATGGGCCATAGAAATGCAGAGTCTCGAAGTTACTTTCGAGCCTAGAAAAGCAGTGAAGGGGCAAGCCTTTGCTGACTTTATTGTAGAGATGACTCGTCCTCCTGACTCTCAAGTTCCAGACCAAGTCTGGAAGGTATATGTGGACGGAAGCTCTACTTCAAACGGTTGTGGAGCAGGCGTCGTATGTCAATCTCCAGAGGGCGACAGGTTCGAGTATGCTCTACGCTTCAGTTTCCAGGCTTCAAACAATGAGGCAGAATATGAAGCTTTACTAGCCGGGATCCGCATGTGTAAGGCGGCCGGGGCAAGGAAAATAGACGCCTGTTCTGATTCACAACTGATAGTGAGTCAGTACAATGGCGAATACGAAGCAACACATCCGGCCATGATCAAATATTTACAGGCGGTCCGACAAGCAGTCGGCTCCCTTGAGGATTTCCATCTGATCCAAGTACCGAGATCAGAAAACAACCAGGCAGATGCACTCTCGAAATTAGCATCATCCGCCTCCTCCGATACTCCTCGAACTGTGTTTTGGGAAGTAATGGAGAAGAGAAGCATCGAGGAAAATCCTATTGGAATTCTAGACAGAAGCTCAACCTGGATGGATTCAATCAGGGCATATCTGACAAACGGTACACTGCCGGATGATCCTCAACAGGCGGCATCACTGAAAAAACGAGCCTCCTGTTTTGAAATGATACAGGGGGAACTGCACAAGAGGGGGCACCTTCAACCCTTCTTAAAGTGTGTTACTCCTGAAAAGGGACGAGAGATACTAGATGATCTTCACTCTGGTTTCTGTGCTTCCCATATAGGTGGTAGGATGCTTGCTCAAAGGGCAAGGCGGCAGGGCTACTTTTGGCCTACTTTGGAAGCAGATGCAATGGAGATGGTGAAAAAATGTGACAAGTGCCAAAGGTTTGGCAAATTAATTCACCGTCCGGCTACTGACCTCACTACCATTCACAGCCCACTACCGTTTGCTAAGTGGGGCATGGACATTCTGGGTCCATATACGCCTGCTACAGGCGGCAGAAGGTATATACTTGTTGCCGTTGACTACTTCACTAAATGGGTAGAGGCGGAGGCTGTAAAGGGAATCAAGACGAAAGATGTAATTTCATTCATTTGGAAAAACGTCATCACTCGGTTCGGGGTTCCCATGTCTATGGTTTTTGATAATGGTCCCCAATTTGAGACGCCTGTTCTCAAAAGCTGGTTGGGAGACCAAGGAATTGGACATTACTTTGCATCTGTCGGCCGTCCACAAGCAAACGGCCAGGTAGAAGCCTTTAATAAAATCATCTCAGACGGTCTCAAGAAAAAAATTGAACGAGCAGGCGGCCTATGGGCAGATGAACTACCACATGTTCTTTGGGCCATTAGGACGACTGAAAAAGGGGCGACTGGAGAAACTCCATTCCTCCTAACTTATGGTGCAGAAGCTGTTCTTCCAATAGAACACTACGAGCCGACTCTTCGAGTAATGCTATATGACGAAGAGGCAAACTGGGAAGCTATGCGCCTGGCATTAGACTCACTTCCTGAAAAGAGGGGCAATGCTGTTTTGCGCCATGAAATCTACCGCCTGAGAATGACTAGATCATACAACAAAAAAGTGCACAGGCGTCCACTCAAAGTAGGGGACTTTGTACTTAGAAAAATGGAAGCAGTTGGTAGGGCTAACGAGTCTGGCAAACTAACTCCCAACTGGGAAGGACCCTACCGAATCTATGCGGAAGTCAGGGACGGTACCTACCGTCTGGAAACACCAGACGGACAACCGTTGCCTCGAACTTGGAATGTAGATAACCTTAAGAAATATTTCTTTTGAATGATGTAAAGTAAAGAGCTACTTAATAAAGTTGGCACTTACTATTCAATTTTGTATTACGAGGGGCATGCCGTCTGTACCTTTACAGTCGGCTACTCTCCATTGAGTTTCACTCTTTATCTTTACAGGGGCATGCCGTCTGTTCCATTACAGTCGGCTACTCTCCCTCGAGTATTTTACTCACAATACTTAGCTAAAAAGTTTAGGGCCTGGCCGATCCTGTAACTAACAGGCGGCTACCCTTCTTTTACTTAGCACATACGTTCACCAAAAACATACCAAGGCCACTGGCCGAATGATCAGACCAGGCGCCTAGTCAACTGATCTAACTTTTAAAAACTAATCCGACCTGTCCCAACATTATAGCAGGCGTCCGGCGGCATCCATTCGGATGAAATTCGTCGCAGAGAGCAGCTCCCTTTTGGGTGGAACATTGTTCTATAAACTAATTACACGGCACCTATACGACTGTCCCAAAGGGCAACCACGTAGCCGTTTTTGAGACAAGGATAACTCTATCACTAACCAAACCAGTGGTAGCAGTTGACATCTGAGTCAGATGACCGCCTGTATTACTTGGGATAAATGCAGGGGGTACCTATTGAGTTAATAGCCAACAAACATTGGCGAATCAAGGGGTCTAGCCGGCCTACGCCGCCTGGTACCTCTACTTCTCAAACAAAAGTGACGGCGACTGAGTAACTCCAAAGTTAACTCATAGTCACTCCTTCAAATTTGGTATGGAACCTAAAAAGTTTGAGTCGTCCGCCTGTTTTATACAAACAAGGGCACTCGAACCCCTATTCCTACTGGATAACCTATTGAGTAAATAGCCAACAAACATTGGTGAATCAAGGGGTCTAGCCGGCCTACGCCGCCTGATACCTTTACTACTCAATCAAGATTGTGACGAAGACTAAGTAACTCCTATGTTAACTTAATAGTCACTCAAACTTAGTACTGAGCCTAAAAGGTACGAGTCGTCCACTTGTTTTTAATAAACAAAGGCTCTCAACCAATACTCTTGCTAGGTTAACAAATAACAAATTAGAGGCCAACATTGGCAATAAAGGGAAACAACCGGTACCCGCCGCTTGTTTTCCTACTTAAATTCCTTGGCTACTTGGTAATTCTATTTACTTGGTCAAATTGAATAAAGAGTTCGAATACCGATTGATTAAATGGCCGACTGATCATCTATCCTGGAAACAGACAACCAGTCGTCCAGGGGCATAGGCGGCATACTTACTATTTGTACCTGTCTTAACGTTCGGCCATACACAACAGTCTGTCTAGTGAGCAAATTTCAAATACTTAGACAAATTTGAACAAAAACAAAAAATTTGATTAAAATGAGCCGGCCATAAAAGACCAGCAGAATATTCAAAACCCCGGCCCCCTGGCCGGGTAATTACAAAGCAAACGGCACGCAGGCCGTGAAAAGAAAAAATATACTTAAAGCTTAAGAAGGGGGCAGTTCAGTATCAGCAGCAGCCGCCTGGTCAGCACTCTTCTTGCTGGACTCGGCCTTCGCTGCATCATCTTTTGATGCCTTTCCCCCAAGTGGCACAAGCGCCACAACAGGCTCTTCCTCCTCCAACGCAACGTCCATCGCCTCTTCTTCAGCAGCCGCCAGGATCTGTTGATTATATATTTCCGAACACTGGCGGTACGTTCTTTCCCATGAGGCAAAGTCGGCACTGGGGAACAGTCGTTCCCAGGTCATGCGTTGGATTTGGGCGGAGTCTTCCACCATCTCCCGGACGAGCTCTTGTTTTTCTTGCTCGGCCTTGTCCGAGAGCTCTTGGGTAAGACTCTTCTCCTGGTTCACCAGGCGTTCTTTTACGTTAGCCAAAGATTTCTCCATGGCTTCGTAAGAGTGCATTTTCTGGCGAAGGGGTTTCAGCTCGGCTTTAAATTTGGTGACGGTCCCCTCCAGCTCGTCAACCTTCTTTTGGGCCGCCTCTAGCTGAGCCCGAACAGCGGCGGTCGCCTGCGCCTGATAATAAAGAAGATCAATGGTCAGTACTTCATTTTGGGCAATTTGAAACATTGCTTTATCACAGCTGGAGGCGGCCATAGCCTTTGCGGCCTTTACCTCTTTGTTTTTCCGATCAATCGGCTTGCGAAGGCTGTTGACTCGGAGCAGGGCCTAAGTACAAAGAAAAACAGGCGTCAGTTTCCAATCATAAGGGTTAACAGGCGTCCTGGAACTTCAAAAGGGTATACCTCAGCTAGGATCCCCGAAATTCCATCGAGGTCAAGGGTGCCGGCACCCTTGACCGCCTCCCTGTCAGAGGGAGGAACTACTTTAACCATTGACTTGGCTACCTCAACCAAGTCAAGTCCCTGGGGGCCGGCTGCATTAAGCAGAAGGAAAAACAAGTTAGACCTAATCAAGAAGGAAGCAAGAGTGAGTTTTTACAAGCAAGTGTCCATACATCTAGGCGGCCCCGCCTGGGTTTTTGAAGAAGTGGCCGGCTGCTTCTCAGCCGCCACTGTTTTCCTGGAAGACCCAGGAGAGCTTGCAACAGTCGTTCTCCGGGCCTTGGGGTCCGGCTGTTGCGAGGAAGAAGCCCTTGGAGTGCCAGACTGAAAACAAAAAGAGTTAGTATATGCATAATACAACTTAAAGGGGAAGAGTTTTCAAAGCTTACCAAGGGTGCCTCCTTGCTGGGGGAGTCGGCGTACGACTGCTTCATTAGCGAAACCCGCAGCATGGCCGCCGCAGTCTTAGATGCTGTTATTTTACTCATGGCGTCGGCTGAAAGAAATAAACAGCAAAGTTAGTAAAAATCCCAAGTAAACAAGGCGTGAAAAAACAGAGTGTTCGTCAGGCCGGCTACCTCTAGAGCACCGACTGCCGAGGCCACAGGCGGCCAAGAAGTACTCATCATAGAGCCACTTGAAGCTCGGGACGCAGTGTAGGGGTACTTGCTCTCGTACCCCTGAAGTAGAGTTCACCCTAGTCTCTACTTTGAAGAGTCCTTTGTCTAGGATCTCTCTTTTAGCCTTTGGGGGAACAGGCGGCATGCTTCGGCCGCCTGCAAGAAGAGGCGGATCCCTGTTCCACTTGTTAAAACGTTTGTTCAGCTCCGTGTCTGAACTCTCGATAATAAGGAAGGTGTTCCGCCAATCCTTCCATTTGTTTGCCTTACCTCTCGTCATGAGGTAACCCCTGTGGCTTGTTAGTTGATACCAGCCGGTACCTCCCGACTTAGGGGTCCGGCTGAGATAGTTCATGTGGGCGAAAGCCTCAAAACTTGGCTCCACCCCGTTCAGTTCGCACCCGGCCACATAGCCGAGTACGTTTACCCAAGAGTTGGGGGCTAACTGCCATAACCCCAGATCATACCCATCTAAAATCCGCTGAACAGCCGGATGTAATGGGAAGCGCAGACCAGCTTTGATGGCCGCCACATAGCAGCCAAAACAGCCGTCACCATAGCTGGTACCAGCCGGCCAGACGACAGTATCTTCTGGATCCGGCACAAACAGTAAATACTCCGGGCCCATTTTGTGGTTAGCAATAAAGCTCGCCACGTTGTCTCGCATGGTTGCGATCCGGCCCCGGGGCACCCTGCAGTAGTAGGGGGTGTTTTCCTCTCTGTAAGAGGCGGACGGCTCTGCCCAATTATCCCCCTTCTCCACTGCATGGGAACTTCTCGCCTCTTGTAGGCGGTTATGTTTTTCTTCTGAGTCAGAAGAACTATGGTCAGAAGAACTATGGTCAGAAGAGCTGGAATCGGACTCGTCCCCTGACGAGTCCGAAGAGGACGACGCCTCCCCTCTCCTAGAGGGGCCCGCCTCCTCTCCCTTAGAAGGAGCAGAAGGTAAATTAGACATGTCCACGGTTAGATGAGAAGGGAACACCTTGGTCCCTCTCTCAGAACTGTCAGCTTGACAGTCGCCTCGTTCCACATCTGGCGCCTGGTCAGATGTTTCGCTAAGGAGTACCCTTTGGGAGGAGCCGTCTGAGTTTGATATTCTAGCAGTCTTTTTTGTTCTGGCCATCACGTTCTGCATAGACACAGATTCAGTCGGACTTTGTATAAAGGGCAAAGATGGGTCCAGAAAAGGGCAGGCGGCACTCCTAGTCCTAGATTCAGCCGTCCCCGGTGACCGGCTGATCACTAACTTAGGGCGTGTCGTGTGCTTCCATGGTGCCATTTCAAAAAATAAAAAGAAAATTAAGAGTAAGAGAACTGAGTTACCTGAACGGATGACAGTTGATGAAGTCCTGAAAGTTCGGGTCAGTCGGCTTGTCAGAACAGGCGGTAGGCAGAAAAAGTCCGAAAATGTCAGAGCAAGTTCAGGGGTCCGAATGTTCTCGCAAAAATTCTCAAATGTGAAAATGACCGAAGTCAGCACTTCCTTTTATAGGCAAAATGAGAAGGCGAAGGGTCGCTTCCGAATTCAAATTTGGGCGGGAGAATCTCCCGGCCGTCTGCAAGGTGACACCTGTAACGGGCCGTCGCCTGTCACCGTGCGACACCTGTCACAGGCGACACGTGACCAGTCGCGTGCCACCTGTGAGGGGCAAATGATTAGGGGATTTTTATCCACCAAGCGCCGTTTGACAAGTGGACCAACCAGGTCCCGCCACGCGTCCTCCACGGACCACTTAAGACACGCCACGTGTCCACCCATGCCAAATGGGACAACCGGCCATCAAGGCCCATTTCAGTCTAGAAGCCCGATCGGCCCTAGGTTTACCTTAAACCTAGAGAGTTGCACGCTTCCCAAGGCTATAAATACTCGATTAATCCTCATTAATCAAGGGACCGAATAATTAACGGAACGGAGGAGAAACATTACGGAACACACTAATAACCGGCTGATCTCGCTTGCAAAGCAGATTACCTACATTAAATACTCTCACCTAGAGAGACCTTATTACTTTAATTTCTGTATTAATTACTCCTTAATCAGGTACTAACTTGACCGTTGGAGGCGGAGCTCTCAGGAGTCTCCGTTATTTTGCAGGTACAGGCGTCCGGTTCCAGTCTCGGAATTGTAGCTCTCCCGCAGGACATCAGAAAACCCCAAAACAAATACCATGATTGAGAACGAGAAGATTGACTCTACCAACTTTATTATTTAAGCCAAAGCTGTATTAAACCATACATGTGTAATTTTATTTATTAATTTATTATTTATTTATTTATTTTGGAGTAGACAACAAAAAAAAAAAAAAAAAAGGGTGTGTATAAGAAATGGGACATAATATAATGTGTGATTGTATATATATTAATATAATAAGTCACATGTTGTGAGCTAAGGGTTTGTATTAAACATTTTTTTTTAAACCTTGTATTAAGCCTTATAAATCCTCTACAATTTTACAATTTTTTATTGCAAATAAAACCCTAAAATTACCAGGCATTGCCTTATTAATTCCCAAAATATCATCATTACATTATAAGTTGGTTTTACTTATTACAAATACCTAAAACTACTACGCATTGCCTTATGACTTTAGGAGTAGAACTATTTTTCGGATCGGACATAGAGTTTTGATCAATTGATAGAGTCACGCTTGGATTTGTATGATGTGTTATACTACCATCAAGTCATATTATAAACTACTTATATTGAGCTTAATGTAAGGTTTATCATTGTATCATTCTATATAATAAGCAACAAACTACCACCAAAAAATTAAGTTATTAGGACATTTAATCAACAACCACCAAGAGATGGATTCTTTATTGATAGTAAATTTTCTTATTTTTCTTCAATTTAATGAATTAGGTTAGTAGAATATAGAAGACGAACCTAATCTTTACCTGTAAACCTTTATATGAAAAAAAAAATATAAAAAAAACTACGCAGTTGTTAACAACAACCTAGATGCACCATCATAGTTACAACCACCTAGATTCGTGTGGTGAAAAAATCAAGTACAAATTCAATGAGTCAAATTCATGTCTAAGAAACATAGAGAATAATTGATGGAAAAGATTAGCTATTATGACATTCTATAAATGATGAAAAATAAATGGAAGAAAAAGGAATTGTAAGTTAGGAATTTGGTTAGAAAAGAAGCACGTTAAGAGACAAATAGAATGATGAGATTCTCCTAAAAACTTTTTTAAAAAGTCGTTAAAGAAAGTCATATTATCGTCTTCGTGACACTTGATTTTAGTGTCCTTACTCCTTATCTCACTTTGTAGCTCAAGAACTCCACGCTATGCACATTTTGAAGGATGTGTATGATACATTTCTTAGTTTCATTATTACTAGTTCATCTCATGTTTGTTGCAACAATTTGACTTAATTTACATTACTTATTCATTTATAAAGTATTACTTATATTTTGACTACTCAGCTCAAATTGTTCTTTAAAGTCAAATTAACATTGTGTGTTGTTAAATACTTTTGTCTTTGTGAGCTCGAGTTGTAGTATGTGAACTATTGGATGTTAATTATTTGCTCTTCTGTTTCTTCCCAAGCCCAACGCGAATGGGGATCAAAAGCCATCCATGGTAAATACAGGTATCTCCAACAACATGTTCGAAGGCAAAAAATTGAGTTTTCAAGCTGGCAATTTATTAAAGGATAGTGTATTTTTTTTTTATTTATTAGTTATGGCATACCAAAGTAGGTTAATTGAACTCTTATCAATTTCAATATAAAATTATGGAGTACATACTTTTTTTGCTAAATACCTAAATTTAGCACAACTAATTAAACATATAATACAAATTAAACTCAATTTTTGCTGAATATGCATTCAGCTAAATTCTCTCCAACTCTTATTTTTGTATTATTTCTATCAAAATAATATATTTTAAAAATGTGTCATTAATTTTGAAATGCAGTAGAAAATTCGGGCACATTAAATAGAATTCCCCAATAATTAGAAAAGAAAGGTGAGTATTGACTCAATGGCCAAGAATCTTTTCAGATGAAATAGACAGCCAACAAAAAATTAAAATAAAAATAAAATCCAACAACTACAAAATTAGTGACAAAGTGACATATTGAGCAGGTGTAGTATCCCATCCTTCTAGAAACACGATATATATCATTATATTATTGGCTTCTTCACGAGAGAAAATCATGCAATAAAACACTGATATGCAATTATAGAAGATAACGAAAATAACCACCAAATATTATAAGAATGGAAAATTTAGAGGTTTTTTATTTTTTTTTAAATCCCTAGATAGTATTTTCATTTTTCTGTATTACAACAATGGGGTTATTAATTATGCTTGGATCATGCATGCCTGCAAATTAATTCATAGCAAGGATAATGACATGTTAGTAATAAACCAAAAAAAAAAAAAAAAAATTACTAATACAAGTAAGTGATTTCCCTTTTAGAAAAAAGATCTTGAAGATGTCAATAAGTTGTATGCAAGCATTCCAAAACTAATTGTAACATCAGAAAAGAAACCTGATATTTCAATAAAATATTTAGTCGCATTCTATAGTATTAGGTGATTATGGGTTAAATTGCGTTTTGATCGAAAGTAGATTGTAGTTTGAACCAAAATTAAAGTTCTTGCACAAATTAAACTGGTTAATAAATTAGGTCGTGATCTGCCTATAAATCTATAAGTTACGAGCAAAGCTTAAAAAATTGAGCTTAAAATTGTTGTTTATACATTCCCATTCATAATTGAGTTGGGTCAAGCCAAGATGACCTAATCTAACATGTTTTAGGACAATGATTACTCTCTTTTATTAGATTTTACCTTACAATCAAGCATATAACTAATGCATAAACCGACTAGATTAAATGAAATAAAATGAATTTGGTATTTGAGTTGAAGATTTGCACTTTCCGAGTTTTGGTCTACTCCAATCAAAACTAAGGACTTGTTCTCTTCAGTTTAAATTCTGTTCAGTTCAGTTCCTAATTTGCTTCTCTCATAAACAATTCATTTCAGCTCAATTCACTTCTAAATTTCCTTTTCTCATAAACAATTCAGTTAAGCTCAGTTCAATTCAGTTCATTTCTTAATTTCCTTCTCTCATAAATAATTCGGTTCAGCTCAGTTCAATTCAATTCAGTTTAGATCAGTAAATCAGAACAAGCACTAATACATAGTATAATCACAATGCACAAGTCAATGCTTAATAAAACATAAATACTCAACTTTGATGTTTTCACTAAGGGTCTATTCTGTTTACCTATTTCTCACTTTTTTCATGTCTTATAAGTTTAGATGAGTTCAGTTAAGTTAAGATAAATTCACTAAAGAAGAAAATAAGTTTTATAAAGGTTACCTAAGTTCAAATTACAACAACTTTTTAATAAAATCTCTAATAAATTTATATAATTTTAGTTTAATTTATGTAAGTTGTTTTATTTTACATTTATACTCACTTTGTCGGGCAAAAACGATACACTATCCTCAAATTCATAACCAATCCAAATTAAGTGTACAACACAATTTACTTAAGTACCCTTTATAAAAAGTCCATCATTTTGATTATTCAGTCTTAGGACATGTTTGCATTTACTTAGTTCAGTTCAGTTCAGCTCACCTCTAATCAGTTTAGTTTAGTTCAGCTCCAACACAGTTCAGGTCGGGTCAGTTCAACTCTGATCCTAATTTTCCCCTCTCATTAAATATTCATTTCAATTTAGTTCAGCTCCAATCAGTTCAGTTCAATTCAGCCCAGTTCAATAAATGTGAATAGGCCCTTAGAGATGGTGATTTCTATTTCTTTTTTTTTTAGGTGGTTATCAAATAAACAAAAAAAAATGATAAAAATCAATTTTAGTTATGGTGGTTATTTATAATTTTTTCTTTATTTTTCAAAACCTTCTTTGTGTATTCAGATACATTTAGAATTTCAACTTCCACATGAAATAAAAACTTTGGGTATACATAACGCTTTAGCCTTAAAGGCCTGTTCTTTTAAGTTGTTGTAGTCAGCTATACTCAACTTAGGGCCTGTTCTGTTCCGTTGAAATTCAGTTCAGTTCAGTTCAACTCAGCTCTTAATTTATGTCTAATGATATTGCTAATGATATAAAGCCAAATTTCATTCTTTTAAGCTCTTATTACAACGACAACATCAACAAAAACAATAATAATAATAATAATAATAATAATAATAATAATAATAATAATAATAATAATAATAACAATAATAATTGAAATAATAATACTAATAATAATAATCAATAAATAATAAAAATAATCATCAATAAATAATAATAATAAATAGTATATGTGTTTAAAATGTTTAGAGGTTTCAAAGTTTTAATATATTTTCCATACATTTTATAATATATTTTCCATACATTTTATAATTATAATTATATAGTATATTTTTCGTAAATATTTTAATATGTACATTTGTATATACACATATGTATAGTAATTAATAATCAATAAATAATCAAAGATCACTAATCCGTAGTTAAAAATCACTAATTAATAAGTTCAGTTCAGTTCAGCTCAGTTCAGGTCATTTCAATTCAGTTCTGCTGAGTTCAGTCAATCGGAACAGACCCTTAGTATAAATAAGTTGTTTTGCTCTATTCAGAAGCTCAAAAGAAGATGACCTAAAGTGCATCCGGAATTACGGGTACGTACATTGTACTCTCCCCCTAAAGGCCGTGGCCAAAAGCAGGACGCGTCAAGAAATACGTCTGAAAAAGAAAGACTGCTGAAGAATCGAATAGAAGAAGTAGGTAAGGTCTAAGGTTAAATCATCCTGTTTCCTGTATGTCAGGTTTTCAGCAGTACTGTACCTAAACACCATTTAATCATTTATAAATACACCATTTATCCTCAACATTCCAATTTATACCTTATTAATCACTTTTTCTATTAATTAACACATTCTCTTTTCTCCCAATTATTCTACTACTTTCTTATTCCATTATTCTTCTTCGACAACAGTTGCAGAAATACCCTGAATTTGCTTCTCTCTAATGGCGGCCAAAATCTACATCGTGTACTTTCTCATTCTTTGTCTCTTTAACCCTTTTCTTTTGATTAATTAATTGATTAATTTGTTGTATAATGTCATTGATATTTATTGCATTTTAATAATGTTTTGTTTTGTTTTCTGGGGTTATTTTTTTATGTGATTGGATTGTGATTTTTAATATGGGTGCTATTGATTTGAATGGGATTCGATCTCGGGTCTTGGATATCACCTGGAAAATTTAAATTTATGGGTTAACTTGTGATGAGTAGTTAATTCATCAATGCTAGAAATTTATTTATTTCCTAATTCATTTTCATGATTTTTAATTTTTCTGTTCTTTTAACTATAATTATTATTGAAATTAGTAGGTTTTTTTTATGGTTAATATCTGTTTAATTTCATGGTTAACTAGTTCCCATTTGTATTCTGGTTGGTATTTTCCCTTTAATTCAGTCGAACTATTCATTTTTCTTTGATGGGTGGAGCTTGCAAAAATGAATGCCTTATTTCATCTAGCAACATATACTTCCATAATAATGTAAATGATTAAATTGATTTGGGGTTGTTGAAATATCCTTGATTTGTTGAGTCATGTTTGCTGATTTGATAGAACTTTGTAGTTTTATTGCTGAATGAATCTTAGTTATATAGCTGATTTTATTTAATTCAATTGTATGTTTATTTTGTATAAAATCCTCCAAATTGTGTCACTCAAACTTGGATTATGTGTCTTCAATATAAGCTTAATGAGAGCTATATAAGTGTCCATGTTACTCAAACTCGGATCATGTGTTCCCTTTGTTGGCTTGGTACTAACTTGTTGAATGTATATGTGTTCTTCATATTGTTAATTGGAAGAACATGAATAAATTTCTCTTCCTAGGCTCGAGGAATCAGCATTGCTTTGTGATGTATTTGTTTGATTTACATATGGTCTGATAATATGAAGCAAGTGTGTGTGTGAGCGTGCACGCGCTATGTTAAGTCCGTATCTCTACCTTTGAATCTTTGATTGCTGGTAGCCTGAGTGGAAAACTGGAAATAAAGAGTTGAATGGCTTACTGAAAGTTAAAAGTTAATCTCTTTTACAATATCATTCTTTTGAGTACTTAGGTACTAGTTGTCTATTTTACGCCTCTACTTGTTCAGAAGTAACTGATAATATGCATCAATAATGTGATTTGGTTAGAGAAAGTAGCTTTTTGGAGGCATGGTGGCAAAGCTGCATTGTTAGTTACAAAGTGTGCTGTTGCTATCTTCCTTTTGTTATCTTTTGACTTTACTCCCTTTGTGGACCAGTGTTTCTAGAATTTGTTATTCGTTTATCGTTCTTTAGTTTTCCATGCTCTTATCTTGGGAAATTTAGTTTTATATTCTTCCACTGAATGATTACCTAACTAAACCTTAGGAAGATTGATGTACTTTCTCATAATGTAAAGAGGAACTGTAGCAGTATTATGATTTAGACTGGAAAAATGAAGAACACTTGTAGTCTCTGCATTAGCTATATGTGTTCTAATGAGAGTGAAATTTTGTTGGAGAGATATGACTATCGATTGTCAAATGTTTTGACTTTATGTCAAATATTTTGAAATTTTACGATGAGAAAGCTCTGGTTAACTACTTCTATAGTTGCCATCTTAAAGCATTAGTTTGTCAGAGTATGATATCACCTTTTGAAATTCAATACATTCAGCTGGATGAGGCCTTAATTTTCCTTTTTTAGTTTGTGGCTAAAATATTTTACTGACAAGTTTATGGCTTCTGTTTCCAGTTTTATGGACTGTACACACCTGCATGTCTCTAGTATAATGGCTAGAGCCCTATTCCACAATCCATCAAATTTTGTTATGCCATTCTTGGATTATATTGTTATGCCATTCTTGGATTATTTATGACTTTTGCTTTAAGCAATCTAGTTGTTCTGGTCCCTTAAACTTATAGGTGCTTTTGTAATCGTCTTTCATGGAAGTATACTGTGGAATTTTAAGTTTGTAGTTTGTAGGTGATAACCCTGCCCCTGTCTGTGTTTGTTATGATTATATAGGCATGATAGAATCAACTTCTTATGTGTGGGAATTGATGTAAATAAGTCTGGTGCAGCTACTACTCAATGTATGGACATGTTGAGAAGTTAGCAGAGGAGATACTGAAAGGAGCTGCATCTATTGAAGGAGTTGAAGCGAAACTCTGGCAGGTGTGCGTTATACAAATTGCCTGATATGCAACTACTTATAGTTTTTATCCTTGACTTGAGGAATAAATAGAATAATTAAAGGTTCTGGGTTACTTGTGAAGGTTCCTGAAACACTGTCTGAAGATGTGCTAGCAAAAATGAGTGCACCCCCAAAAACTGATGTCCCAATCATCACACCTAACGAACTTGCTGAGGCAGACGGGTTTCTTTTTGGTTTCCCAACTAGATTTGGTATGATGGCTGCTCAATTTAAAGCATTCATGGATGCCACTGGAGGACTCTGGAGAACACAACAACTTGCTGGGAAACCTGCAGGCATCTTTTACAGTACAGGATCTCAAGGTGGCGGACAAGAAACTACCCCGTGAGTTTCTCTTTGCTTGAGGTTTTCTGCCTTCTTGTTTCCAATTATTACTTGATACATTCCTCTTTTGAAAAGGTTTAGGAATTAGGATAATGATCTGTTGATGCATATATAATAAAATGGATTATTTTTTTTGAAAGAAAATATTATCTGAAATCTGCATTTTGCAATTTAATGCATGTAGTTTTGCTAACAGAAGGGCTATCTTTTAAAAGAAATTTTTTTGTTTTACTATTGGGACTAGTTTGTTTCCCACGCTTTTATAATTTTTTTTCTTGGTGGGATGCAAATTGTTATACATAATGTAGCATAATGGACTAGTGGAGAGAGTGAACTTCTGCTAATTTGTGGATTTATGCAGCTTGACAGCCATCACTCAACTCACCCACCATGGCATGATCTTTGTGCCCATCGGCTACACATTTGGAGCTGGTATGTTTGAGATGGAGAAGGTGAAAGGAGGAACACCTTATGGGGCAGGAACTTTTGCAGGTGATGGATCGAGACAGCCTTCTGAGCTTGAACTCGAGCAAGCTTTCCACCAGGGCAAATACTTCGCCACCATTGCAAAGAAGCTCAAGGGTTCTGCTTGAAATACTTCACTCTGTCTAGAACACAACTTTTTACTAGTAGATACCTGCATATTGTTTTTTGTCATATAAAGTATGCTCTTCAATTTCGTCAATTGCTTGCTTTGTCAAATATGTTTGTATTTGGATCCTTGATTTGTTTGAATGTGTTGTAAGAAATTTGCTCAGCCAAAGGTATATAAATGTATTGAAATTTGAACTCAATAATTGGTATTTCCTTAGTTGGTACTCAGTAATTTCTTTGACAGGTTTACATTCTTATCTAATTTCCCCCCTTTCTATCTTTATAATATTGGATTTGTTTTTTTACTTCCACACCCAAAAAACAAATTAAAATAAAGGGTGCAGAGATTTACAAACAGAAGTATACACAGTGTTGTCGAAGAACAATCGATATCAGGAGTTCTGTTAGTTGGGTGCCCATTTAGATCGATTACATTCGTTTGATGCTTAATTCCACGTTAGGTCTGATGTATAACGACCTTGTAGGTCTGATGAAAAACCAATCTTAGTTTCCATGATTTTGAAGTGATTTGGACAACATGATGCTTAAAGATCTGCAACTAAATGCCATTGTATAATTGTCTACTCCGTAGTTGAAGTCAGTAATCAGCAAGAGCCTTGAGTCCCCATTTAACAAGAACACAAACCATACACGGGTTTGAGGAGATCGATGATTGTCTCACTGCTTCTCCTAACCGTCGCTCTCATGGTTGTGCTTATGACTCATGCCTGTAGATTGGAGCATATTATATTACCTCTCATTAGTTTGGGACATTTACAGATTGTACTGAAAACTAGTTACTTGTATTTGACTTTCATCTAGTTTTGCCACATTAAGGTTGATCTTCATCCCATGTACTGAACCCACTTTAAAGATGTATGCATGGCTTCCTATCTCTCCTTTAAACAAATCTGGTTAATCGATTAACCGTGCTTTTAAATCTGAAGGACAATACATTTGATCATCTGAATATGAATGCAAGAGGAAACGAGTCAAAAGTCATACATAAATTCCCTAGTTTCTGATTTTTGACTTCAAGAACTAAAGATAGTAAGCTGTAACACCTATCTTAATCAGTAGCCAAGTCTCGAGGAGCAGCAGCATCAGAAAGGGGAGGAGGGGGGGGGGGGAAACGGGAAAGTTGTTTAAGAGATTTATATTAGTCGGAAGGATGAAAATAATAGTACTCTCTTCGTCTCAAATTTACTTGCTAGATCGAGTTTCTGAAAATGGCAAATAATATAAAAGTACTCTATTTGTCTCAAACTTGTACTATGTGTGAGAAATGAGAATCTACGAGTACTTAGTAAATTAAAAAACAGTAAAGCTCAAACTCATCATAGAAGTTATCAAGTAGCAACAATACACAATACACATAACACATAAAGGTCTATGTATGGATCATGGGCCATACAGAAGATCCACACTATAGATTCTTGTATATTGGCACTCATTTGACTTGGATTTGGTTTTTGGGTCAAGTTCAAGGCCCATATTTGAAAGGGGCTTTTCTTAACTACCTATGTTTCTTTTTGAGTAACCGAATAAAGGAATATTTTATACGTAGTATAAAACATAAAAAATTAATTTATTGTAAATAAAAATAAACAGAGATAGCGTAATGTTTTACTAAATAAAAAAAGTATAATGAAGCTTTGAAAAGAATAAGGGCTAATTTCTTGTTAAATCAATCTTTCAAGGAATTGGCCAATACACCTTATTAAAAAAAAGTGTCTATCAAGATTTGAACCCAAAACTACTAAAAATTAAACTACTATTTACTTAAGTGTATAATTTCCAAACCATTAATATCATGTGCAAATATATAGCTGTATAAGAGAAATTTTCTTTCCCAAATAACCAAAATCAACCAAATGAACACAAACAATGTGTAATGTAATGTACTAATACTTTTTTTTATTTTTGAGGGAATATGTATTAATAATCTGTCAAACAAAAATATTTAATTTTAAGTCAAGTACACAATCTTAATCACATATTATTGCAACTCAGGACATTGTTACGGCTTATAAATATAATTAACAAGTAGGTGAATAGGGAATTATGGATAGAAATATCATTCTAGACCTAGTCTTTTAATAATAGGAGTGTAATTTGGGTAATCATCATTTCAAGGATGAAGAACAAGAAACCGAGACTAGACATGGTATGATTTTTCCATTCGAGAAATTTACAAGCCTAAAGAAAATTTGTCACAATGTTGATGATTTTCTCCTTATCATTTTCCATTAAGAAAAATTGATTAAAAAATACATAGATGTAGGTTTGAAAAATCACTTGACTGGGGATCTGTTATTTTTATCTAAATTACAGTTCAATTCAACTTTAATCAGTTCAGTTCTTAATTTCCTTCTCTCATAAATAATTCATTTCAGCTCAGCTCAATTCAACTAAGTTCAGTAAATCAGAACATGTCCTATATCCTTAGTTGGACTACATTTTCTCCTTAACAAGTTGGACTATAATCACTACATAACCAAAGAAGTTTCTTTCCAATTTCCACAATTCTAAATGAACTTGTAGAGGGGATTTTAAAGGGTCCACCAAGCTAACTTCTACTGTAATCAAGTTTCATGTTTAATTACACGAAGTATTCTTATCAACTTTATTTATTTTATGTTCTTAAGTGCAACCTTTTTTTTTAATATATAAATGAACGTTTTTAAAGTGCTACGACTTTATAAAAGAAATACTCTACACTTTTTTTTTTTAACATCTTTCAACACATATGATCCTCACTCCTACCCTGTTGTTATTTCCTTCCAATCCTCTCACATTACTTACTTTAAATATATTATTTTTTTCACTTTCTTTTATCAGTAATATATTTTTTTTGACAACAAATTCCACTAATTCATCAAAGCTAAAACGCCTAAAGTTTCTTGAAACTTATTGTACGTAAAAACAGTTGTAAGTAACAATGAGAGATTTTGACCCAATGATAATATTTGAGAGTTAGTGTACGATAATCACAGGTTCAAAATATAACCATCTTCTCTATTTATATTTTATAATACCCTTAGAACTCAAAAATAAATAAATAAAATTGCACCGGACCACATGCAATTTTTAGCGTGTCGTAAATGTGGTGGATTTAGGCTCAATTGCCTTGTAATGTGAGATGATTGTGTGTGGACTTGCAGGTATTGCATCTTTTTGTAATTTGTTATTGTACAAGATAGTTACATGTTAATAGTTACATGTTTTTGTAGCTTGCTATTGTACCAAATCAATAAGCATTCTATTCTACTTTGTAGTAGTGCGTTGTTGTATATGACGCAATACATACATTAGTATTGCATCATCCCAAATGTAAATAATGGCAAAGCATTAGAGACAAAAAAAAAAAGAAAGCTTTTTTAAAATAACATTTTCTTTTTTCAATTTGTATTATACGTAATGTATTATTTTACTACCTCCGTTTCTTTTTAGTTGCTGCAAAGAAATATTTTATGCTTCACAAATAACACTCCTTTGTTGCTACTAAAAAGTAATAGAGTTAGTACACAATTTTTCTTAATCCGAGACTAGAATCATTTTGTTGGAGAACTTTATCTTATAATCCCTGGGTTCGTATTTTTTCTCATTAATTGCTAATATGTGGGTCAAACTTCTAAACTTTGACCATATATCCCGTTAATCTATAAGAAATAACATAGTTATGTGGGATTCGTCTCATTGCATATTTTGTTAATAATTTTTAACTTGTATTGAAGATCGTGAAAACTCGAATTGGGTAAAAAAAAAATGGATAAAGATATATCGAAGACTAGTAGCCTGATAGTTGAGAGAACACGATACTTCCTTTAGATACACGTATCTTACTCATAGGCGTTACTTTATTAAATTTGTTTGAAACGCCTACATAAAACCTCAAATTAAATTCACAGGGAAGTTCCAAAAAGAAAATACCCTTTTAGATACGAAAACTTCTAATTGAAGAGAAACAAAGATTTGCCTTTGATAAGCCATAAAAAGAAAAGGTGGTCCAAAAAAAATATTTTTTAATAAAGGAATTCAAAGGTTTACTCTTTCATTATTAAAGTTTATACAATCTTTAGTAACATCACAATGATGCCTTAGAAGCTTTAAATCTTGTAAACCCTAGTAATAATTTTTTTTAAAATAAATTAAATTAAAAATAGGAATTGAATTGACTTTGATTTGGGGGCACTCAAGGGCTATATAAGAGGTACCTATCCTTATTCTTTATTAACGAATTTGGTAAAGATATGTCGTCTTTTTATGTCTAGCAATGCATCAATTTGAAAGGATGGAACCTTTGATTGATTATAGAGATATGAAAAAACATAAAGTATACATGAGTTAGCCAAAGAGAATATACTAGTCAATAATATGATTGCTTTTCAACTGTTAAAGAACTACTTTTATTCATGTCATTTTAGTTGTTTTCTTCTAAATCAAGCCTTCTTTAATTAGTAATATAATGTTTATTACTTTGTTTGCCAAATTACTCATTGAAATTGTTCATTAACTAGCTGAGAGGAAAGTGGCTTTAATTGCATGCACATAATTAAGGAAAAAAGCAACAAAAGCAATGTTGTGTACCATTGCAAATTAATTAAATTATATTATTGTCCTCCCATTGGAGTGTTTAACTCATCCGCACCCTTCAATGTCATCACTTGATGGCGAGATGACCTAAGGGGTCTTGTGCTTAAGCACATCTTGAACACACCTTAAAAAAAATTATAAAAATAAATAAATAAATAAATAAAAAGAGTTTAAAAACGATACTTCGTAATAATTATGTGCCTATGACAAATAAGGTTTTTTTTTTTAATCTCTTTGAAATTATCTTGCCTAGACTAATAAAGGCACTTAATCGGTTAACCCTTATCGCATGATACTTTAAAATTAAATCTAATTAAGTGTGTGTGTGTTTTTTTTTTTGTTTTTTTTTTTTTTTTTATACACTAAGCTAATTAATGTGATATCTCTGGGCTTTAAACTGTAACGTTTGAATTATACATATTATTTAATACATGAGCTTATTGTTTCTCATGTGTTTAAGCAAAAAGTAACATGTTACAAGTTAATATATGGTACGTTGCCATATCTTGCAATGATCCAATCAATGTTCGTTCTATAATGATTCTGTTTAATTAAAGTAATAACACCAGAATAATTTGTGTGATTAAATATAGCATGAAGTGTCCCGCTAAATACCCTTTTCTAAACAGATTATTTATTTAATTTAAGGGAACAAAGCTAGTAATAAGAAGTGTATTACTTCAATCCATGCCTTGTTACTACATGACAAATTAAAAGCTTTTTGTTGGGTTGTTATGTGGTTCAAGATGATGCTAATTATTAAATGGTTACCATTAATATTTTTTGTGATGATAAGTCTTGAGTAATTATTTTCATGCTTAATTTTATAGGTGGAGCATGCATGTTTAGATATATATGAAGAACAAGTGGTTTAAGATAGATATTATCTAGCCAAGTTTTAACGAAGCCTAATTGGAGTAGCTCGCAAATAGGGTAGGCTTATTATCGTTCCTAAACACAACTACTACTAATAAATTTAAAGCATTCATGCATATTATATATTTAGTAAAATCGTATCGATCTTATTCATTTATTCTATATTAAATGTGAGTTATCTAATTTTTGACCGGAGGAAGTATACAAAGTAAATATATAATAACAAATCAAAGAATGGTAATTTACATGTAATTATGGGCCTGTTCACATTTATTGAACTGAGCTGAACTGAACTGAACTGAACTGATTGGAGCTGAACTGAACTGATTGGAGCTGAACTGAACTGAACTAAGCTGAAATAAATATTTTATGAGAGAGGAAAATTAAGAGCTGAACTGAATTGAACTGAACTGAACTGATTGGAGCTGAACTGAACTAAACTGATTGGAGCTGAACTGAACTGAATTAAACTGAAATTAAGTAAATGTGAACAGGCCCTATGTAAGACTATTTCTTAGTAATCAAGCATGCATTATTTTATTTGAGTATAGTTGTTGACACTTGTAATTCTAAGTAGTACTAATTTAAAATTAACTCGATCTTAGTAGCTTATCTCATTTTATCAATAAAAATTCCCTAATATCAGTAAAGAGAACATGGAATCCATATAAGTATGACTTCACCATAACATTCTAAATTTAACAAATATGCATAAAATTGAATCCAATGAATTTTAATTTAGGATCATTTATATAAGTGAATATATTTCACAAGTTTGTTATAGCAGATGTTTTGTATATGAATAGATTAATCTCTTGTATGGATGTACTTAAAGATTATCATTTTTTTTACAATGGCATATTAAACAAACGCGCTAGGCTAGCTATTAATTAATTAGTTGTCTTTTTGGAATGATAGTCAAGTTGATATTGTATGTGTAAACTGATCTGGTTATATGACAACTAAATTGATAATTTATGCGAGAATCTAGTTGTGGAAGTGTCGAAGTGATCGATCCAACAAACAATCATTAAACATTAACTAGTTTTACAAAACAATCCAAACAAAATAACTTTTTTTTTCCCTTCCCAATTTGCAATAAAAAAAAAATAGGGGTTTGGGGTTGCAGTGGTTGATACAAGTACTGAAAAATATTCCTTTTACATACATGAATATAGCAAGAAGCAGGAACATATTATGCTAAATTTAGCCTAATCTCTAATTAACAATAACGTACAATAATCTTTTCACCCTAAAAACTCTAATTAATCTGAAAAAGTTCCAGCTAAATTTAGCACTTGTTCCTGCTCCTAACCCTTCTATTATTACAACAAATACTTAATTAATCAACGTTAAAAATAAAAAAAAATAATAAAGATGAAAAACCACAATTGTCCCTAACTATTTTGTTGTGCCCTACTACATCATTATTCCTGTAAATCTGTAATAGTGGACCAAACATTTGTCTGTCATATCTTTTGAAAGGGTCCCTTCCTTTTTTCTTTTCCCCCCTCTTTTTATCTTTTTTTCCCCCCTTTTTTCCTCCACTTTACCACATACTTTGATCCAAGAATTGTTCAACCTAAAGCAATATGTGGCAACTGCCATACCATACCATAAAAATATATGATGGTCCTTTTTTTATTTTTTTAGATCGAGTATGGGTTTATATTTTACTCTCTCCGTCTAAAATTGATTGTAACGCTGTTAGTATGATTTAAACAATTTATGTAACAACTGATTCTAGACGAAGGTAGTAAAATAGGATATCTCGATATTGTAAATAATATTTGGCTTTGGAAAATTGTGGTTGAAAAGGGTATCGAGTTCATCATCACCTATGTACCATAAGCTACATGAATGTCGTTGTTCCTCCGAATGTAGGTGTCCAAAAATCGACTGGGGTCTCTTGGGCAACTGGGTAGGTGCTTGAAATAGGTACAAGACATAAGCCTCTACTTCTTAAATCTTGATTTGAATCTTCATTATCCTTCGATTTGTCACCCTCCTGCAAGATTAACAGAACAATCAATTCATAATTCAAATGAACAACTATTTGATTCTTCATACAAAATCATGATATAATGTAACGAAAAGTTAATTAATATTGGTCCAAGGTTTGGATTTCAAGTCACTATAATTAACATTCTTCAACTTTATTTATGAGTGAAGTTTCATGGGTCCAATTTGATGATAATTTGTACCCTTTATTCACTTCAAGTTTACCTTACAAATAAAAAAAGAAAAAGAAAAAAGGGGTACAATTTTCTCATGTTATCAATTAGAATTTGAAAAGTTTTGCTAGTATTTTGAAATAAATTAAAGTAGAAAATTTACTCATTTTATCTTTCAACGGCCAACACAAGCGAACAAGTTATGCACACAAATTAACTAAGTTTAGTTTTTGCATTGGCTTGTTTTAATGATTAATACCTTGAATTTTACTTTTCAATAGATAAGTAATGGTATAGTATGTTGATACATTAAGTGACTGTCGATATGAATTAAGAAAATTAGTGGGGTGAATAGATGACATGATTTGGATTTTAGACCTTAACATCTTATTCTCAATTCAAATTTTAACCTTCATGATAACTTTAAAAACATGATCATTAGTTTACATAATAGAGCCTTATTGACTAATCAAAACTAAAGCTTTTTTTTTTTTTTTTTTTAATCTTAATGCATGAACAATCTCTTCTTCTTTTTTTTCCCTCTTTTGAGGCTATGATGAAGATTTACAAAAGTGCAGTAGATAATTAATTAAGTGGATATCAAAACCAATCTTAATTATTATTAATTTAAGGGAACAATATTATTATTTTCAGGATCATGCCATGCTAAAAGACATATGATAAATACATAATACTCCGTATATTTGCAACCTTGAGTACATAATTTTCAACTAAACTAGTTGAACCCTACTTTGATCTATTCTAATTGGATTATATATAATTAGTCTATAACTATGACAATACCATATTTAATGATGAACAATTTATTAGGTTAAATTAATTTATAATCTATATTACTAACCTATAAATATAATAATACCATATTTAATAATGAACAATACCATATTTTTTTGCTTAAACATCTATATACCGCCCTCCTACTCTATCTTGATCTAGACTTTTTTCTTCTATAATCAATTTATAATCTATATATACTTGTAGATCTTTATGTAATTAACTTAAAATATTATTACGTTAAATTAAACACAAAAAAACAACTAGGTTTTGTTTGTTACCTTTTGTTGCATTGCAGTTCCATTTTTCAAATATGGAGTGCTTAAAACCTGAAAATCATAGAAAAATCACACATTAATCACTACATCAATAAACTACATATATTATATACATAATTAGTCCATTTATTAAGAAATTAATACATAAAAACTTACGTTAACTTGATCATGGAGAAACTTGATGTATTCGATTGCTTCGTGTAGAACCGATGCAGTATCAGTCTACAAAACAAGGATCATAATTTCATATAATTAGAATTAATGACACTTTTTTAAAAAATAACTTATTGTTGAATATAATCATACATAAAAATTAAGAATAAAGAATTTTTTTTTTTTTGTACCAAAAAAAAAAATGATAATAATGTTATAAAGCTAGTATACCTTCCCAAAAGGCGAAACTAGTTGTTGGAGAGCAGTTATACGATCCCCTAGCTTCTCCTTACGAACCTGCCGATCAAACAATAACAAATTAAGTACCTTAAACTGATAAATATTATATTTAGGATAATATTTGTCGCAGATTAGGAAAAATCGAAAAATAAACAAGCAATTCAATGGAAAATTGTATTAATTAATATACGAAGTACATGTATGTACCTTAAATGTTGGCAAGGGAGATGGAGTCTCAATTCGCGGCCTCTTAGCTTGTGGTTGATCATTGTTACTAGTATTGTTCTTAGACTCACGACGATGTTCCTCACTATTACCCTAAACAAATTTATACCAAAATAAATGTTTAGCTCAAGAACATACATGTATAAACCCTAGTATCACATATATAGCACAATAACACATACACAACAAAATATTATTATTACTTTTTTCTATTTTTTGAAAGATGTAAAGGGACGCCTTCTCTCAAGACTGTATAGTAAATATGTATGTGTATGTAAGTGTGTGTATCAACTATAATAGACGTGTAAATTACCTTGGTATTAGACGAGTGTGATTTGTATTTGAAAGAAGAAGGGCCTCGAGCTCGTGATTGTAAGGAGTTCAACAAGCTAGCTCGAATGCTACTAAGAGTTGTAGGAGAGTATTGACCACTAAACACTTGTCCTTGATCATTGATCAACGACGCGTTCATCCCTCCATCGATCTTGTTACTTTGTAGTAAAGGTATTTGAGGAGAAGGAAGAGTAGAAGTAGTGTTATTAGGACTAGTTTTAACCCAAGAATTAGATGACATAATTTCATTACTTGAATCCAAAGAAGCATAATTATTATTTGATGAGTTGATAAATTGATGATGAGGCATGGATTGTGGTTGAGGTACTTGATGAGATTCATCAGAATCATCAAACAAAGATTGGATCAAGTAAGAAGCTGAAGAGTTCATCGGAAAGCTCGTAGCGAGGCTGCCGTCGCAGGTGATTGTACTCGAGTCGCCGGAGTTATTGCTAGAGGCTGTCAAAGTAAAGGGTGGTGATGCATCTTGGGTGTTGTTACAAAAGTTGGTTGTATTCATAATATTTGGTGAATTTACTCCCATTTCATAGGAATTACATAAACTTGTACTATTCATATTATCTTGTAACATTGAATCAAAGTTTGCCTCGTTGCTTCCATTATTGTTACAACTGCATAACAAATTAACAAATAATACTTGTTAGCAAATTTAATTATATCGCGATTTTTTCCCAAAAAAATAAAATAAAATAAAATTATATCGCGATTTTTTGTACATTAAATAATTCATGTACAAAAATACTTACAGCAAGTTTTGATGATTATTCCAGTCAGTAGTTGAAGAAGTGGGTGAGAGGCCAAAGCCTAAAATATCAAGGGAAGAATCAAGTTGATCAGAAAATATTAAGTTGTCAAAAACTGAATTATTATTGTTACTAGACTTGTTATTATTGCTGCCCTTTACAACTAATTCATTTGGCCAACCAAAGCTGCCCACGTCAAAGCCGGCGCCACCAAGCTGAGCAACTGAGCACGGTGATGATAATCCACTAGAGAATAAATTATGTGGTGGATTCCACCACGTGCCGCCACAAACACCGCCTTGGAACTCTTCTCCCATGTTGCACAACTTCTAGTCTTTTGATTAATATTTCACTTTGGTTTGATGTACAAGTTTTTTCAATGTGAGTTTTTAGACACTTAAAAATAGAGAAGTGTAGAAAATATTGGACCATTTTGGTACACTAGGGAATATGGTACTTATATACCGGAATATGGTTGACATTTGGGAAAGGGGTGATTAGACAAAGCAAAGGGAATTTCATCTAATACAAAAATGATCTAATCTAATCTATCTTTACTTTTTGAGTGGAAATTAATTTTTTAATTTTGGTTCTTTAATTATTTAATATTATCTCATTCATGGGTACCTTGTATTCAAAGGGAGGGGGCATATTATAATGTGATATGATTCACTATCATTATAATAATACCCTTCAAAAAATTATTCCTGAATATTGTTTGATGTGTTGTATAAATTGCCACCTCACTATTCTGACTTATATTGACCACAACTTTTCTCCTTATATCATAATCTTATTACTTTTTTATATACATATTTCGCCTACATATATTTTAGAAGGTGTTACACCATCAGTTAGGCTTAGAATTTAAAAGTGTCCTATCAGATTGAAATCTTATATATAGTGTCAAATTAATATGCATTAGCATATATTAGTGAGCAAGACCTCTTAGCTTAAATGTCGGGTAATTAATTTAAAAGATTAACCATACACCACACAAATGTCATGTATTAAAAGTCACTTCCTAATCTATTATAGTCATTGTTGTTTCATGGTGTTTATCCACATTATTTTTATAATCGCATATACATAATGTAATGTTGTTTAATGTATTATGTTTTGATGATTAGGATCAGATAAACCTGCTTTTCAGGGGTTTAATGCAAAGAATTAAGGTTAGGTTTACCATCAGGGGCCTGAACATACAGCTAGCTTGGATTATCGAGACACTTTAATTTGATCTTTAAACATAAAGGCAATTTGGGCTGGCTTAACCTCCAAAATTAGGTGAGATGGGACCTTTTATTTCCCCGTTTTAGGAGTATAGTTTTATACTAGTTACTCCTTTTGACATTTTTCAAAAATTATAAATAAAATAAATTTTTAAAAAAAAAATTCATTTTAGGGAGGCAAAGGGAAACGATAGGTTCATTATAAGAATCTAGCTGCATCACCCTGTTCACCTTACATGTCACCCTAATTATATACTCCGTAAGTGTAACTCTCTACAAATTATCGTGTTATGTCGTGTTGTACGTGTTAGTATGTTTTATCGTGTTGTGCCTTAATGTTCTTTATTTAATATGTGACGTCATGCCTAACTTGTGCATAAGATTTGGGTATGGGATTCTACATAGGCTTAATTTATATATGAATTATATATTAACATATGTTTTATGTCATGACACATATTTTCTTGGTCTATTTTGACACAGCTCGCTTGAGCACGACTCACACTTGCACAAATACATGGGTGTCCATGGCCAGTCCCATGCCCCCATTTGTGTTGTGCTTCTTTCGTGCCCAATTGTGCGGTCTTGGCCCAATACCACCATCTTTAATTCTTTATGTCCAAGCTGAAATCTAAATTAATTAAGTGTTTAGATCAATTAGGTGTTTGGAATTATGGTGCTAAGAAAAACTCACATGTAGATTAGAACTATTTGTCAAATGTAGACTAAATATCAATACTATCATATTAAACTCTACTAGAGCCAACCTCGTTGACAACTCTGTTAGGGTAGGGTGATAATGAGCCGAGTCGAGTCTTGTACATGAGCTAGGGTGAATCAAGACACCCTAACAAAATCGTTTGTGTGATATTGAGAATGGAAAAGTCATATGACCAACAACTTGCAAATATTCCACCCAATTGCAGTTAATTATATATTACTGTTTGTTAACTAACTAATTAAGTCCATTTGGTAGTATATAAGTCTAAGTAGATTATGATATTCCGGGACAAAAATTAGGCCAAGACACGGGCTATTGTAGCCAATAAAAGACAACATTTCAATTTTACAACCCAATTTTCTATGGAGTTCATCTTTTTAATTAGCCTAAACTTTGGATTATAAACAGTACTTACTATCACTAATCCTTTAGAAATGGTGCAGTTGACCATATAATTAATATATTTCATTAAATCCAATATTCATCAGAAAATGACCAAATTAGTCAATCTAAACGGCGTCATCATAATCGTCAACTTGTCTTTGTATTATTTTGTTAGATTTTGAAAATTTAGACATTTTTTTTTTATTTTTTTGGGTCCACAAAGCCATTTACAAATGCAATGATTAATTTAGGACTATGTAACAATTTTTTTTTATTTTTTTTTTTTTGGCAATGCATGTATGATGATTAATAGTTGAAATATAATAATGTATTCTATTTGATATAAGCTTCATGTGATTTATCTTAAGAATATGTAGTTTTGATGCTAAATTAAAGATATACTAGTATTATTTATTGATTGACTTTTGGGACATTGAATAAAATCCAATAATATTCGAAAACAATATAGAGTTAGGCTCTTCCCATAATTTGATCCTCCCTCTCAGAATTTTGACAAAATGATAGTGTGTAATAGTCTTACGCGTTAAATTTAGGCTAGTTAGTATGGTTAGTCACTGTGTTATTATACGTAGCATAATCAACTTTTTTTACAAATAATTGTATTACATACATCTTCAAAAGAAATATAAATTTAACAAATATATGACAATTCGAATTAACAGTCTGTTCACTTCAACTTAATTTCAGTTCAGTTTAGTTCAACTCCTAATTTTCTTCTCTTATAAAATATTCATTTCAATTCGATCAGTTCAGTTCAGTTCAGTTCAGTTCAGCTCCAATCAGTTCATTCAGCTTAGTTCAGTTCAGCTCATTAGTTCAGTAAATGTGAACAGACCCTAAATAATTACTCAAAAGGAGTTGTATATTTATTAGATACTCCCTCTATCTTAAATTAGTTTGAGCAATTTTTATTTGTTTGTCATAGATTATTAATCCCTAAGAATTTATTGTTGAACTTTAGATTAGTAATATATGTGCAATTTGATGATCTAAGATTAGTGATGAGCCCCATCTTAAAAAAGTGATTTGAGGGTGTTGATATGTATAAACAAATCGTTTTATTTTTGAGAAATAGGAAGTCATAGACTTTAATAATTAGGTTTTGAGAGAAGTCAACATCTAAAGTCCAAAACCAACTCCAATAATCATACTTTACGTTGACCAAATTAGAGGAGTTGGTTTTTAGTTAAATTTATGTTTTAGTTCGCTATCAAAAGTTCGGAATTCGCTAAGCTAAGCGACCAAAGCTAATTTTGCATACTTCCTAAAAAAAAATTAAAAATTTTGAAATGTAAAGAAGCTAATTTGTATATTGAATTATGGATTTATGGATGTGTATTGTATTTTGTATATAAGTTTATATAAAATATTACTTTGCATCAATAACTACATTCACTCATTTGGTACATAATTTATGTTGTCATTTTTCAAATCAATGCAAACATACTATCATTAATGATCATGCCTTTAACAATTGGTTGTTGGTGTAGTGGTGATTGGGACTACACTTGGTAGGGAGGACCCGTATTCGATCCCCCGCAACAACAATCGGGAGGGGACTGGAACTTAACCACCCAAAACTGATCCCCGAATCCGGATTAGCCCAAAGGGTGAACCGGATGGAACACAAAAAAAAAAAAAAAAATAAATAAATAATAATAATAATCATGCCTTTTAAAATTTTATGTATGCATCACGTTCATATGAAATTGATGTGATTTATTTAGTCGTCTTTATGGAGTTTTGAAGAAAATTTAGTTGATACATGATTTGTATTGAGGAAATAAAGAAATGCAAAGATCAATCTTGATTTGTTTCTTCTTCTCATAAAAATAAATATTGACTCTTTCCCTTTCAATTGATTTTTTTCCAAGTCTAGAGATTGCAAATCTCAACCCATTATTGGGGTTGGAAAATTTATCAAGGCCCCTTTAATTAAGCAATCAATTATATAATTCGATATTAGAAATAATGAAATACTAGTCACATAAGATAGGCTGCAAAAACTTATACTCCGTATCAAAGAAGAGTTCCATCACATAAATAGTTAAGGTTACATCATAATATCAATTCACATTTAGATTTTCTTTCTTTATTTAGAATTAATTTTTCTGTCGGGTTTTTTTTTTTTTTTTTCTGAAACAAAATTTTCTCTCTAATTAGAATTAATAGCCTTTGTACGTGTTGACCTTATATTGTCAAAGTTAATGATTCTATAGTACATACAAGTATATAATAGTGAAAAAAAAAATTATATGTACAAAGAAATAAGAAAAGTAAGACAAATGCATGCAAATTACTCTTACATATCACCCCTGACGACATATACAAAATATACAACGCGCGTTTTCTATGTGACTGGCACACCATGTGGTCACTTGTAAAAAATAAAATAAAATATAGTAACGCCTATGACACCGACAAGTTAACCCTATCTTACTAACAAATAGAGTAGCCCCTTATTATACATATTGAGTAACTCTTAAATAATTAACAAATAAAGTAACCCCTCCAACACTCAGAGTAACCATTATAACACTTACTAATAAGTAAGCCCCATATTTTCCTCAAAAAAAGAAATGCTCTATATCACTAATTGAGTGACGCTTACTAATTGAGTAACTCTATAGTGGCTGCCCACATTGATGAATAACTAACACAATCAAACTTTGCATACATGTCGATGTAATAGTTTGACTTGGTTTTTTTGCATGTAATTAAACATCAATAAAAATTATAATCTTTTTAATCATAAAACCTTACATCAATATATATATTAACAACTTAAAATGATAAAATATGAATTTATTACATTTATAAAATAAAGTAAAATAAATAAATAAATAAATAAATTACAATCAATGTTAATATTATAGATAGTGGAAAAAAGTCTAATGTGCCAGTTTTAATAGGAAGAATGGAGTAAAAATCAATGTCGAACTCCGTATTTAATTTTAAAATGAGAATTTAGTTTACAGAGAATTATATATCAATCAACTTTTGTACATTTTGTATATTTGAGTGATACTCTACATTTAAAATATAATCAAATACGAAATATATCTTTTACTAATCCGTAATATAAACTTGACTTAAATATATTAGATATGGATGGAGAAGGCCAGGGTGAGGTCCATGAAGAAACTTGAAAAGGCCATATCCCATAAGTATAGTCTCAAGTTGAATTTTTTAGGATAAATAATTAGTTGATTTAGTTTGATAATATTAGTGACAACAGAACACAATTAGCTTCAACATCATTAGGAATGGTGTTAGTAGCCAAGAAATAGTGTGGGAAGGAAAAAAAATTAGGTTGAAGGAATAACCTGCTCTAGTGTGCTAATAAGGGAACCTAAAAAATAATGTACGGAGTACAAAATAACAAAATATACTTTCCTTGAATTAAGCAATCTAGATTCAAATGATCTGGACTAAATATATGCTGAAAATCCATGAATAATATTAAGTGAGAAACAATATTAAGAAAGTCACCATACGGAGTATCTTTAATAATAGGGTCTTTGACAATTATACATTTTACCAAAAAAATAAATAATAATAATAAAACCTAAAACAGGAAACGTGGTAATCATGGAGCTAGTGTATCCTGTTTTAGTATAATATATTTTGTTTGGTGTTTAGAGAGCCACAAGGGCGGGGGTGAGAATCGATCCCAAGATTTCTTGGAATCGGGAGGGAAGCTCTAACCACTTGAGCTATCCCTTACTCTCTGTTTTAGTATAGTATATAGATATAGATAGATTGTAAAAGTTTTTGGTTTAGTAAATGGATCACTAATACAAGCGATAATAGGTTCATTTGGATCGGGTCATGTTTGGGTTCTATTGGGGCCATGGTGATACAATAATCAATATTATTGACACAAAATGACAAAATCTTGATTAAGGTGGATTGTCATTAAGTTATTGTAAGACGGTTTAAAGTTACCCTAAAAATATTTTAAGCTACCCTTTTATACTACAAGAGTTATCATTTTTATAACAAAAAATTTATCCTTAAAAAAAATTTATAATGTATTAGATTAATCATATATATTAGCCTTCAAAGCATGTATGATGTATCTATTAGAAATTACACATTAATATACAAAACTAGAAGTTACCCTTAATGGAATAAAGTTATCTTAAAAATTGTTAAAGTTATTCTTATATTGACCGTTTTACAATAAAATTAACGTAAACCCACTTTACATAAGATTTTTTGTATTATTAGACATAATGAGTGTCAAGCTAGATCAATTTAAAACGACTTCATGATTTCATTCGAATATTTCCAGTTAAGTAGTCGGATATGAGTCAATTTTGTCAAGTTTAATTGCGGCATAAGCTCATAGCTCAACAAACACGGTGTGGTGCGGCGGTGGAGATTAGTTACGTGAAGAAATGCTTGTGGCCGGAATAAGAGTCAAAAAATGGGACCCATATGTCATGCACGCGTGCAAGGAGATATGGGCCCTTTGTTTAGTTTATTTTTTTTGTCTCCATGAAATTCGTATTTTCCTAACCACAAGTCCACAACTAAAAAAAAATAAAATAAAATAAAAACTTGTAAATGATTGCGATGTGTTCTTTCTCATGACTTTGCACCCAACTTATCTCTTCCTTCGTATTGTTTGGTTTATTTTGGTTATACTACACTATACTACTAGAAATTATTTAGAAATTTATTTCATCTTTGCTTTTACTTTGGTCCCATTTTGCCGATTACAATTCATAGTTGACTTGATCACCTTTGACAAGTTTTGACTAGTTTATAAAACTTTTTTTAACAAATTTGCGACGAGTTAATCTGACCAAGTTTAGAAAACAAAACTAATTTATATTTAGGATGTGTTTGTTCTGTTCAGCTTTAATCAGTTCAGTCTAGTTCAATTCAGTTCCAATCAGTTCAGTTCAGCTCAGTTCTTAATTTCTTTCTCTCATAAACAATTCATTTCAGCTATATTCAGTTCACTTCAGCTCCAATCAGTTTAGTTTAGTTCATTTCAGCCCCAATAAGCTCAGTTCAGTTCAGTTATTTTTAATAAATCGGAATAAACCCTTAAAATTGTCTAGCCTAAACTAACTAGTCCAACATAATATTTTTGAGTTTAGGAATAAAATTAGGATTTTAACACGCCTCATGTTTTCCTCTCGTGTTTTGGCCAATTATTAATTATGTCTATTTTACCTCACTTCCCCCCCCCCTTTTTGTCATTTTTATCACCTCATTTAAAATAGATAATAGTGTGGGAAGGTGTAGGTAATCCTCTTTGGCATGATTTCCTTTCCTACATACCTTTAGTCCAAAGATTAAATTTTATTATGTATTGATTTTGAAACATGAGTGTTTCATCACCACAAAAACAAAAAAAGAAAAAAAAAAGGAAGAAAAAGTATGGTGAAGAATTAAGTGTTTTATTTCAAACTTTATTTTTTAATTTTGCATAATCGATCTATATTCTAGTCTACAATATATGTGGTCTGGTTCGATCGATAAAAAGAGCACTCTAATTAATGAAAGCAATCTTTTTAAATAAAAATAAATAACTAATAAAAGCATAAGGAGATTTTATTTTTACAAAATTCATTTGACTTTTTGTTAAATTGTCATGAAATTATGTTTTATAACAAGGGGTTGTCTTAAATCAATTAAATTAATTATTTTTTATTTATAGTAAAAAAGACAAAAGGGTCATTTTCCATAGAGATAAAAAAGTGATTAGGTCATGTAACCATCAACTCATTGTATCTTCTATTCGTCCACATACACATCTAAAGAATGTTCCCTCTTCTAAAATTGACTCTTTAATTTATTAATTTTTGACGCTCTTTTAAAACATTGATGATCATGTCATGCCTTCTGACTCTTCTACCATACAACATTATAACATAGGAGTAGTTCATTTTATTAATTAATTAGAGTGTTGAATTTTATAAACTAAGATTTTCATATAAATAATTATATTAATATAGAGGTTGAACTAAAACAAAGTCAACGGATTAATGAAAGTCAAATTACCTAAACTTAACTTGCTGAATCTTTGTTGAAGGGACTGTTACTTAACAAGCTAACAACCTCAAATCCAAAATTTTAATAAAAAATATGATCCTTTACTTAATTTTTGGCATACGAACAGTTATTTTGTTACACCTTATCCACAAACTATCTTGAGTAGTATAGATGTTAATGAGATAATACAAATTTGATGGTTACCAAATGTTTCAAAATCCCTGCTTCTGTCAATTATTTGTATTAATTAATAGGTAGAGCCGTAGATAATAGTAGGCGTATAAAAGGTCTATGCAATTATCTTGTATTTAGATACGGTCACCCTTAACTCGACTTATTATAATATAATTAAATATTTTTATAAATTATACTCGTATTATGTATAAATTCCATACCCTATAATGAATTTATTATTTATTCAATGTATCTCATGAGTTTGATTTGCTTATTTTTAAATAGACAATTTTATAATTCATGCAATCTGTCGATAATAGAAGCATAGTACGTGCTACTTATTTGTGTAGGAATGGGATATTAAAGTAAGAGGAGGAAGTAAGGGATTACTAGGAACTTATGAATGAAGGAGAAGAAAAGAAAATTGATAATTTATTATACATTTTTTTTGAGGTATCTAACAACTCCATTCCTTAATTATTACCAAAACAAATCGTAAACTTGTGATTTTTTATATTGTGTTGTTGTGAAAAAAGCAAAAGGTGCAACTATTTTGAAACGAAAAAAAGTTGATTTTAGAACAAACCATAATCCTTCTATATTTTAAATTCTACAATTGAATGTCCTGGTATCGGTCCTAATTAATCATGATTGATATTAAAAAAAGAGTTGTATTTTAATAAAGGGATAAGTAAAAAGTATTGAGAATCAACAAAACATATGCAAGCCTTTGGGTTAAATTAATTTATTACATTACTCTACCTTCAAGATCATGATTGGGGAAGATATAAACCTTCCAATATTAATAGAAATTGATGATAGAAGCAAATAGTACTAACAAAAAGGTCATGCATACTATTATAGGAGAAATTTTAATTAGTTTGTTTGTGGGGAAAGGATTAATATAATGATATTGAATATATATGCAATTTTAATTAATTATAAATATTCATTCTCTTAATGTACCTAGATAGTACATCTAAAGTAAATTTTATGTTTAAATTTAGTGATTTTATATTCCTAAAGGTACATCCCAATAACTAAACATTATGCTTGATGAGTTGATGTAACTAGCTAATTAGTAACCTCTATGGGTAGCAAAGTACATATTATTGGGTGATGCTAGGTAGCAAAGTACATTTCATTGGATGTTGCTATGTATAACGTCACTAATTTGTTGGATATGAGAAATTGATTGCAACCTAGAAGTAGGTTGCAATGTTGCATTATTGTATGCATGCACTTAAACATTGTATGTGATTTAGAGGCATAAGTTTTGCTAGAGTGTGAAGGACCTAGAAAAACCAATGAATATGCTTCATCTATGCTTTTCATGTGCCTATATATTCAAATAGGATCCCAAGGTTGGTCCTTGGGTCATCAAAAGTTGGTTGGACATCTAGTTTAGGTATAATAGTTTTTTTCATATATAATACTCCCTCCGTTTCAATATGATAGTCTCATATGGAATCAATCACATAAAATAAGAAAAGGATAATATTTGGAATCTAACATTAAATTAAAAAACAATTCATAAATAGTTTTGCCTTATTTAAGTTTTTTTATTTTTTTCAAGAAAGCTTATGTCATATCTGCATAAATCAAGGGAGTAGTTTCTTTATTTAGAGTCATGTCATTAATTCACAATCAATTAATCTAACCAATAAGAATTTAATATGAATAAAATAGGAAATAAAAACTAAGTTAAAAGTGGAATACATTCAATATGGGTATATCTTTTTGAAACGCCCAAAATAGTATATGGGACTAACAAATTGAAACGGAAGGAGTAACATATATGAATACTTCAAGAATTAGAAATTAGATTACTCACTCTATAGAATTATAATGTTCTCAAACAACACATATCTTACAACCTCATTCTCACTCTATTTGTCTCACAATCATGATGTGTGAGCTTCTAAGTTTTAGGCTAAACTAAGGGCTTGTTCTCATTGACTGAAATGAATTGAACTTATTAGAGCTAAACTGAACTAAACTGAATATTTTATAAGAGAAGGAAATTAGGAACTGAATTGAACTAAACCGAACTTACAAAAATTGAATTAAATCGAAAAGAACAAGGCCTAAATCCAACATATTCATTCTTTAGAAGTGTGTGGTTGTAAATTTTGTTACCGCGCTTCCATCTTAGTCAAATAATTGAAATGGAAATTGTTGCACTTGTTATATAATAAGGTTGTGTTTTACTATATCTAATTGTTATTTACTTTCTCTAGACCTCCATGTTATATTTTTCAATAATTCGTCTTCATTACTCTGTAATATTGTATTTTTTTCAGTATTTTTTTTTTATTAATGTACAACTAATAATATTTAAAGTCAAAAATTTTAAGTACTCATTAGAAAGTATATTGGAAAATAGAGAGAGTAGAACATATGGAGTAATAAATTGCCCTAACCAATTGACGTCATATTGATGCAATGATGAGGTGTATTAAGAAAACATTTAAGAAAAGAAAAACATAAAAAAAGAAGAAAAAACAAGAAATTGTTTGAAATAGTACAAAGATAATGATAGAGAGGTGGATCAGATCAGAGTTCAGAAGAACAATCAAAAGACAGAAACTAGTGATCATTACATTTTGACAGACCCTGAAATTTAAAGAGCTATCCTTGCTCACGTGACACAATGTCTAATTGACACGTTGCCACGTACCAATGGACCCCACATTTATCACAGATTGATTACGTGACAATGTTCCTAAATATTTTATTATTTTCGCAGTAATTTCAATTTGCTAATTGGTCCCAAAGTGTAAAAAGATGGACAATAATCCATGACCATGTGTTTTGTTCTTCCAAAATTTATAATGCGCTGAGTTCTGGAACTATGTAAATGTATACTAACACGGACAACCCATAGGTAGGCGCCGCCCACCAACACTCCGACGATTGACCACATTGGTATAAAATTTTACGTTTTATTTCCATATTGGTATACCGAGTATAGGTTATCAACTTATAACATAAAGGTTGAGGAGATGGAGAGATGGTTAGTCCCTTCATCTCGACATCTTCCCCCAAGTGATAGCGGTTTCAATTTCTCACAGCTTCCATTCTTGTGATAGGGTGGGGCCCCTCTCCCGTAGTTTTTTTATTTTTTATTTATTTTAGGAAACCCCTCTTCAGTTGTTTACCGTTTGAAAAGACTTACAACATAATACTCATTTTATTTATATATTCTAATGCAATTCTTTTATTGCATATTAGCAAACCGCAAACATTACAAAAATTTGATATTGTAATAAAGTAGAGGTAGAAACGAATCTAACAAAGACTGTAGAACCGAATTTAACAAAGACCCCACATGACTATGTGAACAGTGCACAAAGTCAATTATGTTATTTAATTTGAAAATGAAGTACATAGTTTAAAACCATTTTTTTGTTTTTTTTTGCAACTTAGTTATATATAGAATTGACTAATACTATGCATTTGTTAACACTGCGCCAAGTGTCCAACTCATTGTTTGTTCTACCCTAAAGTTTTAAAATTACACCATTTTACATTCTCTATCTTCCAATGTGCTCTATGCATGAGCATATATAGGGTTGACAACGAATGTGGGATTGTGTAAGCTTACATCTGGATATAAGATTAAGGCATAAAGCTTGTAGCATCAACTATTTTGCACAAAACCATGTCCAGTTACACGTTACAATTGAGTTACATTTAGGGATGGCAACGGGTCGGATTTGGATCGGATGGACCTTCACCCGCATCCATCCGCACCCGCCATCCGCTCCACCCACCACCCGCTTACCCCATCATCCATATCCGATCCACCCATCATCCGCGGGTGAAACGGGTGAATCGGATGCTAAATGGATGTAAGCTATTAAACTTGCAATGAAATTATAATTTATCGAAATCATAATTTATTGTCGAAAAACAAAAGCACTACAACCTTCAATAAATGTATAATATTACAGTAGTACACCAACTAGGTGTCAAATTACTCAAATATGTCAATAACATAAAAATGAACTAATGACTAGAACACAATTACAGTAGCAAATTAGCAATGAACTTGCAATGAGCCAAAGAGGTGAGATTTGTCATCAAGTCCCTTTTTTTCTTCAAATATCCATGAAATCGTCATCATCCTACAAGAGTACAAAAAATATAATCTCACGAACTTTTTTAATTATCTTTTATTATTTACAATGCTATACAAATTTAAAATTAGGCATAAAAGTTGAAGTTTTTAGATCTAAAGTTGAAAACATCAGAAATGTTAATACAGAAGAAAAAATAAAACAAATTTCAGAGCTACTACTTATTTGAAAATTTTGAATGCAACTATGTACAAATTAAATACATATAAAAAAACTAACAATCTTTAATAAAAAAAAATGGTTAAATCGAAACACACAAACATAGAATCGATTCTTGGATTATAGATTTATAGATGGTGTGTCAAAAGAACAAATTAAAATAGGGAAATTAAAAAAAAAAAGGTATAAAATTATACCTTAATCGCTGGACGTCGTAGGTGACTAAGGTGAGATGGAGTCGTAGGTGGAGGTAGAGTCGTCGATGAGGGTAGAGTCGCCGCCGGTGAGGGTGGAGTCGTCGGTGAAGGTGGAGCCTAAAGAATGAAAGGTAGAGAGGGAGTAGACTATAGAGAGAGATTGAAAATGAAAGAAGGTGGCTGCTTGAAATTTAGATTAGGGTTTATTTAATTTCAGGGCATATTTTTTTTATTATTATAAAAATTAAACGGGTGGATGATAAACGGGTGACGGATGACTAAAAGTTCCACCCGAATCCGACCCGATCCGTCATCCGTTTCATCCACCACCCGCCTTTCATCCGTATAAGTCGGGTTTTCATCCATTTAATTAGAGCGGGTGGAGCGGATTACTGGATATCCATATAAAATTGCCATCCTTAGTTACATTAACTCATGTTCAATAATCCAATTAATTTAAGTCAAATCATGATTTACTTCATTTTCATACTAAACTACTCGGTAGCCATAACTCGTGAAGGTATAATTGAATGATATATATGGCTGAATCCATGATTAAATCTCCCCCCTTTGATTATGATTTACGAAATATATGTTTACCTAGTCTAATCCTCCATCATACTCATACAGACGTTAATTCCCAAATAATTTATGTCCTCTTATCAATTGTATATAGGTCTATAATTTTCTCAATTACGGAGTATTAATTAATTTATTATTATTTTTTATTACGCATAAATTAAAAATGAAACAATGCATACAGTTTTGGTGAGGTAAAAAAAGGAAAGGAACTAACAAATGGTTAATTATGATAATGTTTTAAATTTTTATTAAATCATGTTGTTCAATAGTATGAACATATGTAAGATTTAGATAATGGATGTTGCATGCTTGCATCTCAATGAGATAATGATTAAACGAAGAAAATAATTTAAATAAGCTTGCAAATCCAACCCATGAATTGTCAATAGTTTATACGTGTATATATCATGAACAAGCTTTAGTTTTGCAGAATTTCACCTACTCTATCTTGTGCTATTACAAATTTAAAATAAATCATAATTAGAAAGTTGATCTGAGTTAGGCAAGGGTGTTATGTTGGACTAATTAATATTGTATCATATCTAAACATGCATAGATACATCAATGTTTTTTGTGACTTTCAAAAAAAAAAAAAAAAAAAAAAAAAACACTTGTAAATTTCAATTTACATATTACGTACAATTAATTTATTTATATCTTGAGTTAAAACTTAAATCTTCCTAGGAAACCTATCTCAAAAGGTCTCGGATCTATGACCTAGTCTTCCCATAAGTAGAGGAAGTGCACAATTGCACCACTTCTAATTTCTATACCAACTAGTCAATATAAATGTTTGCATAATAATATGCTACTTTGCTTTGTGAAAATTATAAAGTCTTTATGACATACTCCTTTCGTCTCTTAATTCTTACATAGATTTACTTTTTTGTGAGAGCTTTTTAGGTTAAATGATGAAAAAAAAAGTGATAGAGAGAATATAAGATATATCATTAAATCCCTTTCCCACAACATTGCTCTCCAATTTCCTAAAAAAAAAAAACATTGCTCTCCAATCCCTAGGAAAAATGATGTTAATGGTATTTTCATCACCAAATAACCTCATTTTTTAAATTAATATACTCCGTACTATATACTAATTAGGGCATTAATAACGCGTGCAAAAATCTCCTTAAAGTTGACTCATAGTATTGTTTAAAGTCAAAATGCTTTTCCTCATCATATAGCAAATTGGAGAAGTGTTGTAAATTAAACAATTGGCTAATCATCATTAAGTTGGACTTAAGTTAGGTGGGTTTTGCTATGGACGATTGTTGACCCGCATCAAATTAATAATAATAAAAATAATAATATCAATTAATTAAAAAGAACATTCTCTTATGGACTACTATTACTCAACCGTGCTTGACCCACGAACATCTTCTATTCCCCTTGTGGACCTTTATGGGTCGCCCCTTTTGACATTTTCGTTTGTTCACACCAACTATTTATTTTTTATTTTTTATTTTTAATTTATATAAAAAAAATTATAAAATATTAATACAAGTAATATTAATAAAAATGCAATCATTTGACATTTACATTATCCAATGCATATTCGATTATGAATACTTTAAATAACATGATTTTTTTTTTGTTCAAATTTACTCGCAACCGTTTAAGATTTGACATTATTCACATGTATGTTTACGTTTGTCACTCTTTAATGATTAATTTGTGAGACAAAATACAGTTAATTAGAAAATTGTTAAATTAATTTCAATGTATTGTCATAATATCTACTTTGTATTCTTTAGTTAATTATAATTAAGTATATTATTGCTTAAATTTATACTTTAACAAATGTGAAATTCAAAATGTTGTAAGTAAAATAAAACGGGGAAAGTATTTAGAAGGCAATTCATGTTAATTACTATTTAAAAATAGAGTTTGAAAATACTCATTAAAATAAATCCAACAAAATCATACACTTATCACGTATGCATGATAATATAATAATATATTTTTCCCGTCTTCTTTTAAATGCAACACTTTGACTTTTATACTATTCATATAATTTATTTTGATTAGCTTTCATTAGATGATGATTTATATGTATAGTCATGTGGGATTTTATTAGCTCGTCTAGGTTTATATATTATAAATATATACAAATTGTTTATAATTTTTACATATTAGTTTCGTTAAAAAATAAATAAATTACATATTAGTAATAAAAGTTAATACTGATAATTTTTTTTAAAAAAGAAAAACGTATTGATAAGCATGGAATTCGAAGTTTTGCATTTAAAAATAAACAGATGAAGTATAAATATATGTTTAAAAGCATGTTAATATTTATAAAAATTTGATTGCAAAAGTCGTTTTGTTGCAACTTTAATAAACAAAGGATTCCTTAAAAAAAAAAAAAAAAAAAAAAAGTTAATAATAAACAAAGGAAGTAGGTTTCAACAAATCTCACCTTAAGGGTTAATGAATGAAATTCATCACCTGCCTTGGTTGCTCTCTAAACACCCCAAAAAATAATGAATATTGGGTTGAAATTCATATTACAAAGTCATACACAACATACTTTGGTATTAGTTTATTACCATCATCGCAGATTTATCATCTATCAAACAGGCCGTAAAGCTAATACTATAATGTTTTTACGACTAGAATTACAATAAATAGATAAGTATTGAACAATGGGTAGGGTATTGCTCCTAGAGTCTTCTACCTGCAATGACATATCCTTGGCACATCCCTAAATATATGAAAAATCATGTTTAATTGCTAATTTGGAAACGAGGCCAAAAAAACATAGAGATGAGGACAATTGAGATTTGTTTGCTTACTTTGTAATCCAAAGATAATAATTATGCCTTTAGCCTGCTTTTTTTCTTTGTAAAATTGTAGATGTAAGATTGATCCATTATCATATTCTATATTTTCATATATATAAAATATACTTGTATAATTTTGTAGGCCTTTAATTAATTAGCTAGAAATTAATTAATAAATTCCATCATTTCATGGCCATTGAATTATTTATCTACACAAATGTAAAGTTTTCTCAACATAACTTGAGATATTTATACTACCTAACCTTGTAGTTCCATTGTAGCATGATCTCATACCTTCATAAAATGACAAATTAAATTTCTTAATTTTTAGAGTTGATATGTTGAATCAAGCCAAGAAAGATAGAATTATTTAATGTTTCAAGAAGTCAACCAATAAAGAAGAAAAACAAAACTTGTGTATTTGGTGAAAGAATAGCAATAAAGACATTAGATTAAGGTATAAAAACCTACTCGTATACTATTTTGATGTAACATATTTATGAGTTGTTACCTATAGAATGAAAAATAAAAAAAAAATAAAAATAAAAATTGTTACATTGTAGGATCTAACACAATTTTACTAGATAAAAACATGATTTACTTCATAATGCATTGGCATTAAGGATATCATAGGAGCGACCATGCCACAATTAGTTGTTTCATTATTATTTGTACCTTTTGCATCAAATAATAAAGGAAAAATATAATAGTATTCCCTTCGTCCCTTAATTACGTGCATATTTCTAATATTTATTACTCACATAATAAAGAGAAATAGACACGTAGTTAAGGGACGGAGGGAGTATCACATATTGTTACTTGTGAGATTGAAGAGTGAGTATAAGTGTAGAACCCTGTAAAAAAGCTGAGTTTGCTCACACTTTTGATTTCGTCCTTCACCTAATTCCCATATCCAGACCTTATTAAGGCCCATTTATTGGGTTGGAATTCAGTCCAACCCACCAATTCTCATGGCCTAGGCCCTAATAATTTTGGGCTGAGAAATTTTGCACAAGTTGGACCAAATTAGGGGTACGAACGTCTTTTGAAACCTGAATTGGGCCTTTAGGCCTTAAAGAGTATTAGTCCACATGGCCCATTGCTCATCTCTAACTCATGTAGACAAAATGCAATGAAACAGTAACTTGGATGAGCAGATGGTCAAATTGAAGTGAGGAGTCTGCTCAAAATTTTCGAATCGAGGTCTTTCCTTGCATAATCTGATCGAGGTGTGTATGTACATTTTAGAATGCAAATCAGAAGTGCAATTGCCAATCTGTTGTGGATGGTGATTCTTTTGGCTATAAACAACAAAATAAAAAAAAAATGCTGAAGAATATATTATAACAGTGAATTATTGAGACAATTGGTCTATTAATTGTATCTATCTATGCAACAAATTTGCTTTCTCAGGCTAGCTCTTCAGAAGCAAATGCGCCGAGGACAATCTGCTGTGTACACATTCAAATCAAAAGGGTAAATATCACGTTCACTACAAATTTACAAGTATATGATCTCGCCTCAACATATTTTCACACAATGATATGTTGAATTGCAGGTAACACAGAAGCGCCATAGCATCAGTTTTGCTGCTGTTCAGAAGCTGATGCTATGGGAGATCTGTAGGAGAATATTTTTTTAGGAAAATTACAAACGGAATCGTTTCCACCGTTAAGAGAATTTTTTTTTAAGTAGCAGTGATAACTTATGTTGAGTATGCTATCATATGATTATTTTTCTACGGAATATTATCCTATGAAAATGGAGACATGTACGGAAAATGTCTTCCACAAAAATAAACGGAGCCGCCTCCACTGTAAAGAGAGCTTTTTAAGCAGCAGTGGTAATTTATGTGATTATATGCCAATTATGCCACCAGCCCACCACCCACATTAGCCATGTGGATGTACCATAATTATAAAATGCTCCAGGATAGAGACCCGACTTCTTAATGAGCAAGTAGTTTGAGGTGGAACCTACATGACTGACCTGGCCACAAAATCAGTTTAAGGTGGGCTCACCGGGATACAGAATCAGTTTGAGGTGGAACCAATATGGCTGACCAACCTGGCCACAGAATCAGTTTAAGGTGGAACCAACATGGCTGACCTGGCCACAGAATCAGTTTGAGGTGGAGCCAACTTGGCTCACTAGGCCATAGAATCAGTTTAAGAAGGAACCAACATGGCTGACCTGGTCACAGAATTAGTTTGAGGTGGAGCCAACATGGCTCACTAGGCCACAGAATCAGTTTAAGGTGGAACCAACTTGGCTCACCTGGCCACGGAATCAGTTTGAGGTGGAACCAACATGGCTGACCTACCTGGCCACAAAATCAGTTTGAGGTAGAGCCAACAAGGCTCACTTGGCCACAGAATCAGTTTGAGGTGGAACCAACTTGGCTCACCTGGCCACAGAATCTGCTTCACTGACTGCTTTCCTGCTGGCCTAGGAGATGCTTACCCTTCCTGCGGCTGTGATCAGGTCCCCGCACATCAAATAGTAGTTCTCCATCTCATCAGTGCAAGTCATAGCTTTTGTGGGCATCCCATTACATGGGCATACTGCAAATCACACACACACACAAATTACAGAATTGCAGATAAATTATATCGATCTTATTCTAGGTTAAATAGTTATGGCTGAAAATCACAAGAAAAACTCTTCTATAAGAAGATAACCAAACGCCAAACAAAGACACAATAAATACATGCAATTTTTTTATTTTTTTTTGACGAACAATAAATGCAGGCATTCATATATATTACTCCGTATCAAGTAAAAAAAGCATGAACACACGTCAAAATACACAAAAAGTAATAAATTTATATTGAAGATACTTGAGAATTTGGATGGTATACCTCCAGCTCAATAAATTAATATTTTGGTGAATTGCAGACGCAATATAATATATGTTGGTGCATAGATTTCCTCTTTTTCTTCTTCCTTGGAAATTTCATGGTAGCAAGTGTCAAAGCTATTTGATCCTTTTGGATCTCCATGCTAACTTGCTACTTTGTAGAGAAAAATGGAGAAATTGAGAGAGGTTATTAATGATAAATAATAACCAAGAATTGTGTGATGAGAATGAGAGTTATGAGACCAAGTACATCATTTATATAGGGGTGTTAACACTAGGGTTTGGAGGATTAGGATGTCAAAATGCAATACTAAAAGATAGCATTGCCACTTCAGCTTGAGGTGGCATTTTTAATTATACTTCAATTTGAAGAGAAATAATTTTTAGGTGCCTTATTAAGAAATTAAAATAATACAAATAACATATACAATAATATTAATAAAAAGGTTGGTCAAACCATTGATATGTTACCATCTATGACAAATTTGCTTTAAGCATTTGAGGTGTGAATGATAGGGTTACAGATAATGCCAATGTGAAACAATGATATTACCTACCAAAAATGCTTGATTCAATGAAATTGATCCTTAATTCATACCTTCAAAATCAAAAGAGATATTCATCTTTTAATTCATATCTTGAAAATCAAAAGAGATATTCATCTTCTGAAGATAATTGCCACATGTTCTCTAGCATTAAAATGTACTAGGGGATTTTGTTTATTCAGTAATTTTACATAGGATTATAATGGAGATTATGGGGGTGTTTGGTTAGGAGCTTTTTGGTGCAAAAAGTGTTGTTTGACCATTTCAAAAAGCTCTTTGGGGTGTTTGGTTAGAAGCAGTTTGAAATAGCTTTTTGGGTCCAAAAATTTCTTTTTCAAATAGCTGATATAAGGAGCTTTTTGAAAGAGCTTTTAGTTTTACTCAAAAATTAACAGCTGGTTACCAAACACTTTGACACATGTAGCTAATCTGCTAATTACAATCAATTAGTCAAAATTGTTAATGCAAACAGCTAACTCAAAGCAGCTAACAGATAAAAGAATTGTCAAACAGGGCCTATATATGCGGTTGAACAGAATGAACTATTATATTGTTGGCTCGCTATATCATAACATTGTAGTTACTGTTCAGACAATATTATAAGACTTGAAATAGGCTTCTCTGTGTTTCAGGACTTGAGCTCACTATATGATGTTGCAATGATGTCTAATGGAGCCTAAAGGTTCAAAAATACAGCAGCGTCAAGTTCAAATTATAGGCAACTATATGTGTACATAATTACTCCACATGTTGAAGAAATTTAACCTTATTAAAGTCTGCCTTAGAAAAATTTTCAGACGTTTTGTTGCAGGCTTTTTAAAAAGTATGAATTGCACACACTATTTTAAACAAATTCATGCATTACTATTTCCTGAGAGTAAATCAGTACAGTAATTTGGGAAAAAAAAAAAAACAATATAGTTGTGTGGCTAAATGACAAATAGCTAAAATGAGATGAAATATTATATTAACAAATGCGTTTAATCTCAAATTTTCGTAACTTTGTAATTAGATATACCTTGATAGCCCAGGTGCTAGTAGTTTATGAATATTCACAGCAAAACAGATGAAGACTTTAACTTGCAGTGCATTCACCGGATAGTTTTCCATGGAGTCAGTGATACTACAGCAGCAAAACCATAGGCAATCAGAATACATCGCTAAATTTATATAAAAAAAAAAAAAAAAAAATCATGAAGCAAGAGCTGTGAAAGAACCACCATGAAGGGGATAACCAAACAAATAAAATTTTTAACCCTAATGAGACCTCATCACTGATAAGAGTAGTGTTATTCTAAATATCCATCAGTTAGCTACTTCAACAATAAGGCAGAAAAATAAACCCCCGAGGAACATTTGAGCTAGCAATTGTCATTTTCATTTCTCCTAGAAATCGAATTTTTGAACGCAATGGTGAAGGTAGAAGATTTCAGAAGCATATCTGATTGCAAGATTTTTTTGATAGGATAGACAAGTTTGGTTCTTTCGTTCCTTCTATTGACAATCTAATGTGTTGTAAATGAACCTTAACAATCACGCCACATGCCATAAATGATCATACAAAGAGAAACTGCAAACATCTGCACACACAGATACACCACAAACATGCAGAAGATGATATACACTTTGAGACAACCTGAATATGCAAGAAAATATCTTAAACACATCAGTACATCACTAAGATCATTTCTCGGAAGTAATATAATTGTATTTAAGAAATATATATAACATGAGTGTATGGAGAGCACAGATCTCACCGATTTATTGTTTGATACCATTAATGGGCAGTCTGCAGTAGGCACAACAACCAAGAGTGGTCAGGTGACTTTCACCACAACGCTAACATCTATAGGCTACACAGTAAATTTATAATTCAGTGCTTTGGAGTAGAATCCAGCATAATATTTAGAATTACTTCAAGGATATAATTAAACAAACTGCTTAGTGCTGCAATTACAATACCGTTGCCAGTTGGAACTTGAGAAACACTAGCCACTTTCATATAGTTTGCACATCTTTGACTTTAAAAAGACTTATTCTGTAAAATCCCAAGCAAATGTATCAACAAGATCATACAGAGTATGTGTTTAGGAAATTTCCAAGCCATTATAAATTTGAGCAACACTTCCATTACTATTCATAAACTTCGTTGAAGAATTAATCCTATATGGCAACTTTTGTAAACCCTTTATATTGAATCTTACTACCAGAAAGATATATAAAAAAAAGAAAAAAGAAATGTTTTAAAAAAAAAGAAAAAGAAAAAAGAAATAATGATTGCAATGGCATATGAGAATGATAAGCATTCAATTCAAAGCAAGTATACGTCTTACAGCCAAGACTATGGTTCATAACCTTCAATAGACATAGTGGCAACATTTCTGATACCTTGCCTTCATCTCAAAAACCAACTTTCATGAAGAGAACTTCTGCAGCACAGCACTTGCAACATGGTTCCAATTTTCCATTTTATTTATCTCTATAACCAATTAGCTTCTGATTTTAGAAAATCTCAGTGGAGAAGGGTGATCTAGAGAATCTAGACTCGAGCAGCCAATTCAAGCAAACATAACTTTCATCATTCATAAGAAACTTCTTATAACAGCTCTAAGCCTCTAACACTAATAACAAAGTTCTAACGTTGTGCTCATCAATACACATACAAAAAACAGAACAAAGAGTAAAATCACCTCTTCACAAAAAAATTAATTATAGATTGAGGTTAAATCTTGGAAGAAATAATTCTTAAGTAGTCATCCTCATAAAGACTCTTGCCTAAATAATTCCTAAGTAGTCATCCTCAAAAAGACTCTTGCCTAAATAATTCCCAAGAGTCATCATCTTATTTTACAGTTTACTGGTCCACAGTCCATCAGTTAATTTATCCAATAACTACTTCCTATATCATAAATGAGGCACTAAGAAAGGAATTTAAGCCACAGAGAATGATGTTCATGCAAAAAGTGTCCTACAATATTGCAAAATTTAGAAATGCTTTCAAGAAAGCAGGAAAACATCTCTATCCTATAAAGATGCACGATGAGAGTTACGTTGAATGATTTAATCACTTCTATGTTTTTAGTCACACAGCCACAAAACAACAAGACAGACACATACTGGAGAATTTACCTCTCCTTAAGCCTTCCAAAGTCCAACATGGCAACTTAGGAAAACCAGAAATGCCTCAAAACAGAAGCTAGAATTATCCAACTCACTATGCACCGACTGATAGTCCATCCATGTAAAGCAATAATATGTTCAATTAAGGAAATCTAGCAAACAACCTAAAATCTAGTCATACCGACATCGATCCGAATATTATCACAGCTAATAATGACTAAGTGCACTCATTAACTAAGCAAACAATCAAACATGACGTAACCTCATTCAACACAAGGAAATCCTTTCCAAATTGGAATACCCATCCATGTAGATAATTATACATAGTAAGGTCAATATGAAATCCATATGTGCCAAGAAAATCAATCCTAACTGTTAATGATTCATCAATCACAACACAAACAAACTACGTGCATGCATGAATTAAGGAATCAAGCAAGCACAAGTTTTCATGATTTTTCATTGTTAGGATCATTGCACATAAGGCCTATTATGAAGGTGCTGCACTTGAAAAAAAACACTAACCAATGAAGTGGCTCTATAATACTTATAGTAGATCAAAACACCCATTAACAACTTGAACGGCCCAAACCAAGTACCTAATCAAGTTTCTGAAAGATGAAACGATTCGATGGATGTTTAGAATAGCTTTGAAAATGAAAATCCTGACCTTGGAATATATAATTTCATTAGTGAATGCATAATTGCATATTACATACATGTGAATCAATGTGGTTCTTTTAACCTTTAACAATTAAACCCAAATGGTTCATGTTTAGTTATATTGTCAACTTTCAAAAGCATAGATAGTCCTAATTCCTAACATAATATAAGTTGGCCCATCAAGGGATTAACCACTTAGACGTTGCTTTGATAAATAAACAACATGCCCGAATCCAACCCAACTTGAGACTTGCTGCTACCTCAGCTCAAATAGTTATCTAAAAAAAAATCTCTTCAAAATCATCTTTCACATATTTACTCTTCCTGAACTCTCTCACTTTTTCTATCTCTCTCTTCCTCTTCTCTCAAGTCTCAATTATTCAGTCCAGAAAAATCCTACGGAGTACATTATATTTTAAGCTTATGTTTAACCCTTTTAAAATTTTGATCCAGACTTTAATACCGGTTTTCAAACAATCAAAACAATTTTCGTTATTCAACTATTATAAATATTCCAATAAGAAAAGAAAAAAAAAAATCAATAATGTAATAACGAAATTTGCATCCATGTTTTCTAATCTGAGCATCATATATATACCTAGAAATGTAACAAATAACGAGAGAGTACATAATTTATTTGTATAGTCATAAAGGTCAATATTGTAAAACTTCAAAACCTAATCTTCACTCTAAAAGCAACTTCAAAAGAATAAGAACCAAATAATATTTATGACTTCGTATACCAATGAACCAACACATCCTCTCGTGCTAGTAAATAAGCTACAATCTTTAACAAATGAGTGCCATGGCCAAAGTAGAATTTCAATTTGCAAACATGACAATACCAAGGAAAGATATCGATTCCAATCGTATGGCCAAAGTAGAATTTCAATTTGCAAACATGACAATAAAACCAAGGAAAGAGATCAATTCCATTCATAGCTTGCAGTCCCTTAACAATCCGATAACCCAATCTGAAATAGTGAAATTACTTAGAAAAACTCAAACTTGATCTGAACCAAACATTAACAGCCCAAACTTAACCAGATGGGCCCATGAATCTTATTTTATAATTTAATTATATAAAGTTTTACAAAATTTCTGAGAGGCTTTTAGCACAACTCAATTATAAAACTAAATTGGACTTAAACCCATCATGTTGACTAGAATTGTGACCCTTATTTCCATCTTGTGGTACATCTTTAACAAATGGTAGAAATTAAACTTTCGGATAATATGGCGCAAACAAATTTGACGAGAATAGCACCTTACAAGATAGGCATACCATAAGATAGGCATGCCATAAGGCGACAAATAAAAAATAAAAACCCATCCTTACGAAGTACCACTAGATACGAGAGTGGAGTTGATTTACTTTGTTAGGTTGGGTGAACAAATTCACTTGAAGAGTTTACACCAGGTAAATATAATCTTACCCATTTTAAGGATGGTTCAAGGTGAACCATATATTTGGGACAAGATTCCTTAGGTTTTCAATGGCAATGAATTTGTAGGCTATTTTGGTGAATTGCAAATGCAATATGATACGTATCACCACTTAGATCTCTTCTTTTTCTTCTCCTTCCTAGGACATTTCATGGTAACAAAGACATAAATACTTTTGGGATTCCATCCTAACAATGAAAAAAAAAACATAGGAGTGAGGAGAATTTTAAAAGAAGCAAACATAAAGAGATGGATAATAATGAGACCTAGTGTATCATTTATATAGGGCTCTTGGAAAAGGGATAATCAACTAGAGCTTAAAGATAGAGTCTCCACATCATTCTGAGATGGATTGGTATCACATTTGATAGGTAAAAATCATAAAATTATTCTAAGCATCCCATTGATTGTATTATAAATGCCTAAATAAATAAAAATTAAAGCATTGATATCTTTCCATTTGTTCATATATAGCTTACCTTATAGGTGTGATCAATGATATCTCCCTACAATAATAGCTGATTCAAGACAATCAAAAGAGGTACATAGTTCATCTTCAAAAGGTAATTATCACGTTTCTTTTCACAATTAAAAGCGCCTAGTCAGCAACCTAAGGAATTTAAAAGAATAATCAGTATTTGAGCTTTGAGTCCACTACATACATGTAATGTGATGTGATATGATTGTCCAAGCAACTCTTGAATGGTAGGTATTGAGACCTCTAAACCAGCTACACCCCTCAAACCAGAACTTAGCAGTGTTAGTCATAGGCTTATATGTAGAGGCAAGTACAAACTAAGCCAGATAATGAGATGCAGAAACTCATACATTGTCTAGGGTCTACAAATGGAGTCCAAAACCTAATAACAACAAATTTTTGGGTGACTGCTTCCACATAAATGACATACAAAGTATATAAAAATATAAAAAATAAGAGCAATAATTCACATTAGAGACAATTAAGATTGCATAGATTTCACATCACCTAAATAAATATTTTAACATTTTTAAACAAATGCACTCTAAAGTTAATAATTCATAACTTAAAAAAAAAAAAAAAGAAGAAGAAAAAAAAGATTTTCATACCTTGATAACCATAGCGACCAAAATATTTGTACATATATTCAAAGCTCATCTACCATATGAATCTTCCATTGAACATACGATCAACTATCAACTCCATGAGCGATCTAATCAATAGAACTAGATTGCTTAGCTAAAGCCAGATTGCTTAAAGTCACTTTTTTAAAAAAAAAAAAAAAAAGAAAGAAAGAAAAAGGAGAAGATTAAGAAATTGAATTAGATTTCAACTCTTAAGAAAGATCTCAATATTGATCATATGGTGATAAAACTCATCAGCTACCTACTTCAACATTAAAATGAAAAATAAAACTTTTCCAATCGTCACTTCCATTTTCTTTAATCCAAAAATTTTAAACACGTCAACAAGAAAAACAATAGGTAAAAGACTTAAAGAATGATAGCAACTTTAAGACAAATAAAATAAACAATAAAACTTTGACTCTGATTCTTGTGATGGCAACAAACATGAAACTGCCATGAGAATATGAGAAACTACAGCTGTTGTAAATGAATGAAATAACTTATTTACTTCTATTTTTCCATTTTTTTCATCTTACAAACACCTTATGGGGTGGAAAAAGATGATAAAATTATATGAAGGAAAAATGTAGAATCGTTATCCAATTTCTTTATAGCAACAAAAAAACAAAAGAGAATGCCGATGTAAATATGATTAGAAGAAAACTTAAAACCACCTAGTTTAAAATACGTTAACAAATGAAGCGAGAAAAAGATAGTGCCATGTGTGGTTAAGTCAAGTGATTTCAAAATAAAAAAACCTTTATGAATTAAGTGTGGTAGTACAGTATCAAGATACATAGCTTCACGGAGTAGTAGCCTCTTCGAAATAGATCCTTTGTTGCACCACATAGAAGAACACTAAACCTAAAGCTCCATCTAGTAACATAATCATGTACTCAGATCCAATGGAGATGCACCATCACAACTTCTGCTGTGTGTAAAACAACATATATATTCGTCATGGTTTCACACTAAACAGATGAATAGAAAATTTTGTCACACTCTGAGTCTCTGACATGAAGATATGTCGCTTGTCAGCATGCATGTTTAGGTATTATATAATCATTAAAACAACAAAGTGCCTGCAAACAGGAGAAACAAAAGCCTCATATGGATAAATGATCTCCCAAAAATAAAACAGAGAAAGAACAATCATCTACCTTCAGCCAATCCGCAGAAGTAATCAAAGACATGATCAATGCGAAAGATTATGCTAGCATTGATTTCATCACTGGCAATAAATTTACATTCACTCACAGAAAAATCCCCAAACAATGTACGCGAAACTTTATGTTTGGCCATAAACTGAAGTATAAGATATAGTTCTTGAATAAATAAAAAAATAAAAAAATAAAAAAAAGTACCTTGACCTTGATAACAGAAGTGATCATAATTTTTGTATATTGAGTGCTCATCTGCCTAAAAATCTTCCATGGAACCTTCAACCCAGTCCGTGAGCGAACAAGTCATTAATTGCTTAGCAATAGCTGAAACCTCAAAAAGATAAATAATGTATAGGAAGTTGAAGGACAAAACTGTGATAAACTTTTATAAAAGAGCTCAATACTGACTACACGGTGACCAAGCCCATTAGTTAAAATTAAAACTTATCCCAAGATTTAGCAATTGTCATTTCCATTTCCTTTATCCAATAAATTGAACTTGTCAACAAGAGCAAAAGAGATACTCCCTCCATCCCGTAATATAGTTCATGTTTGTGTTTTTTCTCGGTATTTAAGAAATAGGAGGAGAAACTGGATGAAGTACATTAATAAAAGTGAAGAGTACAATCATAGACAAAAGTTAGAGAGAAAAAGTGGGAAAAAGTACAAGGCATGTGCAAAATTCAAGGGTAAATTAGGAAGTACAATGAATAAAGTTAAAAAAAAAGTGAGGGTATAATGGTCTTTACGTAATATCCAAAAATAGAAACAAGAACAACATTTTGGAACTCCAAAATAGGAAAACATGAACTATATTATGGGACAAAGGGAGTAGGAGACACTTCAATAGAATATGAAAGCAACTTCCCGATAAAAAAATTAGATGATAAAATATTGACTCCTGTTCTTGCAATGACAGCCAACATGATACGAAAGCTGTGAATAAATGAAATATCTTATTACCTCATTTTTCATTCTCCCAGCTTCGTCTTTTATTCTTTTATTATACTACTTATGATTGAAAAGCAAGAATGAATAAAGATATGAGTAGAACTGTAGAAGATAGCTTAAGGAGTTAAGGTCATCTAGTTTGACATACATTAATAAGTGAAGTGAGGAAAAGATAGTGACAAAAGCGGTTATGGCTAAGCTAAGTGATTTCAATTCACTAACCCCTTTTAATAAACTGTAACATACAATGAGCAATTTTATGTCAAGATACTTACCATTTGTTGCACAAAATACATGAACTCCGACCCTGAAGTCCCATCAAGTAACATCATAATGTGCGCCGCCACAACTTATAGCTATGCAATGTTGAACAACAACTATAACCAAATATGATTTCATGTTAATAAGATTTACAGAGAATTTGGTCTCCTAGCTAGATAACCACTTAAACAACTAGATTGAGTGATTCCAATAATATGATAACATGCTAACATGCACAGCGAGGTGAAGATATGACACTTGTTAACATGCTTGTTTAAGTACAATACAATAGAAAAAAAAAAAAAAAAAAACCACAAAGTACATGCAAATAAGAGAGTTTATGTGGAAAAACTGACGTGGTCAACTATAGAGAGAGAGAGAGACGATCTACCTTCAGCCAATGAATCTAAGTGATAAATCATCCTACAATTGATTTCCTCATTGGCAACACTTATGACCAATTTAAACTGATCTGCCTCTGCATTAAGTTTCAACTTTCAAGTGCAGTAATTATTACATCAATTATATGAGAATTACCCAAATAATCTAAGCAGAAATTTTTTGTTTAGCAAGAATAATAAAACAGATTATTTTGTCAAAAGATATGTATTATTAACTGAAGTATACGCATCTGTAAGAACAGAACCCAATCAGCACAAATTTTAACTCTGAGTAAGGGTGTGTTGGATGTATAACAATTAACAAATATGGATGTTTGAATCACACTTGAACATTCAAGTCAAAATTGATTATTATGAACAACATTAGGGTCTTGAATTCCTAAAAGCACTTATTTTTAAATAAACTTAAACTGAAAATTGCATATCAAATTATGGTTGATATGATTCTCCAAGATTTGTAACTGCAGTTGGAAAAAATCCTTAACAAATTTATACTGAACCCTATACTACAAATCTGCTCTCTTCTAGGTTTTGATTTTCTTTAGTTACTAATGGAATCAGCATCACAACTACATACCAGCCACAACGGCACGGCCTTGACAGCTAATTTGATATAAACGAACAAAACACTTCTTTGCTCACTATTAGCAAATGTCATGTACTCATGAGTCATGTCCTTATACTCCGTATCAGAATATACGTATCAAACAAGTCTTCTATATTTCTCTCCTTGTCCCTTACCAACTACACACAGCAAGATAGATTAACCAAAAGATGTTTTAGTGCTCAAAGCACAATGAAGGGCACAATAATCCTATATGTCCTAAAGTAAGAAGCTTTATAAAAATATATGGCAACTTCAAATCACATATGCCATTTTCAATACAAAGCCATACTATCATTAATAATTCAAGATGTGAGGTTTGCTTAGCACCAAAGAAATCCAACGTGCAAGGCATTATAATCTAGAACATACACTTAACCCTTGTATTCTTGAACTTATATGGAAAGATCATTTTTTTTACACAATATTTTTGTATTCAATGTCAATCTTGAATAAACAAAGTCACTAATGATTTACATCGCAAGCATAGCAAACATACATTACTATAAATGTGTGCCATTAAACAAAATTTCTCCAAATGATAAAGGACGAACAAGCATAACCAACATATTTTCGCAAAATATCAAACCCCTTTTAAGATGCATTGAAATGAATAGGCTAAGGGCCTATTCACATTTAATGAACTAACCTGAACTGAACTAAATAGAGCTTAAATGAATATTTTATGAGAAAAGGAAATTAGAAGGTGAACTAAACTGAACTGATTGGAGCTGAACTGAACTGAAATTGAACAGACCATGAGAAAGGCAATAGCAATACTAAGCATACAACATACCTCATCTTGGCCAACCAAACTGAGTCATACTGACAGGCATCAACCGAGAAAACGAAAGCAATGTCGAAAACCCACAGCTCATATCAATTTCACATCAGTGGTCAACTTGAGACATATACCTAAAATAACAATTTTTTCATAAAATTGAATAAGCCATCAACTGAACATATGCAATAATCTAAGTATAATGCCAATCAATATTAATACTACGTAACTAACAAAAGTATTAATATCCTCATTACAATTTAACATTCTCTCCCCCAAATTAACAACAAATACTTCATATACAATTAAAACAACAATTAGTAAACTTTCTTTCAGTACTCAAATTCAAAAACGATCAGCCAGTGCAGCCAATACCCCAACCCATGCAAATCCAAGAATTCAAAGACCAACCCAATTAAGAATTCTTAAGAATTTCCCAACAATAAATTAATTCATAAATATGAATTCATCAGCTCAACAATACGACTAAAATCAAATTTGAAAAAATAAATAAATAAATAAAAATGGAACTTACCAGAGCTATAATGGTAATCTAGAAAGAAAGTTTTTTTCAAATTGGGATGCAGAAATTGAAATTAACACTCAATCAAGAACCGGGTTCCTGTTAATTTCTCAGTTTCATTAGACCCACGACCGCTAGAAATTACACTTGTTGGTAATAAATTAAAGGGGTAAATAAGTCGAATTGAAAAACACAAGTGATTAGAGGTGTCTTTGATAGGCTGTTTGGGGACTCGATAACCAAAATTCTTAAAAGTGATTTCCATAACTCGAATCGATAAGTTTGGGTACCCAGACTTCGGCTACCTTGATTTTCGGATCGGTTATCGAGTATCCAATAAGATATCCAATAATAATAATTAAACTTAGGGCCTGTTCATATTTACTGAACTGAGCTGAACTGAACTGATTGGAGCTGAACTGAACTGAACTGATTGGAATTGAACTGAACTAAACTAAAATGAATATTTTATGAGAGAGGGAAATTAAGAGCTGAACTGAACTGAACTGAACAGAACTAAACTGATTGGAGCTGAACTGAACTGAACTGATTGGAGCTGAAATGAACTGAACTGAACTGAAAATAAGTAAATATTAACATGCCCTTAATTATGTAGTTATTATGATATAATTTACCACTAATTTACAACAATATCATATGATTTTGACCAAATTATTAATAATATTACTAATTATTGATATTATAAGGTAATTATAAAGTAAAAGTAAGAGTTTAGATTTTAAACAATGAATTTAAGAAGGGAAAAAAAGCAAAAAATTATTGATATTATAAGGTAATTATAAAGTAAAAGTAAGAGTTTAGATTTCAAACAATGAATTTAAGAAGGGAAAAAAAGCAAAAAAAAATGCTTATCGAAACGAATCGGTAACCGTTAATTTTAAAATGATACCTAATAACCATACTCGATAACAAATTATCGGAACGGGTACCCAAACCATTATGGTTATCGAATCGGGTACCCTAATTTTCGGAACGGTTACAGATCGATTTTACGGGTTTTCGGTTTTTCGGGTAGTTTTGCTCCGCCCTAGACTTTGAGGAAGATAAGCTAATAAAGTGTTTATGAATGAAATGAGTTAGGTATTTGTGAATTGTAACATGACTTAAAATGATATATGGAGGAATGTCACCCTCATGAATCCATTGTAACTATTACCTATTTAAGCTCAAGAATATAAGGGTTAAGTCCAGGCTGACGAAATGTTTAATCGGTTTGTACTGATGAAATGCGGATTTTTTATATCCTTTATTGGTTGGACAATATACTCTACTGTCTATATGATATCCTTTATTGGTTACGGAGTATGTGATATCCTTTATTGGTTTGATGATATTTCTACTGGCTGGATGATACTCTCTATTGGCTGGATGATATTCTCTATTGGCCATAAGATATCCTTTATTGGCTATGTGATATCCTTTATTGGTTGGATGATATTCTTTATTGACTGGATGATATCCACTATTGGATATATGATATCATGGCTGGATAATAAATGATATCATATAGTCAATAGAGGATATCATAGACACAGTCATAAATGATATCATACCGCCAATAGAGGATATCATCCAACCATAATATCATATAACCAATCGAGGATTTCATCCAGTCAATAGAGGATATCATACTAGAATATGTATAATTTGTTTGATGGTATGTATAACAATGGCGGAACCTCCATTGAAGAGCTCATATTAAAGGTAATAGGTATAACATAACTTGTTCATTTCTCAACCAAAATACATGCATTTGTCATCAAAATGCTCACAATTCAACATACAATCATATGGGACAAACAATTTTAATAATTATACATCACTTAAGAAAGCCCCAATTCGATTTTTTGGGCATTTTTCGAAAAATCCGAGAATTAAACTTTCTCTCTCTTTCGCCATGAATAACCTCGCTTTTTCTCCTTCGCCTTTGATGACGTCATCGTCCCCGTCGCCTACAGGGAGAGAAGGAGATCCACCATTGTTGTCATCATCGTCATCGTTCTCTTTATTGTCATAGTCATCTCCTCCACCGCACTAACTATTTGGTCAAGCTTGACAGACCCAATAGTTTGTGAATCACACCATCAGTATCACCACCAAAATTACATAAACTTCCTTATAATCACACCATCAGTATCTCTTCCTTTTTATCTTTACTTATACATTATTCTCATTTTTAGTTTGACTTTTACTAGGCTTGTAATACATTATTCTCATTTTTAAATTTGACTTTAACCAGCATTGTAATACATTACTCTCAATCCAAACATATCAAATGGCAACTTTGTATTCACATTATCACATAATACTATTGGGAGTTGTTTGTATTGTTAATGACTTGAGACGACTTGTTTGTCTTTTTTTTTTTTTTTTTTTTTTAATACAAGTATATATATGGTTGATGAGACTTTGACATAATTGACACACTATTTTATTAATTTCAACTAAAAAGGTTAAGCTTATTAAGGTGAAATTTATGATAGTATTATAATTAAAAAAAAAGTTAAAAAGTAAACATGACGATTAATTAGAAATTGTGATACTACAAATCTTCAAACTTTATTCATAAGGAGGCTCGACCATGATGACGAATTGACTAGAGGTGTTATTCAAAACTTGAGATCAAATCTCATCTAAATCATTGTCTATGTTGCTCTCTCTACATTAAAAATAACAGTATACAAGTTACAACTTTAAATTTCCATTCAGTCAACTTTTGAATGGAACATTGTTACACCACTGCTCTTTGAGATACTCCATCAAAAGAGAATACAGATTTAACCTCACAAACTTTCATAGATAACTTAAATTGACAATATTTGATACAAATTTCATTTGCAATCCATTTAAGAGTGATATTAAACCAACACATCCTCGACTACTTGAGATACAAGGTAAAATTGTAGGGCATTCAAGACGATGATTTCTTCAACAAATGCCTGACATGGCCAAGTTAAAAAGATCAGGCCTGTTACCAAGAATTGTATAGATAGCGAAGGGAGCCCGATGCCACCCAAAACATGAGGACAGATCCCCCAAGCCTTCCGAATTGGTCAGTCCAAAGCCCAGCCATATCATCCCACCGCCAATGACCTGAGCCTGCACCAACTGCATCCCAAAATTTCAAACACTCAAGTTGAAATCTTCATGCAGTGTAAAATCAATGAGAATAAGAAAACAAGCCTAGACATCATATTCCAGTTTGTGTTGTTATAACGATTACAACATCTGGTACTAATGGCATGAGTCTGATGGCATCAACAAATCCAATCCTTCTCTTCAACATAGGCCGCTTTGGTGAATTGCAGATGCAATATGATATATGATAAGAGCATAAAACTCCTCCTTTTCTTCTTCCTTGGACATTTCATGGCAGGCAGCATAAAAGCTATCTGATCCTTGTGGATCTCCATGAAAACCTACTACTCTGTAGATTAATTACCAAGAAAAATAAAGAGAGAGGAGGGTAACAAATAGAATTTGAGAAAGAGTTGTGAGATAAAAAATGAGAGCAAGTAAACCATTTATATAGAAAACTTTGACTAGGTTGATGGACTAGGGTTTAGAATACAAGGATAGGATCACCCCATCTTTTGAGATGGATTTTTTATTACAAGGATAGAATCACCAGCTCATTTTGAGATGGATGTTTTTTTAACAAGCATAGAATAACCCACGTCACTTTGAGATGGATTTATTAAAAAAAAATAAAAAAAAAAATCAAGATGGAGAAAAACAATATATTTTACCCTTGATAATACAGTAATAAAAATGTACTAATAAAGTAACAAGTGTAAATGAGAGAATTGATTTGTTACCATTTATTACATATTTGCTTTAAAACTTTGAGCTGTGAACAATGATATTACCTACCTTAAAAGTATGATTCAATGAATTTGAAACTTTATTCACACTAAGAAAACTGAGAGCAACTCGTCTTCAGAAAGTAATTACGCAAAAAGCATCCTTAAGCTTAAGTATGCTACCCTAAAAAGGCCTTATTACTTGATTGTGATTTTGATGGGCACATGTATTTTGATTAACAGAAGAAACTAAGTAGTGTTTGGTCAGCAATTTATAGGTCTCAGAAAGAAAATTAGGAATTTCAGTATTCGATGACATGAGTTCACTATGTGCGTGCTGGTGCTACGACATCCAGACGTCTAAGGAAGACTCGAAGAATAAGGAATTAAGAACTCAACACAAAACACACTCTCAACCTGAAGCTTCATGATGGGAAACTTTGTAATGTTCTTATTAAAGGCATACACACGTACACGTGTAATTATTCCAAACATTATCCTAGATCATGAAATTAGAGATTTCCGTATTTGAAGACATGAGTTAACTATGTGCCGGTGCTATGACATCAAAATGGATAAGGAAGACTTAAAACACTCTAAAGTCTAAACTGGAACCTCCGCTTCATCAGGCGAAGCTATGTCATGATTTTATCATAACTCATAAGGCATACACGAGTAATTAATTCTAGATGGTGACCCTAGATAGTGAGACCTCAATCCTAGTAAGCATATCAGGCTCAAGCTATAACCAATACCCATCAGTAAGCTACTTCCACATTAAGGCAACAAGCTAAACCTAATCAAGCCAACGTTTGAGCTCACAATTGTCATTTCCTTTCCTTAAAAAAAAATTGATATATTGAAAATGCAATTCCAAGACTTTAATTGACAAATATGTCAAACAAGAAAATTTAGGCTTCTCGTTTTTTACAACGATGGACACAAAACTACTAAACTAGAATTGGACACAGTAGCTAAAAATAAATGAGATCGGGAGATAAGATACCTTATTATCCTCTCTTAAAAATAAATTTTAAAAAGGATACCCTACTATCCTCTATCTTCCTTTCTCACACTTTCATCATAGGTGTTCACAAGATGGAGAACAATAAAATAAAATAACAAAACATAAAAAGTACGGCTGTTATCTAAGCAAGAATAAATAAAAGAAAAGTGCAGGAAACAATTTAAGATCACTTGCTTTCAAGATATGTTCACAGTGAGGAAGAGATAGTACCAAATGTATCTGTACCAAGTAAAGATGAACACTGAACCTTAAGCGCCATGCAGAGACATAATGATGTACTCAGATTGAAGAGCTTGGACTACATGGCATGATGTTGAATGGTTGAAGTACAAATGAACATCAGCTTGCCCCCACATTTTTTACTGAAAACATAGCAAAACATCTCAACTCTTCCTATGCATGATAAACAGCATCAGCAGACAAAAGACAAAACTGTAAATTCAACTCTAAAGAAAGATCTCAATACTGATCATATGGTGACGTAACTGCCGAACCCATCAGTTAGCAACTCAACACTATGGCAGGATTAAACTTATCACAAGCAACATTTAGCAATTGCCATTACCACTTTCTTTTATCCAAATAATTGAACTTATAAACAAGAACAAAAGGTAAAAGACTTCAAAAGGATGGGTATAAGACTTCTACAGAATATGATAGTAACTTTATGACAAATAATATAGATGATAATACTTTGACTTCTGGTCTAGTGATATGACAACAAACATGAAACTGCCATCAGATAACAGCAGCTGTAACCTATAAGTAAATGAGATATCTTAATTCCCTTTTTTCCTTCCATTTTTTCTATTCATTCTTCTCTATAGGGTCATAATGAAGGTAGATTTGTTATCAAAATATCTTCTTAAAAAAAATAAACAAGAGAAATTAAATGTAAGATAGCCTAGTGTTGTTATACAGGGCAACACGTGGTTGAGTCCAGCGATTTCAATTCACAAACTCCTTTCTGAATCAAGTGTAGCAGTAGTACCATGCCAAATAGTAGACTCTTCGAAAGATATCCTTTCTCACCTTAAGGTGGCCAAATTATAAAAGATATCTGAGCAATACTGTAGTACTGTACTCCCCATTTGTTGCACCAAATAGATGAACACTGAACCTAAACTCCATCTAGTAACATAATCATGTGCTCAATTTAACAGAGATCCACCCCATCACCACTTCTGCAATGATAAAGAGCTTCTACAACAGTCATGGTTTCATGCTAAACAAGTATAAAGAAAATTTTGTCATCGAGCTAGATAACTGATAGCCACTTATACTACTAGATTAAGTAATAAATAATGTAATTATAAATAAATAAATAAATTAATTAATTAAAAAAAATCCTGCACAGTGAGGTGAAGATATGGGGATAATAACTTGAACGCTATGCCTTCAATATATTTCTTCCATGGGCACTGTTACACCATCAAGTCCATAAGCAACCAGAAGATTATATTGCCTAGTTAAAGCTGAAACCCTCATTTAACAAGAGGATGTAAAGAAACGAACAAGAAAGTAGAATAAGGACAGAACTATAATTTTCAACTCTCAAAGCATTCAAAACTGGTACTGGTAGCAACTGGGCTCAAACTATTCCAAATTTCCATCAGTAAGCTATTTCCGCATTAAGGTAAAAAAATTATAGAACCTAATCCAAGCAACATTACTACTTTAGAACTAACCAATGTCATTACCTTTTCTTCATCAAATTGATATTTGAACAAGCAATAGTGAATATCAAAGACTTCAATACTTGATATCAAGATTTGTAGACAAGAAAATTTATTTCCTTCTTTTTTTACGACAACGAACATGAAATAAACAAGTTCTAGAATTGTTTTCGGTAGCCAAAAATAAATGAGATCAGGAAGTAATAACATCAATTAGATACCATATCTCCCTCTATCTTCACTTCTCAGTCTATTCATAGATTTTTTTTTCATGTATTTGCGAGATAGGAAAAAAACAGAGAGAGAAAAGGTATAAATATTACCTGGACATTTGAGGAAACGTTCATATGTGAAGTGAGGAAGAGACAGTGTTAATTGAATTAAACTTTGCAAGATCATTTCTCATCCAAGTGTATTTGTACCATGTCAAGATGAGCATTGAACCTAAATCCCATTCCATGACATAATAATGTGCTCAGAATTGAATAGCTTGGACATGCCATGACGTTGAAATGCACTTGAACATCTGCTTTCCCCCACGCATTAAAATGAAAGAATAGAAAACATATCAACTCCTACACATGATAAACAGCATCTGCAGGCAGTCATGATAAATAGAATTGCATAAAATTAGTCGCCCAAATAGGCAATTCAAACTATCTTATTATTGAGTGATTAATTGAGTAAGTTAAAACATACTAGCATGCACTTTGAGTGAAGATATCACTTGTCAGCATGTACATTTAGATAAATCATAATCATGAAAACAAAGAAGTGAATGCAAATAGGAGAATCACCTAAAAGATAACCTCTTCCTTGGATAGAAAGCTAACAAATTTTGTAGTAGGCTACTCTAAAGTAGTAACTATGAAGTAGAGACACTCTAAACTACTTTAAACAGATTCAAGGATGACTTCTTCCACATAGACAATAAAATAAAGTATAATAATGATCATGATACACATTAGAAACCACTAGAGTTGCAGGGAAACATTTAAATGAGATGGAATGTAACCTATGCAACAATGAACAAATTTATACAAAAGTTAATAATTTGAAACTTTATGGCAGCTATACTTATACCCTATGTTACTTGGACTCTACCAACAAAGTGTTGGCTCACTAACTCAAATTCTGCTGTTCAAATCCTACTAAGGAGGGTACTTGGGGTAGGGATTCCCTTACCCTCCCCTCTACTCCCAAGCCTGCAAATACTAGACCAAAAAAATTGTGAGGGTTGGACAGGGTCCTCCTTACCATTTAAAAAAGAAATGTTACTTGGACTCTTCATTTCAACTCAAGTATCTTTGTTAGATTTTCAACACTCCGGCAAGGGTATGGACATTTGAACACTTTATTTTGTGACTCCGGCAAGGGTATGGACATTTGAACACTTTAGTTTGGGCTAAAATCATATATAGACACTTGTCATACCCTAGTTAAGGACTTGGGGTAACATAAGCTATACCTTCATAACCAAGGTGCTCATAATTTAGAATGTTACCAGAAAAATACAGGACTTACCATCAAGTCATGGAGCCAGAGTACACCAAATCAATTGTCTTGCTATGCTCTGAGAATGCATGTTAGCCAACCCAAAATCATTTGGGACTAAGGCTTCCTTATTGTAGTTGTGGTGGTTGTTGTTGTTGTGGTTGTTGTTGTTGTTGTTGTTGTTGGAGGTAGGGTACGCCATCAAGTCCACAAATGATAGTCATTAAATATCCTAGGTAAGCTGAAACCTCTAAAAGTCAAATGTGTATAGGTTTGAATAAACATAAAATCGGACAAAAGAAGGCAGAACTTTTAACCCTCAAGCCATCATGAGAGACCTCAATATTAATAATTCAGTGACATTGTGGGTTGAATGTGTTTTAAATTTCCATCATTTAGCTACTCTGTCAGCATAGCAAGAAATAAAACCTTAACCGAGAAACATTACGATTGAAGAATAGGCCCTCATTGAAGCTAGCAGCTAGGTATATTCCTCACTTTAAGCTGTTCAATAAGGATGGCCACATAATTCAGAACATATCTAAGAAGAATTTACCATCTGTTGCTCCAAAAAGATGAACTCTGAGCCTATACCCATCCATTAACATAATAATGTGCTCAAATTAAAGGGAGACCGCCTATCAGGCCTAGAACTCATTACCAATAAAATAAATCTCCTTAATGCCACTAAACTTTAAGCTAGAGTGACTAACCTGGGCTACAAATTGACAATGAACATGTACAACAAACAAATAGCCCCCACATTTCTGATTGAAAATATATCAAGCACCAGCACAACTTCAGCTATGCATGATGCCAATAAATTAATACTCCTCGGAAAATTTAGTCACCTGAATAGCCACATTATCCTTCTAGATTTAATATTTAATAACATGCACTTTTCGATGAAACATTATTATCAACATACTGTAATGCAAGAAAATAGGAGAATCGTATACACTCTAATATGGAACAAAATGACATAAATGAACTTAATAATAAAAAAGATACATCCACGGACTAATATAACATTTTTAAATATAAATGCAGCCATACCAGACTACCAGAGGATAAATCAATGCCACAGAATACAAAGCTCTGATTTCTTTACGTCTAACATCCACTCAAACAAGTCTGACATCATGTAGAGACTTTAGTACAGTTGTTTTTAACTCCAGAATCCTCCATACAATCTAAACAGAACATTTATGTTAAGCAAAAATAGTATTCCGTAAATTATACAATCAATTGTTAGAACAAAACCAATTGTCCAAATCAATGCAAAATTTAACTCACAAGATAGTTAATACATCATTTTTAAAATAGGAAGAGTATACACACACCGGTAATAACGAACAAAATCAACAGTAAGAAGAATGATGTCAACACAAAATTTATTTCATTGCCCTCAAAATGTAGCAATACTAAGCTATACTAAGCAATCAAGTTTTGACCGAACCCACTTGACAATGATACAGAGAAGATGATCCAACATAACATTCAAATTATAGCCCATCAGACAACCATAAACAACTTAGAACACAAAACAACATTCATAGCTCCCCAGCTACTCCACATAACAGTTGAAGTTGTAAACAAATAGTCAGATAGAAGGTGACTTTGCTCAAATTCTTTCACCGAGATCTCTACAAAAAGGCAAATATACAGTCAAGAGCCCAGGCGCCCAGCCCTTATTTGGGGGGTGTCTCTCTTTGTTTGCCATCAATTGTCAGCAAGCCTTTTACACTATTATTTAACATTAAGTACAGACTATACAGTAGATTAACAAGCTGCACAAAGTAAAAATAATAATTTCAGCATAATACTTAGATTTACTACACAAGGAAATCATCAAACAAGCTACACAGTGCTGTAAATCTTATGCTGTTCGTATGTTGAAAGCCGCCACTAAGTAAGGCTTTCCCTTGCCGATATATAGATATTCTAAAAAATCCATAGCAGATATGAGCAGGATGAACAACAAGATTGTGTATAGAATTGTTTAGTAAGAATGTAATGGAACCATGATATATTAGCAACAAGTCCATGATTTATCAGGAACTCAATTGAAGAATTGTTACAATTTATCATTTTCCTAGTATCTTAGCTATGAAAATGGCTAATTTAAAAACCAAATATAAAAAAAAAGGAAAAAAATTTACAATGGCATACAATAATGAAAATAATTGCATTTAATGCAAGTAAATAAACCAGAGCCAGAATATAAAATTCATAATCATTCATAGACATCGGATCTTATACAGTATCTTGCCCTCCTTCAGTGACGATTTTTCTTCATAGGGATTTCTGCAGCTCAAAAATGCTTTAGTTGCTGAAGGATTTAAGCCTAATTTAAAAAAGGAGCCGCACTTTCCACAAGTCCACTTTCACTTGAAAATCTAGCAATCAGTCTAAGCGACAAATAAAAAACTAAGTGTGCACATGAATTAAGCAAACATGCATAATGTAACTTTAATACCTTATTCAGTACAAGGAAAGCTATGATGGGGTGAAAGGCACATGTCAGCACATTATTATATTAAATGGATTATTAAATCTTTCCAGAACTGATAGATCGAACCAAAATTACAATTACCATAAAAGATGCACCGTGCCTATTCATTTAATGAATGATGCAAAGGAAGACCTTCATTATAAAAGCTGGAAAGCTATGTACCTTGTATTGGCCAACCAAGTTATACTAACATGTAACATGGAAGGGCTTTTCTCACAATTCCTTAGAGCTTAGTGCTGAATATACATGGCTCACAACACTTACCCACGACTCACATCATCTTTGCGTCAGTGATCAATTCACTCTCTTTGTCTCCTTGAAACAAAAACCTAACAATCTAACAGATGTACGCGTAATTGAATGCAATGGTTTAAAATCCTTATGTATTAAATCTTATAATTCTTTATAATGACAGGATATAACAAATCTCAACTAATTTCATTCAGGTCTACTTAAACCCCAACCTAAAAATAACACCTTTTTATAACAAATTTCAATCCATTGCATTTCCTTACTCGATTTTCATTTCTTATCAGATTCTTATTCACAAAAGGCTATAATTAATTGCTACCCATTAACACATTCGAGACACTTAAACCCAAAAAATTCCACAATTTCTATTATACAAACGCGTGTACGTAGCTCACACCCAATACTTTTTTTTTTCTCATTTAGATAGCTCCAATCAAGCAAATCAGACAAATGGGTAGCTACAATTCTACAAATAAGCCAGAAAAAACCGCCTCAAGTGTACCATCTACATTAAACGATAAACCCACCAACAAAAACCCAATTAATACTACCATAAAACCCGATTAAAACCCAATTTTCAAAAAATAGTCATTCCTTAAAATTTGATAAAAATTAATCATCAAACTTTGAAGAAAAAAAAAAAATTGAAGGAATTCCAAAAAAAATTAAAGACAAAGAGAGAATTATTGGGATCACTGCACGCAAAAATGATATTAGTCAACTGGGTAAGACTTTGTGAAGCCACCAACACCTAATTTCATCTCTCTCTCATGAATTTCTTGCATTTGAGTGATTTTGAGTGTCCCAAACAACAAGAAGAGATTCATATAAATAGCCCTTGAAATTAAACTACAAAATCAGAACTGATATCAAATCAATTGAATCTTGAATGATATCAAATCAAAACATACCTAAGAAGTTTGATTTGCAGAATACTAAAGATTGTTGACCTTGAACTTTGCTGGAAAAATCAGAGGGGATTTGATTGGCTTTGATTTGTGCTTGATTTTTATTGAGTAGTGGATTTCTTAGTTGGGATGGTTGTTGGGCTAGTAGATTAGAATCACAATGCCGAATATTAAATGTGAACAACCGCTATTGGGATGACATCAGATCTATTATAATTTTACTTATTTTTTTTTTTTTACATAATGGAAATTATGGTTTATGAAGTAAGGGTGTGTTCTTTTAAGATTATTTTCACTTGAGTTCAGCTCAATTCAATCAATCAGAATAGACCCTAATGATTTAATACGGAACACATTTTCAAATCTTAGTGACCACACGATGTCGCCTGTGTAACTTAGTTATGGTTGTGTGGTCAGAGCTATTTGTTCGGTCAAGGATACTCGGTCGGTACTTTGGTGTGTGTCAACTTACCGTATAATGTGGCTAGCCACACCAAAAAAAGAAAAATGTTACCGCTTTTAATTTTATTAGGGCAGCCAACGCGGAATGGCTAGCCTTTGCAACTTAATTTTACTTGTCTTGTGTTTGCACTTCACATGGAGGAATAAAAGACCGGCAAAGGAATATACTACCTTTGGTTCAATTTACTCGCAACAAAATAATATTTTATGTCTCACAAATAATACCCCTTTGTTGCGAGTACATTGAACCGGAGGTAGTATTTCTATTGCTCAGGCATTGTTTGTTTGTAATCGTGTTGAGTTGAATGTTATGTGTGAAATATCTCGTATATTGAAAAAAATCTTTATTTTACTATTTGTATATGGTGATTCTGTTAATTGAAATACTATGTAGAGTCACTGTAGAATATAATTCTTAGGTTTTTCAATGATAATGCAGAAAAGGAACAAATGTTAGAATTGTTGTTTGTTTATTTTCGCAGTGTTGATATTAGTATTACTTAATTGTGGTGGTACAATACGAAATAGAGAAAGAATCATCAATGATGAAACCGAAACGACCAATTCCTAATCCACCACAGAGGCTAACAATATTAAACAACTGCTATATATTGGTATTGCCATTTATTTTATTTTTTTGCCATAATTTGATTTGGGAATTTTGGGAAGGTGGTGAACAAAGATGTGGAATTTAGTACTTGGAAATGGCAATGATAGTGTGGAGAGAAGAAGTTAAAAGCTTTAAAGAGATGGAGCCATGGAGAGGAGGAGAGAAAGCTCAAATGTGTAAGGAAATATAGACGGGTAAGAACAATTTGAAATTGGACTGTTGGAGTACAAAATTACAAATAAGGGTACAGAGGTAAAATACATTTTGAAGGGTAAATAGGGGTACAAAGGTAAAATAACATTTTGAAGGGTATAAAAGTCCGTGCACTATTTATAAGAACAACTTTCTACTTTTTATAAGGTAGGGATAGATTATAATTTTATGTTGTAGTTAAGACTTATCTTTTTTGTTATCAATATCTTTAATCTTAATCTATCTATCTATAGTATATATTAAAAGGTGTTCCTAAATAAGCATAAGACACGTGGGACTCTCCTCAATTAATCGAGTCTTTTCATTCACGTGATTAAAAATATGGATTGTACAAGGTATGAATCACCCACAACCTTATGTTTAAAAATTAAAGTGTTAGCAACTAAGCTATGATCATATTGCATGTCATAATAAGGATTTCAAACATGGAATTATACGATAACTCGGGGTATCATCCAAGTTTAAAAACTAGATTTATTTATTTATTATTATTATTTTTAACATTGTAAGGTCAACCAGGCCCAGGCCCCGATCAAAGGCTCGAGTCACAAGATTGAAACCTAGTTGGCAATGCCATAGAGGGGGTATGGGTGAGATTTGTTGCTGATGAGGATCGAACCTCGTATCTTGAGGGATGTGAGACGACCTCCCCTAGGTCATTACACCAAGAGGTCTCCCTCCCTCATTAAAAATTTATAATTGAAAGTAATCTTACGATTTATATATGATATTATAAAACTACACATTTATATTAATATTATTAAAACTCAAAGGGACAACATACTGTTGGAAAAATGATGTTGTAACCATGAAAATAATTAAGGAATTAGGGCAAAAATAGAATACTCAATTATAGATCTCATATAAAAATAGATGTGATGTGTTTTATTGCTGCCCTAGAAGCGTATTTCACCGCCACTGGTATGAGGCTCTGAGTGACGATTGCTTCCCAAGGGTAACACATCTACCTTCCAATTCCATACCCCGATTGGAAGGTTGGAATTACTTCAAGAACTCTTTAGATCTCTTTGGAAATGACTTTGTGTTTAGGGTTTCACAATACTCTGTGTATTTTTTGTCTCCCATGTATAAATTATAGCTTAAGGGTATTTAGAATTTATGAAAAAAAAATCAAAAATACGGACGTGCACTTATACAATGTAATTTTATGTTGTAGTTAAAACTTATTTATTATTAGTTCAAAAATCAGAGGTGTTACACTAGTTTTCACCGACAAATTTTTACACCACAAATATCAAGCCTATAGTTGGACGGATGAGCACTTTAAAACTCAACTAGGCTTTGGAATTTCTAGTTTTGTATTATCTTCGCTCTTTTATATTCTATTCATTTCATTTATTTAATTATTTCATATATTTTATAAGTATTGATATGTCCATTTTATATACTATATTACCCCTGTCCCTTGGTCATATTTGGTAGTGTTTTTGGCTCTTTAGAGCTACTTTTATTACTAATTTGTGTTTTCTAGAATTTTCGTAGTTTTGGTTGAGTTTTATAGGGAATTGTACTTTTGGAGCATTTTTCCGGAATTTATTAGAGCAACTATGATCATTGGAGGGGCACGACCATCTTTCAGAGGCCAAGGCCGGTTAGAGTCATCAAACCGGTGATCAAAGGCTCGACATATGTGATACCGGGGCATTTGGATCAAGTGTTCAAGACCCGAAGAGGAAATCCGGATTGGGCCGAAGAATCGGAGACCGATCGAGAAGTCCAAGATAGCCCAAGGTCATCGCCCGGTGCAAAGGGACTCCGCCCGAAGGCGCGCCCGGCCGAGCGGGGTGGAATATATTGCAGAAATCTTCGCCCGATCTCGTGCCCGACCGGGCGCGAGTGATGCACTTGATGGAAAAAAGGCGGGCCGATCGGGCGCGTGTTTTGGAGAGCTTGTTTACAGCAATTTTTACTTAGTATCTAATTAGGATTTTATGAGCTTAGTATAAATACATTTTAAGTCGTTTTGATACGACTATTCTTTTCTCTTAGACTTTCTCTCTCCACTTAGTTTTATTTTCTCTCTCTATAACTCTATACTTTGTTCTTGATTCAACTCATTATTTACGTTAATTTTGGTAACGATTTCTTCTTTATTAATTTCAACAATTGTGTTTCTTTTATTCATCATGTTTTCTTTAATTGCTATGTTTAGTTTAGATTTAATTATGTGTGAGTAGTTCTCTTTCTAGGGTTTGTGGGGATCCATAAATAATATGAAGGGGTATTTTATTGTTGTTGATTATCAATGCTTGATTAATTTCCTATTGATTGATTTAATGCTATGCAACTAGATTTGTGCAGATTTTTTATGTATGAGTTTAGCAATATTAATTCGAGATTCGAGAGATGAGAGAATTGATGTTTAGGCTTAGTTTCAATAGGCGTGTTAATTTATAAATGATTAAGTCGAGATTCGAGAGATGATATTTAATATCGGTAGATTAATTATGTGATTGTAATACGTAGAGAAAGCCCTTTATGATCTGGTTTATTGATGCATTGATGATCGATTTTCATGTTTTACCCTAGAATATTATTTATTGGTGAACCTATGCCCTAAGTCCTTTATTCATTGATTTTTCTTTACCCTTAATCTTCATAGTTTAGTTTCCCTTCGATAATAATAATTTGTTACTTAATAATTTAGATTGCTTTAATTAATCAGGAATAGAAAGAACAATTTTCCTGTGGATTCGACCCTACTTCCCTATCTGCATTAGTTAGAGGATTTAGGAATTACTTTTGATTAGGTTATACGACTTAAGCCAGTCAAGTATTCATAAAATTAATCGCCAAAGTCAGTTGGTATTACAAAAATTAAGGCCTAAAACTCTAAAATGACCAAAGCTTTCGCGAACTTGTGAGCTATTCTACTTGACTTGAAACTTTTACAAGAATGAGTCAAGACATAATCAAGCACGATTTTAAAGTTTATGAGTCGAGCACTTTTGACCCTCGATCAACTCACTCAATTAGTACCCATGTTAAATATCAAATATGAATCACGTTAACATTAAACAACAATTTCAAAAGAAAAATAATGTTATCATATATGCTATATTTTTTTTGAAGACATCATATACACTATATAGTCCTAACATGCATAACCAAATACCAAGCTAACCTTGGTCTAGTGATAAGATTGTCACCTTCTAATCTTGAGGTTGAGGACTAGTGACACTTTGAGAGTGAGAATCCTTTACCCTTCCCCCTCACTCTCACCCCGCAAATATTGGAGAAAAAAAACCGTAAGAATTGAGGTCAATTAATATGAACATACTTGATGTAGTAATCGATAAACCCGCTCCCAACTCAACATGACCAAATGACCATTAGCAAGTGTAGCAAACTAGCAACGCCTAAATCAAAGAACTTGATATTCCAATACAAAATTCATCTTTCAAAAATCTCTTCTTCGCAAAACCCTTACACTTCTTCTCCCGCTCTCTCTCTCTCCTCCATTCTTTCCTCCTCCCAAATGTTCGATCCCAGAAAACTCTCAACCAAATCTCACCCCCAAATTCCATCATTCTAAAACCCTAATTTCCAATAATTTCCGATTTTGCAAGCATCAATCATGCCGTCATTCCTCTCCGACGACGAATTCGAGCGATTCAAAGCCTCCGGCGACGCTTCTGCGGTGGCGGAGAAGGCGGATTCCTACATTCGCGACCTCTACGCCAACCTCGAGACCGTCAAAGCCGAAGCCGATGCCGCCTCCATTACTGCCGAGCAGACTTGCTCGCTCCTTGAGCACAAATACCTTTCACTGTCGTCCGAGTTCTCTGCACTCGAAACTCGCTATTCGGAGCTTGATTCTAATTTGCTGCAACGAGTTTCGGAGCTTGCTCAAGTTCAGTCTAATAAACATCAGCTTCATCTTAAATTCGTAAGTTAAACACACCTTTTTTTTTGTTCTTGTTGTTGTAATTAGTTGTAATTTATGTTGTGATATTTGGATTTAATGTTGTTTCTGAATTTATTGCTATTATTATGCGATTTTGTGTTGATTTTTTCGCTAATTAGGGTTTGGATTATGGTTACAGCTGAGAGAAATTGAAGTTGGATTTCTTTTTAGTAATTTTAGTATTGATAATCGTGGAAAATAGCAAGCATGTTTAGTAAAAATGTAGACATAAATAAGGGTTAGTTAGTAGAGGCAGCTGAAATTCGAAGGCGATTCATTTTGATTCGATAGCATACTAGATAACTCGGTATATCGATGATGTAGGAAGTGAGTCGATTTTCTTAAATTTTGCAAGTACTTCGTATGGTTTATACTTGTTCTACTATGTATATTGTTTATGCTCTTCTTGATCATGTGATTGCATAGAACTCAATTTCCAATTTCCTCCTTTGACATGGGTATATGTAAGTATATACATTTTGTATTTCGCTAAGTGTAATTTGAAATGAAGTAATGGGAGAGTTGGTTAAATGGCAATGCAAAAATTGTGCTGTTGCCATTGCTGCTGATTTAGGACATTTCTGATTTCGCTTGATTGTTTCTTGTCTTAGATCGAAAAAGATGGAGAGATTGAAAGGCTATCAATAGAGGTGAAGGAGCTGCAAAATTCAAAGAGGCAAGTAGTGGAATTAGTAGGAGTGAGGGATGAAGAGATCAGTGAGAAAAAGGCTACTATCAAGAGTTATCATGACAAGATTACAAGCTTGACAGAACGTTCTTCCCAGAGGGAAGCTAAGTTGAGTGAGCTTGAGGCAGAGTTGATGCGCTGTAAGGCTAACTGTGACAAACTATCGCGAGAGAAGGAGCTTATTGAAAAGCACAACACTTGGCTTAATGAGGAATTGACAGCAAAAGTTGATAGTTTGCTGGAGCAGCGTAGGAAATGTGCAGACATGGAGGCAGATTATTCGATGAAATTAGCTGATATGGAAAAGCAGTACAACGAATGCTCTAGTTCTTTGAGTAGGCATAAGGAGATGGTCAGAGAGCTTGAATCAAAGGTAGAAAATTTGCATCGAGAATTATGTTCAGCCCGAGATGATGCTTCTGCTTCCGAGCAACAATATGCAGCAGAAATTTCAACAGTTTCCAAACTTGCTGATCTGTACAAGGAAAGTTCTGAGGAGTGGTCCAAAAAGGCTGGAGAGTTGGAGGGTGTGATAAAGGCTTTGGAAACACATTTAAGTCAAGTTGAAAGTGATTACAAAGACAAGCTTGAGAAGGAAACTGCTGCTAGGAAGGAGGTGGAAAAGGTGTCTGCAGAGTTGAAGGAGAAACTTGAAAAATGTGAAGCCGAACTTGAATCAAGTAGAAGAGAGAACGAGCTGGATAATCTCCCTTTGAGTAGCTTTACCACCGAACGGTTGACATATCCTTCCAACACAAATGATTTTACTGGAGATAATCTAGCAATTGTACCTCATGTCCCAGCAGGTATCACTCAATCATGTTGTTTATTCTATATTGAGATGAATTTTTCCATTTGGTACCATCAGCAGCTGAATTGGTCTTAAGTCATTATATGTGACTCTTTTTTGTTTGCATATGAACTTCATCAATATTCATCTTGTTTGATCTTGGCTATGTTTGGCAACATTTTTCGCCACCTTAAATGATAAGGTGATGAAAACTTAAGGCATCTTAAATGATTAAAATTTTTTTGGCAAGCACCTTAAGTAAATATTAAGGTGATAAAATGGACTTAGGGCATGTTCGGCATTAGCTTTTGAGTAGCTTTTAGTGGTTTGACCAATTCAAACCACTACTTAACAAAAAATGTGAGTGTTTGACAAAGGTAGTGGTTAGGGTAGCTTTTAGTGGTGGAGGTAGCTTTTATGAAAAGTTATAATGATTAGCTTTTGAAATTAGAGATAGCTGTTGAAAATTTAATCTATAGTTTTAAAAATAAAATATTAATTTTTATATGTAACAACTAGTCAACCGCTACTTTACCGAACACTTATATCTAAATTATTTATCTTCACAGCTAACAGCGTTGACAGCTAACAACTACCTACACCCTATATTTTGCCGAACACGCCCTTAAATTGAGATGTTACCTTGAGTACCATCTCAAAAAAAAAAAAAAAATAAGGGAAAAATAGGTGCTGAAATGTTCTTAAATTCGAAAAATATCTTTAGAAAGTTTAAGCTACGATAAAAACTGATGTAATTAACTATCTTATCACTTTCACTTAGCTTATTTGTTTCAAGTCTCTTTTCAGGTATTGTTTCAGACATAGCCTAAACTTATTTAACATACTGAACTATTTTGTACATGACTTAGTTGGAATTAGTCAAAGTTAGTCAAGCACGACGGGGCTTATTGGTTTTCATGAATACTACAAGAATGACTGGTCTTAATTGCAAAAGATCATCACCATGAGTCGCTCACATAGACCTGATGGCATCTTCATTTGTCCCTCATGTGACTCTTCCATTTCTGTCTACTGAGATGTGATCTTGGACACCAATAATTTCATGTCATTTGCTCCCCTTGGCCCTTCCATCTTGGTCATCCTTGGTTTCTACTAATATTTCCATTCTCCCAACACTATTATTTGGGCTGACATCCCATGATTCCCATCTCCTGATGTTGGCATAGTTATGCCCTAGCCACCTCAATCAATTCTTCACCTTATCATCGACGTTTCATTTTGACTCTTGTGAGAATCTGTCATTGCAGACTCTCTCTCTTGTCTTAACCATAAATATGCCTCAACATGCATAGCGTAGTGTACTAGTGTTGCATCATTCAACCATCAACTATCTTTTTTATTTTTTGTTAAAACTTAAAAGTGAGGAGTATAGAAGAGGCATCATATATATATATATATATATATATATATATATATATATATATATATATATATATATATATAATATATATATATATATATATATATATATATATAATATATATATATATATATATATATATATATATGTTCCAATTATGGCCTCTTAGATAGCCGGAAATAAATTGCGGTAATGGGAATGAATTTTAAGTGTAATATAATATGGAAAAAGCCTGTTATTATCCATTGGAACCCAATCTCATCCCCAAGCATATGTTTTCTGTATGTTTTTCCATTACCATCCGTTACCACTTGAAGGTGTTATTAGGTGGGAATGGGATTTAGGAAGAAAAATGTTATGGACTAAGCCCGATTGATTGTAAATGACACTCACAAGTAATAAGAAGGCAGAAAGCTTGATGATTTTCAATTGACAGAATTCGAATTACAAGGGATAAACATAACTTGAGGTGATGACTCTCTAAGTAGCTTTAGGCCACCACTCTCTCATGTGTTTACTCTCAAATTTCTGGATGCCCTCCCATAATACAAAACATACTACATATACTAGAATGGTCAAAGTGACCTTAGAGCCTAACATGTGATACTAGACTAAACTAGAAAAACATAAACAAGCACAAAGAAACTAGCTTTGCTTTCTTTCCTTCCTTCATTCTTAATTAGATTTGTCCTCTACTCAATTAGAATTATCTTGAGGTAGAGGAGTGTTCCCTGCTGCTGCTCCTTCTTGACCTTGGTGGACTTTCCTTCTTCGTGTATAGACCTTGATAGGTGATTCCATCACAAAAAATAAACAATATGGGACTCATCTTGAATGATCATGGGAATGAACATTGATTTACTTTCCAAATTTACATACAAATTCATTGTCATTACCATTGTTTATGACCAACGCACCGTCAAGTTAATGCGATGAGTATTTGTGGGTGTGGTTTGTTAGTTCATTTGCATCCATTTGGGTTATTTGGTTAATGTCTCCAAACTTCTTTTAATATTCTGTTAGCATGGAGCAAGTTTGAATGAATTACAGTGTGGGCACTGAAACTAGTATTTCAAAGGAAAGTTATATCAAATTTAATTTATTGTATTCTTAATGTGCATTTGCAGTTTACTTAATTATTGTTCATTGTGTATTTATTGGGTGAAGAATGATCATTTCTGTTTGTCAAGGTATGCTCAATTTTGCTACCAGGTCTCCAATTTACTTGAATGTGCACATTGTGTATTTCTTGGTGAATAATTATCATTTCTTTTTGTCATGGTATGTTCCATATTGCTGCTGAGTCTCTTGTGTACTGATTATAATGTTTGGTTAAAAGGTGTCTCAGGAACAGCTCTAGCAGCGTCCCTACTCCGGGAAGGTTGGAGTTTAGCTAAGATGTACACTAAATATCAGGAAGCTGCAGATGCATTGCGACATGAGCAGTTAGGCAGAAAGCAAACTCAAGCTATTTTGGAGCGGGTTCTTCTTGAAATAGAGGAGAAGGCTTCTGTCATCTTGGATGAACGAGCAGAACATGATAGGATGGCTGAAGCTTATGCTGTGATGAATCAGAAGCTGCAACAATCTCTTTCAGAGCAATCCAATTTGGATAAAGTTATCCGTGAATTGAAGGCAGAAGTAAAAAAGCATGAGCGTGAGTATAAATATGCACAGAAGGAGATTAGGGATCTTCAGACTCAGGTTACCATCCTTTTAAAAGAATGCCGTGATGTTCAACTGCGTTGTGGACTTGATAGCCATGAGTACCTGAATGATGATATTGCCTGTCCTTTGTCTGACATTGACGATGAATCTGGCACTCAGAAGGTTATTTCTGAGCACTTGCTCTCTATTAAGGATATTAAGGGCTTGGTTGAACAAAATGCCAAGCTTCGCAGCTTAGTACGAAGTCTATCTGATGATATTGAGAATAAAGAAATGCAGCTAAAGGAACAATATGAGGAGGAGCTTCAGAAGCACAAGGAGGAAGCAGCTTCTAAAGTTGCTGCAGTTCTGGAAAGAGCTGAAGAGCAAAGACAAATGATTGACTCACTTCACTCGTCTGTGGCTATGTACAGGAGATTGTATGAGGAAGAGTATAGACTCCGCTCTTCTTCCCAACCTGTATCTATTGAACCACCTCCTTCAGATGGCAGGAAGGACTTCATGCTGCTTCTAGAAGGCTCCCAGGAAGCCACAAAGAAGGTTCAAGAGCAGGCCAGTGAACGTCTGCGATGCCTTGAAGATGAATTAGCTAATCGGAAAGCTGAAATCATAACCTTGCGTTCTGAGAGAGATAAGTTTGCCTTAGGAGAAAATTTTGCCCAAGAGAAACTTGAGAGGTTCATGAAAGAATTTGATAATCAAAGGCAGGAAATGAATGGAGTTTTATCACGGAATGTCGAGTTCTCTCAGCTCATAGTTGACTACCAAAAGAAGCTGCGTGAAGCTGCTGAATCTGTGAACACAGCTGAGGAGCTCTCGCGGAAATTGAACATGGAACTTTCTGTTCTAAAGCATGAAAAGGAACTGCTTTTGAACTCTGAAAAAAGAGCTCAGGATGAAGTTCAAGATTTGTCTAAGAGGGTGTATAGACTCCAAGCTACTTTGGATACCATACAAAGTACAGAGCAAGCTCATGAGGAAGCCAGAGTTGAAGAGAGGCGGAAGCAGGAAGAATACATAAAAAAGATTGAAAGAGAATGGGCTGAGGCCAAGAAGGAGCTTCAGGAGGAAAAAATCAAAGTCCAGACTCTTTCACTGGATCATGATCACACTATTAAAGATGGCAGGAGACAAATTGAAAATTTGGGTAAAGAATTAGCCGCAGCATTGCAAGCTGTTACAGCTGCTGAGGCCAGGGCTGCTGTGGCTGAGGCACGATGTGCTGATCTTGAAAGAAATTTGAAATCCTCTGAATATAAGGTTGCTGAGCAAGACGGTGGGTTGAAACCTTCGTCATCTGCAGCAACTGAGAGCTTAGGGGATGTAGGGTTCAGGGAAGAAATTGAACGGTTAAAAGCAGAAGTTCAAGCCAGCAAAGACCACATGCTTCAGTATAAGAGCATTGCAGAAGTGAATGATGCTGCGTTGAAACAGATGGAAGGTGCTCATGATAACTTCAGAATTGAGACTGAACAAATGAAGAAGACTCTTGAAGCAGAAATTCAGTCACTCAGAGATCGGGTTCATGAACTTGAAAATGAATCTAGTTTGAAGTCTGAAGAAGTGGCCTCTGTAGCTGCTCAGAAAGATGAAGCTCTTGCATCTGCTTTTGCAGAAATTAACTGCTTGAAGGAAGAAACTTTAAATAAAGTTTCTCAGCTTGAGGCTCTGGAAGTCCATGTTACTGGTTTGAAAAATGATCTGGAGAGGGAGCATCAACGAGCACTTGCAGCTCAAGCTAATTATGAAAGACAGGTTATGTTACAATCTGAAACTATACAGGAGCTGACAAAGACCTCACAAGCTTTGGCTTCACTTCAGGAGGAAGCATCCGAACTTCGAAAAACTGTTGCTGCTTACAAATCTGAGAATGACGAGCTCAAGTCAAAGTGGGATTTGGAGAAGTCAGAGATGGAGAAGTCAAGGAGTGAAGTTGCAAAGAAATATGATGAGCTTAATGATCAAAATAAAGTCCTGCACTGTCAACTTGAGGCAATGCACATGAAATTAGCTGGGAAAGACGCCGGTGGAGTAACTTCTGCAGGTGTTGGTGCCGATTCATTAAGTGATGATGGCTTGCACAGTGTAGTTAGCTATCTCCGGCGTTCAAAGGAGATAGCAGAAACTGAGATTTCATTGTTAAAACAGGTTTGCCAGCTATCCCTAAATGTTTGATTTTTCGTGTTTATTCATCGATTTCATTTTTTCTAGCCTTTTATGTGTCTTTGATGGAAAGTCATCTATTTTGCTAAACATACTATGATATCTTTGGAAATAGGAGAAAATGCGTCTGCAGTCTCAACTTGAAAGAGCTCTAAAGGCAGCTGAGGCAGCAGAAGCGTCACGTAGTGCTGAGCGGTCAAGTTCAAGAAATTTGATGTTCTCAGAGGATGAGTTCAAGGCCTTGAAACTTCAGGTGAGCGAAATGAATTTGCTGCGGGAGAGCAACATGCAACTTAGAGAGGAGAACAGGTATAACTTTGAGGAGTGCCAGAAGTTGCGGGAAGTTGCGCAAAATACTAAAGCTGAGGCTGATAATATACAAAACCTTCTTAGAGAGAAAGAACTAGAAGCTGAAGCCCTCAAGAAAGACAATGAATTGCAGAAGAAAGAGAAAGAGCTTTTGGAAAGCAGGATTTCTGATATGCTTGAAAAATCTAAAAGCTTTGATTTAGAGGACTATAATCGACTGAGAAGTGAGGTCGAGCAATTGCAGGCCAGTCTGAGGGAAAAGGATGCTATGATAGAAGAAACGAGAAAACTTGTATCTCAGAAAGAAGAAATAATAACAAAATTAGAGCAAGACCTTTCACGAATCAAACTGGACCTAACTGAAAAGGAGAATCGCCTTTCTCTAGCAGAGGCTAATTTGAAATTAGATGCGGATCATAAGAAGAAGGCTTTTCTTCCTTATAAACGAAGGATTGATATGCTTTTGAGGGAGAAGGAAGCACTTTCCAAAGAGAAGGAGGCACTTTCCAAAGAGAAGGAAACACTTTCCAAAGAGAAGGAAGCACTTTCCAGAGAGAAGGAATCACTTTTGACTGAGAGGGAAGCACTTTTAAAAGAAAGAGAATTATGGGCAAAAGAAAAGGAAATGCTGAACAAGGAGAAGGATGAAGCTAGCAAAGAGAAGCAAGCTATCTCCAAACAGTTGGAGGATCTTCGTCAGGAGAAGAAATCCACAGGAGACACCCCTGCTGACCCAGCAGCGAGAGAAAAGGATGCCAGGATACAGATCTTGGAAAATACTGTGGGTAGACTGAGAGAAGATACCAAGAAAGAAAAAGGTAGGCGTATGAACTATGAGAAAGTTATTACTACAAAAGCTGGTATTGTTAAACAGGAAAAAGAGAAGTTCGAAAATGAATGGGGCAAGCATCAGGAGGCACTGAAGAAGATTTCAGATGAGCTTGAAAAGCTCAAAAATGCGAAGGACAGCCTTCCCGAGGGTACTTCAGTGGTACAGCTTTTATCTGGAACTACCTTGGATGATATGGCCTCTGCATATGTGTTGGCTGTTGAAAACTTTGAAAGGGAAGCCAATTCAGTCCTCAATGACATACGGAACCAGGCTGTTGTTAGTAACTCTTCAGCCACAGATCCAGTTCCATCTGTAGCTGGTAGCTCTCAGGCAGTCCCTGCTGAAGGTTCGAGTACGATTTCATCCATGGTTTCTGCAACTTGCCCACCCACAAAAGTAACTGAAGAAAGAGAGAAGAGAGTTATGAAAACCATGGTTGAAACACGTAAAACTGGGAGGAAGTTGGTTAGACCTCGACTTCTTAAATCTGAAGATGCCCAGCGTGATGTTGAAATGTCAGAGTTGGATGGCAAGAATGTGGGGAAGCCTAGCTTGGTAGCGCAGCCCTCTGTCTCTTTGTCCAGTGAACCTCTTGTTCGGAAACGCCCTGCTTCTCCATCTCCTTCTGAGCTGGAAGAGCAATCATCTTTGCCTGGAGATTCTAGTTCTGATTTGCCTGCGCCTGCTCTTAAAAAGTCCAAGGGCTTAGAACCTGTTCAAGAGGATGTTCAAGCAACCTCTGCTGCTCTTGATAATGTTGAAGTTGTTCCAACAGTTGAAGAATTACTTGATGCAGCTGCTTTCTTGCCTCAAGATTCTATTGAGGAAGCTTCTGATTTTGGTAAGGATGATTTTGAACAATTTCAAGGACTTGGAAAGGAGCCTGGAGAATCTAATCATACAGATGAGGAAAAGTTAGCAGATGCACAGAATGATTGTGAAATCGTTGATGAAGAGCATGCTGAGAAGCCAAGTGAGGCTGATCTAATGTTAGATGATTCATCAAATTTGCAGGCTGACCAGGATTTTAATCAGCAGATGGCTGATGTTGCTGACAGAGAAGAAGGAGAAATGCTCCCTGAAGGTTCTGACCTTGATGGTGGAGATGACACAGCTACTGTGGAAATTCAAGATGCATCTGAAGTTCAGCCTGATCATTTAACTGCAGCTTCAATCCCATCTCCAGCTCCAAATGATGATGATCCTGTAGCTGCTGTCAATGCAGAAGTCAATGAAACAAATTCTCCTGAGATTTCAAATGCTAATGATCAGACTGAAGAAGGGGAACTAGCTGAAGATGTTGCTGACGATTCAAATAAATCTACTGAAGGCAACGATCAAATTGCTGGGGATGCTGAACTTACCAGTGAACCTAGTTTATGTGTTGCTGAAGGTAATCCGAGTTCTGTAGAATCTTCTATTTCCAGAGAAGATAGTCCCAATGTGATGGCTAGTCAGGAAGCAACTCAGCCTTCACATATGAGAGCAAGCTCAACAACTATAATGATATCTGAAAGAGCTAAGGAGCGGGCTGCAGCTAGGCTTGGACGTTCCCCTGCACCAGATTCCACTCCTCCTGCTGCGAGGAGAGGGCGAGTGCCAACGACACGAAGTCGAGGTGCCCGAGGTAGCCGTGGTGGTGGGCGTAGGCCAAGTTCTGGTGATCAAAGCTAAAACTATAAGCTACCTTATTTCTTGCCACCCCAACTGTAAGTTTTCATCTCCTTGCTGCTTGTAATTTTTCTACTCCTTCCAAAGTTCAATTTCATGTTCATTTAGGAATTAGGATTGTTGGTACTGGCTACTTTGTCTTGTGAACAGCTATCACCTAAGCATACAATTAATGTTTCATCAAAGGAGGACTAATGAAAAAGCCTAGAATAATGTTTAAAGGGGGTAATTTGACTTTTGAGCTGTTGGTTTCATTAGGAAGTGGATTTAATTTTAGTAAAAACATTCCTTTCTCTCTAGTGATTGTAATTCTTGCTTTGTTTTGTTTGGTAGTAACGTAGCAGTAATTGGCTCCAATTAAATTATGGCATCATAGTTTCAAGGTTTAACAAATTTGAGTTTAACACAGTCCCAAATTCTATATGATGTTTAACTGATGAAAGTAAATTGTAGTATTAAAATAGGCTAGTCTTGTCCCAGTTCTTGTTCTTAAAGGGCATTTAATTTTGTTGCATTCTTCCTTTTCATTGGGTGTCAGATACACAGCCTGTATCCGAGCTTTCCTTGTGAAGACTAAGCCTGTGTCCCTACTCATCTTTTGGAGTTTTCTTGTATTTAAAAGAATTAAATACAGATTTGAGTATGTCGTTGGTAGAAATTTCCATATCTAACCCACCAGTGGTAGCTTGCAGTCAGACATTGTGATACAGTCCACCCACCACATCAACATTCTCTCTTCAATTGGCTTAATTTTGTATGCAAATTAAGAACCGTAGAAACAAAGATATTATTTTATGTTAAAAAGGTGTAAATTACTGCCTAAAATTCCTACTTATTTTGTTTTGGAGAGAATTTTCCAGTTTCTTAGTCCCTGACAGTGTAATTAGTTTGTAAACTATTACTTATGTTATTCAATTATACTCTGCAATCCTAGCTGATTTCATTTGTGAGTGAAATGCTACAAAGTACTATGGTCGAATAAAAATTGTTATTGTTTTCCGAACACTTGATTTGCAATTTAATTTAGCATTTCAATTCCTGGATTTGAATTGAAGAAGTTCAACTTCAACTCACAAAACATTATCTTAGTATTTTCTGATCTTAGAACTAGAATGATACTCTCTCTCTCTTGTTTTTTTTTTTTTTTTTTTTTTTTATTTTTTTTTTTTTTTTTAAATTTTTTATTAATTTATTTTTTATTTGATGGCTAATAATCGTCATGTATGATATTTGTGAGGTTTGTTAGTATAAAGTTAGGAACTGAAACACATCTTGTGCTTGCATCTGATCCCTTTTAAATATTGACATGTCTTGCAAAATATGTTGGGTAGATGAAATCACTAAAAGTTGATTTTTTTGGAAATTAACATTGGTGAAGGGTGTATGTATTGTTTCTGTGATAACAGTGAAAGTAACAAATCTGCTCTTGAATGGGAGGTGTAAAAATCATTCTATTTTATTTAATTACATATTGCATCTCTCTGTTTTTTTTTTTTTTTTTTTTTTTTTTTTTTTTTTGGTGAGATCTTTGTAAAACGGGACTATGTTGGGTTTAACATTATCTTATGCTTTTTTTCCAATGTTTGCTGTTGACAGGTGCAAGTTTGAGTTGATGCAATCAAAGAGTATAGGGGAAGGAGAGCTGTAAAGGAGATTCATTTGCTTTGAAGGTAGCTTTAATCCCTCCTACGGTGATTATTTTAATATGATGAAAGTTCCGTATCTCAGTAATATGCTCACACTATTCTCTTTGTACCCACAGGAAGAAAGATGTACAAAGATATTCAAGCAAGATCCATGGCTTTTGAACAGATTCGTGGATTTACTTGTGTGTAGATGTAGTGAGTAGGCAACAAGGACTTGTCGCAGCTTACAACTACAAGAACATCAAGCACCATTTTTCTTAGTCTTTCTCTACTTTGCTCGACTTTTGTTTCGGGTTCTAAGAATGCTTTTTGAATGGCAAGTCAAACTTGGCACAAAGAGTTCATAGAACTTATTTGCACATTTTGTTGCTCTGTAACATATCTAGCCAAATATTATGTTGCATGGTACTGATTATTCTTAAGATAAATGGGGAAGGGTATAATTTATGGATTTATGCTTAGGTGATTAGTTTCAGGCACCATAGACTAGAATTGTGTAAGTATCAATATAATTTTGGTAGATTTTCTGCTATTATGTTGAAGTCATGGTATTTTAAAAAATTGATTAGCTTTAAATTAAAAATTCGGAGTTATAAAGCTTGTGAATGTGTGCAAGTTATTAGTGTCGATACTGTCAACCAAGGACAACTTCAAAATTTAACAATGCCGTATTTTTGAAAAATTGTAAAAAGCTTTTAGGATGTAGTAAACACTTTAACGAAGTCTTCCAACTTCCAAGTAAACGAACTTGGTGAAGCAGCATGATCCAAGACAAGTATGGACATGGGGAAAACTGCAAACTTTAAGACGACGAGCACCTCATGTGTAATTAGGTTGCATAAGTTAAAGCTTGGTTTATGTATTAAGTTTATGATGCAAATTTTATATGCAAGCTTTGAAAACTGGTTATTTTTCATATACAAGTTAAAGCCAATTTAAGTAGTGGGTGAGTTTCTTCAGTGATCAATATCTGGGGTATCAATGCCAGCCAATACTTTGGATAACAAAAGTTGCAGCATATTCTAGCAGATCCAAATTATGTAATCATTGGCTTTTAGCTAATTTGTTTAATATTATTTTAAAGATGAAATATCAAATGTCATATAACTAGATCATAAAATTTCAAAAACCATGTAAATATAGTCTAGTTGCAGATCATGGTCTTAGGCTCTTAAGTAGCTCAAATTCATGACATGAGTTCTCAAGAGAACCTTTTCCATTTTTTTGAGAGAAAATTTTCCATCTTTCTTGCCTTTTAACATCTTGACTATTACACTTGTTAATTCTGAACTTTGTACATTAATAATTCTAATATTTAGCATCTATTGCTATATATAAAAAAAACACAAACAACAAATAGAGCAAAAATTTAGATGCAACACTAAACGGAAGTATAATATAAGTAAATTATATGAATAGTTATTTGGTAGTGTCAGCACAATATGAAATGCAACTTTACAATTCCTTGGCTAAATGTAAGAGGCTTACCGTATGATTATATCTATCTATTAATTTGGAGAAATGAACTTGAGAAAATGTAGCTAGTTCGATTTAATCAGATGTGAAGAAAAGGAAAATAACATTAACCTAAATGGGAACTTAAGACCAAAATACTACAAAAATAGCAGATTTACTACATAAAAAGTTGGACGGATAAAAAATTATAACCATTAAAGTCTACAGTATTTTAAGAAAAATAATTATAATAAAAAGTTTAGAATCTTAACAAAATTGCCATATGAAGCATGACGCGCACATCAAAAGCAACATCTAAGGACAAGCGCGGGGCATCAACACATTCACTGATTGATATGTCCACATTGCAGATATTCTGCAAAATGTTACAAACCTTCGAAAAAACTTCCAAAAGAACTGCTTGAAGCTTTCCCGTTGCCAGTACCAGTGTTCTTCCTCTTAGTACCTGAAAGAAAACGGAAGCGAAAGGATGCACTTTCAACAATCACCAATCTATGTTGCATATGTGGACGTGGGAGAACGATAACCAGTAAAATTGAACAGACATGGATATATTGACTTAATGTTTACACAAGAAACAAAGCAATTTTGTTAATCAAGTCAGTGGATTACAATAAATACACATCAAACAATCAATATTAAAAAAGAAAAAGAGAAATTGACGTATGAACATGTAGTACGTGTTATTTTCAGCTAGAAGCTTTTATCAAAGTTCAAATAATCAATAAAACAATAAAGTTTAGGTATTTATGTATTACTTCTCAATCTGTGTTGGCAAGTGCAGGTTCACGTCATCCTGGCTGAAAACCAAGGTAGAATTTATTTGTGTGTTTTTAAAGTTATGCGCGTTTCAGCAAATCAAACACTGCCCGACCATGCAGCTGCCTTTGGGTGTCTTATGTTCATAGCTATCAATATATCAGATCTCAATATACCAATTCCCAGATACGTGGTACCAAGAGCGAAAAAACTATAATCTAGTTTGTTTAAGGATGTAATCCCATACATGTAATACTCAAGATGAAATAATACAGCTATGCAGTTTCAACAAATTTAACAAAAAAGTGCAGAAAAAAAAAAGTTTGTTATATGTTCGAGTATACTTTACCTCTGGAAGCATTTGCAAGATCAGAATCAACATCCATGCCATCACTATCACTATCACTATTACTGTCTGCAGCTGTATCATTTCTTGTCACCGTGCTAGGACCTTGTAGTAACTCATCCATATCCCACAGCTACAATGTAAAACTAAATGACTTGACAGAAAACACAAAAACTAAAGGTAGAAACTGTAAATCAACTGTGTTATGATTCTTACCTTCTAAGTATGATAAAATAAATATTTAAATTTGAAACAAAGCTATATTCTATGCACTTGAAGTTTTATTTAACAAGATATTTGTCAGACATGCAGGTCATGCACAAGGAGAGCAAAATTCATATTGTTTTATTTGGGAGGGTAAAGGGGAAAAGTTTAAACAAATCTCATTTTGTTTTGTCTTTTTTAAAAATCTGACTTTTCAATGGTGATGCACAAGTTCCATCTCCTGAGACCAATAACTTAAGACCAACAACTTATACCATATAAAGGAAGAATAAAACGCATAGCTACCACATGCATGCAGGTGACACAAGATGTTGACAAGGGAAGAGTTCAAACCTTTAATGTGTTATCATGAGATATACTTCCAAGAAGCTTCTTATCATGTGAAAAAGCTACAAAATCAAAAACAAATCATAAGTTAGTCATATAAGAGTTATTCAGAATTGGATACAACAAATTTCAAGAGATCTGAAACTAATGTGCAAACCATACTCAGTCCTTGTAATCAATTAGGCGGTGTTTGTTTAGCATAATATTGGTTTGAGGTATGGTTTTAGAATGGGTGAAATCCATACCTAGTGTTTGTTTATGGAAATTGCAATTTCTAAACCATACTTCAAATCCACAAGGTATGGGGTTAAAACCAAGGAAAGGCGGGTATGGCTCATACCATACCTTCAGGAAATAAAACAAAATATGTTAATCTCCAAACAAAACCAAACACATGGTATTAAGAATCAAGTTCTAACCATGTATCACCCTGGTTTTATTCTTGATTCCAATCCCAAACTACTTTGCAAACCAAACGCCCCTTTATTCTTTCTGTCTAGAATCAATAATCACATATACTAGTTTGGGATATCCAAAAAGAAATGTTACATTTCTACAAGATGTATAGATGTCAAAAATACCCCCACTTCAAGAAGGGCATTCTTAGTGGCACCCAATGCAGAGAATGCAACTATTAATTATGAATATACATGAGTACATGACAATTTTTTTTCATGAAAAGGTATTATATCAGATAATTTTTTTTGGTTCAATTATATTTAAATATATATGCTCTAACTTAAGTAACTATAAGAGGTATCTAGCTTCTTGATGATCACAGAGGTAGCATACCTAGACGCTCAACTGGATACTCTGAGTGCTCAGCAATGGGTTGAATGATTCTGTTGGGCAATATGCCTACCAAACTGTAATAAATCAAAGTCAATACGTAAAAATGAAAAGTTATTGCAGTATAATGCAGAAGAAAAAATCTTCATGTCATGCCATGCCATAACTTTCGTAGAGGTGAGTCCAAACAAAAAACCTATCATATACCTGATGAGCCCATTAGATGATCCAGTAATGAGTCTGTCTTCATCATACTAACATCAGGTAAAAGGACAAAAAATTAGCGTGAAACAGGCCAAAGTAGAAGAACAGAAATGAAAGGTAAATTTGCAATGCTTATTCACCTTCAAGAGAGCATCTACTGAGTTAGGGCTCAGATCAACAAATCGATCACTGTACACACACGTACACAAGTTTAAGATAAGGAAATAAACCATGATTGAAAAAGCATTCTTTATCTTAGAGCTTAGATGGGAAAGCATGAAGAGGAGACACTACGAGAGGGAATCCATATCCATGTCTATTTTTTTGAAGGTACCATAAATATGAACCTATATGTTAATAGTCTTAAAATAGTTTATAACATCTACAATAAAACCTGAACCATCAAGCATGAGAAAGCATACCTGCAATCTTTGAAGAATCCCCATGAATATAGCAACAAAGTCCCACTTTGTGTCCCACATATAACTTTCCTGCCATTCTGAGAAAATAGGCTCACAATTTAGAGTAGAAACATAGAAAATCAGGTAATAAATCATGCACATCCCCATTTCACCCAAGCTTCATCCTGGTCATGGATAGATTGCCCAGGTTGGGGTTCCTAAGCAGTGACAATTGCCCTATGAAGACTCGCTTTACATGTAGGTCATGCACACAGGTGGAAGAACTACATGTGTATATGCCTTGAAATGGCTTACAATTAAGTGCTTAGAGGTCTTATGAAGGTGTTTGAACCCACTTAAGTAAAACACAATATCTGCTGCTTGTAATTACCACCATGATTTCTCAATCCCCACTTCTTCTTTAGTTATTCTTTTACCTTCCACTGTCTTTCCCCTAGCCAGCTAGAGTGTAAGACACATAAAGCTTATGTCAAGGTTTGAGACCACCGTACTTGGAGTTGTTAGCATGTTGATAATGGTTTGTCAATAGAAACTCTTCTACAATTTCAGATCATATGTAATCTTAAGACAAGTTACTAGATGCAACCTCCACAATACTACAGAAGCATGAACACGATCAAGCATACATAAATCAATAAAAATAAAGGAACATAACAAATACCTTCATTATGACTACAGACAGTGGTTCATCCTCGCAAAATTCGGACTGTGCTTGGACCTTCCATTCATCAACAAACATAGAGCACAAGAATCAAACTCAAGCAAAATCAAACAGCACGTTAGAAGTATAAACTGAGCATCAGCACTTGAACAAGACACAAGTACCTTATTACTCCGGATACTGCATACAGACAGAGTACCATCTCCGCTAGAAAACCAAAAGAAACCATGTCAGAAAATAGAGATACACAACATAAAGATATACAACACAATTTTACACCTATGAGGAAAAGATCTATTCACTTGGTAACTGTTCCTTTCAGCCTTTACATCCCCAACACACCAATTTTCTAGCCAAGTATTTTCTAATGCAAGATATGCTCATAAGTTTCATATCATAGTATTGATTAAATTGAGCAGCTAGAGTAGCTAATTCCTATAAACATCAATTATACTCCGACCCAACCTGCAAGCTACGTATAACCCTAGATGCAGGGGCTAGGGAACCCCTTTATTGTAGTATCAATTATTATAATTTATACAAATATAGAACTAAAGATTTTTAGGGTCAAAGCAATGCATGGAAAAACGTGCATAATGATACAAGTAGCAGAACATCAAACAACAAAATGTCACACTTCCCAACTATGTCAAAGTAGATGGAGAAGTTTACTACCTTGTAGCCAAAAGTCTCAACGAATCTGATGCAAAAGTCATATCTGATATGTATTCCTCATGAACTTGAAAAGTGTGACAGCAAGATTGTTGCCTGGTATCCCATAACTATGTACAGAAAAATGATGAAAAGAAATGTGATAAGGATGAAGCCAAAGAAAACATCAATAAAGCAACGTACTTGTCGATAAATTGGTAGGGATAATAAATATGTATATCTAGGAAGCAACAAAAAAGTGTGCTGGATCAGTTAGCACATTTTTGGTTCCTCCGGAAGCACTTTCCAACAGAAACGACACTTATGAGTCTTAAGACACACACAGACAGGTCCTGGGTTGGAATAGCATGACAGAGTGTCCAATATGTACTAAGTGAGTGTAACACAAAGCAAAAAACTATTTTCCTTTGATAATAACATTTGTCCCCTAAGCAGTCTTTTATATCAAGAGATTAACTTACCAATTTAAACATATAAACTTGGTCTTTTAAATATCACTAAAGAATGATGGATTAGCAGGATATATTAGATTTCTTAGATTTCGACCAATTAGAACCCTACAGCTCATTCGGAAGACCATTGTAAATATTGGAAAATAAAATCACCTTCCTTTCCCTTCTCTTCCTATTCCTTCTCTTCCCTTCCCTTCCCTTCCTTTCCCTTCCTTTCTCTTCTTTTCCTTTACTAATAATGAGCCAAACAAAGCCTAAAAGATGTGCACCAAGACTCAAGATGACTATAAATAAAAAAAGAACAATTGATTGCTGCTGTAAAGCAGATGAACATTTGCTTCAACATCTTATGTGTACTGGGCTTCTAGTCACAACAACAAGTCAACGATTCTTTAACTTTGGGTTAATTTATCAACTTCAATCGAACATGCATCATGAAACAAAAATATCCTGTCATATGAGGATACAACATACTATATAAGATAATAAGGGAAAGTGAATTTGAACCTTGACACATCCTGAATCATCCCCCGAGGCAATGGTTGCTTCAGTCAAATTGATTATACTATTGACTGCATCTCTGCATTATGTTTGATTTCAAAAATAAGAACCGTAGCAATATCCTTTCTCTTAAGAGTACACATCAAAATCAGTACCATTTTAAATTTTGGAATTTGGAAAGTAGTGCTTTAGTTTGGGATATAAAAACATGCAAAAAAGTCCAATAACTTTAAGTAGATGACTCACGTGTGAGCATTTTTAAGGTGAGCAATCTTTGCTCCAGTTTCAACATCAGTGGCAAGAATTGAGCAATCTGCGGATCCCGTCACAATTGCTGCACCATCAATACAACCAATTTAAAGGCCATTCATTGTGATGCGGGGAGGAAGAGGGGGGGGGGAGGAAGGGGTGAGGGGCGAAGGATTTAATTACCGCGTCCCTCATTGATAAACCGGGTAGTTCTACAAGACTTCTTGTGGGCACGAACATTCAGCAAACTGCAAGAGTAGCAATCAATATCATACTACAACATTTACCTTTTCTTAAGGAAAAAAAATAACAAGGATAACCCCCCCCCCCCACCTCTTCTTTTTTTCATACTAGGCTAGAATTACAACACTCAAAACAACATATCACACTCAAGAAATTCACGAAATTCTACCGTTGTGGTTCTGCTTCAGCAGCATAACGATACCTACACAAAATGGAACCACAAAGTGAGTGGACAAAACACTGATCACAAACACCAGCAAAGAAATGGAGCCTAGGGAAAATTACTTACAATAGGAGGTAACCATTGATTAATCCAGTTGCAACAAGAGAATCCGACGGATGAAAGTCTACGTCAAAAGGGTGGTCCCCTAATTTTATCTCCATACCTTCCTTCTCAATGAATTGACAATTATGCTATGTATCAGTTTCCTATACAAATAATAATTTGTCAAAAAAACCCTTAAGAGTTAAGGACCTTTCCTAGTCTAGTAGCTCAAAATCTTAAATTATGCTAACAGAACAGCATCATATCGAATCCTTGCAATCTTCAAACTAATTCAAACTAAATAAAAAAAAAACCAGAAACATAAATAACAAGAATATTAATCAATTACAAACAAAATTATAAAAAAAAAAAAAAACAAAATTTTGCAAATTCAATTCAATCCATCAAAGTAAGCATGAAAAATAATGTTAAATTTTTCTCGCTAAAAGAACATGAATTGCAAGATTCTAGCACTCGTAATAGTCTTTCATAACTTGATCAATTATAAAGAATATTGCAATAATTGACCTAAGAAGAACCCTAATTGAGTATACTGAAAATTAAGTAAAGCGAATAGCAGTGAATTGTGAAATTGATATTTGATAATTGAAAAGAAAGTAAAGAAATTAAGGACTCATGTTAACAGAATAATGTATCCAGGACTCCAAGAGGAAATTAGTGGAGCATCCCATTAGTTCTCTAATGGTAAGAAAAAGTTCATAAAGAATGACACACCACATGACTTTTAGAAGGTTGCATGTAAGATTATTATGCTACCTTTTCCTGGGCGGGAGAGGGGTCTAAAAGGACAATAACATGAATAAACATTCTTATTCAGCCAGAGGTGAACGAACTAGCAGAAAAATCTATACTCTGCACTAATGAAGAATCTGAAATTTTAGTTACTCCGGCCACTTTTGACTTCCATCTCATGGTTTCCGTTATCTTGCAGCTGTTTGATTTATTCTACTCCAAACTACGAACTTACCCCAAAATTGAAGAGCTAATGTGTCATCAATATTGAATAACATCTAGCTAGCTTCAAGCTCTAGTGCAGTGTAATTCTAAAACATTTTATGCAAGGAGCCACTTTTGAATTTCTTCGAATGGTTTTCACTATCTTGCCAACATTTGAGTTTTTCTACTTTCAAGTTTCAACTATGAAGTATGAACTTGCCCCAATATCAAAATGCTTGTGCTTCATCAAGATTGAATAGCTTCAAGCTCACTCTAAGCTCAATATTACAAATTTTGGCAACATTTTACGCAAAGAGGTTAACGCCTTATAAAAACTGGACATTTACTATTACTTAATAGCTTTTCATTTCTGCCAAAAAGATAAATACACATCTAATGGTATTTAGTTCATATTCACTGGTAGAAACATGAGCTTACGCCTCACGGTATTTTAGAGCTTTTCCCACCAACAGGTGACTTCCAATTACAAGAACCCAATCCCAGTAAACCAATCCATGAATCAAAAACAAAATCATTCCCATTTTCCAGTCATAATTTATCCTCTAGTAATCGAATCAATTCAAACACTCAGTCGTTAAACGGGAATTATTTTTGAATTGAAAATTAAGTGAACCAAACAAATTAATTAAATCAGTGAACCAAACAAAGGCCTGCAACGCAATAGTACCATATTTGACTCAATTATCAAAATTAGGCTCGAATTAATCGCATAAAATTCTCTAATATCAAAGTAAATTGAACATATAAAAATTCAAGGTACAAAATCAATAGTTATAATGTTTTATAACTTGAGTAATTATATAACTAAGAGTTCAATAGTCCACCTTAGATGAACCCTAAATTGACTATACTTAAATTGACAACAGTATGAAAGTAAACCCTATATTACGAAAATTGATACGAAATATTCAATGATTTAAAGATAAAACCTTACCTTAGAAGATGTATCAATGGAGGAAAGAAAGCTCAGAAGCTGCTTCAATGCAGAATTTATAGTACGCTTAAAATGTGGGAGAGAGAGCAAAGGGGTGCAGCGTAAAAGAAAAGAGGAGTGTGTTTTTTAATTTTTTTTTTTTTCCAAGGTCACCGTGACCTAAGGTGAGTCCGTCACGGTCTCACGGAATATAATACTACCTTATTTTCTTTTTAGTTGATACATTTTCCTTTTTACAATGTTTTTTTAGTTGACATGTTTTTTTTGGGTAAATTTTTTACTCCCTCCATTTTTTTATTTTTTTATTTGCATCACTTGAGATTGTACGGAGTTTTAGAAGAGCTGTATAATATTGTGAGTGGGTGAATAAATTATTATGGTAAAAGTAATTTGGGGACATGAAAGTGAAAGTATATGAGAGAGAGTAGTGGGAACCATGAGAGAGAAATGACAAGTTGATTTGAGTGGGATTTAAGGTAAGAGAGAGAAATAATAAAATATAGTTTAAAGTTAAGAAATTTTGACTTTTACCACAAAAAAAATCAAAAAATTGTTTTTTACCACCAAAACTTCTAAAACTTTTATTTTACCACCAAAAAAAATTTCTAAAAATTGTTTTTTACCACCAAACGTCAAGAAAACAATTTTGTGCGCAAAAGATGTTTTTCATAGGTTTAGGGGGGCACTTTGGCCCTTCGAGTCTAATTTGAGGTCAAAATTGACAAAAAATGATCGGAGATGCCTCGTTTTGTGTGTTCACGCAAATCGAGATTTTTTTAAACACGCAAAACGAGGCATTTTCGATCATTTTTTGTTAATTCTGACCTCAAATTGATTCCGTAGACCTAACGTGCCCCCCAAAACCCCTAAAGAGCCTGTGTTTGACACGAAAATCGAAGAATTTAGAAAATTCCGTTAGATTTTTGACGACAGGTGGTAAAAAATAACTTTTAATTTTTTATATGGTGGTAAAATAAAAGTTTTAGAAGTTTTGGTGGTAAAAACCATTTTTTTTGATTTTTTTTGGTGGTAAAACTAAAAAAAATCTTACTACATATAAAAGTGATGCAAATTAAAAAAAAAAAAAACAATCATAAATGGAAAGTGATGCAAATAAAAAAATACCTTGCATTTATAAGGTATTCCACTTGCTTTAATTTTTCATTCTCTCTCACTATCTCTCCTCTCCTTAATATATATATCTAAATCAAACGCGTCAACTAAATAGAAACGGAGGAAGTACGTAATATGGAGCCTTCGTTTTAAAATATTTGCTTCACTTTTTATTTCTGAACATTTTAAAATACTTGTTCCATTTTTATAATTGGAAAGCTACATTTATACTACTAGTTTTTTTGGATCACTTTTTATTTCTGAACATTTTAAAATACTTGTTCCATTTTTATAATAATTGGAAAGCTACATTTATACTACTAGTTTTTTTGGAGTTCCACCTGGTTCATCCTTTAGGCTAATTCGGATTCGGGGATCAGTTATGGGTGGTTAGATTTTAGTCCCCTCTCAATTATTGTTGTGGGGGATCGAACACGGATGTCTCCTCCCTACCAAGTATAGTCTCAATAATCCGTGGTTTATACACACGAGTGTACAATGCTCATCGTACACTCGGATAAATAAAAAAAGGCGGAAAGAACATCCTGTGTTTCATAAAGAACATACATGTATTTGACAAATAACATGTTTGTATTTGACAAAAACATGCATTACCAAAGAACATAAAGATATAATAAAAAGAACGAGATAAAAAACTTAATAAAATTTTCTAAAAAATTACACATTATTAACGGAAAAAATTTAGAGGTGATAAAAAATCGAGTAGGACCGGGACATATCATAATTTCTCGTGCCCAAACCCGTAGAAAAGTAGCGGGTTTTGAGCTTTTTTCGAACCCGGTTCGAGTTTTAACTAAAAATGCATTTTTAGGTTTGCCCAAACCCACCCTATTTCGGGCCGGATCGGGTCGGGAAGCAAGTCATGCCAATGTTGATCAACTCTTAAAAAATCCTTACCAAAAATATCATTTCTCCAAAAAATAGTTTTCTATCTCTCCAAAAAAAATTCGACTTTCCATAATAATTTTTTTTTTACTCTAATATTATTTTCAATTAAAAATAATTTAAGATTTCAATATCAAATTTCAAAATAACATATGTTAAAAGAACATAATTTATATTGTAAAGTACATATAGTTAATACCTAAATAACACACTAGTCAAACTCAAAGAATATATGATAATAAAAGTAATTTAAATATGACATATGATAATAAAAATAGAATTTGGACGTCATTACGACCTTAAAGAACATACATGCCAAATTCAAAGAACATACACGCCAAATTCAAAGAACATACTTTGTATTATTAAACCCAAAAAACATATATGTTTATCAACATATGTTAAATGACATAATTATAATGTAAATAACGTATAATTTTACTCAAAGAACACACTGATCACACTCAAATAACATATTAAAGGTATGTTCTTTATCACACTATATGTTCTTTCTGCCTTTTTTTGTTTACCCGCATGGTGCACCCGGGTGTATTATCTAATTTTCATAGTCTCAATCACCACTACACCAACAGTCAATTAGTACATTTATACTACTAATAGTTATATCACTTATATGTGAATGGCCACGGTGAGAGGGGGACTTTCCGCTGGGGCCATTTGAGGCTAGACCACCGTAAATTATTTAATATACTTAGATAATCTATATTTACTCATAAAATATTGGGATATAGTGATTAGTTTGGAGCAAGAACTAAAATATTTAAATTCCGGGCCCTCTAATATTTTCGGCCAAGATCCGCCACGGGCCACGGTCACCTTGTGGTTATTTATTTTATTTTTGGTCTTTCAAAAAACAAGGCTTTAACTTCTACAACTTGTAATATTTTATGTTTAAATATATATATATATTTTTATTTTGCAATTATATATATTTGATAGACATCATAGAAAGATAATAATTGTCCATATATTATGGATATATTTTGCAGTTTAGTTTATAACTAGATGTTATTCAATTATCATATCATATAACTAATATATAAAGCTAAACTTTTAGCCAGGTCACGAAATAGCGACACTTGGCATTCCAACTTTTCGCCAAGTGTCGTACCACCTTGAATAGATTTAAATAAACTTCATATGATAAAAACGTCAAGTGTCGCACCACCTTGGATAGATTTCATAAGATAAAAAAATTAGGTAAGAATTTTACTTTCAATCAAATTTGGATAGAATTTTAGAATAAGATTATTAGTTTAGAGTTATTTCTTCCATAAAATACCAAATAATAAATTTATAATTGGGCCACAAGATAACATCATTTCGTGTTTTAATTTTTCGCCAAGTATCAATATAAATTGACTTTGTAGCCAAAATAGTTAATTTAGAATTCTATCTATTTTTAATTAAATTGAATCATAATAGTATAATTTTATCTTAAAAGTCTATAAACTATCCGAGCATCGCCGGGGCACAAATCTAGTAACTAATAAATTAAATCTAAAACCTTTTCTTATATTCACTTGTTTTTCATAGAGTCCTAATCACCCATAACTAATCTCAAAATCCGAATTAGCCCTAAAGATGAACCGGGTGGAATACCAAAAAAAAACTTGTTTTTCATAGAGTAGCTATATTTATCTTTGCAGTGTTGATATTGTAGCTCTATATAATACGTATTAATCAAGAGAGTTTTCACAATCTAATTTTATAGCAGAATTCGATCAATTCGAACATGGATGAAGATAAAAACATATTGATGAAGAAATTGAGGTATGATGAGATAAATGCAATCTTTGAAACCGAGATTTTGTCACATCTACCTTTGAACACTCTCAAAAATTGCAAGTATGTTTCTAAATCATGGTCGAATATCATCAAATCCCAATATTTTTTCCGTCTTCATCTCCAAAAATCCGTTTTACAAAACCGGTTAAATCTAATACTCTTCAATGCCACCACCAGAATCATCGAAACGTTCGAGGCTGACGCGCTGCTCCCGTCCCATGGGACACCTAAACCCTACAAAGTTACCCTTGATCAAAATTTCAACATCCTTGGTTCATGTAACGGATTGCTTTGTTTCGGGTTTGATAAGATTCATCATGGTTCGGAAACCAAACTTATTGTGTTAAACCCGGCCACTCGTGTTTGGAAGAGTGTTCGTGTTTTACCCGTGCCAAATCAAGTCCAAAATCTTAAAGCTCATATAAATAGCAGAGGATTTGGTTTTACATGTGATATTAAGACCATGGATTACAAGTTTGTACTTATTGTGGACCGCGAAATACATGTTTATAGTTTAAAATCCGAAGCTTGGAAGAGGATTGGGGACTATTCTTGCACATTTCCGTTAAGGGAACCGCAAAGGAATAAGTGCATACAAGCAAAAGGTGTTGCTACCGACAATGCTTTGCATTGGTTTTATGGCAGCCAGGGTAGGATCAAAGGTATCTTTAGCCTCGATCTCACGGATAACAAGCAGTATGAAACGCCGATTCCTGAGCTTTATGGATTACCAAAGCTAGTACCTTTAAAAGGATGTTTACATGTGGTATTCACCAAGTATGTTACAATGTCGGGAGCATATCCTGCAAATATGCTAGAGATAGACATTTGGCGTATGGAAAAGTATGGCGGTTGGGAGGATTCTTGGGTTCGATTGTTCAAGGTTCAATTTGATGATGTTATATTCCACGCGACTGCAGTTTGTTTCAAGGAAGGAGGCCGCAAAGTCTTGCTTGAGCTGCATCCTGTCGATATGGAAGTGTTGAGATATGTTTGGTATGATTTAGTCACCAAAGAACGTGTCAGTGAGGTTCTTGAGTACTCGGCCAAGATAAAAGCCGAGTCATGCTTTGAGAGTTTAATAGATCCAAATTTTCTGAAGTTTTAGAGCCTGAGATTGTACTATATATGAGAGTAGTTGGGTGAACTTCCTAACAACTTGTTAGGAGATTTCAGGTCTCTTCTTTTTTATTCAGTTAGCTGGTCTAGATTTATAATCTAGCAATAGCTTTACATTGTTATGTTTTTTATTGAAGCGTTATACTTTGTTTAAGATTACAGCAAATTTTTGTTTTACTTTGGTTTAAATTTTTTTCAAGTATGCAAGTTCATCCTACTCTCTTGATCAAATTTGAGAATGGCTGGCTAGCTAGCTTGATGTCAATAGATTTGGCCTTGAAGAATTCCGAAAAAAAAAAGCTTCCTTACATATAGCTACCACATATTATCAGAATTGCACAAACATTATACGTGCAGCAACCAGATGGTTTAAAGGTGTATGTACGTTCATCCTGTCTCATTTAGGCATTTAGGGCGTAAAATAAGTCTGTTACCTAAAACTGCAGAGAAAATAATTAGTCGTCATAGCTTTGAGGCCTCTGGCCGTTCATTGACAAAAATGCTCAAGGACATAAGGGAAACTTCCTGAAGGATAAGGTAGTCCATGTACAACTTCTACTAAATGGATTTAACATTGAAAAACTTGCAAAACAGATTATGTGGATTGCTGTTATTAACCCCCTAACTTCTAATACTAGTTATTCATCACTATATATTTCATTTGATTGCAATAAACATTTCACACCAAGTAGCCTACTACTCCAAGTCAAACTAATTCTTCAAGTCCATCAAACGTAAATCATACTAAGTACTAAGTAACAATGTTTCTACCTATGTAACGAACAAGGTTACTTAGACTACTCAAATTACATCAAGTAGATGGATTACACCAGATATTCAAGGTTAACAGGAATAGTTAATTATAGCCAACAGAATATTACTTTGTGTAGCATGCTCAAAGGAGTCGAGCCAGATATCATTACAAGTTTAGTATAAGTTCAGCGTCCAATTTGTGTCATACAAAAGTTAATATTGGATCAAATTAAGATCCTATAATAGCAGGTCAGGAGGTTCTCCTCCACACCCTCAAAAGTAATATATATTTAATTCTCTGATTGAACGAAAAATGCTGTGTCTTAGCCTGTTATCGACCTTATTCTGCCTATATATAATGTCCAGCTTATAAGCTATAATGTAACTAGCAACATTGCTTTTCTAATTTTTATTTATTTTTTTTTATTTTTTTTGGGTACCCGAAACACAGGAAAAAACTTAAGGCAATATAATAGATGCCCTGCAATCCATCATAACTCAAAATTTTTAACTATCAATGATGATTCCTGAAGTACATTCGAAATAGCTGCTAGACAGGACTACAGCTCATTCGCGCACCATGAATAACAACCAAACTAACTGATGTTAATTAGTGTTGGCAATGGAATACATTGATCCTGCAGGCTGCAGCAACATATAGACGATGTACTTTTAAAACACTTTTTCATACTTTGTAATAATGTTAAGTCATAATTAAAAGCTTAGAACAGAGAATTACACAAGTATATATGACGAAACAGCTATAAAAATGTACAATAAGTCTAAAATTCTAATTATATCCCACCTTTATTAAAGAAATAGATAACCAATTCTACCTTATCTATGAGACTACATATTAAAAATAAGGGATGATCAGCTTAAAAACATAAAAGGACTGCAACGATGCACGAGCAATTTTATTATCAATGCATAATGTATGGCGGGTGACAAATAATGTCCTTCAAGATCACCTTCAATTGAATGGCATGTTGCATACTAATTAGTAGTTTGTTGAGAAACTTGTGGTAATTCAAACTGTGCGTGCCCCATACATCCAACACCGCCTTTTCTAATAATCTAAAGCTCCGTTTTGAGCCACAAAATTGCATCATTGGACTTCCTTTCCAATAAAAATACCTTAGTTTAGGCGCATGTATCCTGAAATAATGCTCTTCTATCATTGCAGAGCAGCACAAGAACTTGGCTCGATCGATAATTAGTGTTTGAAGTTGTTCACACACGATAGTGATCTCACAAGTAGCATCCTCGAATTGGAAATTCTTGAAGGTCAGACGTTCAAGAGATGCACAAGTAATCTTTAAACGAAAAACTCCATCATATTTCGAGTTTTCTGCCCCAATGATCTCGATTTCTTGGAGACTCGGATTGTCTAGGATTATTGCTTGATTATTACTATACGCGCAATGTTCAAAGTGTAGCACAAGCTTCATAAGACTAGGACAACTCGAATTTATCCACTCTCCTAGCTTATGAGTGTCGAGTAATTCGACCTCGATATAACGTAACACCAAAGTTTGAATATTTGGTAAAAATAAATTTGGTAATGCTTTGTAACAATTTAAGGCCCTTCCTTGTTTACCTCTTTGCCAAGTTAATTTCAATATTGTGTAAGGTGTATCTTGATGGGTACTTGTGAACAAATTTTCGACGAATTCACGAAAATCGAGAGCTGAGGAAGAAGGATGATGAAGATACGCCCCGAACGTTAAAACATTAGTAGAAAAGCAAAGTTTGTTTAGGTTCTTTGACGTGATCATCATCTTACTCATCTCGCCTTGTTCGAAAAACGAATATATATGATGAATTAGATGTTCCGGAAGATTTCCAAGCCTATCAGCAAATTTATTTCCCATTGAAATTAAATTTGTTTGAATAATGGTATGAAGAAAAGGTAGAGATTTTGATTGTTTATTACGAATTTGATTTAAACACAAAAGAATTTAATGGTTTTAACTAATTATGAGGGTTAGATACTTGGGTTTAATATTGCTATGGAATTAACTAGGTTAAATCGGTTTTTTAACCTTTGTCACGGAGTATCAATTTAATTTTTTTTTTTTTTTATTTTATCTCAAATCAAGCTACTTAAAAATATATATATTTATATATATATATATATATATATATATATTTATCTTTTTTAATACATATTATATAGTTTTCGCATTTTTTTCTTCCAAATATGATAATTTTTCATTCACCAACTATGTTAAGTTGAAAAATATATAGTTTGCGTATATATATATATATTTTTTTATCAATTTTTAAAAACTTTATTTTTTTTTAAAAAAAATACTAAGGACACACCATAAGGAATAAAAATATACATGAATTTATAAGATAATATATCTTTTCAAAAAAAAAAAATTATGAATATTACATATTCATATCATACTAGCTTAAGCTGATGGTTAAGGCCAGAAATATGTTTTATACTCTATCAGAAAGCTCAATAAATAAATAAATAAATAAATCGTTTATACTAATGTTTTAAAAGTTATAATATACATTGATATCTCAATATAAACCCTATTACCCAAACCATATCCAAAAGTTGCAAGCCAAAAGAAATCACACAATGATTCCCACGGATGTGATCTGATAGTGGAGATACTAGTCCGTCTTCCTGTTAAATCCCTTCTACGATTCAAAGTTGTCTCGAAATCATGGCTGCCACTCCTTTCCAGTCCATTCTTTGTCAATTACTACCTCAAACATTCCCTCCAATTTCAATCCAATTCTCTTGTCGTTCTAATGGGGCCAATGCAAACTTGTAACTTATATACTCTTGGAGTTACCGAGCCAAGCTTCGATCTCATCAAACTCGAAACCGATAAATCGAGCAATAGTAAGAGCACAATGTACACTGTTGGCAGTTGCCATGGGATGATTTGTGTCCAAGATTTTAATTCTGGTGTCATCACTGTATATAACCCGTCGACGCGATCTCTCCTTGGAAGGTTGGAAAATGAAAGTGTTAAATTGTGTAGAACCTCAAAGCTTGAATTACAATGATGATGGCCATAGCCAATAAATAATACATCGTTTCCCTAACCCGATAGAATTAGGAAATAATCAAAAGATCCCAAAAAGATATTATGCTAGGCATAAAATATATACTAGGCATAAATTATGGAAACTAAATATATCCTAATAATTCCCAAAATATATCCTCCAACACCCCCCTTAAGTTGGAGCATGGGGATTGTAAATGCCCAACTTGGAAAGAAGATGATCAAACTGAGATTTCCCAAGCTCCTTAGTGAAAATATCTGCAAGTTGCTCCTTAGTGGAAACATAGGAAGGGGCAATTAAGCCCTCTGTAATAACATCACGAACAATGTGACAATCAATCTCAATGTGTTTCGTACGCTCATGAAAAACTGGATTTCGAGCTATATGTAAAGCAGATTGATTATCACAAAACAACTTGATCACCTTAGGATGTTGGACACCCAAACTCAAAAGCAATGCCTTCAACCATTTCAACTCATGTGTGGTTGAAGCCATGCACCGATACTCAGCCTTAGAATAAGAGAAAGATATTGTGGGTTGCTTCTTGGTTTTCCACGAAATAGGAGATTTACCAAGAAAAACTAGCCACCCAGTCAACGAACGACGAGTAAGAGGACACGCCGCCCAATATGAATCACACCAACCCTGCAAAGTCAGGTCACTATCTGCACTCAACAGAATACCTTGTCCCGTAGTACCCTTTAAATAACGAACCACCCTTAGAGCTGCTTCCCAATGCTCAATCTGAGGTTCATGCATAAACTGAGAAAGAATATGAACAGAATATGCCAAATCCGGTCTAGTCACCGAGAGATAAATCAACCGCCCCTTTAGTCTACGATAAGACTCAGGATCCTCAAGTAACTTACCACTAGCAAGACTAAGCTTGTGGTTCTGCTCAATCGGAAAACCACTTGGTTTCGCACCCAATAACCCTGCTTCAGAAACAATATCCAAGGTGTATTTTCGTTGACACAAAAACAAACCTGATTTACTACGAGCAACTTCAATGCCCAAAAAGTATTTCAAAGGACCAAGGTCCTTCATCTTGAAACAATCACTAAGATAAGCTTTGAACATAGTTAATGCAGCGGAATCATTCCCAGAAATAATAAGATCATCAACATAAACTAAGACATTAATCTGAACATTGCCTTTAGTGTATGTGAAAAGAGAATAATCAGAGTAAGATTGAATAAAACTGCACCCTTTCAAAGCTGTAGTGAGTTTTTCAAACCAACATCTCGGAGCTTGTTTCAACCCATACAAAGACTTTATCAAACGACACACCAAACCTGAATCCGAGCTCTCAAAACCTGGAGGTAATTTCATGTACACCTCCTCTTCTAGATCACCATGTAGGAAAGCATTATGAACATCCATCTGCTGAATCTCCCAGTTTTTTGAAACGGCTATAGCAAGAAAATCACGGACAGTAGTCGTTTTTGCAACCGGGGCAAAGGTCTCACCATAATCAATGCCTTCTCGTTGATGATTACCAAAAACAACCAATCGAGACTTAAGACGCTCAACATCACCATTAGACAAAAATTTCGTCTTGTACACCCATTGACAACCTAGAGCTTTCTTACCGGGAGTAAGATGCTCCAATGTCCAAGTCCCATTATCTTCCAAAGCCCTTATTTCTTCTTTCATAGACCGTCGCCACTCTTCGGATTTCATCGCTGCTTTAAAGGATTTTGGATCCTTTCCCAGAACAACAGCTGCAAGAAACTTGCGATAATTCACAGAAAACATGTCACAATTTATATAGTGTGCTACAGGATAAGGAGTACCTGAGGGATGCTTTGGAGACGATGTATTAGGCGATGCTTGAGATGGACTTTGAGCAAGAATAGTATGTGTCACATAATCTCGTAACTTGACTGAGGGTATTTTCTCCCTCATTCCACGACCCAATTCTATAGCATTTGAATCAACAGGTTTTGGTTGAGAAATTGGTTGGTCACATTCGATGACGGGTGAAGATGCTTGTTGTATGTTTTCGGTGACTGATGACATAGCAGTGGGGTCCGCACCCCCCCTGCGGCCAACAACCATTTGCTGCGGGGTGCCTGCGGTGCCAACTGCCAGGTCGTGGAGTTGCTTCTCTTGAGTGGGTTGTTGCTGCCCTGCTGGCTGAACTGTGGGGTGTGACGCATCACCCACTCCCCCCCTTTCTTCTTCATTAATGTTCTCACCCTCAACCATGCTCCTAACATGTTGAGGGTCATCATTCTCATCAATATACTCCGCAAAATCATAGTCGACAATATCATGCAAAGGCACAATATTTTCTGGTACTATATTTGAAGAAGCCGGGTCGAGAAAAGGAAACACATCTTCAAAAAATTTTACATCACGAGAGAAAAAATTCTTTCGAATCAAGATCAAAGAGATTCCACCCTTTCTTCCCAAAAGGATACCCCAAGAAAATACACTTACGACTCCTACTTGCGAACTTATCCCCCTTTGTTTTTTGATTGTGTGCAAAACATAGACACCCAAAAGTACGAATGGAATCATATGAGGGACAAGTAGTAAAAAGAATTTCATAAGGGGTTTTATTGTGTAGCAGAGGGGAGGGAGTTCGATTAATTAAATGAACGGCCGCGAGAACACTCTCCCCCCAAAAATAAATTGGTAAATTGGCTTGAAATCTCAAAGCTCTTGCCATTCAAGATATGTTTGTGTTTTCTCTCAACCCGCCCATTTTATTGTGGAGTTCCAACACAAGATGTTTGAAACAAAATGCCAGTGGCGCCAGTGGCATTAAAAAAATCACGCAAACAATCAAATTCTGTCCCATTATCACTTTGAACTATTTTAATTGTCTGAGAAAATTGTCTATCAACCATGGCGACAAACGACATAAACATACGAAACACCTCGGTTTTATCAATGAGTAAATAAACCCAAACCGCACGGGAAAAATCATCCACAATTGTCAAAAAATAACAGGCACCACAAGAAGAAGGGTGTCTATATGGACCCCATAAATCACAATGAACCTTTTCAAAAATTCTAGAAGTCTTATTCTCACTTACAGGAAATTTGGTCTCTGGCATGTTTAGCACGAAAGCACACCTCACATGCTTTATTCAAATCACCCTTACAATGACGTACTGGAGGGAGAAGCTTCACCACTTTTTCTGACGGATGTCCCATCCATTTATGCCATAACTCCAAGGTAGAAGAAGCCGCATTCACTGAAACTTGTTGCACCGACTCTACTTCATCGAAGTAGAAAAGTCCATCTCGCCTAATACTCGTTCCAATCAAGCCCCCCGACTGATCTTGTATAGCACACATAGAAGAGTTAAATTGAACAATGCAATGCATATCATTAATCAATTGCGATATTGAAATTAAGTTACAACTCAATTCCGGAACAAACAACACATTTTTAAGAATTATTTTGGTAGACAAATGGACCGAACCCTCTTTTGTGGCCACAACTGATTTGCCATTCGGAAGACCAACCGGACAAAACGAGACATCATGAATGTCAAATAACCACACATCATCACAAGTGACATGTCTAGAAGCCCCTGTGTCTATAATCCACATTCTATTGTCAAACGAACCATTATTCAACCAATCATCATTACTTTTTGTATTACCAAGTAAACTTGCTAAGGCATTCCATTGTTCTGCCGAAAATATCTTAGAAAATCCACCATTGATAAGAGTGTCCGAAGTTCCAACTCCGCAACCCCCAATCACGGTGGAAATGGTAGAATTTGATGGCGGTGGTAATAAAGTATTATCACCGACCATGGTTTTTTGGTTTTAATTAATCTGAGCGATTGATACCATGTTAAATTGTGTAGAACCTCAAATCTTGAATTACAATGATGATGGCCATAGCCAATAAATAATACATCTTTTCCTAACCCGATAGAATTAGGAAATAATCAAAAGACCCCAAAAAGATATTATGCTAGGCATAAAATATATACTAGGCATAAATTATGGAAACTAAATATATCCTAATAATTCCCAAAATATATCCTCCAATAGAAAGTAATAAGCAGTATTGTGTTGGGTTCGGATATGATAGTGTAATAAGATATTAGCTGTCATCGTTTGTGAGTCTTTAACCTATACAAATTCCCTTGATGATTTGTGTTTAAGTGAAAATACAGATGTTAAGTTATATAGTATTAGAAGTGGATCTTGGAAGAGCATTAAATCAAGATTTAAGTACACTAGTAGGTTTCAAAATCGATGTGGTAAGTACTTAAATGGTGCCTTGCATTGGCTATTAATTCCGGAACACAAATCAGAAACACTCACAACAATTGCATTTAAACTTAACAAGAAAAAAGTTCGTTTGATGCCCTTTGGGCCAAATGACTCATGGCCGACTTGCCTTAATTGGAGGCTTGGGCCTTGACCTTGGAATATTGGATCGTTTAATGACTAGGCCCAATTAGATAAATTGGACCCAAACACAAAGCATATATATAACAAATTCTATTTTTTTTTTTTTTTTTTTTTTTGAGGAAACAAATTTCTAAATTTTAACTGGACTTAATTAACAGAAAATAAACTTTTAATTTTATTCATACTGAATATAAAACAAATTTGCAGTACATAGCTGAGAGTTCAACGGTTGAACAAAACATATATAAAAACCAACAACACAAAATAAATTTAAAGGGGCCTTATTTCATCCCAAGCTAGCCATGTGTACAAAGAAATTGGGCCAAATCCAGAGTCACATTAGTAAGCCTAGAATGCTCAATCAAGGATTCAGGCAGGTCAAAACGGCTTCGAATATGGGTTTTGCAGTATTACCAATGGAGCCACTAATGAATCCTCCTTCTTCGTAGGCCTTGTGCACCAATTTCCCATCACCCAAAAGGTTGTTGAGAGCATACCAAGCTCCAGTGTTCTCCAAATCATAGTGCCCTGCCTCCCGAATTTCTACGTACACCTGCAATGGCAAACAATCAAAGAAATCAATGGTATAATAATTACATACACTGGCAAATTTTGGACCAAAATGTATACTTTCTTACAGTATAGTCCATACTCCTTCCGTCCCAGAATAACTAATACGTTGAATTTTTTTTTCACTATTCATATGTTAACTTCGAAAATTTGTGTGGAAGGGAATATATGCGTTCACTATTTTGTCTGGACCTTATATGTTTAAAGTGGTGTAAAAAAACCTTAAAAGTTTATTTTGTTGTTTGGGCGACTTTGAGATCAGAATCCGACAATAATTGACTTTTTTCTCTAACCTCTCATATGACCTTAAAAAATGACCCCCTTTTCTTTTCTTTTTTTTTTTTTTATTCCATGATTTCCTTTAAATTTCTTTATTTTGATTTGTGTCATTTGGGGATTACAAGAGAGAAGGAGGAATTGGAGAGAAATCGTGGAAAAAAAGAAAAGGGTCGTTTTTATGGTCATGTGAGAGGGCAACGTCGAAAAAAAAAAAAAAGTCAATTATTGTCGTATTCCGACCTCAAGATCTCCCCAAACAACAAAATAAACTTATAAGGTCTTTTTAGATCACTTTAAAGTTTAAACATATAAGATCCTTCCAAACAAAATAATAAACATATATATCCCTATCAAACAAACTTTTCCGTTAACTTTGACTAATGTATAGTTTTCATATTTTACAAAAAAAAATTGGCAATAAATGTACAATATAGTGATATAAAATGGAGGATATATACCTTGTTATAGGCACCTTGGGTTGTACTATCAAAACCCAGGAACCAATGTCGTTCTTCCCCTTGATTGTTAAGAGCAGAGTAAACAATTCCAGCTCTAGATTCTCTATCATCGTTACCATAGTATTGTCCATGGAGGAATGCACCCCATTGGCCATTCGCGATGATCACTGGGTAAGCAGATTCGCAAAGACGTCCATGCCAGTCATGAGTGACAACGTAAGTCATATTATCACCGGTTGCGTTGTACACCAGACACATTGTGCTCACATAATCGGCCCCAAATCGAGACTGCAACTTCTCCACAAAGTTACGAGCATTCGCAGCCTTGCCTTCCGCGTTCACCTTCTCGAGTGCAACCTTTGCCAAGTCTTTCTGGCCGATTGAGTTACTGCCTTTGTATTCAGGCATCTCCCTCAACATTGCCATTGTCACTGGACTTCCAAATACGGCAGACCCCATTATATTCGTTACTTTTCGAACCTGCAGGTATTATTATAGTAATAAGTTAGGTCCCGTGCCAGGTAATTTTCAATAACTGAATTTAAAACATGACAAAATCAAGAAATGACTAAAATTTCTTTGTTGATTTAATATTCACATTTCATTATAATGTATTATATAATCATTTTGTAATAAACCTATGTAGTACATAATATGTCTTTTCAAAAAAATAGTCCATATGTCACAAAAATATGTTAAGAATATTATTTTTATTTTTTCTTGCTTAACTTAATAGTTCCTTCGGTTCTATTTAGTTGATGCGTTTGATTTAGGCACATATATATATTAAGGAGAGGAGAGAGTCAGAGAGAATAAAAAAGCAAGTGGGATAGCTTGTAAATGCAAGGTAAAAAATTTACCCCAAAAGGTAACGTGTCAACTAAAAAAAAAAAAACTTTCTAAAAAGGAATACGTGTCAACTAAAAAGAAACTGAGGTAGTAGTTGTCAATATGTTGGTTTCGGAAAACTTTCTACGTATGGCATGTTCTCATTAACTGAACTCAGCTGAAATGAACTGACTGAGCTGAACTGAACTGAACTGAACTGAATTGAACTAAAATGGATATTTTATAAGAGAAGGAAATTAGGAGCTGAACTGAATTGAACTGAATTGAATTGAACTGAACTGAACTGAGCTGAGCTGAGCTGAGTTGAACTGAGCTGAGCTAAACTGAACTGAACTGAACTGAACTGAATTGAGCTGAACTCAACTGAACTGAACTGAATTAAGCTGAAATTCAACTGAACTGAATTTCAACGTATGAGAATAGGCCCGTAGTATTATATTTTATATGTAATTATTACTTATATGTAGAAAGATTTCTTCGTTATATATAATAATTTAATTTTTTTTTTTTAAAAAAAATTAGGAGATGACATGTGTAATTGCTAGTGTGTCTTTTAGTATATAGTTATTGATTGATTGATTGACGATGTAGATCATAATCAGAGGGGTTAAACTTACTCTATATAATTACTTTACTAATCAATGTAGGAACTCATTTTTATGTTTCTTATTAAGGATATGAATGCAATACTTTCCTCTATATATATATATATATTTATGTATATATATATATATATGTATATATATATATATGTATATATATATATATATATATATATATATATATATATATATACTTTTCAAATGATTAATTTGTACTTTTCATTCTTATAAATTAGATTCACCTCAAATTATAACTAGAGCCGCCAAAAGATGACCCGATCCGAAATACCGACCCGAAACCAATTATTAACCGGTCCATCTGAACCCGAAAAAATGGTGACCCAAACCCGACTTGAAACCAACCCTAGACCCGAATTGACCCAAGTATGTGAGACCCAAATTCGAACATGAACTGACCTAGAGATGACCCGACCCGGATGTAACCCGTAAATTATTGACCTAAACCGAATCCAACTTAAACCGAAATTGACCCAAACCCGTCTTAACCCGTCAAAACCCAAATTTAACCCGACTTGTTACTAACCTGACTCGTTCCTAACCCTACCCGAATTTAACCCGACCTGTTACAAACCCGACCCAAAATCAACCAGACTTTTTATTGACCCGACCCAAATTCAACCCGACTTGTTATTGACCCGACCCGAATTTTACCCGACTTATAACTAGTACGACCCAAAAAATCTAACCTGATCTGTTACGAACCCGACTCGAAATTAACACGACTTGTTATTGACCCGACCTAAATTCATCCCAAATTGTTCCTGACCCGTTTTCAAATCACTTTAAATGTAATTTAGACTACCTTATTATTGTTGATCAAAACATTTTGTCTAGGGAGACCAAGTCGGTCCAACCAGCAAAAAAAAGGAGCATCATCCCCAAATTTAAGAGTTAAATATAGTATATATTTGTTGTATGGTCAAAGAAAATAATTATATACCTAAATTATAGACTATAGTTCCCTATTATGTGCCATATATATTATATACTACCTCCGGTCCAAATTACTCGCAACTTTGGGGTATTATTTGTGAGATATAAAATATTCCAAAGTTGCAAGTAATTTGGACCAGAGGTAGTACAAAGGAAATAATTAGCTTGATAAAAATGATAGTTACCTATTTATAATTAGTTGAACCCGAATATGACCCGACTTAGAAATGAATCGACCTGATTGTAACCCGCAAATTATTGATTTGAACATAACCCGACTTGAACCCGAGAATGACCCGAATTGGAAATAACCCAACCTGATTATAACCCGCAAATTATTGACTTGAACCGAACCTGACTTGAACCCGAGAATGACACGACTTGAAAATGACCCGACCTGATTATAACCCGCAAATTATTGACTTGAACTGAACCCGACTCAAACCCGAGAATGACCCGACCTGATTCCAACCCGCAAATTATTGACTTGAACCGAATCCGACTCTAACTCGAGAATTATCCTAACCTTTTTTAACCCATGAAAACCCGAATCAAACCCGACCTATTGTTTACCCGATCCAAATGTAACCCGACCTGTTATTAACCCGACCCAAACTCGACCCAAACCCGATAAGATGTATGACCTGACGTGACCCGACTCAAGCATGACCCAACCCGAACCCGACCCGCATAGGTTACGGCATTAACCCAAATTGACCTAACCCACTCTTATTCGACCCAAACCCAACCCGTTTAACCGAATCAACAACTCTAATTATAACCATTTGAATAATAACAATCCTGAAGGAGTAAACTAGTTTTAGGAGTAAAAATAAAAAAAATAAAAACCTCGTATAATTAACATGTTCCGTTACTGAATAACTAATTGAAACAGCAGCACAACCAAATGACCAATACTTTGAGAGATGATAAAAACTAAAGGGTTTTTCTAAGCTATACCCCCTAAGTTTTTTCGCCACGCATTTTCAAAGTTATAAGTTGTGCCCTCCGGCTCACGATATTTTATCAATAATACTATATATACCCTTTGAAAGTCATATCCGGTAACGAAAGTTAAGTTATTTTATCAACAATGGGGTCGTGGCGTTATTAATTTGACACGTGTCCCGTTCTAATAGGTTTCATACTTTTAAAAAAAAATTAAAATCAGAAAATAAAATAATAATAAAAAAAGGTTATTGTTAACGACGAAAGGTATTGTTAATAAAAATTAGTGAGGTTGAGGGTATAGCTTAGACGTTTGAAAAGACATGGACATAGCTTAGAAACCGAAGAAGTTTGGGGGCAATAACTTAGAAAAACCCAAAACTAAAAAGTGAAAAGTACTTTGAGACAATATATGCATATAGGAAGGCTCACAAAGGATAAATAATGTATACGATAATCTTACTAAATATTTAAGGTAGGATTCTTACCTGAAGAGTGACTAGCTAAGAGAAATTGATGAAGAAAATATGAGAGAAAGAATGATTTGATTAAGCTAATTGAGAAAGAGCTTATATGACGAGTGCATTGAGGGTGTGGCTTTCGGTTCTATTTATAGATGAATTTGGATCTGACCCTCTCTTTCTTCTGAACATTATTGTAATGTCAAATTGTCAACTGACCATTCTTAAAAATAACAAAAATTGTGACCTCGACATTTGTTCAGAAAGCAAGTAAAGAAATTTTGTCACAAAAAAATGGAGATTAAAATATTCTAATAGCGTGAGTCATCATCCAAGCTATGTTCTTTTCCTTTCTAATTAATTTTTTTATTTATATAAATATATCACTGGTAGCTTTAATAATAATAATAATTTTAGTTCAGTAAAAATAATTTCAGTTTAGTTAAAATCAGTAATTTTAAAGAAGAAATATAATAGAGAATCAGTAAATATAATTTCACTTTTGTAAAAGTAATTTAAGTTCAGCAAAATAATTTCAATTAAGTAAAATTAATTTCAATTTAGCATAAATAAGTTGAAGTGAATGAAATCTAAAAGTTTTTTTTTTTATATATATAAATCTCCAATAATTGATCATATAATATTACTCCTTAAACTTATTTTTTTTTTAGTCAATGTTGTAATATTTTTTTAAAAATTAACACTTAGCGGCCATTCAGGTATATACATCTCAAAAAATCATTATTGTAATAAAATAGAGTGGGTGGTTTATTTAATTAATCCATTTAACTTGATGCCATCAGCTGAAATCGTCATTAAATAGTTATTGTATGACGTTTACTTAACAGAGCACTAAATTAGTCACCGACTTGTTTGCAAACGAACAAATCTAGCCATTTTATATTCTGTCAAGGACTCAAGGTGAAAGGTTCACAACTTCACATTAATGCCTTTCATGACAAACAACTAACGCATTCACATTTGGATTTTTTTTTTTTTTTTTTTTTAATTTTTTTTTTACGAGGTCAACTTAATTACTTAGGCCCCATGAGGCCATGAACTAGGCTAAAAACAATACCAATACATACGTTGTCACTTGTCAAGGGGCACTATTAAAGCCTATGTTACTCGGACTATTTCATTTACCTCACATGTTGTATGTCGACATGACACATGTCGGACACCGACACCGACACTTGGACACTTCATTAACTAAAAACACAATTTTTTTCAAGAAAATGGGCGAGTCCGATGCTTGGACACCCGTGTCTAATTTGACACTTCATCCGAGTCCAAGTAACATAGACCAAAGCTACCAGTCCATTAGAGTTGCACATAAAAGCATAAGGTATTAGAATTACTAATGCTCCACAATGCACACATTCATATATATTAGATAAGTAGTAAATTTAGCCACATCCAAGAGTTTAACTATATCGAAAGGGGAAACTCGAACAGATGCTCTACAATGCACACAGTCATATATATTCAGGGGCGGATTTATTAAGGTGCACAGTGAGTCAGTTTTTACAGATTACAGATAGGCGATCTCTTTGTTGCTTCTACTTGAGATTATCCGTCTGTCAGTTTTTTAAAATATCAAAGAGATCGCCTATTCAAATATCAGATAAGTGTTCTCTTTGTTGCTGCTATTGCCACCACGTCATTAGAGACCTGTTATCTAGATAACAGGTCTCTTTTTGACAGAATTAGAATTATTTTTTGCGATGCTTTCATATTTCAATAAAGAGACCTGTTATATTTAATAACAGGTCTCTTAAGTTATCTAACTTTTTTTAATAATTCTTGTTTTTAAGTAAAAGATCATAAAGTTAGTTTAATGTAATAGTTTTATAGTATGTATTTTTATATCCTATTTTTGGATTGCAATCATTTTGGTGAAATATAATTTTTTTATATAATTTTTGGATTGAAACAAGTGATCAATTATTGATGGTGACTCATAAGTTCGAAAAATCCTAGATCCACCACTGTATATATTAGAAGCATACATAAGATTGAAACAGAAAAGTAACTAACAACCAACTCAACAGCAGTCACTCAGCATCATCATTTAACAAAAGGGTTAGAAAAGCAATTGCTAGATGTTTTTGGACAGCAGGCCTAGGTTCAAAATCTTCAAGAAGCTATTTCGTGTTCATGAAAACAGCAACCCTGCAAAAACACAGAAAAAATAGGAGAGCTTATAGGAAATAATGAACATGCTATTTGGCAACTTTAGTCCCCTATAAATCATCACTACACATGTATTAGCTTCGCGAAGTCAAGTGAGAGCAATTAGGTGTGTAATTAATGTCAATCAATCAAGCAAATAAACTTCTAATCTTATTGCCTCTGTCTTTCAGTGTCCTCAAACCTTCAGTTTGAAACAATTTAATAAGTGTTTGGGTCCAATTTAGTCCAATTGGGCCTAGGCATTAAATGATCCAATTAAAAGCCCAAGGTCAAGGTTCAACTCTCCAATTGTGCTAAAGTCAAAGATCAGCCCTCTCAGCAAGCCAATTGGGCTAAGGCCCAACTTCTCCATGTATGAAGAGGTATAAAAGCCTCAAGAGATACACATTCATTCATTTTTCACATATTCACATATTCTCATACATTCTCATATACTCTGATATATTCAAGCAAAGCCTCAAGCAACTAATTCTCTTGCATAGTGTTCTCTTTCTACACATTGTACTGACTTTAGCATCGGAGGGGCCTTCCTCGGCAACACCCCCGAGGCTAGTTTACGTGTGTTTACTGTGCAGGAAACCTTCGGCCCAACATTACTTGGACCGAATCTAGTCTTCTCCGTTTCAGCGGACCTTCGGCAAGGTCCCATTGTTTTCACCCGAAACAATTTGGCGCCGTCTGTGGGAAAGACTTTCAAAAATTTTTAAGCCAAATTTCTAACCAAGATCATCTTGCAATTATCTTAGTAGCAATGGCTAAGAACCGCAAGAGCAAAGGCCTCCGTCAAGGAGCGGGCGAAAAGCCTAAAACCCCTACACCATCACCCTCGCCGGACCGGAACTCTCCCAAGGGTGCCAGCTCGGGGGAGGATCATACAAGGAGGATTCCCTTTCTCCCGTAATTCATGACTCTCATTATAGGCCGAGTCACTCTCGGTCTAGCAGGGGTGAGTCCGATCATAGGACACATCCAGTGCCCCAAAGCCAACCATCGACTGTGCGCCCTCATTCCCATATTCGACCGAGGACCCCTTTGACGGGGCCCAGCTCGGAAGAGGTGGCAAGAGCGCTGGCAGTGCTCATGGAGGCGATGAGGGCACAAAATATGCCTCCACCTCGTGATCGAACTCCTCCGCATACCCGGCATCAGCGGAGGAAGCTAGACCATGATGGAGGGAAGCTTCCTTCCTTCCGGGAACTGGAAGAGTGGGAAGAGGATACCTGGAAGAATGAAAAAGAGAGGAAAAAGAACCCTCAATTTTTAAAAGGATCCTCATCCTCACGACCAGAAACGCATAAGAGCAGCAGCTCAGCTTCTCGACCAGAATCTACTCACCGAGAACCTGAGACTGTTCGCCGAAGCGTCCTCGACCGACTCGGCGGCAAGGAACCGAGCGTGCGCAGTCGCCTCTCGTTCCCTGCGGCCGAGGCCCAGACTTCCCAGCCAGGGACGAAAACCACTCCTACCTCTCTAAGAGGGCGGAGCGCGGTCCCTTCGGCCAGGATGAAGGGCAAGGCCGTTATGCTACCCGCCAGTTCGCCATTCGAGCAATGGATACTGGAAGAGCACGTGCCCACGGTTAAAATACCGTCGCACATCACATATGACGGGACCTCGGATCCGAAGGATCACGTGGCCTCGTATGAGACTCATATGCATCTTTGCCCCAGATCCGAAGCGACTTGGTGCAAATATTTCCCAACCACTCTCAAGGGGGTCGCGCAAGCGTGGATCTCCAAGGGAGTAAAGCAAGGCTCCATAACAGGGTGGGATGATCTGTCCTCCAAATTTAGGAGCAAGTTTTCCACGGCAAACCGCCGAGAGAAGACTACTGCAGAACTCATGAGTCTACAACAGGGGGAAACCGAAAGCCTCCGAGACTACCTGACCCGTTTCAGTAACGAGTCATCCAACGTCTCTCAGCTGGACCAGGGGCTAGCCGTTTTTGCAATGCAGAATGGCCTTCAGCCCGGGAAGTTCCTTGACTTCATGGTCATGCATACCTCGCAGACCTTGGAGGAAGCTCTGAATGCCTCGGATAAGTTCATCCGAGCCGAAGAATGGAACAAAGCGAAAACCCAACCTCAATTCGGGGGAGGGAAACAAAGACAAACACCCTTGTCTGAAGGCCAAGGCCATAAGGCAAAGGGAAAGTCAAAGGCCTCGGAGCAATCTTCGGCCAGCGACCCAAAGAAGGAAAAATCTGCCTCATACACAGGCAGATACGAGTCCTACACTCCGCTCTCTCTTCCACGCGCCAAAATTTACAGCGTGACGAAGGAGGAGCAGAGTTACCGAAAGACGAGACCACTCCCAGAGTGGTATCAGCGAAAAAATAAAAATCAGTGGTGCGAGTTCCACGAGTCTTCGGGACACAACACTGAGGAGTGTATCCAACTGAAGGACCAGATAGAGGACATGGTCCGGAAGGGATACTTGAAAAAATACATCGCGGATCACCGCAAGAAAAAAGAATTCGAGAAGTCAGCAAAGGACTCTCGGCAAGACCTCGACTTCCCCCGGAAGAACAGTAAAAAGCCGGAGGGGAAAATCCCTCCGATCAATGTTATCTCGGGAGGAATATACTCTCGGAGGGAGCACAAGCGACACCTCAGAGCTTTGACTCACCAGGTGAACAACGCTGACATTCAATCTCCCCAGTCGCCGGTGCCGAACATGACGTTCACAGCCGCCGACTGCCGGGGGATAACGTTCCCTCACGAGGATCCGTTGGTGATCATCGCCACGGTGGCCAACCACGACGTCAGTATGGTCCTTGTTGACGGTGGCAGCGAAGCAAACATTCTGTTCCGAAAGGCCTACAATCAAATCAAGCTGAAGCCCAAGCACCTTACGCCGGTACCCTACCCGGTATCCGGGTTCAACGGGGCTTCAACTTATCCAGATGGGAAGGTGACACTTCCTGTCACCATCGGCTGCGATGAGGCAGCCAGGAACGTCATGATTGAATTTTTGGTCATTGACGCTCCTTCGGTGTACAACGTGATTTTGGGGAGACCCATAATTCATGAGATCTAAGGGGTCGTCTCAACTTATCATCAGCTGATGATTTACGTCTCAGACGCCGGCTTCCCCGAAAGGATACAAGGCAACCAAAAGGACGCCCGAAGGTGAAACTACCTCAAGCCATCCAGTAGTCGCCCAGATGACGACAAGGATGAGGAGAAAGAAAAAGAAAGAGAGCCAAGCACCAAAAAGCCGAAAGGCCTAAGTGCTTCGGCTCAAGGATCTGAACCCAGAGGTAAAGGGCCCGAAAGGGAAAAGGCTAGCTCTTCAGCTGAACAACAAGACTCAGAGAGCCAGCCGAAGAACAAAAAGACTGGGACACCTGCTGACATAGGCAGCAGGCCAGATTATGAAGAGTCCATTCCATCAGCAATGGACATGGACCAACAGACTGAAACAGTTGAGTTAGCCGAAGGAGACGTTGAGAAATGTGTAACAATCGGGATGGACCTTGATCCGAACACCCGTTGTGAACTTATTCAGCTCCTTCGGGACAACAGAGATGTGTTTGCTTTCTCGGCAGCTGATATGCCCGGGATAAGTTCAGACCTCATCTCCCATAAGCTTAATGTTGACCCAACGTGTCGACCAGTTAAGCAAAAGAAGCGGAATTACTCCGCTAATAAGAACCGAGACATCGCAGCCGAGGTCAAAAAATTGTTGGAGGCAGGATTCATCGAACCTTGCCAATATCCAGAATGGCTGGCAAATGTGGTGATGGTTCAGAAGCCCAATGGTACCTGGAGGATGTGCGTTGACTTCACGGACCTAAATAAGGCTTGTCCGAAGGATTTCTATCCCTTGCCGAGGATCGATCAGTTAGTCGATTCGACAAGTGGCCATGCCTTGCTTAGTTTCATGGACGCATTCTCGGGGTATCATCAGATCTTCATGCACCCCGACGATCGAGCAAAGACAGCATTCGTCACGAACGCTGGGGTGTACAATTACAAAATGATGCCCTTCGGATTGAAAAATGCGGGTGCAACCTATCAAAGGCTGGTGGATCAAGTTTTTGCCGATCAAAAGGGCCGAAACATGGAAGTCTATGTCGACGATTCGATCGTCAAAAGCAAAAAAACCTGAGGACCATGTTAAGGACCTGGCTGAAACTTTCGCCACCTTAAGAAAGCATCAAATGAAGCTGAATCCGAAGAAGTGTTTCTTCGGCGTGAAGTCAGGGAAATTCCTTGGGTTCATAGTCAGCAAAAGGGGGATTGATGCCAATCCCTCAAAAAGTCAAAGAGGCGCTCGACCTTCCTGAGCCGAAAACAAAGCGGGATGTTCAGCGGCTCACCGGAAGAATGGCAGCCCTCTCGAGGTTCATTTCCAGAGCTTCGGATAAGGGGTTACCTTTCTTCAAAGCCCTGAAACTCCCGAAAACAAAAGAGCTCGTTTGGGAGGAAGAGCAAAAAGACGCCTTTAAACAGCTTCGGGAGCATCTGGCTCAACTCCCAACGCTGGCTAGCCCAGCTGAAGGAGAAACTTTGTACCTATATGTGGCCGTTAGCCCAGCCACCATCAGCGTAGTACTGCTGAAGGAAGAAAGTAAAAGTCAGCAACCGATCTACTTTGTCAGTCATACACTGACGGATGCCGAGACTCGCTACCCTCTACTCGAGAAATTCGTTTTCGCGGTAGTAGTAGCTGCTCGGAAGCTGAGGCCCTATTTTGATTGCCATCAGATAGTGGTCTTAACTGATCAGCCGTTGGAAAAAGTTCTCGGCAAGGTTGAAAAAATCTGGTAGGCTAGCCAAGTGGGCTTTTGAGCTCACCGAATTCAGCATCAGCTACCGTCCGAGGGCTGCCATTAAGGCTCAAGCTCTAGCGGATTTCTTGGCCGAATGCTCATACCAAGAAGCGCTAGACAGTGAAAAGAAAGTCTGGACCGTGTTTACGGATGGATCTTCCACCGAAAACGGTTCGGGGGCAGGAGTAGTGATAACTTCTCCCGAAGGCAAATCCTTTGAGTATGCACTAAAATTTTCTTTTAAGGCCTCGAACAATGAAGCCGAGTATGAGGCAGCAATCGCCGGCCTAGAATTGATCATCTCCCTGGAAGCCGATCATGTCTGCCTGAAAACAAACTCTCAGCTAGTTGCATATCAGATCAGCGGCAGCTACGAGGCCAAAGAGCCCTCCATGATAGCTTATCTTGCCAAGATCAAGTCAGTCATTGCAGAGCTGAAAACTTTTGAGGTTCAGCTGATCCCAAGGGGTCAGAATACTCAATCCGATGCACTCTCCAAACTTGCCAGTTCATCTCTTACCGAGCTGAACAGATCTGTATATGTAGAAGTGCGTCGAGAGAGAAGTGTCGACGGAGCACCTGAAGTGTGCTGCGCTGACCCAAAGCCTAGTTGGATGGACCCCATCCTAGCTTTCAAGCTTCGGGGAGAAACTCCTGAAGATAAAGCTTTGGCCTCCAAGATAAAGTGAACCAGCTCTAGGTTCATTGTCTTCAGGGGGAACTTCTGAAAAAGTCCTTCTCAGCCCCATTGCTGAAATGCGTGGGACCAACAGATGCAGATTATATCCTACGGGAGATTCACCTCGGCATCTGTGGGAACCACATTGGGGGAAGAACCTTAGCCCACAAGGCATTGAGGGCTGGATATTACTGGCCCACCATGATCGCAGATGCTAAGGAGCTGGTTCGGAAATGCGAAAAATGTCAAAAATACGCTCCAGTTATCCATCAGCCAGCAAGGGATCTTCAGCCGATCCTTAATCCACTCTCGTTTGCCCAATGGGGACTGGATATACTGGGACCATTTCCAGAGGCTGTGTACCAGAAAAAATGGCTGATAGTTGGAGTTGACTACTTCAGTAAATGGATCGAGGCCAAAGCAGCCTCGAACATTACAGAGCAAACTGTCAGAAAATTTATCTGGCAGAATATCATCACTCGCTTTGGCATCCCGAGAGTATTTGTCTTCGATCATGGGAGGCAATTTGATAACTTACCGCTGAAGCGGTATACAGATCAGTTCGGCATCAAACTGGCATATTCAGCGGTATGCCACCCGCAAAGTAACGGACAAGCCGAAGCTGCAAATAAACAGATCTTAAATGCCCTCAAGAAGAGGGTGGAAGATCAAAAGTCCAAGTGGCTGGAGGAGCTCCCTGGAACCCTTTGGTCCCTTCGGACAACTGAAAAAGAGGCAACGGGCTATTCACCTTTTGAACTGGTGTATGGTGCCGAAGCCGTCCTTCCAGTGGAAATTGGCTCTGAGAGCCTACGAGTGCACCACTTCTCGGCTGAGAATGAGCAACTGATGAGGGAATCTCTCGATTTCCTCGACGAAGTAAGAGACTCAGCCCGAGACAGAATGGCCGCCTATAAGCAGAGAATCAGCAAATTTTATAACCGAAGGGTCCATGCAAGGCCTCTTAGAATTGGAGACCTTGTCCTTCGGAATGCTGCTGCAGTTCAGAAAGGCCGAATCCATGGGAAACTCTCAGCTGCATGGGAGGGACCTTATGAAATCTGTGATGAGCTTCAGCCAGGGACATACCGACTTCGGCAGTTGGGTGGAACAGAGTTGAAAAATCACTAGAACGCTGATGTACTGAAAAAATATCATGTGTAAACCCTTCGGGGCACGACAATCTTTGTAAGTACATTTTGAATTAATGAAAGGCCTTGGAGCCACCATTTATATAAATGTTTGCAACTTTTTATCCTTTCAAAGTTTTCTCGGTTCTATCTACTCTTTAAGGGTTTTTTATTCAGCCTCGTCTGAAACCTTCGCCTTCGGGTAACTGGGTTTCAGATTGCTGACAAAACTCTTCTTTTTAAAGAACACTGGTCTTTCAGCTGAAGTCAAACTTCAGTAAGACTTGTTCTCCAAAGACATGAGTCCATGGACAATTCTGGGATATTGCCTTATCTGACGAATACATCCCAGAGAGCCATTATCCAAAACATTGCCTTAAGTTGGCCCTGTGTTTCGGGTATCCATTTTTCAAAGATAGACATAAATTCAAGGATAACAGCAACAGTTGAAAATGGTTTATTCAGCCTCGTCTGAAACCTTCGCCTTCGGGTAACTGGGTTTCAGATTGCTGACAAAATTCGTCTTTTTAAAGAACACTAGTCTTTCAGCTGAAGTCAAACTTCAGTAAGACTTGTTCTCCAAAGACATGAGTCCATGGACAATTCTGGGATATTGCCTTAACTGAGCCTTGTATCCCAGAAAGCTATTATCCGAAACATTGCCTTCCGTTGGCCCTGTGTTTCGGATATCCATTTTTTAAAGAACTCGTCTTTCAGCTGAAGTCAAGCTTCAGTAAGACTTGTATCCCAGAAAGCCATTATCCGAAGCATTGCCTTCAGTTGGCCCTGTGTTTCGGATACCCATTTTTAAGAAGTGAAGAAATTGTTTATTCAGCTGAAGCCATACTTCAATTTCTGGGGGGGCAAGAGGCACTACCAGTGCAAGTTTATGTTCAAAGAGGCACTACCAGTGCAAGTTTATGTTCAGCAGAATTGAAGAAACAGTAAAGCATTCAAAAACAAAGCAGCTGAAGAAAAAAAAAACATCAAATTTGCAATTTATGCTCAGAAATTGAGCTACAAGTTCAAATAAACTGTATCGGCAGCCGCCCACAAGCGGAAAATAACAGCTGCCGAAATACGTACAGAAGCAAAAAATTAAACTGTTTTGTACGACAAGGCAAGCTGAAGCAAAAAACAAGGCAAAAAATTCAGAAAGCGGAAAGTCTAAAGTTAAGCGCGTGATGAACCGCAAGAGTCTGAAGACGACTGCCCGAGTTCCTATGCTTCAGCCCGAGGATCAGACTGATCAGCATTGTTGAGCCCCATGGTGGCCTCCACCCCAGCAGCAGAAGAAGCAGGCTTTGCACTCTGCCGAGCCTCCCTTTCCCTCTGTTCAGCCTCCAACTCCATTCTCTCAGCTTCTTCTTCGGCTTCCTCAGCCTTAAGAATTTCAGCTTCGACTGGAGTTGCATACTTCATATGAGGGTCTTCGGGATTCTGGACCCATTCAGCACATTTGGACCAGTCCAGCTTCGGCTCAGCATGAAGGCAGACTCTTCGGCATACTCTGAACCCGTTTCTGAAACCCATTTCATATTCTTCCTGGGTATAGACACGGACTTTGAGTAGAGCCTCAGCATCAGCCAACTTCTTCTGGGTCTCCTCCAAGTCTTCCTTGGATTTCTTCAGCTCATCGGCGAGCTTGGAGGAGGAACCTTTCAGCTCATTCAGCTCCTGCTGAACTTGGGAAGCCTTTGTATGAGCCTGGGCCACTTCTTCTTTTTTGGCCATCAGCTGATCCTCAGCCTCTTGGAGCTTAGCTCTCTGAGCTTCAGCAGCAGCAGCAGCCTCTGAGAGTTGGACATCCCTGGCTTGGAGCAGCTCTTCAGCAGCCATTCTGCTGGCTTCAAGAGCTTCTAACCGTTGCTGCACTTCAGCTTGTGCAGCAGCTCCTTCCTGGATTCGGCTCTCAATGGCAGCCTTGAATTTGGAGACGTCCACTCCCATGTGCTCTTGGAGGAATTTTTCCCCTTCCATCAGTGGGGGAAAAACTTCCTTCTCCATAGCGTCGCAGAAGGTTTTGAGGGCTTCAGCAGCTTTTTTCTCGTATTCCTCACCCTTCTGCTGCTTCTCTTCAGCTGCTGCTTGCTTCAGCTTAGCAAGCTTTAATTCCTCTTCGGCTACCTTCTTGTCGTGCTCGGCAGCGTCTACCCTATCTTGTAGGGTATCTATCAGCTCTACAGTGAGAGTCTGATTGTGCACGAACTGAAAACAGGAGCACAAGTTAAAAAAAAATATAATAAAATAAAAAGAGCTGAATTTTAGAGGAAATAAAGGCAAGGAAAATCACCTGCATCATCAGCAGTTGGTTAGATCTGGCTGGGTCAGGAACTGATCTGCTGGATTCGCCCATCCCAGCAGTGGCCTTCAGCGACCAGATTCTTGCCCTATCTACTTCGGACATGCCAGCAAAATCGTCGAAGTAGGCTGCAGCACCTTCTCGGTTCTGACCCCATATGAGGTCCCAGATGTGATCTGGGATTGGAATTCGGGGGCCGAGAAACCCATTTCTCCAGATTGCAGAGTCTGGAAGGAAGGAAAGGATGACGATGGAGCTTCTTTAGCTTTGGATGGCTCAGCATCATCCTTCTCAGAAGAGTCAATTATTATGACTTCTTCTTCTTCAGGGGTGAGGACGAAAGCCTCAACCTCTCTTGCAATGTCTGCCGTGAAACCCTCAGCACTGGGCATCACGACATCCTTATTTTTGTGCTCAGCAGCACTCTCCTGAACTTCTTCTCGGACCCCTCCCTTAGATTCGGGAGTTCTCTGATCCACCTCCATCTCAGGAGGTGGCGGAGGGGTCTTTTGAGGTGATTGGGGTGGTGGCCGGGGAACCCTCGGCGATCCATTGCCTTCCTCGGGTTCCCTTATTTCAACGCCGATGGTCATCGGCCTCCGCTGAAAGTCATGAGGGCCGATGATGGCCATTCTTCGGCGCCTTTTCTGAAGGGGCTGCTCGTCCATGTCTGAGTCTGAAGACTCTTCTTGTATCTGGTCTTCGGGATGAACAGGGGCTTTCCCTTCTCTGTGTCTGTTACTCTCTTCAGACTGTAAAAGACAGGGGGGAGGAAGAATGTGAGTACAAAAAAAAAAAAAAAAAAAAAAGAAAGACAGTTAAGTCTGAAAGCTCACCGAGGTCTTCAGCAAAGCCTCGTCTTCTTCAGCTGCCCTAGCTGCAGCTTCTTCTTCAGCAGCTCTGGAGGACCCTTCTCCTCCTTCGCAAGCTTCACCCGTGCAACCTCTTCGGCCGTACGGGCAGCTTCAGCTTCTTCGTCCAGCAGCTGAAACCAGGGGTCTCTCTTCTTCCACCAAGGCTTCTGCCTCTGATACAGAGCAACTGCCTCAATTTGGAAGTGGGAAGAGTCTAGATGAACTTCCCTATGCCTCGGTTCAGTGATAGACGGGGCCCGATCAGTTACAACTCGTTCTCGGTTGACACCAAGACGAGCGTAGTTAATGCCGACGTTGGTCTCGTCCCGTTCTGAAAAAGAAAAGGGGAAAGGTCAGTTCAGTTAGGTTAGCACAGCATAAAAAAGCGAAGTGAGGAGAAAAAGAGATAATTTAAAAGCCTCGGCCCCAGCCGAAGAAGCTTACCATCCTTAAACTTTCGGCTGAGGCCAACAGCTGCTAGCATGTTCTCTTGGAAAACATAATGCGTATCGGGGAGCCAAGTCTCCGGGATATGCTGCATTCGGCCGCTGCCCCCCCGGTTCGCCAGCTTGCCGAAGATATTTTGTTGATCAAGGTTTGGATCCGGCCCGTTATCTGCGGGGGGACCTAGACTTCCCATGTCGGGATCAGGCTCAGCAAGGTACCGGGGAGCGCTGAAGACGCAAGGGTGGCCCGGATCCGTAGGTGCCCTAACCCAAATCCATTGACCTCTCCAGTCCTTGTCTGAAGAGTCGTTCGGCCACATGGTTAGGTACTGGGGCCGAGACTCAATCCGGTACCACCCAGAACCATGGCTTCCGTGCCCACTTTGAATATTTGGCACTAGCCGATGAAGCTTTTTGAAGCAGTGCAGGTTCGGCACATACTTGAAGAACTTGCAGACCCATAAGTATGTCATCACCCTTCGGATGCTGGTGGGAGTTAGCTGACATAGGGAGATATTGTAATGGATCAGCAAGTCTCGGACGAATACGTCCAAAGGGAACCTCAGCCCATACTGAAGCTGTCTTGTGTACACCCCCACATACCCCGGGGGTGGACGATGGATTCTATCGGATGCCACGGGCATTCGGCACCAATACCCATCAGCTTCAAAAATGCCGTAATGCAACTCAATTTGCTCGGCAAACCGATATTGTTCGGCATTCTCCACCCACCATGAGTAGGGGCGGTTCTTTATCATGGCCGAAGCTACTTCGGCATTCTCCCACTTTGAAAACCCGGGGAGGATATCCCAAAGGACAGCGGGAACTTCATCGTCCCGTCCAGAAGCGTTAATCCCTTCAGCAGGGTCAGACTCTGGCCTTCGTCCATTCCAGCTCCCAATCCTATTCCTAGGATCGGTAATTGGCCTTGCTCTTCTTGGAGCACGGGCTCTACCTCTAACTCCTCTTGCCATTGATTATTTCGAAGAAAAAAGTCGAAAAAAAGGGAAGGAGTTCGAATTCGAAGAAAAATAAACTGAAATCAAAGGAATTTACCTTAATCTGAAGCGAAAGTTGCTGATTTACGAGTTCGTAGTGGCAAGTCTCAGTTTCTAAGCTTAATGCTCGGGGAATTTGCGAAGTTTTGATGCGGGTTCTTGGGTTCTCTCGAGAATTCTGGGTTTGTGTTGGTGAATAAGTGAGGAGAAATGACGCGCCTCTGATTATATCTCCAAAAATGGGAATACGAGGAGTCCGCGTTTCAATTTCTCTTAAATACCCCACTAAGTAACCGTTAAACACACGACCTTGTGATTAAACTGCCCATTATCCGTCCAACTTCCACAATCATCCGCCTTAACCGTTGTTATCTCATTTATTACGGTTTAAATTCAAATTTTTGGATTAATTAAATCTTTCACTTCCCTCCTTTTCTGAATTAAATCAAACCCGACCCGTCATCCTTCCAAATCGGGTCTGGGGGGCAACTTTTTTGGGTCCAATTTAGTCCAATTGGGTCTAGGCATTAAATGATCCAATTAAAAGCCCAAGGTCAAGGTTCAACTCTCCAATTGTGCTAAAGTCAAAGATCAGCCCTCTCAGCAAGCCAATTGGGCTAAGGCCCAACTTCTCCATGTATGAAGAGGTATAAAAGCCTCAAGAGATACACATTCATTCATTTTTCACATATTCACATATTCTCATAGATCCTCATACATTCTCATATACTCTGATATATTCAAGCAAAGCCTCAAGCAACTAATTCTCTTGCATAGTGTTCTCTTTCTACACATTGTACTGACTTTAGCATCGGAGGGGCCTTCCTCGGCAACACCCCCGAGGCTAGTTTACGTGTGTTTACTGTGCAGGAAACCTTCGGCCCAACATTACTTGGACCGAATCTAGTCTTCTCCGTTTCAGCGGACCTTCGGCAAGGTCCCATTGTTTTCACCCGAAACAATAAGAAACCATCTTAATCATCCCTAAGAATGATTTAGGAAATCAGTCATTTTATGCTTATCTAAGAGTATCATATCACCTGTCTCTTCGGAGACATCTGATAAAATTGGAAGAGTATCATATCATCTACTTCCTCCGTTCTTTATTACTTGACCCGCTTTGACTTTTACACTATTCATCACCCCTCCTTTGACCATCTTTTGTGAATAATATGTAAGGAAAAATATATTCATTGATCTTTTTGGATTCGTCTCAATAAGTACTATCATAATATATAACTTTTATAATTTTTACTTATGGAGAATTTAAATTATTAATCGTTGAAGTTTTGCATTGGCAAGCGTGATAAAAGAAACAGGTGAAGTAAAAAAAAACAGAGGAAGTATATAACAAAGAATAGTATTTTCCCTTTATCAAGAAACAAAAATTAAAAAGTTACTACACTTTCTTGGAGTTTAAACAATAATACAAGACATTGAATGATTTGTGTCCTAATATGGCAATACACATGAAAAGGTTGATGCTAATTATATTGAAGGCTGATGTCCTAATATGCGCACTGGAAAATGTCCCGTTAAAGGTTTTGGGGGCTATTTTGGCCTTTAAGGACCCAAAATGAACTCAGATTTCACAAAAAAAAAAAAAATGTAAATGCCTCGTTATAAGTATTAAAACGTGAACATGAAAATCAAGACAGTACTTAATAAGCGAATGAGGCATTTAAGTTTTTTTTGCCAAATCTGAGCTCAATTTGGATTCTTAAGGGACAAAATAGCCCCGAAAATCTTTAATGGAACATTTTCCCAACGAGCAAATCGATAAAAAAAATATTAATAAATTAAGAGTGGGCCCCACTAATGGAATTTTTAACAGTGGGTAAACGGCAAGGTTACCGTATGGAAACAAAATGTATATTAGGGTTAAAGTGTGAAAAGTGATATATGTTGGGACACAACGTAGAAAAGTAAAATTAACAGGTTACTGTATAGAAAAACCCTACTTTTTTACATTAAAAGAAACCATCAATTCAATTGAAGGACCAAAAAGCCTTTAGCAGGGTTTGATTGTGGTAATACTTCCAATGGATGTCTGATTATTTTATACAGGGTTGTAATTGAATGACCAAAGCTTTAAGGATGCATTGTAAGCGAATCAATCAGCTGAGAGTTTACAAGAGCATTGGCCCAAAACTAGTTTCATACATGATAATATACTGAATTCTGTAGTCTGTCATAGTGAAGCCTATACAAACACAATTTACGTTACTTAGCTTCAGGCAGAGTCATAATCGCCTCGAATATGGGTTTTGAAGTGTTGCCAATGGAGCCACTTAAGTACCCCCCTTCTTCATTGGCCTGGTTCACCAATTTCCCGTTACTCAGCTTGTCGCCAAGAGCTTGCCATATTCCTACACTCTCTACCTGCTCATAGTGCCCTGCTTCGCGAATTTCAGTATACACCTATAACAACATCTTCAACATTACAAGAGGATTTCCATTGTACAATCACTAGCCAAATACTACCTCCGTTAACAACAGGTGCTTTCTATTATATGCAACATATGTTTTTTTTTCCTCTTTTGGTAAGTTTTTTATGTTAGAAATGACCAAACTGCCCTCACTTAACTAACTTACTCCTTTAATTATTTCACTAATCATACTCTATTATAACCCAACTTAATTCATCTAATCTTCAAAGGAAAAAAAAAAAAACAAATCTGGTAAAAAGACCAAATTTCTCAACATTCATCTAGTTCATTAAATTTCTCACTCCTCATTCATCATCAAAATCTCACTCCCCTTATCATTAAAATTTTTCTCTCCTCCTTCATTGCAAATAACTGTTAACGGAGGTAGTAAGTTAATTGGTCTATACATAATCCGTTATGCAAGCCAAAAAGCAAGGGGAAAAAAAGGATGATTACTTATTAGTAGTTTAGCAAGAAAAATAAGGCCAAAGAGACTTAAGATTATATTCCGTGTCCCCACACTTGTATACTAACTCCGTTAACTTTTAGTTATAATTTTGGAATATTTTATATCTCACAAATAATTATGTATATAAGCTCAAGTATACATATATACCTGGTTGGTGGGGCCTGAATCGGAGTTAAAAAATCCCATGAACCAGTGTTGTTCTTTGCCTTGATTGTTGAGAGCAGAGTAAACAATGCCAGCTCTAGACATCTTTTCCTGGTTATAGTATTGACCGTGCAAGAACGCACCCCACTGCCCGTTCGCAATCATCACCGGTACGCAGACTCGCAAACACGTCCCTTCCAGTCACGAGCAATCACGTATGTCATTGTTTCACCAGTCGCATTGTAAATCAAACACATTGTGCTCACAACACCATCCCCAAATCGACCCTGGAGCTTCTCCACGGAGTTTCGAGCATCCACGGCCTTGCCCTCGGCGTTCACCTTCTCTAGTGCAACTTTAGCTCGGTCTTGCTGGGTGATCGAGTTCTTGCCTTGATATTCAGGCATTGCTCTCAGGGTTGCCGAGGTAATTGGTATTCCAAACACGTTTGAGCCCATTTTCGTTAATTTTCAACCTGCAAAGATGTGTTACTCTATCTTTGATTTAATAAGTGTTACACTCTGTCCAAACACACATATCAATACACGACTTTGACCATCAATTTATCTATTTATATGTTAATAAATTATAAAAAAATAAAAATAAAAAGGGAGTTTCCTTACCTCCCCTCTACTCTCAAGTGTTGACCAGTAGAGCTGGACTGACTAAACCTGTGAGAGACTGTTAGAGATATCGGAAAATATATCTAGTTCAGTACGGTCTTAATGTCTTTCATCTTATCTTTTTTATTTAAAAAAAAATGTAGACAGTAGCTATTGTAGTGAAATTAACAAAAACTAGACAGTAGACATTATTCCAAAAAGTAAGCCAATTCATTCCATAGTCACGTTGAGTTTTAATTCATTTTATCCAAAACTATATATTATAATGAACAAATCATCAATTTCACTATTGTAATTATAAATTTTTAATGTAATTTTAAAGAAAAAAAAATCAGGAAAGCAATATTATCAATTCTGAAAAAATCAGAAACTCTAACTCTCTAATTTGATAAATTGAATAACAAACCATCAACTTCAAGCAACATTCCCACTAAATTGATACATTAAATAACATAAACAGGTAATTTAAGCACAAAATCAACCCAACAACTCATGGAGAATAAGAAATTAGAAAGTTGAAAATCAATATTCAAGTATGAAATTGAATTACCTGACAACCTGAAATTGATGATTTGAGACCTGGAGTACAGTGGCCGGTAGGTGCGGCAGCTGAGTGGCTAACAGAAACAGGGAAAGAGGAGCGTTATTTTATACTACATGGGGTCTTTACAGATTTGATATGTGTTTTTGTTTATTTTTAGTTCCTTCTACCATATTAAATTTTTTCTTTAAAAGGTAAGTTGGGCCCACACAGCCTTTCCGGAATCTGTGGATGGGAGTACCCGAGGTGTGATTAGATCCCGAGTCTATGGGCATGTTCACATTTACTGAACTGAACTGATTGAAGCTGAAGTGGAATGAATATTTTATGAGAGAGGGAAATTGAGAGTTGAACTATACTGATTGGAGCTGAACTGAATTGAAATGAATATTTTATGAGAGAGGGAAATTAAGAGCTGAACTGAATAATTGAAGTTGAACTGATTGGAGTTAAACCAAACTGAACTAAAATTAAGTAAATGTGAACAGGTTCTAAGCCACGGAAACGAGAAGTGGCTCCACTGCGCTATCATTTTCATGTACAGTTTCTTCTATACTTGTATTTATTACAAAACTAACTTGTTTCCAATTTGGAACTTGCATATATAAGACTATAACTCTTTGGATCTAAGAGGATTAAATTGTGAATGTTTTAATCTTGTGAGATATTTCCTCTTTATTTTACGTGCTAGTTATGCTTTCCTTCTTTTTTGTCTTATTCTTTTACCCTTTTTTGTTCTTTTGAAGGAACTCTCTAGGAGAGTTGGAACATAGTTACCATAGACCGTTCTCTTTGACTACATCCGTTAAATATTAGCTGTAACTTTAGGTATTAATTATAAAATATAAAATATTTTAAAATTACAACTAATATTTAACATATGTAATACCGTAATATCTTCTTTTCTTATTCCTCCTAATACCGTAATATTTAACAACTAATATTTATTGTTAATAAGTACTCAATTAAACTTATGAATGAATAATAACAATTACGGAGTATAACAGTTTAAGATCATGAAGATGAACAAAATTTGGGTAATGCTACCATTAGTACCATACCACGGGCACAAACGATCATGCATCAAAGACAATAATCATAAAGCTGAATCATGAACAAAATTTTAACTCACTAAATAACACGATTTAGTTAATGCTACCATACCACGAGGCACCCCAAGGGACTCAACGCATACCGCGACAACACAACCACGTTCAACACTAAATTTGCAAAGTGTATCATTCTTTATAATCAAATCACCCGTTTTCAACTCATACCAAAAGTGTTCAATTCCATCACACCGTACTCTTTCATCACATATACCTCGAAATTTTTACAATAATGACTGAAGCATAAGTCTAAACCTAGAACCTCTAAGTTGAAATCCTTCCCCTTTTGCATCTCATCTGGTTTGCTATGGTCAGCCCATGGTTATTTGGGGCCCAATTACTCTCCTCTTTTCATATGCAAAGGTATAAAAGCCTTCAATCAACTCATTTATGATAGACACATTAAAGCCTCAAGCATTAAATTTCTTGCATAGCTTTCTCTCTCTAAACACTATCTGACTTCGGCATCGGAGGGGTCTTCCTCGGATCCACCCCCGAGGCCAGTTTACGTGTGTTTGCTGTGCAGGAAACCTTCGGCCCATCATCCTTTGGACCGGACAAGTCTTCATCCACTTCGTTGGACCTTCGGCAAGGTCCTATTGTTTTCATCCGAAACAATTTGACGCCGTCTGTGGGGAGACGAGTACTACAACCCATGAAAATCCACTTATTCATGACTACCGTGTTCTATCACGGAAATGGGTCAAAATTTCTAGTAAGTTTAGCCCAAAATCTGTTAAACAACCGTATCTTTCTTCGGTTAAAGCCATGCTAATAGCTGAAGTGAGAGGTGGTCTGTGAGCAGTTCGGTCAACTACCCACTTAGCAAGAGGTGGAAAAATTCATTTCTACTTTTGAGTGTTTACTAAACATAATTGCTACATTTTCTTCCATTATTTCTTATACGACTGTAATTGAGCAAAGAAAATGGTGGAAAAAAGCAAATCAAAGTAGATCATTTAAGTGGAGCAAACTTTGTTTATCGTGCCTCAACATGCACAAGGATACCATTTCTTAGTGGCATTTATTAATCTTTGGATTTATTTATAGCCACCAAGATAAGTCCAGAATGAGTAATACTCAAGCTGAAGATATTGTCCTCGTCAAATTGTCGAGTTCTTCATCACAAGCTTCAAGGCTCACAACTCCACCATTAGAACGACTCATCGTTTCATCCGAGGTGACCCTTGCCGAGGCCAACGTGAGTCAAGGCTAGTGTTGTGAGGTGGGTCAAATCTCTTCACACTGCATCCAAAGTGGCAGCCGAGGAAACTCCGAGGTTGTTTACCATTTTTGAAGCTTAAAAAAAAAAAAAAAAAAAAAAAAAGCTCAAACTATCACCATGCTGAAAATCTGAAGCAAATAGCTCGGGATAAGCAAAAGGAATCCAAATCTCATCGAGCCGAGGCTATCCGAAAGTGCTTCAGCCCTGGCTGAAGGTGTTCTGGGCAAGCCGAGGTTAGCCATGGCCGAAGCCGAGCCTAGCCGAGGTTCACCCTCACTGAAGCTTGACTCCCAACCGAAGGTTCATCCGGCTGCCGAAGTAGGTCCGATCCGAAGCTGAAGAAATTCCCTCAGCCAGTCGGAGGTTCATCTGAGCTGAAGCCGAACCTTATCCCCTGCCGAGGTCGCTGGCCTTGCTGAAGTTTCGGATAAGCCGAATGTCCTAAAATCACACCGAGGCGGCCACACCGAAGGTGGGGTCGAGCTGAAGGTGGGGTGTCGGACCGAAGGTAAATTCGAGCCGAAGCTTGACTCCTAGCCGAGGCCCATCTAGGTTCAGCCGAGCCGAAGCCGGTTCATGCTGAGCCAAAGGTGATATGAGTCGAAGGGGTCGCTGAAGAGCCACCAAGCTGAATCCCCAAGGGCGAGGGTACTGCTCCTAGCCTCAAAATCGAAACCTTTTCAAAAGTTTCGTAATAATCCGGATGAAGCAAACAATTTGAAGCAAATATCTATGATAATTTCATTTACCATAATTCATATATACTTCGTATAATTTTGTTATTGCTTATATTGGAGTGAAAGTGAAAGCTCATACTTTGTATACATTTTTGTATAAAGTGGGAAAATAAAGCCCAAGATATCTTCCCTGGCCATCAAATTATGGTAGGTGGGTTGGGCTCACTTTCATCTAGACCCACTTATCTAAATTTCTTCAGCAAAAGAAAATGGGTCCAATATTTCGGATCAATATTTTTCTACAAAAAAAAATAAAAAAAAATAAAAGCATCATTAATTATCCTTACGAAATTGATTATAAAAATAATAGTCATCAGTCACCCTCACGATGATGATGATAAAAATGCCCATCACTCATCCTCACGATGATGGTGATAAAAATATCATTCTAACGATGACAAGAAATACCTCTCTAGCTCAACTAGAAACACAGTTTAACCGAAGTACTTCGAATAAACCAATTTCTGGGGGCAAGGGGTTAACCCCTAAAAGAGTTGGAAATTTTTAAACTCTTATGATCTTCGGATCAAAGAGTGTTGCCTTTGATAAAAAAGCGCTTCAGACCCACGTATCTGAAGGCTCGAGAGTACCCTTCGGACCCACGTATCCGAAGGCTCGAAAAACTCTTATGATCTTCGGATCTAAGAATGTCACCTTTGTTAAGCTCTTATGATCCTCAGATCAAGAGTGACCGCCTCTTATGATCTTCGGATCTAAGAATGTCGCCTTTGTTAAGCTCTTATGATCCTCGGATCAAGAGTGATCGCCTCTCATGATCTTCGGATCTGAGAAAGTTGCCTTTGTTAAACTCTTAATATCCTGGGATCAAGAATGAGAGATAGGATGAAGTTCAAAGATTGACATACTTCTAAAATCCGAAAAATATCTCTAGCTACACTCGACATTTTTAACGGTTCGCGGATCAAGAGTGAGGGATAGGATGAGGTAGTGTCAAAATTGACCACCTCGAAAAAATCCGAAAAATATCTCTATCAACACTCGACGTTTTTAACGGTCCCCGGATCAAGAGTGAGGGATAGGATGAAGGTCAAAAATTGACGCACTTCTAAAATCCGAAAAATATCTCTAGCAACACTCTAATGATCCTCGGATAAAGAGTGATCGACTCTTATGATCTTCGGTTCTAAGAAAGCTGCCTTTGTTAAACTCTTATTATCCTCGGATAAAGAGTGATCGCATTTGTTGAACTCCTAGTATCCTCGGATCAAGAGTGAGGGATAGGATGAAGGCCAAAAATTGACAAACTTCTAAATCCGAAAAATATCTCTAGCAACACGCTAATGATCCTTGGATAAGGAGTGATCGTCTCTTACGATCTTTGAATCTAAGAAAGTAGCACCGGCTACAATCCATAAATCCAAACAGACAAAAATCTCCGGCCCAATTTCTATTGAATGACTTATTTGGGAATGAAATAAAACCCAACTCATTTTTCAAATAGAATTGGGTCTGGGGGGCTAGTTGTTTGGGTACTATAATGGGTAGGCCCCATTATAGCCTCATAAGACCAAAGGGCCTAAAAGGTCCAAATAAGTCTTACATTGCTTGGGTCCAAAAGCCCACTCATAACCTCTATATATACCCTACTTAGGGAAAAGGTAAAGGGGGTTGGTCACTCATTAAGATGACCATGAAACACCTCTCTCTCCTAAAAACCTCTCTCAAAAATATCCATTGTTTGGCACTAACTTGAGCGTCGGAGGCTCCGCCCCAGGGTCCACACCCGGGGCTCGGAGTTCATTTTGCAGGTCCGACGAAGGCCCACATCCGAGGCACATCAGCAGCCTAATCAGATTGGACCTTGATCCGAAAGTCCGCGTTGAACTCATCCAACTCCTTCGGGACAACTGAGATGTGTTTGCTTTCTCGGCAGCTGACATGCCTGGGATAAGTCTAGACCTCATCTCTCATAAGCTTAATGTCGACCCCACGTGTCGACTAGTTAAGCAAAAGAAGCGGAACTACTCCGCAAATAAGAACCGAGACATCGCAGCCGAGGTCAAAAAGTTGTTGGATGCAGGCTTCATTGAACCCTGTCAGTATCCAGATTGGCTGGCTAATGTTGTGATGGTTCAGAAGGTAAATGGTACCTGGAGAATGTGCGTTGACTTCACGGACCTAAATAAGGCGTGTCCGAAGGATTTTTATCCCTTGCCGAGGATCGATCAACTAGTTGACTCGACAAGTGGCCACACCTTGCTTAGTTTCATGGACGCATTTTCTGTGTATCATCAGATCTTCATGCACCCTGACGACCGAGCAAAAACGGCATTCGTTACGAACGCCGGGGTGTATAATTACAAAATGATGCCCTTCCGATTGAAAAATGCGGGGGCAAAATATCAAAGATTAGTGGATCAAGTTTTTGCTGAGCAAAAAGGCCGAAACATGGAAATCTATGTTGATGATTCGATCGTCAAGAGAAAAAAGGATGAGGACCATGTTAAGGACCTGGCAGAAACTTTCGCCACCCTAAGAAAGCACCAGATAAAGCTGAATCCGAAGAAGTGTGTCTTCGGCGTGAATTTAGGGAAATTCCTTGGGTTCATGGTCAGCAAAAGAGGGATTGATGCCAATCTCGCCAAGGTGCAAGCCGCACTCGATCTTCCCGAGCCGAAAACAAAGAGGGATGTTCAGCGGCTCACCGGAAGAATGGCAGCCCTCTCGAGGTTTATCTCTAGGGCCTCGGACAAGGGGTTACCTTTCTTCAAAGCTCTGAAACTCCCGAAAACAAAAGAGCTCGTCTGGGAAGACGAGAAAAAAGAAGCCTTCAAGCAGCTTCGGGAGCACCTGGCTCAACTCCCAACGCTAGCTAGTCCAGTGGAAGGAGAGTCCCTGTACTTATACGTGGCTGTCAGCCCAGCCACCATCAGTGCAGTGCTGCTGAGAGAGGAAAATAAGGTTCAGCAACCGATCTACTTTGTCAGTCACACTCTGACGGATGCCGAGACCCGCTACCCCTTACTCGAAAAGTTGCTTATGCAGTGGTGGTAGCTGCTCGGAAGTTAAGACCCTATTTTGATTGTCATCAGATAGTGGTTTTGACCGATCAGCCGCTGGAAAAGGTTCTCGGCAAAGCTGAGAAATCTGGTAGGCTGGCCAAATGGACTTTCGAGCTCACAGAGTTCAGCATCAGCTACCAGCCGAGAGCAGCCATAAAGGCTCAAGCTCTGGCGGACTTCTTAGCCGAATGCTCTGGCGGACTTCGAGTACGCACTAAAATTTTCATTCAAAGCTTCGAATAACGAAGCCGAATATGAGGCGGCCATTGCCGGCCTAGAATTGTGCATCTCGCTGGAAGACGAGCATGTTTGTCTGAAAAAAGACTCTCAGCTAGTTGCATATCAGATTGGTGGCAGCTATGAGGCCAAAGAGCCCTCAATGATCTCATACCTTGCCAAGATCAAATCAGTTATTACAAAGCTGAGAACTTTTGAGGTTCAGCTGATCCCCAGGGGTCAGAATGCCCAAGCCGATGCACTCTCCAAAGTTGCCAGTTCAACTCTCACTGAGCTGAACCGATTTGTATATTTGGAGGTGCGCCGAGAAAGAAGTATCGACAAAGCATCTGAAGTATGCTGCGTTGATCAAGAACCAAGCTGGATGGATCCCATCCTGGCTTTCAAGCTTCGGGGAGAAATTCCCGAAGATAGAATTTTGGCCTCCAAGTTGAAGCGAACTGGTTCAAGGTTTATTGTCTTCAACGGGGAGCTGCTGAGGAAGTCCTTCTCAGCCCCATTGCTGAAATGCGTGGGACCGACGGATGCAGATTACATCCTTCGGGAAATCCACCTCGGCATCTGTAGAAACCACATCGGGGGAAGGACCTTGGCCCACAAATCATTAAGGACGGGGTACTATTGGGCCACCATGATCTCAGACGCTAAGGAACTGGTCAAAAAATGCAAAAAATGCCAAAAATTCGCACCAGTCATCCATCAGCCAGCCCAAGAGCTTCAGCCTGTGCTGAACCCACTTCCATTCGCCCAATGGGGACTGGATATCCTGGGCCCATTTCCGGATGCTGCATACCAGAAAAAATGGCTGATATTCGGTGTCGACTATTTTAGTAAATGGATCGAGGCCGAAGCAGCCTCAAATATTACAGAACAGACTGTTAGAAAATTTATCTGGCAGAATATCATCACTCGTTTCGGCATCCCGAAAGTATTTGTCTTCGATCATGGGAGGCAGTTCGATAACTTGCCGCTGAAGCAGTATACAGATCAGTTCGGCATCAAACTGACATATTCAGCGGTATGCCACCCGCAAAGTAACGGACAAGCCGAAGCTGCAAATAAGCAGATCCTGAACGCCTTCAAAAAGAGGGTGGAAGATCAGAAGTCCAAGTGGCTGGAGGAGCTCCCAGGAACCCTCTGGTCCCTTCGGACAACCGAAAAAGAGGCAACAAGCCACTCATCCTTTGAATTGGTGTATGGCGCCGAAGTCGTTCTCCCCGTGGAGATCGGTACAGAAAGCTTGCGAGTGCACCACTTCTCGGCTGAGAATGAAGATCTTATGAGGGAATCCCTCGATTTTCTCGATGAAGTGAGAGACTAAGCTCGAGTCAGAATGGCTGCGTACAAACAGAGAATCAGCAAATTTTACAACCGAAGATTCCAAGCGAGGCCTCTCAAAATTGGAGACCTCGTCCTTCGGAACGCTGCTACAGTGCATAAAAACCGAATTCATGGGAAACTCTCAGCGGGCTGGGAGGGACCCTATGAAGTCTATGATGAGATTCAGCCAGGAACATACCGACTTCGGCAGTTGGATGGGACTGAGTTGAAAAATCACTGGAATGCTGATGTACTTAAAAAATATCATGTGTAAACCCTTCGGGGCAGAACAATTGTTGTAAGTACATTTTGAATTATTAATGAAAGGCCTCAGAACCACTATTTTCTACAAACATTTGCAATATTTTCTCATGCTTTTCTTTATACTGTCTACTCTTTAAGGGTTTGCTTCGGCCCTGTCTGAAACCTTCGCCTTCAGAGTATCAGGTTTTGGATTGCCGATAAACTCGCCTTTCTAAGGAACTCTGGTCCTTCAGCTGGGGTAGAAACCCCAATAGGATTTGTTCTGCAAGGCAATGAGTCCATGGACGAATTTGGGATGTTGCCTTAACTGAGCTCTGCATCCCAGACATCCATTATTTGAAACACTGCCTTCAGTTGGCCCTGTGTTTGAGATATCCATTTTTAAGATGGACGAAAACTTGAAGGAAAAAGCATAAAACAGCAGAATATAGACAAGTAAAATGAGAATAATCTCAGAAATCTGAAGAACAAGTCTTCAGATGTCTGGGAGGGCAAGAAGCACAAGTGCAGACTGCCTCAGCTGGAAGCGCAAGTGTTGACTGCCTCAGCTGACATCTCTAAGCTGAAGCTTTGTACTTAGTAAAAAAAAAAGAATGCAAGTTCAAAGCAAAGCAGTATGAGGGAAATGTCAAATGCATAAAACACGAAATCATGCTCGTATAACGAGCTACAAAGTTTAAGTTTTCAAATAAACTAAAAGATTATATCGGCAGCCGCCCACAAGCGGAAAATAACAGCTGCCGAAATACGTACAGAAACAAAAATAAACTGTTTGTACATCAAGGCATGCTGAAGCAAAAATAAGGCAAAAAGAGATTCAGAAAGCGGCAAATATGAAGTTAAACACATGTTGATCCGCAAGACTTTGAAGACGATTGCCCGATTTCCTATGCTTCAGTCGGAGGATCAGGCTGGTCAGCTGTGTCTAGCCCAAGAGCAGTCTCGGTTCCAGCAGCAGAGAAGGCAGGTTGGGCCCTTGCCTGAGCATCATTGGCTCGCTGTTCAACCTCCAACTCCTGCCGCTCAGCCTCCTCCTCGGCTAGTTCAGCCCGAAGGATTTCATGCTCAACAGGAGTAACATACAGCATGTGCGGATCCTCGGGATCCTGAGCCCAAAGCGCACACTTGGCCCACGAAGGCTCAGCATGGAGAGCCAACCTCCGAGCCACCTTAAACCCATTTATGTAACCCATTTCGTATTCTTCTTAGGTATAGAGGCGAACTTGGAGTAAGGCTTCAGCATCATCCAACCTCTTTCGACTCTCCTCCAAATCTTTTTTAGATTTTTCAAATTCTTCTGAGAGTTTGGATGAAGAAGCCTTCTGCTCGTTAAGCTCCATCTGGACATTGGAAGTCTCGGCCTTGGCCTGGGTTAGCTCATCTACCTTAGCCTTCAGCTGATCTTCCAGTTCCTTCATCTTCTGGTCCTGGCCCTCAGCAGCAGCTTGGGCAACAGAAAGGTTAGCATCCCTGGCCTGTTGAGCCTCTTCAGCGGCCATCCCGCTGGACTCAAGACCTTCCAGCCTTTGCTCCATCTCCCGGACTTGACCGGCAGCCTCGACAGCGATTCGGCGAGAGATAGCCGCCCTGAACTGGGGATGTCAAAAGCCCCCAGCTCATTGATGACGCTCTCCCCAGCCATCAAAGTAGAGAAAACCTCAGTCTCCATGGCGTGGCAGAAGGTCCGAAGGGCCTCAGCAGCCTGCTTCTCATATCTCTCAGCCGCTGCCTGTCTCTCTTCAGCAGCTTGCTGCTTTAACTCTGCCAGCTTTGCCTTCTCTTGGGCGATCTTAGCATCCTCCCAGGCCCGCTCCAGCTTGTCTTGGAGGGTGTCAATCATCTCTACAGTTAGAGTCTGATTGTGCACAACCTATTTGCAGGGGCGCATCAGTAAAAAAGAGGGAGAAGAAGAAGAGCTAAAAACGAAAAACAAAACAAAACAACTAAACGGTTAAGTACATGCATCAGCAAGCGCTGGTTGTCTCTGGCAGGGTCAGGGACCCTTCGGCTGGACTCCCCCATTCCAGTTGTGGCCTTCAGCGACCACACCCTTGCTTGGTCCACCTCCGACATGCCAGTTAGGTCGCCGAAGTAACCTGCAGCTCCTTCACGGTTCTGGCCCCAAATTCGTTCCCAAATAGATTCTGGGGCTGTGATGCGGGGGGCCGAGAAACCCAGATCTCCAGAGTTCAGCGTCTGGAAGGATAGGAAGGAAGAAGAGGGAACCTCCTGAGCCTTCTCGGGCTCAGCATGTCCTTCCCTTTTGGCGGAGCCCAGCTGGTCTCCACCAGGGTCAGCAGCAATGACCTTCTCTGCTTCCTCCCCCAGATCAGGTTGACGAAGTAGAGCGTCAACCTCCCTATCAATATCATCTGAGAAATCTTCAGCGATCGGTTTCTCAGAGTCTTCAGCGGAGCGTCCCTGAACCCCCCCTTCGGATCAGGAGTTCTTTGGTCCACCTCCATCTCTTGAGTTTCGGGAGGTGGAGGGGGGGTTTGAGGACGCGGAGCCTCCGGCGGAGGGGGAGCCCTCGGCGAGCGTCTACCTTCATCAGGATCCCTTATTTGAATGCCTCCGGTAGGCCTCATCCCCGTCTGAAACTGACGAGGCCCCAGCACGGCTAACCTCCTCCTCCTCTTTGCCAAGGGCTGCTCGTCCATTTCTTCAGATTCTGACGAAGATGGATCCTCAGAACGAGCAGGCGCTTTCCCTTCTCTCCTTCCGCTCCCTTCCTCAAACTGCAGAAAGGGGGGCAGCAAAGTGCGAGTATATATATATATATATATATAATAAAGTAGCCAAGGAACTTACCGGAACCCTTGGCTGAGCTCCAGATGCAGAGGTATCCCTCTCGGCAGCACCAGACGTCCCTGCACCTCCTTCCAAGGATTCGATTGCCCGGGACACGTCCTCGGCTGTCTGAGCAGCCTGTGCTTCCTCGGGTAATAAAGGCCTGAGGGGATCTCGCTTCTCCCACCAAGGCTTCTGCTTGGTGTAATCGGCGACATCCTCGATCTGAAGGTCCGTTTCGTGCAGATGCAACGGACGGTTCTTCGGAGCAGTGATCGCCGGAGCCCGATCTAAAATGACTCGTTCAGCGTTCACCCCGAGCCGATTGTAGTCAATACCCGAGGTAGCTTCGCTCAGTTCTGAAAAGACAAGACGAAGGTTAGACTGAGGGAATAAGCATTAAAACAAGGCAGAAAATTAAACAAGGCAAAGTCCTCGGCCCCAGCCGAAGATACTTACCATCCCTGTACTTTCGGCTGAGGCCGACAACCACCAACATCTTCTCTTGGAAGACGTAATGTCTATCTGGAAGCCATCTGGCCGGGATAAATCTCATTCGGCCAACTCCCCCAGGGTTATCCTGCTTCCCGAAGAAGCTCATTTGCTCGTAGCTGGGGTGACGAGCGACATCAGGGTCCTCGGGGCCCACTTCCTGCATGTTTGGATCAGGCCTGGAGAGATATCGAGGAGCTCCGAAAAAATAAGGGTGCTCCGGATCGGCGGGAACTCTCACCCAGACCCATTGACCTCTCCAGTCCTTATCCGAAGAATCGTTCGGCCACATAGTCAAATATTGGGGGTGACTCTCTATTCGCCACCAGCCTGAGGATCCGTGTTGGCCGTACACGCTCTGGATGTTCTGCACCAGCTGATGCATCGTTCGGAAGCAATGCAAATTTGACTCCACGGCAAAAAACCGGCACACCCTGAGGTAGGTCATCACCCGCCGAATGCTGACAGATGTTAATTGGCACAGGGAAATCCTGTACTTTATTAAAATATCCCTCATGAAGGGATCTAGAGGAAACCGAAGCCCATATTGTAATTGCCGAGTGTACACCCCTATATATCCAGGAGGGGGACGGTGAATCCTGTCAGTTGGCGAGGGCATTCGGCACCAATACCCATCCTCCTCGAAAATGTCGTAGTGCAACTCTATTTGCTCGGCAAACCGGTAGGCTTCGGCATGCCGAACTCACCAAGAGCAAGGAGTATTTCTCACCATGGCGTCCTGAGCCTCGGCGTCTTGCCATTCAGCATGCCCAGGGAGCAGGTCCTAGAGCACAGGGGGCAAATCTTTGGCCTGCCCAGCCCGCTCTCTCTACTCAGGCTGCCCCGCCTCGCCGGCCCCGGCGTCCTGCTGGGGCGGCGCGACATTCAAAGGAACGGCCGGAATTCCCCTCTCCGGGTCTTCCCCGACTCGTTCCCAGTTCCAAATGTCGGCGCGGTCACGGGATCCCCAGCCTAACCCCGTCGACCTGGTTGACGCCCTCTTCCTCGAGCCATAATCAAATTCGAAGAAGAAAAGTAGGAAAAAGAAGAATTTTCTCAGAAAGGGCAAGAAAATCAAAAGAAACTCGAAGAAATTTACCTTCAAATAGGCCGAAATGCGCCGTTCAAATCACTGGGAGTGGCGGATTTGAGTGTCAAACTTGGATTCGGAGATATTGCGCTAAAGATTTAAAGCAAAAATGGGAGTTTTGCGAGAATTCGAATGCAAATCGGTGAAGAAATAGGGGCGAAAATGTGAATCAAACCTTATAATTCCAGAAAAGAGAATTCCAAAGGTCGAACAGTTTAAATCCCTCTTAAATGCCTCCTTAATTAACCGTTAAGCACTTTTTCACTTGATTAACCGCCCATTATCTTCTCCACTTCCTATTAACTACCCCAATTACAGTTATTTAATTAATGACTGTTTCAAATTTAAATCTTTTGATTTAATTAAATCATTTACTTCCCTCACATTTTTATTGGATTCAAACCCGACTCGTCATCCTTCCAAATCGGGTCTGGGGGGCAAGTTGTTTGGGTCCAATTTATCTAATTGGGCCTAGTCATTAAACGATCCAATATTCCAAGGTCAAGGCCCAAGCCTCCAATTAAGCCAAGTCAGCCATGAGTCATTTGGCCCAAATTGCTATGGTCAGCCCATGGTTATTTAGGGCCCAATTACTCTCATCTCTTCATATGCAAAGGTATAAAAGCCTTCAATCAACTCATTTATGATAGACACATTAAAACCTCAAGCATTAAATCTCTTGCATAGCTTTCTATCTCTAAACACTATCTGACTTCGGCATCGGAGGGGTCTTCCTTGGATCCACCACCGAGGCCAGTTTACGTGTGTTTGCTGTGCAGGTAACCTTCGGCCCATCATCGTTTGGACCGGACAAGTCTTCGCCCACTTCGTTGGACCTTCGGCAAGGTCCTATTGTTTTCATCTGAAACACTTTGTATTATATTTGTTGACGTTAACACTTCCTCCGTTCTTATATGAAATGTTCAGTAAAATATATATGTATCTTTAACCAAGTATGATTGGTGGAGAATTCATCTTATAACTTTGAAGTTACCATTAAGTTTGAGATTTACCAACTAAATTTGCTTTAGAGCAACATACATCTGTATCAAAGGTGTGAGAACCAAGTTTACCGGATTGAGGGAAAGTTAAATTTGCACAAATACTGTTGTAAATTGGAGGGTATTTTGGTAAAAAAAAAAGAGAAGATATTAATGATATTTGAAAAAAGCAATTGAGACTATCATTTTGGAACTTAAAATTGGCCATAATGGACTATCAATAAAGGACGGAAGGCGTAATAGAGAAAGGGAAAGAACCTAACTTGGGGTGAAATACAACACTAGTAAATAAACTATCAAAGAAGATGCAAATAAGGTACTCACCTTTCAATTATTGCTCATAAGAGTACTAAACTTTGTACACTAACTTTTTAACTTGTTATAGCCGGTAATAGAGAGCGCCTGGGCAACTCAAATAAGGAGGAGGAGAGTTTGGTCCACAAGTAAGGCTTTTGAGCTTCCATACTAAAACCAATTGGCAATAGTAGGAGGAACTCCTTTACCTAATAAAGTGGAACCACTTCTCCTCTTTCTCCAATATGGGACACTCATAAGTGGGCTACAATGGGTTTCAACAAGTATGCACAGATGCACCATATCAGCTTGGTGCCTTGTCCATTATCTTCTTGTAATTTCCAAAATAATAGTGCTTATCAAATAATGGGAGAAGCTGCAAATTCAGTAGTAGAGATTCTTTTGATGGATTTTCACAGTTTTTTTGGCAATCTTGTAAGAGGCGTTCTTTAACCAAGGGCAATGCCATCATTGCTACGATATTCGAAAATATCTTCTTCTTTTTTTTTTTTTTTCCAAGCAAAACCGGTTATTACAAGTAAACAAATCGGAATATTCCCTCCGACTGGTACTCTGCCATAGTTGAGTACTCTTTTGGCAACTTGTGAAAGGTGAGTAGCTTATTTGCAACTTCTTTCGTAGTTTAGTAGTTAGTAACCACCTAACTTGGATGATTAATTACGCTATTAGAATATTTAAGTTTCCATTTCTTTCTACTTTCTTAACAACTTTCCATTTAAGGAAAGTCAGTTGACAATTTGACATTAATATAATGTTCACAAGAAAGAGAGGTTGAGTTCCAAATTCATCTATAAATAGGGACTGAAAGCCACACCCTCAATGCACTCATCATATAAGCTCGTTCTCAATTAGCTTAATCAAATCATTCTTTCTTTCTCATATTTTCTTAGCTAGTCACTCTTCAAGTAAGAATCCCACCTTAGATACGCCTCCCTTAGATATTTAGTAAGATTATCGTCTACATTATTTATCCTTTGTGGCCCTTCCTACATGTATATATTGTCTCAAAGTACTTTTCACTTTTTAATTTTTATCATCTAATCTCTCAAAGTATTGGGTGTACTGTTATCTCAATTAGTTACTCTCTCCGTTCTACAATGATGTTCCTGTGTGGAATTTTTGACTTTTAAAAAATAAGAATCTTTTAAAAAATTTCTCAATCTGTAAGAACAAATATAGTCATGTAGAATCTAATTTGATTCGTTTCGGTGATTACATTATTAATATCTAACTTTTACCCCATCAATCTCTTATTGATTTTCTTTTTTGACTAAATTTTAGTCCCAAAATGATAGTCCCATTTGTTTTTTTTTCCCAACATTCATTAATACGAGTATTAATTGTTTTACCAAACCCTCTAATTTACAACAATATTTACGCAAATTTAACTTTCACATGTAATAATACATGCAGGTTCGAAAAGTAACGAATAAAATGGGGTCTGCCGTATTTGGAAGTGCAGTGACAATGGCAATGTTGAGGGAGATGCCTGAATACAAAAGCATTAACTCAATCGGCCAGAAAGACTTGGCAAAGGTTGCACTCGAGAAGGTGAACGCGGAAGGCAAGGCCGAGGCTGCTCGTAACTTTGTGGAGAAGCTGCAGTCTCGATTTCGGGCCGATTACGTGAGCACAATGTGTCTGATGTACAACGCAACCGGTGATAATATGACTTACGTTGTCACTCATGACTGGCATGGACGTCTTTGCGAATCTGCTTACCCAGTGATCATCGCGAATGGCCAATGGGGTGCATTCCTCCATGGACAATACTATGGTAACGATGATAGAGAATCTAGAGCTGGAATTGTTTACTCTGCTCTCAACAATCAAGGGGAAGAACGACATTGGTTCCTGGGTTTTGATAGTACCTTGGGTTCCTATAACAAGTTATGTATCCTCCATTCCATATCACTATATCGTACATCTATTGCCAATTTTTTTTGTAAAATATTAAAACTATATGAAAAAGGGTCATTTCTTAAGGTCATATGAGAGGTCAATGTGAGAATTAAGGTTGACCAAGTGGTTAGAGGCCCTCCTTCCATCCCTGTGAGAGGGGTTCGATTCTCACCCCAAGTAAGTTGGATCCCTTATTTCCCCCCAACTTGTAAGGGAATTTCCCTTACCTTAAAAAAAAAAAAAACAATATGAGAGGTCAACGTCAGATAAAAAAGTCAGTTATTACCGGATTCCGATCTCAAGGTCCCCCTAAACAACAAAATAAACTTACAAGGTCTTTTGACCGCTTTAAATATATGAGCTCCTTCCAAACAAAATAGTGAACATATACTACCTCCGTTACACATTATTTGAAACTTTCGCATGAATACTGAAAAAAATTTAAACGTGTTAGTAATTATGGGACGGAGGGAGTATGGACTATACAGTAAAGAAGACCATTGATATCTTTGATTGTTTTCCATTGCAGGTGTATGCAGAAATTCGAGAGGCAGGGCACTATGATTTGAAGAACAGTGGAGTTTGGTATGCTGTCAACAACTTTTTGAGTGATGGGAAATTGGTGCACAAGGCCAATGAGCAAGGAGGATTCATTAGTAGCTCCATTGGTAATACTGCAAAACCCGTATTCGAAGCCATTTTAACACTGCCTGAATCCTTGATTGAGCATTCAAGGCCTACTAATTTGACTCTGGATTTGCAAGAGTTGAGTGTGTGATGTGATAAGCTTTGTGCCCAATTTCTTTGTAAGCTCTCGGTTAAACTGCTTGGGATTTTATTTATTTATGTTTGTTCAACACTTCAACCGGTGAACTCCCAATTATGTACTGCAAAATTGTTTTCTATTCAGTATCAATAAAATTAAAAGTTTATTTTCTGTTAATTAAGTAGTTAGAATTTAGAAATTTGCTTCCATGAAAAAAAAAAAGAAAAAATTTGTTACAATAGGCCCCAAAATGTAGTAGTGCAATTTGCATGTAAATAAATTTAAATATAACTATATAAGGTTGTTAATTTAGGTAATCAGATGAAGTTTGGATTAACCACGACGGGTTGGGTCTGTTTGGATTGACCTACACGATATTTGAGTTTAGATTAGGTCTTTTTGGGTCAAGGCTAGGTTACCCATTTAACATACTTGAGTTTAGGTCAAGCCAATTTTGGATCAAGATCTCTTAAGTCAAGGTCGGGTCAACTTGAAATCGGGTTATATTCGGTTCCGGATATTTTTTATTGGGTTTAAAAACGAGTTTGATCTAGTTAATTTTGGTTTGGATGACTTTGGGCTGAGTTGATTCTGATTTGGATAATTTTATTTGTTAGATTAAGTTTGATTCAGTGTGATTTTGGTTTGACTGAATTTGGGTCGGGTTGATCAAATTTAATATTAAAGAAGGTCATTTTTTTTGTGTTTAGAGAGGCACAAGGGCAGAGGTGAGAATTGATCTTAAGATCTCCTAGAATCGGGAGAGAAGCTAACTTTTATTTATTTTTGTTTAAAAATGAGAACTTAACTAGTTAGTTGTTTGTGTGAACTAGTTTGACTATAAGAATAATTTTTGCATTAGTATATATACTCTGTATATAAGATAAATGATAAATCAAATATATGTAATTTTATTTCTTCTCAATATATACTACTAAATATTACTCTCAGCTACAACCTATAAATCGATGCACAAAAAAAATGGAGTCATGATTATTTTTGAACAAATTATACTATTATTGTGCAATTACTAAAGATTAAGAAAAATTTATATAATAATGTGGGTATACATATGATGAAGAGTCTTTCAATATAACTAAACATTAATACATGGAATAATTTAGACTAACAAAGAATTTTTCAAGAAGGCTAAACAATATTACAATTTGATTATGTGCCTAGCTAAGTTTGAAATTTGACGTGTCCAAATAACATAATGAAAAGTTACACATAGCAATATGACACTCTTATAAGTATTAAGTATTTTTTAATTTCCATGTGTTCCTTTCTAATAAAAGCACATCCCACTAGATCTGATGAGAAAACATTTGTCATATACCTTTCCTCCCCAATATAGTTTTGTAAGTGTCATATACCACTCAATCCGATGAGAAAACTATAGTCTTCCCTTCCCAATATTTCTTTTAAGCGTTACACTTTGAGTCTTTGACTAATATAGAATTCTAGTTGGTTGATTACGTAATGATCGATTTAGCTGGTCAAGTGTAAAAATTACATTTTTCTTTACGCTATTTTCAAATGTTTATGTTATAGAGAATAAGAATGTCAAGTCCTAATATTCCTAAATATCTTAATATCCTTAAACTATCACATACTTCGTATATCTGTCACAAGATAGTCTCTAGAATTTTATCACTATAATATCAAAATAATATCTTTTTGTTTTATACTATCTCTTAATACTAGTATTTTTAATAATATCTAATATTGATAGAATAATATCATATCACAATTTACGTTTATAGCTATTGAGCCATTAAAAAAGGATTATTATTTATTGTTGTAACATGCAACACATCTTGTAGGTAGAAAATTAACCAAGATGGGTTCAAACGTGTTTGGAACTCCAGTTACCGTGGCAACCCTAAGAGCGATGCCTGAATATCAAGGCAAGAACTCGATCACACAGCAAGACCGAGCCAAGGTTGCACTAGAGAAGGCGAACGCCGAGAGCAAGGCCGTGGATGCTCGAAACTACGTGGAGAAGCTACAGTGTCGATTTGGGGACGATGTTGTGAGCACAATGTGTTTAAGGGCCTGTTCATATTTACTGAATTGAGCTGAACTGAAATGAACTGATTGGAGCTGAACTGAACTTAACTGAATTGATTGGAACTGAACTGAACTGAACTAAACTAAGCTGAAATGAATATTTTATGAGAGAGGGAAATTAAGAGTTGAACTGAATTGAACTGAACTGATTGGAGCTGAACTGAAATGAACTGAACTGAACTGAACTGATTGGAGCTGAACTGAACTGAACTGAAAATAAGTAAATATGAACAGGCCAAAATTTACAATGCGACTAGTGACACTATTATATTCGTGGTTGCTCGTGACTGGAAGGGACGTGTTTGCGAGTCTGCGTACCCGGTGATCATTGCGACGGGCAATGGGGTGCGTTCTTGCACGGTCAATACTATAACCAGGAAAAGAGTTCAAGAGCCGGCATTGTTAGGGGTGAAAGTAAATTGGATAAAAACCGAAAATCGAACCAAACCAAACCGAATAAGCAATTCGGTTCGGTTTTTTTCGGTTTTCGGTTTGGATCGGTTTGAAAAAATGGAAATCGAAATATATCGGTTTGGATTCGGTTTTGGGATTCGAAAAACCGAAAACCGAAAACCAAACCGAAGTTTATTAAGCCCACTAATCCCAGCCCATTTTCCTACATATGTAAATCCAAAACCCTAAACTGTTCCCCTCTTTTCCCATTTCCCTTTCACTTTCTCTCGGCACCTTCCTCACCAAATCCCTAGATTTCCCCACTTTTCTCCCTCACCACCTCAATCTGTCCGTCCACCACCACTCTAGAAGTCCACTTAAGGTATCTCACCACCAGTTCTTGTTTCGGTGTTTGTGCTCTCAACGTATCTCAAAGTTGTTCGATGGCCGCTCGTGTTTCATTGTTCGTTTTCCCTCATATCACCACCACTTCACCGCCGACCACCACCACGTCTCCTCACCACCACCTCTCTGGTCAGTCACTCAAAGGAAATGATATTAGTAAAGAGGTGCAGAAGCAGAAGATTTTATTTTTCTATTTAATTTTTTTTATAACTCAAAGGAAATTATATTAGGAAATGAATAGATCTGAGGTTTTGAGCCAAATTATTGAAGGAATGCATGAAGCAGAAGATCTGATTTATTTATTTAATTTCTTTTTTAATCGGTGGACAAATTTATAATGGTTGATTGTATGTAATTAATTCTCAGTTTAGTTTGTGTAATTTTATGTTTATAATTATAAAGATTGCTTAGTTTTCTTATACTTCAATTTGCATCTGGTAAAAAATTCGGTTTATGGATCGGTTTCGGTTTGCTAATCAGAAATTCGGTTCGGTTTGGTTTGGACCGAATTAAAATTCGGTGTGGATTTGGATTGAAAAATGTAAAACCGAATTATTTCGGTTTGGCTTCGGTTTGGGCCATAATCCAAACCGAACACCGAACTTTCACCCCTAGGCATTGTATACTCTGCCTACAACAATCAAGGCAAGGAGAAACACTGGTTCATGGGATTTTCTAACACTTTTTCAGGCCCCACCAATCAGGTATATATTTTTTACAATCATATATATTACCTCCGGTCCAAATTACTCGCAACTTTGGGTATTATTTGTGAGATATAAAATATTTTAAAGTTGCGAGTAATTTGGACCGGAAGTAGTAGTAGTATTTACTTCATATTATTGACATAATTTGTCTAAGGCCTGTTTACTACACCTTAAATTATTTTTGCTCAACTTAAATTATTTTTTGATTTTCTATTATATTTTTCTTTAAGTTTACTAACCTGAAATTATTTTTACTAGACTGAAATTATTTTTACTAAAATAATACAAGTATTATTTTTATAAGGTGGAGTGAAAAAGGCCTAAGTGTAATATTAAAGAATAACAATTCACATGCTCAGCTAAAACGTACGAAATACAAGCTAATTTATAAAATATAAGTACGGTTACTCAGAGCATAATCTTAAAATCTTTAGCCTTATTTTTCTTGCTTTTTGGCTTGCATAACGGATTATGTATAGTTTACACCAATTGATGACTAATTTGGGTAGTGATTTTACGATGGAACTAAAATCCTCTTGTAACGTTGAAGATTTTGTTATAGGTGTATACTGAAATACGCGAAGCAGGGCACTATGATCAGGCAGAGAGGGTAGGAATATGGCAAGCTCTTGACAACAAGCTGAGTAATGGGAGATTGGTGAATAAGGCCTGCGAACAAGGGGGATACATAAGTGGCTCCATTGGCAACACTTCAAAACCCGTATTCGAGGCGATTATGACTCTGCCTAAACCTAAGTAAATTGTGTTTGTTGCACTATGGCATATCACATTATAACCTAAGTAATGACTACTTATGCTACAATACATACTTGAAGCTTTGGGGTCAAATTAGGCCTTTTAATTTGGTCATTTAATTAAATGACTTCTTTTGATGTAAAAACTGTTAGAAAATAAGCAAATTAAACGAAAGTACTTATCTCAATGTTGTGTAGACCAATTGACAATTGCCGCGTCGTGGTAAACCACTGACCTAAAAGACGATTCCACGCTACCCCGGTGCAGTAGACATCAAGCGGTCGCCCTCCAGGATAAGCACGGCGCCGGAATTTGTGTGCACTCACAAACCCGACTGGAATTCAGAATACTTGCCCAAAAACCGAAAGGATATATTTTAAGAGAAGGTAAGAAGTTAAAGATGGATGGTTTTTGTTGTCATATCTTTCGGAGGTGAATAATGTTGATTTATAAGGCAATGGAGGGAGTAAGAGCAACCAGCAATTAAGGGGAAAATGGTCATCAATCAAGTGGTGTAACATCCATCCATTAATCCCCAATAAGAGCTAGCTTTAATCAACATTAAAAGGGTAACAGCTAGTTTTTAAGTAACAACTTTAATCAGCAATAATGCGCATTAAATTAGCAATAAGAGGAAGCTAAAATTAAGGGATTCCAATAGTCATTAAATCCCAATAGTCAAAAGAATAAACACCGTAACTTTCTTGGTTTTACTTCAAGAACTTCCAACAATCCCCCACAGGTTCGAAGAAGTGAAAAGAAAGAAAGAGAGATAATTGGTTTTGAGCAAAACAAAACAATTGCATAAGTGTCAATGTCTCGCGACTTGAATTAACACATAGTGGACATCAAGCTATGATCCCTCACCTACCAAGTGACTTTCGTCTTGAACTTAATAGGGAGTTAGGGACCCGTCACTTTGAGCCACACAATTGAGCATGTATAATATTCTGAAATTCCGCGAATAAAGGTGACGCATTATACTGGCCATACGTCCAGCCTGGATGCTCATAGGTGCTTTAGAGTATTAGCCCACCCAATACTCATAGGAAGCGACCACACTTCCACACCTAAGTAGGTGAATCCCATCAAGTGTGAGCTACATCACACCACCAAAAATATGGATATGGGTTCATTAAGAGCCATTTGCTCATCCTATTTCCATTTGTAGCAAGCACACATCAAACATCTAGGGATGGACAAAAATAAAATTTGGTGCTTCCGAATTATTTCATAACGTTCCCCTTTGAACTCATAATGAGCAGGAGTTGATTACTTATAATTCATAATTTGGGCTTTTAATCCCATCCCCTCCGATGTTACCAAAACTAGTTTTGTACAAGGCCTTTAGTTAACGGATCCGTAACATTTCTTTTAGACTTTATGTAGTCTAGTGATATTACCCCATTCGACAAAATTATCTTTGACATCAACTATTATAGGCATGGTTCAATCAAAGGTAACCACAACTTACAAATCATAACAAATTCCCTTACAATGGGATATTTGCAAGCACATTTGCTCATAAGAGTCATGCACTCTTGACCATCTTGCCTCATAACCTGTCAATTCAAGAGAAATAAATCAGATTATTCCAAAACAAACATAGCAAAACAAGATTGCTTTGCACAATTTCCAAAACATAGCTTCACCACTTAGTGGTGCAAACATAACCGCTTGAGTTTGAACTCATTATCGAACTTCAAGACCTCATGGAAACTTGCAATAGTGCAAACTCTTATCTTTTGTACTTTCAAGTACCTATGCAACCTCCTCAAAACTATCCGATGGTCATTGCTCGAGTTAAGAGTATATTTGCTTAATCTACTTACATAAAAAGCAATGTCAGATTAAGCATAGTTTCCAAGAAACATAAGACTACCAAATGGACACGAATTGCTCCCATATGATCAATAAGATCATAAAAACTTTATATTATAGCAATGACTCATCCATCACAAGTTTAGCCTTAAAGACTTCCAACGATAGCTCGGTGAATTAGCAACACAATCCATAGAAGAGATATTAAGCATCACAATCCTAGGAAAAAGATTTGTAAAAATCTATACATAGTTAGACATAATCTAACTAATATTCAATGACTTCTTCCACGGAAACAATCACTCATGATATTCCACTGATTTAAAGAAATTACTCTAAAGACATAGAGATACCAAAACAAACTACTTGTAAGGAAAACTCAATCATAAACCATCTTTAGCTCAATTAACCACTTTTAGGCTTTGCATTAAACGATAGAAAAATTTAACATTAATGCCTCTCATTTCTACTAGAGTCAAGTAATCCAGCTTGGATATCCAACCACTTGAACCATAGTAATAATACACATATATGCTCAAAGACAATTTATTCAATAAAGAATCAATTGGGATATGTAATTTATCAAGCAAAAACTAAGCAAGACTTTGAGTCCAACACTGATTCTTCATTACTTCCCCCACATTGGACAACAAAGTCTGATTCAAAACCCTTACCAATGCACCCACATTCTCAATGAATGAAATATTTGGATATAAAAACCCCCACATGAAAGGACAAGGTTCAAATACCAAAATAGAGCATAAACAAATATATGGTTGGGAAAAATTCACAACTATGTCATAGCACTGGGTGTAATAACATATAAGGTGGACAAGAGCAGAGATCTTTGAAACATTGAATTAATCAAGGATAATAATTCAACAATACCTCAAAATATTAACTCCCAAGCCACAATATAAAATTCAAGGCATTTACAAATTACTCATGCTTTATTCATAAAGAATTATAACACAATAAAGAGTCATAGGCGGTAACAATAAACCATCATAAAATATTAGAAAATCGTAGTCAATTCCCAAAATACTTTACTCGAAAATTCTCCAAAGAGAAAGCCATACAATCTCCTTAAGTAAAATAATCACATAATTTCCCTTCACAAAACTCAACAAGTTTGAGAATTTATAAAATTCACACATGCATGTTAAACCGAGAATAAAGTAATGAAATCAATTGAGTTATGAATAAAGCTTCTCAATACGAATATTGCATACATGGATTCAAGAAATTGACATAATACATCTCAACTCCATGCTCAACACATACATGAATCATGATAAAAGTAGTACTTGGAGTACATACATGCACCTTAATAACATGTTAAAATACATTGCTCAAAGCATCTTACTGAACAAGTTAATCCACAAAATGTAGAACCAACAAATTAAAGGTAACTACTTATATGCAATATAATGTCATACTCATAAAATATCGACATTATAACTTTTACTTTCGTTCTATTAATCATTCAACAAATATTTAGTTGACAAATTGAACATTCAACATACTTTGTCAATAACCACAAAAACATATATTTGTTAAGATTATTAGGATTAAACCACATGCTAACCAAAATTAACAAAAGACTTGGTTTAGAATGAACCTCCCTTGAATTAAATCAAGTAACGTGAGAGAGAGCTCTATGAGACGCCCAATTGTCCTCGTTGTAAATAAGGGCCTCAAGATGTCATCATAACTCACTAATTTGAGCAGCAAATGAGAATCCAACCGTTGAAAAATAAGCCTCATGTGTCCCAAACATACTCCTAAAATTTCAGCCCAAACCGACCAAGAATGACCTTTGTCGGGGGTCATCTTTGGGACTGCTCCCGAAAATCCGCGAATAACAAACAAGCTTAAAAGTCAATTAAAAGGTTATTATAGTGCTCCCATGATTCAAGCTAACTCTCTAAATTAAAACTCCCCATACAACATTTACTTAGTCACAACAATAAAGGCTATAATTTAGATAGTGATTGACCAAAACTAATACTTGTATTTATCATCAAGTAGTCAATTAAGTACACAATATATGAAGAATTAATTCCTTAGATTAATTCTCACAATCCTCAAAACTCTAGCAAAAATAATTTCTTAAAAGCAATCAACCAGAGTATTAAGAAATAATTGTCCAGTGAAGTATTAGCTAGATAACGTAACTTAATATACTCACAAGTAGCCAAAGAAGCTTAGTATTGTAGCATATCTATATTATTACATGCAGACATGTATAATAATCAACATAATTGCATTTATATAAATAATCATATGTAGCATGAAAATAACTCATGAGTATAAGCAATACTATCACAAGCTCACAATCCGTAATTTGCTTAATACATAGTAAATCATGATAATTACAAGAATGACATACTCCATACATTATCTAAATTTGACATATCAAAGTTAAAAAAACTAGAAGTCAAATAATCATCTTTTATATCACATCCAATCAGCAATAAATTAAAAGACCACTCAATAAATTGCATGATATAAAGAGGGGGAAAAAAAAACAGACACATTTGACAAAGGCTTATGAATCAACTTTCGGCAGAACCCCAAAAATAGAAATAAATGGTAAGAAAAGCCTTCTTGAGCTAATCAAACTGACATATATACACAACATAAAATTTGCTCCAAATATAAGAAAACATTCTGAATTCCACATTTTAATAATTAGACATTTAGAATCAGTAAGTCTCGTCTTTTAGATTGTTAGAAAATAAGCAAATTAAACGAAAGTACTTATCTCAATGTTGTGTAGACTAATTGACAATTGCCGCGTCGTGGTAAACCACTGACCTAAAAGACGATTCCACGCTACCCCGGTGCAGTAGACATCAAGCGGTCGCCCTCCAGGATAAGCACGGCGCCGGAATTTGTGTGCACTCACAAACCCGACTGGTATTCAGAATACTTGCCCAAAAACCGAAAGGATATATTTTAAGAGAAGGTAAGAAGTTAAAGATGGATGGTTTTTGTTGTCATATCTTTCGGAGGTGAATAATGTTGATTTATAAGGCAATGGAGGGAATAAGAGCAACCAGCAATTAAGGGGAAAATGGTCATCAATCAAGTGGTGTAACATCCACCCATTAATCCCCAATAAGAGCTAGCTTTAATCAACATTAAAAGGGTAACGTTTAGTTTTTAAGTAACAACTTTAATCAGCAATAATGCCCATTAAATTAGCAATAAGAGGAAGCTAAAATTAAGGGATTCCAATAGTCATTAAATCCCAATAGTCAAAAGAATAAACACCGTAATTTTCTTGGTTTTACTTCAAGAACTTCCAACAAAAACCACTACGTATTATTATCAGTATACTATATTCTTCGACATAAAAGTTAGATTTGCACACATTTCAACCTTGAAGACGCTCCAAAGCATTGAAATATAGCTAGCACTACATTATTTCCATCTGTGTAAGTGTAACCACCAACATATGTAATATTCATGTAACACATCATGAGAAATAATTGGTGATTGCACTATTATGCACATAACTTAGCTTACTCCAACATATGTAATATTCATGTAACACATCATGAGAAAGTTGCTGGAGTATATCATTTTTTTTTTTTAGGAAAAAAATAAATATCATAGTCAATGAGTGTGTTAATAAATTAATTTTATTTATTAAAATTTTTTGGTGTTTAGAGAGCCACAAGGGCAGAGGTGAGAATCAATCCCAAAATCTCTTAAAATCGGGAGAGAAGCTATAACCACTTGAGCTATCCCTCACTCTCAATAAATTAATTTTATGATATGGGTTCTTTAGTTTCTTGCACTTGATGAGGCTGTTGCAAACTTGCAATAGACCATCCCTTAGAAGTCTGATTCTATAGAAATTTATCTATGTTTTTTTTTTTTTTTTTTTTTTTTTTGTGAAATCTATGTGAAAGGTGATATAGTATAAAACATATTTCTAGGTGTCTATGCCAGCGTATAAATCCTACCCCCAATTTCTTAAAATCTATTATTTTCGACCATTTTTTTAGTTTTAGTTTTTTTTTTTAAGTGTATTATAGTACAATTATTTGTTTTATGGGTTAATATTTGTGCGGGATCGAAAAAAAAGATTAATCATTCGATGGACTCCTTGTCGAAAACGGCGGTAAATTATACTGAAAGAAGGTAGAAAGAATATACGATTTGTAATATTGATATGAAAGAAGGTAGGAAGAATATACCATTTGTAACATCTAGCTATATTGAAAGATGTACTTATTAAAAAAAAAGAAAAAAAAAAGAAAAGAAAAAAAAAATTGGGACTTATCATTTCTGATTTTGTCACGGCCTAATTATATAAACCGGGAAAAGGATCATTTGACCAAACTTCCATTAGTTCCATAGAGTGAGTTCAACTTTTTAAATGAAAAAAAATCAGAGCTTAGGGTTTATCCACAAAATTGCAAAAATGTCGGATTTTCCGACGCCATTGATATCCAAAATTCTCTCAAGATTACCAGTCAAATCCCTTCTACGCTTCCGTTGCGTATCAAAATCATGGAAAACCCTAATCGACAGTCCATATTCCATCAAAATCCATCTCCAAAATTCCCAGAAAAACACCACCAATCATTCAATCATATTACGTTGTTATCTCTATTCTGTTGAATTTCCTGCGCTTAATCGAGCCATTGTCATCAACCACCCATTGAAATGTGATAATTATGGTACTGAAATTGTGGGTTCTTGTAATGGATTGCTTTGTTTGTCGAATGGTGAAGAAGATGGTTTAGATGGTACAATTATATACAACCCGGCAACAAAGGAACACCGGCAATTGCCCGTTTCGCCTATCGAATTCCCCGATGATATCCTTCCTTTTGTTGATCGTTTAGTATATGGATTAGGGTATGATCATGTTCATGATGATTATAAATTGGTTAGGGTTATTCAATTCTATTGTGAAAACCCAGATTTTTTTGATAGTGAAATGAAGGTTTATAGCTTAAAGGATAATTCTTGGAGAAGGATTAAGGATTTTCCTAAGGAATATTATCTTTCATACAAAAGGGTTTGGGGGGTTTATGTTAATGGGTGTTTACATTGGGTGGTGACCAAGAACCCCGAATCGAATGGCTCTAAATTCATCGTGGCGTTCGATTTGGGTTCGGAGAAGGTTAGGTTTGTGCCGAAGCCTAAGGCATTGTGTGGTGAGTTAGAGTGTCATATTAATGTGGAAGTTTTCCGCGGGTGCTTGGGTTTGTTGTGCAATCATTTTTCTATTAGGAGTGATTTTTGGATTATGGAGCAGTATGGAGTGCAGAGTTCTTGGACAAAGTTGTTTTCGATTGATCAGCAGGGGAGTGTTTTGGGTTCGTTTGAGTATGTGAGGCCTATAGCTTGCTCGAAGGATGGTTTGAGTGTGTTGCTTGATAAAGACATGACTAGCTTGTTTTGGTATAATTTGAGGACTAAAAGAGCCAAGAGAGTGAATGTTATTGATATGCCAGAGTCAATCGAGGCGCAATTGATAGTGGAAAGTCTTGTTTCTCTGAAGAGGTATATGTAGCCACATTGATGTTTTGTGTAGCCTTTTATGTTTAGTTTGAATAATATATGTTGCTTGAGATTTATTAATTGCTTTTTATGTTTAATGCACTTTTATAATTTTATATTTATGTTTAAATGTTTAATTGTCAGCTGACTAACTGACTTAGTCATGGTGGTGTATTGTTGATAACTAATTGTCATTGAGATTGGTTTCAAATTTAGCAATATTAAGTAAGAGATTAGATGAATTTCCACAATTTCAATTGTTCCGAATTCTTTCTATTTGTGTAATAACTTAGGTCGTAGGAGTTTATATTGAAAAGTTATTATGTTATTATTGATTAATCTACAGCAGACCCATAAAATTTATGCTGACTCTGATACAAAGGTTGGTATAGTAGGATAGTTGGAAGTAGGGAATTATATGTGGCTTTGTATATTAAGTGTTCATCTTCTTGAAGTTAGCCCTTCACAGCTGTCTACTCTGGGCTATATCCAGCTTTCTATTTTATTTTAGGCGTCATTTAAAGTTTGCCAACACATTGCTGATAAAAGGTTTTTGTTTTTCATGAATGAATGTTTTCAGATACATCAGGCTGCACTATGGTAGTGTATTATCGGTTAAGGATATTAATAAAAAAAACAGGAAATATTAGTTAAGGGACACAATAATAAACAGGAAATATGAGTCAAGGGACATACTTTCTATCATTCTTAGCTAATTGGTGTAGACATATCCATTGTTGATATATTAGAGGCCATGCTTGCTATACAAGTTGTTTTCTTGATGTTTGACGGGAAGTTAATTAAATTCCTTAAGCATTTATAGATTCAGTAGACAAAAGAAAAGTGTCTTCTTTCCGTTTTTTTTTTAGTTTTTGTTTTGTTTTGTTTTTTGTTTTGGAAAACTACTATTTTCTGTTTGGTAGTGCTATTCTTTGGAAGCTCATCCTGACCACATGTTCATTTTAATGTCAAATGAACAATCCTGTTTCTAGTTTATTGGAGAAATAAAAGTGATTAATCGACTTGTGTTAAAAAAAAAAAATTCAACATCGTCTTTTTTTTTTTTTCTTCTTTTTCTTATTTCAGTTTATTTTCTTAGCTATATATACCTCAGTAATGATGCTGAAGCTTTGGTTTTATCAATTATTTAATTGATTTGTGACCTATGTCTATTACTATGTTGATGTGTTGCAGAAATGAGCAATCGGGGCAGGCCAATAGTCAGTTATCATCACTACCATTAACTTTGCTACTTGATATATTCTCTCGTCTTCCTGCAGAGACTCTTTTGCAGCTTACATATGTTTGCAAGGAATGGAATAATCTTATTAATGACCCCGAGTTTGCTAAAATGCATCTTAAAGATTCTGGAAAAAGAAATGACAACTTGTACTTCATTCTTAGAAGGGAGAAGCTATATCTGATTAATTTTCACCTGCTAAATAGAGCAGTACAGATAAATCATCCTGTAGTGTGCGCTAAAGGATGGACTGATGTCTTAGGGTCATGTAATGGTTTGCTCTGTTTATATAATGAAGATGAAGAGCTTGCTATCTGGAATCCATTAACTGGAAGGTGTCACAAAATACCCATTACGAAGCACCAGTCTACAAAGGGTTCCAATGTCTTCACCACTTTCATCCACGGATTTGGCTATGATTCTATTAATGATGATTACAAGGTTGTTAGGATCTTGGAGTTTTACTCATACAATAATCGGCATCATGAGTTTCATGACTATTTTGACGATTATATTTCTGATTCTGAAGCTGATACTTGTCCTGCCTCTGAAGTCCAAGTTTACAGTTTGAAAGCCAAATGCTGGAAAAGTATCAAATCTTTCCCTTTGAGCCTATGTTATCCTTGTTCAGGGGTCCTTGCAAATGGAGCATTACATTGGGTTGCAAATAAAAATCAGGATACGGATAGTGTTTATGAAAGTATTCTGTCCTTTGATCTTGGTTTAGAAGAATGCAGAGTAGTGCCACAACCTAATTATGATGACATATATTTCAAAAGGACTTTATGGGTATTAGAAGGCTCTCTTTGCATCATCTGCCAATACCCTAGACGTGGTGTTGATATATGGGTGATGAAGGATTATGAGATGAATACCTGGAGCAAGCTTATTTCCATTACTCAGCCAAAACCTATAAAGTCCTTTGAGTATATCAAGCCATTGGCGTATTCAAAGAATTGTACTGAAGTTCTACTAGATCTTGACTATAAAAAGCTTGTTTGGTATAACATGAAAAAAAAGACAATCAGGCATGTCAATATCAGTGGCCTGCCGGAGTCATTTGATTCAGAGGTTTTTATTACAAGTCTTATTGATCCTAACAACCTGATTCCAAGGCAATCAAAACAATTAGGTCAATCCAGCTGTTCCTTTGCAACCTTTTCTAAGAAGTTGGTTTCTCATATCCTTTGCTACCTCCCTGTTAAGACCCTTCTGCAGGCTCAATATGTCAGCAAAACATGGTACAAGATCATTAATGACCCAGAGTTTATTAAGATGCAGCTTGAAGTGTCTAGCAATTCCAACAGTAGCTCGTTGCTCATTCTTAGTGGGGAAAAGCTTCTTTCTTTAGATTATCAACTGTTTGATAAAGCTGTTGAGATTAATCACCCAAGTGTTGGGAAATCAACTGATGTTGTTGGCTCTTCGAATGGATTGATCTGCTTATATAAGGATGGAGATATTGGTTTAGTGAATCCATGGACTGGAAAATATGAGAGCTTACCTTCTTCTAACTTTCAGTTCCATGCTTCTAGCACCTCACAGTGTTGGTTGATTCATGGATTTGGCTATGATCCCAGTAGCGATGACTACAAAGTAGTCTGTATTTTGCAGCTGCACAATAGTTTGAGTGGTGGTAGTGTTCACTCTGAAATTCAAGCTTATAGCCTGAGAACCAAGTGTTGGGGAAAGATTAAACAGTTTCCATACATCATTTGTCATCCATGCTCAGGTGTTCTTGCTAGTGGCGCGTTGCACTGGGTGGCACATGAAAATCCTGAATTGTTCAGCAGCTCAAAATTGCTTATAGCTTTTGATATTGGGTCTGAGAAATGCAGGGTGGTGACACAGCCAAGTTATGTTGATACAGATTTTCACATGAGTTTGGGATCATTAAAAGGGTGGGTGTCTTAGCTTGCTATGTCATTACCCTCGACAAAGTGTAGACATCTGGGTAATGACTGAATATGGAACAGAGTCATGGACAAAACTTTTCACCATCTCACAGCCAAAAATAATCAAACACTTTAAGTACCTGAAGCCGTTGGGATATTCAAACAACGGGGCTGAAGTTCTGTTGGAACAAGATAATGAAAAGCTTCTCTGGTTCAACTTGGTGAAAAAGAAAGTCAGATACCTCAATGTCCGAGGTCTACCAAAGTCTTTTGAGACAGTGATGTGCTCTGGAAGTCTTGTTCAGATTGGCAACCCTCCTAGAATTTTCCATGAGAAGCATGAGCAAGCACTGAGCAAATCTCAGAATGGCAAGGATAAAGTGAGGTACAATTCAATCATCTCCCTGCTTTAGAAACTCTGAACTTATGCGTCCATCTTATAATCAAATGTAAATCCTCCTGTATCCCTTTTCATTGAAATATGATTATGTTGGTTTTTTTCAGGAAAAATGTGGATGGATTTTTATCCAAGGGATTCAAGTTGAAGCTTTGAAAAAAGGGGATACTAAGGTTAGAGTTTTATTTCGGTCCTCTATTAAAGAAAATAAGTTTTACTTTGCTCTTCATCGTCTCAAATTACTGTTATCCAATCTTGCTTCTGTTATGTCTTTGATATTACATTCCTTGATGTCCAGTTAATCGCGCCTTGTGCTCAATTCAAAAAGTTTTCTGAAGAATTGGAAGGAATGAACAATATGTTCTCTGAAAAATAAAACTAATCCAATCTTTTTACTTTTTAGGTTTTGAACAAGAACTTTGTTAAATAAGTAGACTTCCAAACTAGGTTGCATTGAACTTTTCATCTGTGATGTGTATGTGCTATGTCATCTTTTGTTTTGCTTGATGGCTTGTTAAACACTTGCTTTTTATTGATTCTTAAGAGTAATTTAGGTTATTATGTCTTATGCTCATGTGATTTCTCGTTCTTTGGTTGATTAATTTTCTGATTTTAAAAAAACAAATTTGCATCGTGTCTTGCTGCCTTGCTAAATTGCTGCACCTGTTTGTTTGAATGAAAGGCACAAATGTCTATATGTAGCCCTAAGGGCTATATATAAGCATTAAATATACTCTTAAAAATTGTATAAAATTAGAAATTCATGACAAAAACACGCGTAAATCAGTGTTATTAGTGTTTATATTTTGATGATTTCTTAACTTTTTACGATTTTCAAGTGTAAATTTAATGCTTATATGTAACCCTAAGGGCCATGTATAACATTTTCCATAAATAAAAAGAAGCTTATAAAAGTTAAAAGGGTATTGGGATTGGATGAGTTGGTTTGTATGTATGTAAAAAATTAAAAATTAAAAAATTAAAAAAAATAATAAAAAATATTGTGATGAGTTAGTCGGGTGAAGTTCTGTATGGTATCTGATGAATTGTAGACAAGTTCAGATTGAGCCGTTCTAGGTTTAGGTTGAGTTAAGAGTTAAGACTTAAGAGTGGATCAAAATTTGATTTATGTCATATTGACTACATCTTCTAATTGATTATAAGTCGTAACACTGTGTAAATATGAAATTCGTTTATTAGTATCAAGTCCATAATGAATTTGGTTGATTTAGGTCAACTCAATTACCTCATTAGTTGAATTTTGGTTTTGTAATTACTGTAAATGAGTTGAGTCAATTGCATGTTAGATTGGGTTTTATTCTAAACAAAGTATCTCAAATACTCTTGTCTCAAATCATATGATGTTATGATTGGATAATTTTATAGATCCTTTTTGGATGACTAACTATATATGGGTTTAATTGGATCATGATTTACTTTAGACAAGGACAGTTTTCTTAAAATAGTCTTTTTTTTTTTTTTTTGTTTTGTTCTATTATCGCACAATTAAGATGAAATGATTTAGCCAGCCAAGCTCCGCAAGTCATCGCTTGAGAATAGAGGTGAGAGGTAACTAGGTAAGGGGATTCCCCTACTCTCAAGCATTTTGTAGTTGGTGTCTTGGTGTGACCTCAAAGTCACAAGGTGAGTTCTCCACCAACTTCAAAATAAAAATTATAATGACTAATACTTTGTACTAATTAAATGATAGTATAACGTAACTCTAGAATGACTTAAAAGTTAAAACCGAGTTGTAAACTTTGTCCAACATTTGCATTGAACTCAATTCTAACATTGCTCTTATTGGTTAGATGTTCACAAATCTCATTCTTGAACTTAAATATTACAATTCTAAGATTAGATTCGTAAGTTCTTCATATAACCCCAAATCAAGCTCTCGACTTGATGATGAATACTTCGGAACTCTTATATTCGTCATTCAATTGATAATTTTAGGCATTTAGGAAATATGTAAAGAGTACTCCGTATAATTTTCTAAAATTTACAATTTAAAAATTATGTGAGTATAATATTATTTGAACTACTACGGGTTTGTTCTCATACGTTGAAATTCAGTTCAGTTCAGCTCCTAATTTTTTTCTCTTATAAAATATTCAGTTCAGCTCAGTTCAGTAAATGAGAACAGGCCCTACGTAATACTCCATATAATATTAAACTTGAGCAGTCGAGCTTGACTCACAAAAATAGAACCAAAATTAAACCAAACTTTAACCCAACCATTCCAAACCATTCATGAGAAGTTAAAATGAGAAATGAAGGCTCAGTCAAGTCACATTTGCACATTTACCCTAGCTAGAATCGCCCACATTTGCACCGTCAACCTCGAGTTTTTGGATTTCCGCATTTTCGGGTTTTTGAGTTTTTGGTTATGTATGATGTTATCAGATTGATTGGAAATTTTACAATTTGATGTATATGCTTATTCTTCCAGTTAAGCTTTTGCTTTGCTGGGTGAAGCTCTGCATTTTCGGGTTTTAATTGCCATCTGATTGTTTAGAAATTTAACATTATATTATCTTAGGCTGTATTTGCTTATTTTTCAGTTAAGCTCTTGCTTTGGTGGGTGAAGTTAACTGAAAATTATGGATCTTCCATTGATATTGATCATGGATATACTGTCTAGACTTCCAGTCAAGTCTCTTTTATGCTATCGTTGTGTATCTAAATCATGGAAGTATTTAATCGACGACCCTTATTTCATCAAGCTCCATCTGCAGTACTCCTTGGAAAATACCACTAATCTTGCCTTGATCATAAGAGCCGGTTATCTTTACTCGGCACACTTCCCTGGACTCAATGAGGCTATTGTGATAGACCATCCTTTGAAATGTGGAGATATTGGAACTGAGGTTTTGGGTTCTTGCAATGGGCTACTGTGTTTGTCAAATGGGGAAAGACATGGTAAAAATGGTACAATTATCTATAATCCAGTAACCAGAAAGTCCCGGGAAGTGCCTGCTTCGAAACTTAAAATCCCCTATGGATATGAGTACGTGATATATGGCTTTGGTTATGACCTTGTTAATGATGATTATAAGGTGGTTAGGGTTATTCAGTATTCTACGGAGCATCCTGACTTTTATGATAGTGAAGTCAAGGTTTTTAGTTTGAAGGCAAACTCTTGGAGAAGGATTCAGGACTTTCCTCGGGAATATTACCTTTCTTACAAAAGGGGATGGGGGGTTTATGTCAGTGGCTGTTTACATTGGATGGTAACCTTGAAGCCTGACTCAAATGGGTCCAAATTGATTGTTGCATTTGATCTAAGTTCGGAAGTTTGTAAGGATGTGTTACTTCCTAAGATTTCAGCTGGTGAAGTTCATTTGACTGTCGAAGTCTTGGGTCAGTGCTTATGTCTCCTAGTCAATTATCCTTCCATTCGGAGTGAAGTGTGGGTCTTGAAAGAGTATGGTGTAGTGGAATCTTGGTCTAAGTTGTTCACAGTTTCACAGCCAGATAGTATTGGACCTTTTGAATATGTGAGGCCTATTGCTTACTCAAAGGACAGTTTTAAAGTGCTCCTTGAACAAGACCTACAAAAGTTTATTTGGTATGATGTGGAAAGGCAAAGTGCTGCAGATGTGAAAATCCCTGGTATGCCATCACATCCAGGAGCAACAATGTTGGTTGAAAGCCTTGTACTTGGTAGTCGTAAGACACACATGAAAAAGCGGTATAGATATTACTCTCCTTTTTCTTTTGCTTGCATGTATGTTGTTTAGAATCCTGTTTCTATTGAATGTGTGTGTATGAGGCCCGGTGTGGGCACATATATTCTCTTCTGTTGAATATATGTTAGTTGTAGGTTATTCCAATATATGTGTTAGTTTTCTATCAAGGTGCCATTAAATGTCTTTAATTCTATCCTATTGGCATGTAATATTAGTAGTATCAAGATGTTTCATTTCAATAAAACGAATAAAATTTCAAGCTTGAGGTAGGTGATCTTTTGAAACCATGTTTTGTTAGATGGACAGTCCTATAGTCTTCAAGTCCTTAGGGGCATGGTTTTTTTCCTCCTTATTAATAAGGTAATAGTAATGAAACATTCAGTTGAGGCTTAATTTATTCACCCAAGTCTCGTTTGTGTAGAAATTTGATCATGAAAACATTTCTTATTAATTGTTCCTTGTAAAATTCCTTTAATTAAGCAAGTAGTCTAAGCAGGAACTTTTCTTATGCTTTAGCTAAGTTACATAACCAATAAGTTCATCCACATAAATTTCTTACTCTATGTTTTCATTGCAAACTCTTTTATGCAATTCTTGGAAGAATTTTTTTATGCTTTAACAAATTTCTTCATGGTGCCCTCTGCACACCAAGAAGGCAAGAACATATATATCACCTATTCTGGTTTTTTTTTTTTCCCTCAATGACATAGGAAGTGTGAAATTGTGAAAGTATTGTGTGTGTTGAACACCTACTTTTTGTTTTTGTGAATTCTTCGGGAAATACTCACTACCTTCGTTTTTTTTAGTTGACACGTTTTGACTTTAGCACTATTCATACACTCCCCTTTATCGTGTTTTGTGCTCTATACATAATGAAAAATATTAACATGTAGGATTTTGTTAGATTCGTCATAGTATATAAATTCAAAATATCAACTTTTCATAGTTTTGATACTAGTAGTTGTTTATTTAGTTGAATTGCTTGCTAATTGCTATGCATTTCCTCTTTTCTTGCGAAATTGCAGATTCGTATTGACTATTGTGTTGTGGTTAATCTTCGTTTTTTAATAGTTGCAACACACACTTCTTTACGGTATTTAAGAAGTGTAGGGTTCACATTATATAATACACTTTAAAATGAGGTATACGGAGAAAGTATATTATTATGTAACATGATAAGAGTATTAAAGTATCACCAATGACCAAACTTCTGGGTTGACAAACATACTTGTTGCAACTACTTAAAGAGCGAGAGATAATGGAGAATATATATAGAAAGTAATACAGCAGTTCATAATAAAGAATTTGACATACAAGCTAGATTCAAAAGAGGTAGTTCGTTTTTATTTTAAATTTATGATCGAAAACTCAAATTTCTAAATGATTACAAGATCTTGGGCTAAATCCCAAAAAATCTGTAACCGAAAAATTGATATTGGCGAAGACCACATTTCTACTTATAGCATTTATTTCTCACATAATAGAGAGAAGTAGGAAAATTTAGGGACGGAGGGAGAAAACAACTAAATTAAAAGTGAGTAAACAAAATTCCATAGTAGTAATATTCTGTCTTTGTTTCTCTCTTTATTTTCGTATTCCTCCACACGACATTGCTCTGTTAGGCTTTCGCCTAACCAAAAATTCTGTTATTTCAACTACATCAAATGATCTTTCAAATTGGTCAAGGATAGTGATAATTATATTACAGTCATGGTAGTTACATTTTGAGTTACATTTTAAATATAATGAAAGTGGAAATATATACCTGTAAAAGTTTTAGACATACATCATCCTGCCGCCTTATGTAGAAATAGTTTATAATACACAACAAAAAATCGAACTGACTAATCCAAAGGCAAAGGACCATGAAACTCTTAATCCTTTACCAAATTGACCTATAGATCTATCGTAGCTACAAATCAAAGTTACACAAACGAAATAACCCTAACCTTAATTAGATCCAACTCGGATAATGGATCCAGCCCGATCCAAGCCCAAATTTTTACACAAATTTGCCACCTCTAAATATAAGAATATGATGTTTCAAAAACAAACAAACAAAAAAAAAAAACTAAGAATTTGTTGAGAAGTCATCACAAGATGTGATATGACTAGGACATATGTGAGCAAATCAAAATCTTGAAATTATGTGGAAGGAAATAATTTTTACACAAATTTATGATTTGGTTCACACATACTACAATATCATGATGATTCCATATCACAAATGTAACAATTAAGAATATCGTGATTACATCCACCTCACAAGTTTACTTAGCTATAAATACATAATAAATACAAGGTTTTTTGTTTTTTCTATACAATATTTATTTTAAGGGTTTTTGCTACCAAATGTTTGAGTAAAGTGAGGTGAGAGCAATGGATGAAGAAGAGAAAGAAGGAAAAACCTTGTATCTGATGCTCTTAGTATCGATTATGCATCAAATCAGTATATTACCTGAAAATTACTTCATTTCTTTAAATTGCTTCTTCATTTGAGTGAATGATTTTCTTTGTGTTGTACAATCTAAGAGTAGAGATTAGGGATTAAAGTCTTAAACATAAGCCCGTATGCTATACACGATGTTAGGCTTAACAAAGAGGGCGCAGTGGAGCTGTGTAGACTGCTATATATGTACATTTTAGTGAATGTGTTCCTATTTTTTATTTTTTAAATGCATATTCATGATTGATTTATCACGTACAACTATATTAATTATATATGTGTGTGAATGCAGGATGCAAATTACATGGATATCAAGAGTTTGTTGGATTTAACTTGTCAGTGTGTTGCTGATTTCAACATTAAGAATGATTTCACAGCCGAAGAAGATGAAGAAGAAGTAGTTCAGTGCACTACAAAAATAAAAGCTTTTTAGCAACTAAGTTTGGCAACAGATTTTTAGAACGTTGCTAAATAGCAACAAATCTAAATTTTTTCATTGCCTAATTAAAAGCGACATTTTATGCTTTAGTTTTTTAATAAACAATGGCTACATGTTTTTGATTTGTTGCTTTTTAAAACAAATTGTCTCTCTAGTTGTTACTAGATGACATCATATTTTTCTCTTATTGCCAAATAGTAACAAACTATGACAACAAATATTTTATTTGTATTTATTTAGAAACAAACAAAGGCAATGAATTTTTGAGTTGTTTCCATTAGAAACAAGTATTCTAAATTATTGTTGCTAATTGATAACGTATTATTTTATTTGTTGCCATTGGAAACGAGTTGTGATACATATTGTTGTTAATTTATATGTAGGCCACTTTTTGATATAATGTATAAAATAATTTTTTGCTATAATGACATCAAATAGAGACGGATTTCAATTTCTCTCTAATTTAGAGACAAATTTTTGATTTTGTCCCTAATTTAGAGACAAAATTTTCAATTTCGTCTCTAATATTTCGTTCACTTATTATAAATTATATGCATAGAAGTAAACAAATAGTACTTGGTATAGTTGGTAAGAGATTCACCATGTGACTTTGAGGTCACAAGTTCGACTCCTACCAAATGCGATTCTTGAGATTGAGGATTCAAATAGCCTTACATGCAAAGTCGAGCCGAGTTGACCTAACCTAAGTGAGATTTCAAATTGGTAAAGGCCAAGATCGGGTTGAACCGAATTGCTAATAGAGTAATAGGGATTGGGTTTTTGTCTCGTAGTGTTGATAGCAACCAATATTTATGATTTGTTGCTATTTTTATGAACCAATTTTAATAATTTGTAGCTATTTTTAGGAACCAATATTAATAATTTGTTGCTATTTTAGGAACTAACATTAATCATTTGTTGCTAATTTTAGCAACGACCAATGGTAATCTGTTGCCAAAGTTGGCAACGAATGCACCAAAAACAGCAACAATCATGGAAACTATATTTAAATTGATGCAATATTGCAACAAATTGCTTTGCAACTTGTATCCAAAATCCCATGGCAACAAGCCTTTTAGCAACAACAAATTTTTGTTTCCAACCCGTTGCTAAATAGAGTTGGCAACGGATTTTTGGTGAATAGCAACAAATTTTGGTTGATGCTATATTGATTTTTTTTATTTTTTTTTTTTTGTAGTAATGGGCTTTTGAGTAAACTGAATTAGCAATGGATAGGACTAAACTGTTTATAACAACTCTACCATTTACCGGTCTGAATAAGGAGAGCAGTAAGGATAATTAGCAGTCTTATTAATTGTACTTAATTTATTTATTTTTGGAAAAAAAAAGGAGGGTAGGGTATTTAATCCACGCACCTAATGAAGGAGTATTTATTGATCCATAAACAATAGTGTACCTAAAAAGGTTCCATGGCTGGTTTACCGTATTAAATTGGTCAATCTAAATAAGGAGGAGGAGAATTATTCGAGTCAGATACAAGGTCCAACGAGGTTGCATACTAAAACTAATTGATGATAGTAGGAGCTATTCCTCTTCTTCAAAAATGGAACCATCTCTCCCCTGTCTTCAATATGAGACACTTATGAGAGGGACGCCAGAGACTAAAATGGATTTAAAAATAGGTGGCCTAGAAATTATGATGCTTATTTAGTAATGCATGTCTTTGATTCAAGGTGGTACATGCCTTTAGACTTTAGATTCCGTACAAAGGATCAGTTGATCTTGAATGTCCAATTTATGTAATAGACCAGTCTTGGAAAATTGTGGTGATGAATGTTAATTAGTTAAAAAAGAATGTTAACCACAAATTATATCTTTTTACATGGAAGCACCACATCATGTATGTACGTGTATGATATTCACAGTATGTTTGCTGTCTCTTATAATTTTTGATTGGTTTTCAATTTTTGATTTTTTCTTTTTTTTGGTTTTTAGAGAGCCACAAGGGCGGGGAATGAGAATCGATCCCAAGATCTCTTGAAATCGGGAAGGGAGCTCTAACCACTTGAGCTATCCCTCACTCTCAGTTTGCAATTTTTGATCGGTTTTCTTTTACATGGTTCTCTTTACATGTACTATAAGTCTATAATATCTGGATGATTTTATATTAAAATTTTAACTATTATATCATGATTACAAAAATCTCACATATACTATAATATTTGGATGATTTTATTTCATAATTATACCAATTATAACGTGATTACAGAAATCTTACATATACTATAATATCTGGATGATTTTATTTCATAATTTTAACAATTATAACGTGATTACAGAAATCTCACATATACTATAATATCTGGAGATTTTATTTCATAATTATAACAATCATAACGTGATTACAGAAATCTCACATATACTATAATATTTGGAGATTTTGGCCTTGTTTGGCAAATGGCTGTTGGCGGTTGACTGTTGGGTGGTTCACTTGGCTTGTTTGACCAGCTGGAATGTTTGGCTGTTTATAATGGCTTTTGAAATTAGCTGTTTAAGCTGGCTGTTTATAAAAGTGTTTGGTAAATTAATTGTTGGTTGTTGGCTGTTTATTAGATAATTTGTGGGTCAACAAGCCAAAAGCCAACAAAAAAGCTACTCAAAGCAGCTTTTTCATTTTGGCTTAAAAGCCAGCTTTTTCGCTGACTAAAAAGCCAATTACCAAACACATTTTTTGGCTGTTTGACCATCTAAAAAATCCAAAAGTCAAAAGCTAACCAAAAAGCCATTAAAAAGCCAATTACCAAACATGGCCTTTATTTCATAATTTTTACAATCATATCGTGATTACATATCCCCAATTCACAGCTGCACTAGGCTATAAATATTTACAAACTTTTGTATGTGGCTGGCGACATGGTGCGACAGTGTTATTTGTAAGGTGTTACTGGTTTTGTCAGGAGTTATTTATAGGGTGTTACTGGTTTTGTCAGGAGTTACTTGTAGGTGTTACTTGCATTCTGGGGTTACTTGTATGGGTCTTACTGGTTTTGGTCATGGGCTACTTGCTTGTAGGGTGTTACTGGTTTTGTCATGGGTTACTTGTAGGTGTTACTTGTATTTTGGGGTTACTTGTATGGGTGTTACTGGTTTTGGTCATGGGCTAATTGCTTGTAGGGTGTTACTGGTTTAGTGGTTTGGTATAGGGTTTTGGTCTAGAGTGTTACTTGTAGGAGATACAAGTAACCTGATGATACAAGTAATTCATACAAGTAACCTCATAATACAAGTAACACCTTACAAGTGACACATACAAGTAACCCCAAAATACAAGTAACTCATACAAGTAACCCGAAAATACAAGTAACACCCTACAAGTAACCCCTGCCGCACCATGTGGCCTGCCGCACTGAAAAACCTCTGATAAATGTTAAATACAAACTTTAAGGTCAGTTAGAGCTATCAAAAGTTGACCCAAACCCGATTATTAACCGACCCATCTAAACCCGAAAAAATGGTGACCCAAACCCGACCTGAAATTAACTCTAGATCCGAGTTGACCCGAGTATGTGAGACCCAAACCCGAACATGAAATGACTTGGAGATTACCCGACCCGAATGTAACCCGTAAATTATTGACCTGAACCGAACCCGACTTGAATTGAAATTGACCTAAACACATTTTAACCCGTCAAAACCCGAATTTAACCTGACTTGTTACTATCCTGACCTGACCGACCTGTTCCTAACCCGACCTGAATTTAACACAACCTATTACAAACCCGATCTGAAATCAACCCAACTTGTTATTGACCTGACCCAAATTCAACCCGACTTGTTATTGACCTGATCCGAATTTTACCAGACCTATTACTAACCCGACCCAAAAGTTCAACCCGATCTGTTAGTAACCTAACTCGAAATCAATACAACTTGTTATTGACCCGACCTAAATTCAACCCAAATTGTTCCTTACCCGATTTCAAATCACCTTAAATGTAATATAGACCACCTTATTATTGTTGATCAAAGCATTTTGTCTAGGAAGACTAAGTCGGTCCAGGCCAACAAAAGAAAGCAAGATCATCCTAAGATTTTAGAGTTAAATATAGTATATATTTGTTGTATGGTCAAAGGAGATAATTATCTTCCTAAATTATAAACTATAATTTCCTAGTATATTGCCATATATATTATATTCAAAGGAAATAATTAGTTTGATAAAAATGACAATTATCTATTTATAGTTAGTTGAACCCGAATATGACCTGACTTGGAAATGACTCGACCTGATTGTAACCTGCAAATCATAGACTTAAACATAACCCATCTTGACTCCGAGAATGACCGGACTTGAAAATGACCCAACCTGATTATAACCCACAAATTGTTGACTTGAACCGAACCCGACTTGAACCCGAGAATGACCCGACTTGAAAATGACCTGACCTGATTATCATCCGCAAATTATTGACTTGAACCGAACCCGACTCAAACCCAAAAATGACCCGACTTGATTCTAACCCGTAAATTATTGACTTAAACTGAACCCGATTCGAACCCGAGAACTACCCTAACCCGTTTTAACTCGTGAAAACCCGAATTAAACCCGACCTATTGTTCACCCGACCCAAATGTATCCCCTAAAATCTCATTTGTTTTCGACATCGAACCCTGAAAACTTCGAAATATCTAAAATGCATGGATATTAGCCTTCAATTTTGGAAATTTTTTACTTTTTTCGCCGGAAATAAAAATTGACGAAATATTTATCATGGTCCCTAATACCCTCTGGGGGTCCCATTGGGTGGGTGGAACCATCCAATTTTCCTTTAAATGACAAATTTATCGATTTACAACTTGCGCCGATTTCATCAACTCCAGCCTACCACGAACATTTATGACAACATATAATAATCATATATGGTCCAAAACGACATTATATGATACCAAGATGTATTCCCTGGAATTTAAAGACTTTTCGACACCGAGTCCCGAAACCTTCAAAATTTCGTAAAATGCGTAGATATTAGCCTTCAATTTTGGAATTTTTTGACTTTTTTCGCTCGGAAATATAAATTGCCAAAATGCTTACCATGGTCCCTAATACCCTCCGGGAGTCCAATTGGATGGGTGGAACCATTCAATTTGCCTTTAAACGACCAATTTACCGGTTTACAACTTGCACCGATTCATTAACTCAAGTCTACCATGAACATTTATGACAACATATAATGATCATAAATGGTTCCAAACGACATTATATGGCCCCTGAGATATATTCCCTAAAATCTCAAGTTTTTTCGACACCGGGTCCCAAAACTTCCAAAATTTTCTCAAAAAAAGTGGATATTAGCCTTCAATTTTGGAATTTTTTGACTTTTTTTTCGCTCGTAACTAAAAATTGCCGAAATTTTTACCATGGTCCCTAATACCCTCCGGGAGTCCAATTGGCTGGGTGGAACCATTCAATTTGCTTTTCAACGACCAATTTACCGGTTTACAACTTGAACCGATTTCATTAACTCAAGCTTACCACGAACATTTATGACTACATATAATGATCATATATGATTTCAACTGGCATTATATGACCCCGAGATATATCCTCCAAATTCTCAGGGATTTTCGATATTGGGTTTCGAAACCTCCAAAATTTCTCAAAAAGCGTGGATATCTTAAATTTTGGAACTTTTTGGCTTTTTTTCGCCTGTAATTAAAAATTATCGAAATGTTTACCATTGTCCCTAATACAATTCGGGAGTCCAATTAGGTAGGTGAAACCATCCAATTTGCCTTTAAATGACGAATTTATCGGTTTACAACTTGCACCATTTGATAGGGTCGTAAAATATAATTTTTATATATATTAAACTCTTGATTTTATATTGACATTTGATAATTTAAGAGTATTATAAGTAATTTTCTTTCGTAGACTTGAGTTACTACTATTTTATTTATTTAGCTGTAGGAAGGAAGATTACGGCACTAAATTACATTTTTACCAACGCTCGGATTAAAAGAAACCAAGACCACGTGACCAGATTAAGTCACATTTGTCTCAAGCCCAATAAGATATTATTGTGAATGGGCATACTAGAGGAAAGAGAGCTACAAACCTACAATACTCATCAGAATCTTTTTCTCTTTATTTCGATGAGCAGTGAGGTAAATTTCTTGAGCGATTTTTGTGGGTACCAAACTGTCAAGCTAGAAAAGATAGAGATGAAATCAGATAAGGATGAGAGCGTTCGGGATCAAAGAATCCGGGTGATAAGATTGGGATGCCGAATGGGAAGAAAGGGGGTTGTTTTTGAGATTGGAAGGGGGGAGATTTTTTTGGACTGTTTTTGGAGTAAAGCCGAATTGCATGCGAGAGGAGGCGATCTTCTAGGCAGCGAATTGAGGAAAAAATCAGAAAACGAACTCAGAGCAGTGTAGTAGCGGTGAAGAGAAACAGCATCAGTCGAGAGGACTTAGCTGTGTTCTGGAATTTGTCATTTGCTATGGGATTTTTCTGGGCTAGGTTTCAGGAATAAAAATTAAAGAAATTCCTTGGAGCACTGCAACTCGTGTCATAGTCTTCGGTAATCATCAAATTGGTTTTGATACTACATTAGTTTAATATCTCCTTTTACTCTTTGTATTGGATTTCATTTTGGTAATAATAGTCAGAGTTTGATTTCTTATTAAGATATAGGATTGAATTTTATTATTAAGCTAATCATTGGTAGTTTATGGCATTTGTTAAATGTTGGTACTTTGTGCTTCGTTTAGCTACTGCTAGCATTATCAATTTCGATGTTTAACTATTTATATCATATTATGAAGTTTCTTTTTGTACTTGTTATTGTAATTTCAACTCTTAATATGTTAGGCTAATTCTTCTTAGGGTAGGGATATATATATTATGCATTGGATTATTTTGTTGTGAGAATAGAGATGTTATAATTCTTGGGTATTATGTTTATTTCTTGATTGGGTTGATAATCTGTTTTATTAGTATGAATTACCAGATTATATTTTAGACCGGCCATCTTTAGTATAATTTGCTAGTTTAAATGCTAGAATATTAATCTATGATATGTAATTGTCCGGTTAGTACTCCTTAGTAGCACTTAGGTGTTTAATAGGTGACTGAAACTTGTCTGATGCCTATGATTATCAGCTCTTTAAGTTGCACGAATCCGAGCTTGTGAGATTTGTGGCTTAAGTTAGCTACTTCCTAGTTATTAATGCTGCTAATTAATCGAGTCTAGAGAGCTTGTTCTAGATTGTTAGTTAGTTAGACAATACTCCAAGAGCATGTTTGGTTTATTTGCAATTAAGGGAAGTGTTGAATGTTTATTTGTGTTCATCGGCTAACATTGAGATAAGAACATAATTTTTATAATTCGATGATCAACAAATACTCCAATGTTATAATATGTCTCCCGATCCCTGTTTTATTATTATTGATTTTTATCACATTTCAATTTTTAGTAGTCTTTCTTTCGTACTTTATTTGTCCCATAGTTCATAGTAGTTTATTTATTAGATCGTAGTACTATTTCTTCAGAACAGGGGTTTCTAACTTACACAAGTTATAATTTAATAAACCAATTCTCTGTGGGATCGACCCTAGCTTACCCTACTACATTTTAGGAGGTTGGAGTTAGGTTTATTTTTGGTAGACACGCGACAGTCGTATCACCATTTCATTAACTCAAGCCTACCATGACACATATATGACAACATATAATGATCATATATGGTTCCAAGCGGCATTATATGACCCCCCAGATGTATTCTCTAAATCCTCAAGACATTGCGACATCGAGACCCGAAACCTCCAAAATTTCTCAAAAAGCGTGGACATTAGCCTTTAATTTTGGAAAATTTTGGACTTTTTTTACTAGAAAACAAAAAATTGCCGAAAATGTTTACCATGGTCCCTAATACCTTCCGGTAGTCCAATTGGGTGGGTGGAACCATCCATTTTGCCTTTAAACGCTTAATTTACCGGTTTACAAGTTGCACCAATTTCATTAACTCAAGCCTATCTACCACGAACATTTATGACAACAAATAGTGATAACATATGGTTCCAAACGACATTATATGACCCCGAGATATATTTCCTAAAATCTCAAGACTTTTCGATATCGGGCCCCGAAACCTCTAAAATTTCTCAAAAAGCGTGGATATTAGCCTTTAATTTTTGAATTTTTAGACTTTTTTCGCCCGAAAGTAATAATTGCCGAAATGTTTACCATAGTCCCTAATACCTCAAAAAGCGTGGAACCATCCAATTTGATTTTAAACGGCCTATTTAACGGTTTATAACTTGCACCGATTTCATTAACTCAAGCCTACCACAAACATTTATGACAACAAATAATGATCATATATGGTTCCAAACGACATTAAACGACCCCAAGATGTATCGCCTAGAATTACAAGGCTTTTCGACACCTGGCCCCGAATTCTCCAAAATTTCTCAAAAAAGCGTGGATATTAGCCTTCAATTTTGAAATTTTTTTTATTTTTTTCCGCCCAAAAAAAAAAAATTTGACGAAATGTCATGGTCCCTAATAACGTCCGAAAGTCCCATTGGGTGGGTGGAACCATCAAATTTGCCTTTAAACGTCCAATTTACCGGCTTATAACTTGCAACGATTTCATTAACTCAAGCCTACCACGAACATTTATGACAACAAATTATGATCATATATGGTTCCAAATAGCATTATATGACCCTCAATGGTATTCCCTAAAAAAAAAAAAGACTTTTCGACACCATGCCTCGAAACCTCCAAAATTTCTCAAAAAGCATGGATAAGTCTTCAATTTTGGAATTTTTTGACTTTTTTTCGTCCGGAAATAAAAATTGCCGAAATGTTTACAATGGTCCCTAATACCCTCCAGGAGTCCAATTGGGTTTGTGGAACCATCCAATTTGCCTTTAAACGACCAATTTTAAAACCGGTTTACAACTTGCATGGATTTCATTAACTCATACCTACTACGAACATTTATGACAACATATAATGATCATATATGGTTCCATACGGCATTATATGACCCCCAAGATTTATCCCCTAAAATATTTATACTTTTCTACACCAGCCCTGAAACCTCCAAAATTTCTAAAAAAGAGTGGTTATTAGCCTTCAATTTTGAAATTTTTTAATTTTTTTCCGCCCAAAAATGCCAAAATATTTATCATGGTCCCTAATACCCTCCGGGAGTCCAATTGGGTCGGTGGAACCATCATTTATCGGTTTACAATTTGCACCAATTCATTTATTCAAGCCAACCACGAACATTTATGACAACAAATAATGATCATATATGGTTTTAAACGTCATTATTATATGACCCCAAGATGTATCCCATAGAATTTCAAGACTTTTCGACACCAGGCTCCAAAACCTCCAAAATTTCTCAAAAAACATGGATATTAGCCTTCAATTTTAGAATTTTTTGACTTTTTTCGCCCGAAAATAAAAATTGCCGAAATGTTTACCATGATCCCTAATACCCTTTGGGAGTCCAATTGGGTGTGTGGAACCATTCAGTTTGCTTTTAAACGGTCAATTTATCGGTTTACTACTTGCACTAATTTACCGGTTTACAACGGCCAATTTAATTAACTTGCATCGAACCCGACTTAACCGAAATTTTCCTAAACCCGTTTTAACCCGTCAAAACCCGAATTTAACCCGACTTGTTACTAACCTGACCCTGAATTCAACAAGACTCGTTCCTTACCCGACCCGAATTTAACTCAACCTATTACAAACCCGACCCGAAATCAACCCGGCCGACTTGTTATTGACCTGACCCAAATTTAACCCGACTTGTTATTGACTCGACCCGAATTCTACCATACATATTACTTACCCAACCAAAAAATTCAACCCGATCTGTTACTTACTTTACTCAAAATTAACACGACTTATTATTGACCCGACCTAAATTCAACCCAAATTGTTCCTGACCCGATTTCAAATCACCTTAAATGTAATTTATACCACCTTATTATTGTTGTTTAAAGCATTTTGTCTTGGGATACCAAGTCGGTTCAGGCCAGCAAAAGAAAGGAGCATCATCCTCAAATTTAAGTGTTAAATATAGTATATTTTTGTTGTATGGTCAAAGGAGATAATTATCTTCCTAAATTATATACTATAGTTCTCTAGTATATTGTCTTATATATTATAGTCAAAGGAAATAATTAGTTTGATAAAAATGATAATAATCTATTTATAGTTAGTTAAACCCGAATATGACCTGACTTGGAAATGACCTGACCTGATCGTAACTTGCAAATTATTGACTTGAACATAACCTGACTTGAATCTGAGAATGAACATGAAATGACCAACTTGATTATAATTCGCAATTATTAACTTGAACCGAACCCAACTTGAACCCAAGAATGACCCGACTTGAAAATGACCCGACCTGATTATAATTCGCAAATTATTGACTTGAACCGAACCCGACTCAAACCCGAGAATGATCCAACCTGATTCTAACTCGCAAATTATTGACTTGAATCGAACCCGACTCGAACCCGAGAATTATCCTAACCCGTTTTAACCCGTTAAAACCGAATTAAACCCGACCTATTGTTCACCCGACCGGAATGTAACCGTACCTGTTATTAACCCGACCCAAACCTGATAAAAAGTATGACCCGACGTGACCTGACTCAAGCATGATCCAACCCAAACTCGACCCGCATAGGTTATGGAATTAATCTGAATTGACCCGACCCACTCTTACTGACCCAAACCCGATCCGTTTATCCGAATTGACAGATCTAAGAGTAGTTATCTATAAAGATTTCAAAAATTAAGGTGCACATAAAATCGGTAGTACTAAAAAGCGAAGAGCAAAGTATGCACGTTGAGCGCATTGCACTACTATTGTTATTCAAATTAAACATAGAGCCTTTTTTTTTTTATTAAAATGAAATGTTATTTCTTGTATCTTAGAATAATTTAAACACTTTCTTTTTTCATATCATTCTCGAATTAAATTTGAATATTATTTATTTTAAAAAGACCTTATTATTGTTTATACAAGTACCTCACATCCACTTAGGCCCTATTCACTTCACTTTAAAAAAAATTATTCATTAAAAATAATTCAGTTAAGCAAAAATAATCTCAGTTCAGTAAAAATAAGCTCAATTCAGCAAAAATCATTTCATTTCAGTGAAAAGTAGTAACTTCAAAGAAAAAATATAACAGAGAATCAGTAAAAATAATTTCAGTTCAGCAAAAATAATTTTAATTCCGTAAAATTAATTTCAGTTTAGTTAAAATAATTTAAATTCAGTAAAAATAATTTCAATTCACTATAATTAATTTCAGTACAGCAAAAATTAGGTGAAGTGAACAAGCCCTTATATTTTAGTACTTTCTTATCATGAGTGTTTAATATGAGAATTATGGTGAAAATTTCCATGCATATTAATTAATTCACAATAAGTTGAACAGATACAAGGCTTTTGTTCATGACAAAATGTCATTTGTACTTCCCATATGAATTGGTTGAATTTCATTTCCAAATAAAAAAAAAAAAAAATCAAAGCAAATTGTGTGAATGAAATCAACAAATTCTAAACCCCCTTCTCCACACGGAATAGTAATTTGAATTAATCTGATTAAATTGACTGATAACGTGTTAATTTAAATAATTAATTGAATGAATAAATTGTCTTTATTATGGTACAAATTAAAAATACAAAGAATTAGTAAGAGATGAGCAACAAAAGCAAAGTGTTCGTGTAAGATTGCTTGCTTGCGTGTTCCATGCGCGTCACGCCGAAAGAAACGACAAATATTATCGGACTAATATAATATTCTTCTACTGCTAAGAGTGCTAACTCAAGTTTTGTAGCTTTAGAATTTTATTTGTCAACATCATCATCATTTTATTTTAGAAATTTACGTACAATCTTAAGATTTAATGTGTACTTGGCTTGTAATGTTCTTTCCCATTGCACATAGTTTTTACGAGTTCTTCCTTTGAAATAAAGTCTTATTATGGAACGAACTTTGAGAAATAAAGTAATTAGACAATGTAAATAGATAGATTAATCAAGATTATATAATATAGTTCGTTTATATCTACCCTTCCTTTTTTTTTCTTTTTTGTTTTTTTAATAAAGTTATTTGTTTACTTTATGCTTATTCAATTTAACTTATAAGTGGACAATTTTAAGATATATTGCTACTAAAAAAACGGTGAAAACATACTTTCTCCGTTTTTTTATTATTGCACTATAGAAGTTGGGTGTAAATATTTTGGTAGTGGAAAAAAGTAAGAAAGAAAAAAGTAAAAATACAAAATTGCTCATGTGACATATTGATAAACTAAAAAGTGTGAAAAAACAAGAGTATGTTGGGTATTTGTAGTGTGAACACAAATAATTTTTTTTCCTAATAAGAAAATGGTGCAATATTTGTGAGACTTTCTAAAAAGTGGTGCAATAATAAAAGAACGGAGAAAGTATATATTTTGTAGTATATAATAAAACAATTTAAAAAGAAACAATAATAGACGCATAAAATTGTCATATCATTACATATAGATTTGATAATATTAACATGAATGTCACACAAGTCTATATTATTGAATAACCTTTTGACATTTATTAAATTCTTTGCTTGGCATGTGGTTTTTGTCTAATATTGTACGACAATTGGGCAAAGATTAGGATCATCTCTTTCAAACTATACCCTCTTCCTCAATGAGAGTATCATCAAATGACATTGTTAAAAGTATATTTGTAATTTAAGAGGGTAAGATTCATACTCTGTATATGAAGAAAAGAAAAATGAGGATACACTGTGTAGTGATTATTAATCAAATTGTTCATTAATCCTATAAATTCTCAATTTTAGGGTCCTTTACATAGTTGTTTCATAAGAGAAAGTGACAATCGTAATAACAATGGCAGAAAAAACAAATACATAAATTAATAAAATAACATAAAGTTTGTAAAAGCACGAACCTAAACTCTAAATTAGGGTTTATTTGGTATAGCTATGGTTTTCTATTTTTAGGTGTTTTGATTTTCAGTCTCATAATAATATATACGTCATTTAATGAATAAAAAATTAGGCAAACTGATTGTAATTATGATATATATTTTTTTTTGAATCAATAATTATGATAATTGTGAACACTGATAATAGAAAAGTGAAAATATTCTATTCGTATTTCCTGTTTTTTGTTAAAAAAAAATAGAAAATAAAAAATGATGCCAAACAAGCCCAAAGTGGCGTGTTTCATTTTTTGTATTTTATATTTTATATTTTTATAAAACTAATACAATACGAAAAGGTATTGATTTATGTTAAATGTATTTCTAGCGTGATAGAATGGGTATTACAAAAATCAAATGAAATATAAAGTAATGAGGCGAGAATTGCATGTAATACCCCCACTTATAAGTTATTACACCTGCCATGCACATACATAGCATTTAATTTAGTAGTGCTTTATTCTTTTGTTTTATTCGATGATGATTTGGTTTTGATGTCTAATTTGAATTTTCTATTACTAGTGAATTATATTTTTAGTACTACGTATAATGAACTCAAATCAAAGAAATGAAATGTATACACTCTTTCTCGTTGCATACTTTTTTTTTTTGATGCGATTTCTCGTTGCATACTTTAGCTTGCTTGCATTCTACATTTTAAAGATTTTCCATAATTAGCTTTTGGACTATTACTCTTGATGATGTATAATTGCGTACTAAATCTACTAATACTAGTCTTAATGCATTTTACCACACATAAGTTTTTAGTGTGAGAAAGATAATTTGAAAATAAGAACGAAACAAAAATTTTATGTAGATTCATTATTATAAAAATATGTTATCACCGTGCAGAATTTGGCTCACTTAGGGCCTGTTCAGATTTACTTAATTTCAGTTCAGTTCAGTTCAGCTCCTAATTTCCCTCTCTCATAAAATATTTATTTCAGCTCAGTTCAGTTCATTTCAACTCCAATCAGTTCAGTTCAGCTCCAATCAGTTCAGTTCAGTTCACTTCAGTTCAATTCAGCTCAACTCATTTCAGTAAATGTGAACAAGCCCTTAGTAATTACTCAGCCTTTGACTACCATGAATATTTATTTTAATTTACATGAATCAACAACTAAATATAAAGATCATGTAAGAACTATCAAGTTCATTTAGCAACTTTGTTAAAAAAAAAAAAAAAAAAAAAAAGAAAAAAAAAAAGCCATTTACAACTAAGATAAGTCCTTAATTTAATACTCGTATACAATAAAGGCCAATGGACCTAATTAAGCTAATTCATATATGACGTCCTTCGTATTATACAAGTATTACATACCAATTCAAACACGAGTCAATTTAGTCAAAGTTGTAACCACAAAAATTTATCCACCATCAATAATGATTTTTCAACTCAAGTTTTAGAGGTTCACAACTAAGCATGTTAGGCATAATTTGAAACAATCTTCCTACCATATTTTTGTTTAACACACTTTTTGTTTACTCTTTTATTCCTACTTTATTCCATATTTTGCAAACTCTATTTTCTATATTAATCATCTTATTTTTGTTCACTTACACCTACTTAATTCAAATTTTACTTGTACAATCATTAAGTGCTTATTCACATTTATTGAACTAAACTGATTGGATCTGAACTGAATTGAGCTAAAATGAATATTTTATGAGAGAAGAGAATTAGGAGATGAATTGAACTGAATTGATTGGAGCTGAACCAAGGTTGTCAAGATCGGGATTCTACTTTGGATCGGTGAGAGGAGTAGGATCGAATCGATAAAATCATATAGTAGAATCGTAAGATCCTACAAAATTAATAAAAGGCGTAATAAAAAGGTTGCTACATAACTGGATTACAGCCCATAAGCCATAAAAATTATAAAATTTATACTTTTAGTAGTTGGATAGCAATTTTCTTAGCTTAGAGAAAAGTTTAATTGCTTTAAGTGTAAAATCCAATAATAATTTAAGTGTAAAACAGGATCGTTCGATCCCATCGATCCTACTCGATGCTGTGTGTTCCTGACCGATCCTACAATGATCCTGCTTGCTGTGTGATTCTGCATCCGATCCGAATCGTTTAGCTAAAATGAGATCGTAGGATCGCACGATCCACGATCTGGATCGCGATTTTGACAATAATGAGCTGAACTGAACTGAAATTAAGCAGAAGTGAACACACCCTAACTGTCTCAAAGTTTTACTAATCCATGTATCTATAGTTAATGAGTAAACAACGAACGAATATACAAGCATTGTTATTAAAATCTCGATTTAACTCTTAGAATCTTACGATTTTACGATTCATGTATATCATACGATTCGATTTACGATTCTGTTCGATTTTACATATTTTTTTTGAACTAGCGAAATCCTTACAAGTAATAAAACATGTTTATATAGGTTTTTATAAATATAAATTGTCAAGTATTGATTGCTTAATGGTTACATAACTATTATCAATCAATAATTAGTTTTCAAACTCATAATTTCAATATATTTAATTTAATTTATATTTGACGTCTTGATTATTCATGACAGTAGAATCTTACGATTCTACGATTCGATTCTAATAGCCCCTTCCGATTCAAAGTAGAATCCCAATTTTAATAACTTTGTATACAAGTTTGTCAACATTAATCAATTTAATTTTAAGGTCAAGGTTTTCAATTAAGACGGTTAAATCGGGTACAAAAGAAGGATATATATATGATAATGTGATACAAACCGTATGATGTTTAGACGAGACTTTTGACATAAAAATCCATTCCATGCACCGACCCCCTACGCTGCAGCTATTGACGTTGATTTATTCTAATTCTACAAAATCTATTCATAATTATTTAATATTAATCAAAATATATATATGTCCCTACTTTTAATTTTAAACCAAATCAACGGCTTCTTTGACCTTTTCTCTCTTTCTTACCTTTTCAAACTTTCAACGGTCAAACTTCAATACTTCTCTTCTTCCCCTCCTCCTTTGTTTGAACTTATTACAACGTTTTTATTATACTGTACAACCTATTTTGTTGGGTCTTCGGTCGTTATTATTATTTTTATAATATGGTTTTTGACCTTTTGTACCGCGTATAATTTGTATAACATAAACTTTATATTAAACCTACCCCATATATATATATATATATATATACTTTGTCTTTGCAACAAACTTCATTCATTCATTCAAAACATATTTTCTCATCTTATATTCACCAAAAACATACCAATAATATTAAACACTTACTTACATAACTTTAATTTGATCATATTCTTAAAACATATTTACTAGTACAAACATGATTTCTTCATGGAGAAGGAAGAGAGCGAGCCGAGGGGCGGCCGGGGGTGATCAAGGTGGGGGGAAGAGGAAGCCGACGGAGTTGATCGTTCCGAATCATTTCCGGTGTCCGATATCTCTAGATTTGATGAAGGATCCGGTGACTTTATCGACGGGAATATCGTATGACCGCGAAAATATAGAGAAATGGATTGAGGCGGGTAATGTAACATGTCCTATGACTAATCAAGTCTTAAGGACACTTGAGCCTATCCCAAACCATACTATTCGAAGGATGATCCAAGACTGGTGTGTTGAGAATCGATCCCAAGGAATAGAACGGATCCCCACGCCTCGAATTCCGATTAGCTCGGATGAGGTGGGGACCATCTCGGAGAGGATCTCAATGTCGCGGACCCCACAAGAGTGTAAAGATCTAGTGGGGAAAGTAAGCAAGGCTTTGAAGGAGAGTGAGAGGAATAAGAGGTGCATTGTAGGGAATGGGGCTAGTAAGGCCTTGTCCCTTGCATTCCAAGCTTTCGCCGATAGCGAGGGCGAAACCGTCATTTCACTCTTGGAAGAAATTATGAGTATTCTAACATCTATAACCCCCTTAGAGTCACAAGCTCTAGTGAGTCTTAAGACACCAAACTCCCTAGGGCGTTTGGTGTGGTTTTTAAGACGCGGAGGTTTATCCGGGATAAGAAACGCGGTTATGATCCTTAAAGAACTCGTTTCGAGCTCGAAAGATCACGAGAAGGTGATTGAGTCATTGGTTACAATGGAAGGAGCTATGGAAGGGTTGGTCAAGCTAATCAAAGAGCCAATTTGTCCAGCTTCTACCAAAGCTTCACTAGTTGTAATATACCATATGATCATATCAAGTCATGATTTTTCAAGCAAAAATGTGATCATAGAAAGGTTCATTGACATGGGTTTAGTCTCATTAGTCCTAGACACTCTAGTAGATGCTGAGAAGAGCGTTTGTGAGAAGGCACTCGGGGTCCTCGACGGCCTTTGTCGAAGTGACAAAGGCCGTGAGGCGGCCTACACTCAAGCACTAGCTATTCCGGTGGTGGTAAAGAAGATACTAAGGATCTCCGAGTTAGCGACCGAGTTCTCGGTCTCCATCCTTTATAGGTTGTGTGAGAATGAGGATAGGGAAGATGGTGGTGTTATTGTTGAAGCTCTACAAGTTGGTGCATTTCAAAAGCTTTTGCTGATTTTACAAGTTGGTTGGAATATCAATGAGAGGGTTAAGGAGAAGGTTACTAAATTATTGAAGCTCCTAAATCTTTTTAGAGACAAGTTAGAGTGCATTGAATCCATGGATTTTAAGGATCTTAAAAGGCCATTTTAAGATGATCATATATATAGTTCATACCACATTCTTTTTGCAGTTAATTAATTAGTAGGGTGTTTAGTCTCTTTAATTTTGCTGTACAGCAGATTAATTAGTGATTTTTAGCATACATTTGCAAATGCCAATGTACAAAATACACAATTGGAAGATAATACTATATAGATATACCATTCTTTGTCAATAAAAAAATTCACAAAAATGAACTTTTTGTGCTTGATTTCATATTAATTTCTTCATTTTTTGTAATTCTAGCAATTAGATTCCTAAACAATATTAAGCATGTCACGTTATTCCCAAATATCAATTCATTAATACTTAATTACATACGTGTTATATATTGCATACCCAAAGATCAATTCATTAATACTTAATTACATACGTGTTATATATTGCATACCCAAAGATCAATACTTGACTCCTTAATTACATACGTGTTATATATTGAAAATTGAAATAATGTCCAACTAAAACAACAGGTAACATAATTTGATTACGGAGCTTTAACATAAACTATAACACACGAAATTGCTTGATACGTCTTAGATGGAGTAATGGTTCACTAACACATATGACCATCGGTTTAAAACTTGTAACCATCTTTTTCCTGAAACTAAAATAGGTGGACTATTGAATGATATTGACTAATCCATGATAGATTATTATAAATAAATCACAGCTAAAATCCAGCAAAAATTGGATAATTGAGGATGGCTTGGACCCTAGCCAATTAATTTTAGGACAAGAAATTAAAATTGTGGTCAAAAACATACATAAGACCTAAAACAGGACATAAAGAATGAAAACCAAGTGTTGTTAAACAGGTACATCTAGAATATGATATGAAAATTAAATAAGCCGTTACAATTGACTAACTTTTAGTCTTATTTTCCAGGTTGGCAAACTAAAACACCCCAAACTAATTTTAAAAATCTAATCCTATGATGAAATTTTGTTCAACTGGCTACTTTGTAACGTAAGATTTGGTGACGCAAATTAGCAATTGGAATTTGAGAATTTCGTATCCTATGTAGTATTTGTAAGTATATTATTATATCCTATGTAGTCATTTTATATAATTAAATCACAATCAATCTAAGCTTGTTTGGATTTAGGAGACAAAATTTGATGAATTAGAACTAGTATTTTAACAATTTCTCAATATTTCTATATGGGCCTATTGCTCGTGTTGGGACATGCTAAATCGATCGGTTTCAAATAGGGTCGAGTTTTAGTTCAAGTTAGTTTTTTATTTATGTTAGTTTTTGGGTTGAGAGGTTGTGTTCAAGACCCTAAAATTTTCGGGTTTTTGCCGGTGTACAATTGCCTATGGCAGGGTGGATGCCTAGAGGTGATCAAATTTATGCGTCCACACGTATGCATTAAGTGAGAAAAGTTGACAATTGACCTTTAATTTAGTATTACATTAATGGCTTAGCTGCAAGAGAAGTAGAGCACTATAACCGTGTAACGTATTCAATTTGGTCAATTATAAATTATTACCTGTAAACTGGTATTCTAACCGCTCAATGACAACCAGCATTAAAAGAATACAATATGTGAATATACATAAAGAGCGGGACTCGATAGCGAGTAATATTTGGTATAGTTGATAGGAGTTTCAACTTACTCAATGTAGTTGGCATTCTTGATAGAGCATTAGATAGTTTGATGTATCAAGAAGTTGGAGCCAAAAACATGAGATTGAATCCCGTCTACATTTATGTCTATAGTGGCTCTTTTATTTCGCTAAAAGGCACAGTACTCCGGTATTGATTATGTAGAAGTCAAACAGCTTCATACTATAAGAAACCTTAACTAGCGAAAGATCAATTACCTCCTCGCAAACTTCTACGAGTATATCATATTCAATTATTCAAATGGTCCCCTTCGCAAAAAAACACACAACATGACCACATGATGCACAAAGGACTCAGTCGATTATGATGGCTGAAGAATTGTACTTTGCAAGTTTTGTTTAACGTTGCCACTAGCAAAATGAATATTGTAAGGGCAGCAGTTGAACCCCTTAACTAGTACTTCTCTTTCGTCTTGACTCTTTATTGACTGCAACACCGATAACAGTTAACATCAGTTCTAAATCCTGCTAACAAGGCGTAACATTCGGATGGAAGCAAGAAGAATACAAGGTTAATCTGGCATCCAATAATGAACTTATACAGTAAGAGAATTAAGCAAGTTGGTTAGTGCTAAACATTCATCATAATATAATGGAAGGAGAAAACCTCAAAGAAACGTTAATATCAATCGAAAATTCTTTCTATTTGACATGAAATTAATTTGCATTTATCAAGATTATGAACCAGCTTCTTATAGATATCTACTAGCAAAATCTCCATCTTACAATGGAAATATTTAGACTCTTGTGAAACAGACTTATAAGATTATACTCCGTTTGTAAAGACTTAGGTAGGGTGTTCAATGACGGAACTCCTAAGTTCAGGAGGAAAGCTCTAACCAACTATTCCTCACTCTCAATCCATTCAAATTATGTGAGTAGATCTCATATTTTATGATACATCAAATCCAAATATGAAAGATTTTTGCAATGATAAAGTCAATGTTGAGAAGTTGAGAACTAATGCTAAAATAAATCAAGGAAATAAAACGCCAGTAAAATGAAATTGTATTTATAAAAAAGTTGTAAAAAAAAAAAAGAAAAAAAAAATGAAAACATGCTTCTCTTTTCTTATTGATATAAACTAACTCAAAAGTGTACTATTTTCCCCGGTCTACATCTTCGGACTTTACAACGGGATCTAATTTCGTAGTTGCATGCAACATTGTTTACTACTCGATGGCTACTCGAATTGAAGTGGTCAACTGTTGGAGCATGTACATGTGATCTTAATTACTTTAAGAGGATATTCAACAAAAATACAACATATTATTAGATTTTGTCCCACAGCTAAATTCTCTGTATATTCTAAATTTACTGAAATGTTTTAAAAAAAGCTTCAAAGAGAATGATTACTTGTCTGATATATTAATGACTACATGCATCAAATCACACTTCAAAAGCAGAACAGAGATAAAATCGGTGCCTCAGATTTGATGCATGTAGTCATTAAGATCGTAAGTCAAGCTGGACGGTGGAATAGAAAATAAAAATTATGAGACTTAACAAAGTTATTAATTAAATTGTTTAAATCAATAAAAGGGTAAAAATAGTTTCAGCTCAAAAACACAGATGCATAGCCAAAAAGCAAATCATGCTTAAGGTCAAATATAAACAACAGGAGCACACATAAATGGAAAATAAGGATGAAAACCAAGATTTAAAAATTTTACCTGGAACCTGAAAGCCCACTAATGCTGACCAGTATAATGTCTTTTGCTCCGGGTTGGCGCAGCAACAATACTTTACAGGGTATTATTTTAATTCCGACCTCCCCTGCTGCACAACAAAAATTAGAATTGGATTATTGCTAGTGAAGTGTGATTGCAAAAGTATATTAGGTAACTGAACAAGCAAGCAAACAACATAACTTGGATACTATTCATCATGAATCTTGACTTTCACTACAGCATAGTATTTCAGGATATATAATATGAGGTTATGCTTCGAATGGTGTAATACACATGCAAAACAACACATTTCTCTACGTTAGTTAAGATTAAGTCCACGAGCTAAATATAAAAGGAGATAGAAATGGATATCACTGACAAAAACAAAGGAATGATGGTAACAATTACCTATCATAGATACTGATTATCATGAATTTTTCCATCCTTTGCAACATAAGTTTTAAGGTACGGAGAAAATGCTTGGAATGACCGAAAACAAATGTAAACTCACAGAGATGTATTTCGGCGAATTCTACCTTTTCACATAGCAAAAGGCACAAAAGTTTAAAACGCATCATCATTTGGTGTAAAAGAGGGGGAAAAGGAAAAGAGAAAATCTGAAGGGCACTTAAGACTTAAGAGCAGAAGGGCAGAACAAGTTTCATTATTCAAACCACGATTACAGCAACGTTGAAGGAAAGCACAATGACAAACATGTACAAAGCTCACATTGAGTGTCATCCAAGCACATCTGTAAATGAAAACAATTCTTTTCAAATATTAGTATATTTGTACAGTTGTTTGAAACCAGTTAGAACAAAATGCCAGACCTGGAGTCCAGGATATCACCTCAACATATAGTTCCTCGGTGTCAAACTGATGTGATTGCCAGTTTGGTGTCACTTTCACTATCATATCCTTTCCTTTGATCATCTAAGTAAAACCGTCATATCCAATAAAAAAGCACCTACACCAAAGATTATTGCCACGAATGTATTGTAACATAAACTATGATTTGCCAAATGACGTAATAGGCATGAATCAACCATGTTGACTAGCAACATGCAAAAGAAAATAGTTAATGCTATGACAATGACAAATATTGAGATTATCTCAAATTATGCAAGTGAAATACCTCTAAGGCTCTAATAAACTTCACTATCCGGGCCCAATGAGCAATTCTGTGATCACAAACACTAACCGCAATCTTTACTGTTCATACTAGTATATGACATACAATTCGACTCGTGAAAAGATGAGGGGAAAAAACACAGATACCATCTGTTAACGTCCTTGACAAGCACTAAGGGCCAGCCGACCCAGCTGAAAACTCAGGTCTCAGTCATATCATTTGACATTTGCACATGGAAAAAGCCTCTCCTGTCAATATTTTTTGCTTCCAGTAATGCATAAATAAGCAGAGGAAAACAAAAGATGTTGATGGGTTTGTAAGTTTTTAGCAACCTCCAAGTGGGCAAGACATGAAAAACTGAAAAATAATTCAGCAAACTGAAGGCCGATAGTTGATTAAGCCTCAATCTGAATCATCTCGTGGTAAAGATGATGAGCCCTTTCTGTATTGCCATTTTCAAGGTGAGCAGATATCAGTGATTCATATATGCATATGGTTGGGTTAAGCGACTGTTTTTTCATGATGGTCAAATACTTATCTGCTTTTTCCAGCTTTCTGCATTTACACAAAGTCTTGATCAGTGATGTGAAGACTGGTAATCCAGGAGACAATGACCTAAATTCCATTTCATAGTATAATTTCAGAACCTCCTGAAAGTTGCTCTCTCTTCCATAGCCATCAATCAGATGAAGGAATGTTGTTTCATCGGGCAAATACCCTTTCTCCATCAAAACAGTTAGTATATCATTGGCCTGCTTCATATTTCCTGATTGACATAGCTTTCCTACCATCTCATTAAAAGCTGTAGTACTAGGGAGAAAACCTTTTTCGGACATTTCTACACAAAGTCGATAACTGTCCCCTAAGGCCCCTACATTAGCACAAGCCATTATAAGAGAATTATAAGTATCATCATATGGCTTTAGCCCCAAGTTTACCATTTCATCCATCAATTTCAGCGCCTCTTCAACCATTCCCTCCTCACAATAGCCTCCAATAAAAAGAGTATAAATAAATGAATTGGGAAGAAAACCGCTACTCAGCATTTGTTCATACACTTCTCGTGCCAAGTCTAGTTCTCCGCTTCTTAGTCTAGCATAAACAACCAATGAGTAAGAAACATCATCAAGCAGCAGCTTATTCTGTAACAGCCTTTTCAGTAAAACAAGTCCTTTCTCAATTCTCCCCTCCCCTAACATCCTGAAAACCAAACTAGTGTTCACAGCCACCATAGGAGAGCACCCTTTGCCATGAATTCTAAATACTATGTCCATATATTTCTGCAGCTCTCCTGCCTTACACAAAGCATTGATCATTATTCTTAATGTTGCATCATTTGGGTTTGTTCTTTTCTGAATCATATGGCCATAAACCTCCCATATCAGATTGCTGCCATCTGGTGATTTTTGTATGACATGAAGCAAAGTGTTGAAGGTGACGAGACTCAAAGAGAATCCGCACTCGTCCAAGTAACAACAAACATCAAAGGCAGCATTATACATCCTTAACTTGCTATAAGATTGCACCAACAAGTCAAACACAAATGGGCATGAGTTGGTTATCTTGTAAGTATCCAGTAGCATATCAACTATATGAAATCTCAAAGAACTATTTACCTCAATCTCATCATATCTCAGCAAAATGGATTCTAACAAACTGCGGGCGTCATTTACTAAACGTGCACGAGCTAAAATATGAATGGTGATGCAGTAATGCTTAAGTCTATGGCCAATCTTGTTGTTATGTGCAACCCAATGAAAAAAGTTCAGAGCTCGTTTTGCCTCAATGGGTTCCTTGAATTCAAGAAGTACTTTCTCAATAATAGGATCATCCAAACTCGCTGAATCATATTTTCTGCTCAAGGAATCCCAATTCAAGCCTTCACGGAGAGAATCACAGAAAGAACTTGCCACTTTACGATTCGGGTCATCGACCACTAACTGATGGCTGAATAGGCGCTTGGTGGGTTTGCCAATTGAAAGAAAGATATTAGTGATAGTAAGAACCCTATGGCGGAAAACAGAAACCATCACGACCATAATGATATATCAGCAACCCATCAAGGTGCAGCCTCTGAAAACAACATGACAATAATAACTATTACTTGAGGAAGGTTCTAAATTTCTATAAATATACTTTTATAAATTGCATTTAAATCAACCAAAACGATGCACATTTAAAAAACCTACAAAGGAAGAAATGTTTTATTTGAAAACTAAGCAAAGAGCTATGCTGAGAAGGCATTAACCTGCATAATCTTCAGAACCAGAAGGGAGAATCATTAGCTGAGAGCCTGAAAGAGGCAGGGACTGAGTGTGCTTCATTTAGCAACTTCCATCCCTCTCATCGCATAAGGATCTTGATTTGAAATTCAAGCTGATGAAGTCCAGAGCATACATATGAAAAACAAGCATCTTACAGAAAATGTGGAGCTTAAGTAATTAAAACCTGAAAACACTATTTCAAAAAACTAACCTAAAAAAAATTGACACAATTGGCACTCAAAAGTTGGCAATGACTAATAACATCCCAAAATAAAATTTGACAGTGGCTTCAGACAGTTCAGAGGAGCACTGCGGCACCTTTTATTCGCCTCTTTTCAGCTTTTTAAATTACTCTCAAGAGTAAGATCTATCATCTAAGCATGTTTGCAAACAAAATACTGATCTTTCACCAAAATAAATCAGCAACACCTTTAGTGCACATTGTTACTTCCTTTGTTCGTAGATAATATACAATGTTTCTATTTTAGTCTATCCCAAATTACAGGCAGCCTATAAATTTAGTATGTTACAATTTGCACTTTCACACACTAGTACACTACCATTGATAACTGTGACTAAGAATTGTAATAAAGACTAAACTCACATCGTAATGATGATAAATGGCAAAGAACATCGTAATGATGATAAACGGCGAAAGATAGTACTCGTAATGGCGTTTTAGCTATGACTCTAAACGATGTCCTCAAATCAAATGTAGCCTATTATTTAGAAACGGAATGTATATAGTTGTTTTCAAATAGTCACTCTCATCCTGATCATCTCTTCCATACAACATTGAAAAATGATTTCTTTTACATTATCTGTCATATCTATGGATTGGAATATCAACCAGGTACTAGGTAGTGGCTCAAAATCTTCAAATCATTGGACTATGAAAAGATTGAAACTTTGAAAAACGACAGTATAGCACATAACTTCATCTTGGGATTCAACTAATCATTTATAAAATCTTCAATTCAAAAACACAAATATTCTATTTAAATGTTTGTAAATTTAAATAAACTTTAATGCCTGTCTATTGGCATTAGTTCAATAACTATAAACTTCAAAGAAACTGAATATTCATGAAATTCGTCCCCAAATCAGCATGAAATTACCCAAGTCAATGAATTCCACCCCAATTCAAAGTTTCGAATTTAAGCAAATTTAGATTTCTACAATATCAAATTGAAGGAGAATCACACCAAAAATATGCACAATTTAATCAAATTTCAAAAAATTAACCCAATTGAAGATAATCCATGAACAAAGTCTATAAATTTTACACACATCAAAGATCAAACTAATTAAAGCATAACAGATTTTACTGGGTAGTACTAGAAGAGAAACATACCGTAGAAAATAATTATGGGTGATGAAGGAGTAATTTGATGTTTTCCCAGCACCCTTTTTCGAGTAATGTATCTTCAGTCTACTCTCTAGTGTAGAAGGGTGAAACTGTTATTCTGACCCAGAAAACTGGAAAATTAATTTCTGAGTGTTTTGCAATTTGGTTCAGCCAGTTTAGCCAGACGAGTCGGGACTTTAGGTCACGGGGCGGGTAATGTTGTTGTTGGGTCAGCCGTGACCATATCGTGTAGTCACTTATAAAAGAACAAAATAACTTTATAGCACTGATAAAAAAAATCCTTGCAATAATGATCGAATAACCCTAAAATCGAATTGAGTAACCCTATAACATTGACATAGCAACTCCTTTAACTGATTAAGTAACTCCTAATAAACTAACGAAGTAATCCATATAATTGTTGGCCACGCGATGTGGCCAGCCACATCTAATAATTTGTGTATGACAAAGGCCTTGTTTGGCGCTGCTGACGGTTGGCTGTCGGCTGGTTTGATTGGTTGGTTTGACTAGCTGTTTGTATTGGTTTTTTTGTTGACAGTTTGACTTTTTATTAGTCTAAATACATGTTTGGTAAAATTGGCTATAGGATATTATTAGTAACTTAGCCAAAAGTCAAAAGCCAAAAGCTACTCAAAGTAGCTTTTTCATTTTGGCTAAAAAGTCAACTTTTCAGCTGCCTGGAAAAGCCATTTACCAAACACAAATTTTAGATGTTTGACCAAATAAAAAAGCCAAAAGCCAATAAAAAAGCCAATGAAAAGCCATTTATCAAACACAAGCCCAAAATGTTCATTACGGTTATACACAGTGAGTTATTTAATAATTTTATATAACATTATTTAGATGTAAATTTAAGTACTCTGTAACATTTATTTTTCCTAAGTGAGCTTCCATAAACAACAAATAAACTATTATTGTATTCGAGTTTTAAAAATAAAAAAAAAACATTTAGTAAAAACAACCAATTTATGTCATAGAAAAAAATAACACAATAATCCATAAACGTAATGAGTTTGAACTCTAGACAAAGCATAGGATCTTAGGGTTTATTCTAATTTACTGATCGTGCTGAATTGAACTGAATTGAACTAAATTAAAATGAATATTTTATGAGAGAAACAACTGAATTGAAATTAAGCTAAGATGAATAGGCCCTTAATCTTATACTCTTATACTTCGTAATATCATTTCTTCCCGCATTTGTAATTTGTAATGGTCTTGTCCGTCCAATGTCTTATTTAGACCCGAAAACAAAATTATGGTTAAAAACTTTCCCATTTGGACAACTTTACCCCCACACTTACAAAAATCCCACAAAACCCCCTTTGATAGTTTCATTGCAAGTTTCACCTTATCACTTCATACTTCCTACAACCTTCAACAATGGCAACACTCTCATTCTCTCTCCTCCCCAAAACCCTTCCAATTATCCCTTCACCACAACCCCTTAAACCCTCTATTACTTCTCCTTATCACCCCTCAATCTCTCTCCTCTCTCTTCGCCCACAATCATGGAGCCCAAATCAAACCACCTCACATTCCAGAAGCTTCGCAATTAGGGCTGCTGTTGATGGGGATTACTCTTCTAAGAGAAGCAAAAGCAACAATGGCGAGCAGAGGGAAACGATAATGTTACCTGGCTGTGACTATAACCATTGGTTGATTGTTATGGAGTTTCCTAAAGACCCTGCTCCTACTAGGGAACAAATGATTGATACTTATCTCAATACTCTTGCTACTGTTTTGGGAAGGTTTGTTTCTTTGATTTATTGTTTAATTTGATTGAATTTCTGGGTTGTAATTGAAATTTTAGTTGGTAATCTAATTGTTGTTCGGGGAAATTTGTAGTGGGTAATACAGTATAATTGTTGTTTGGGATAAGTTCAATATCTCATTTATGTTGATTATTAGCAGAAATTATGTGACTTTTTGGGTTTTAGGTTTGATTGAATGTTTATGGTATTCAATAAATATGGAGTTGCTAGACCATGATTGTTCTAATGGTTTTGAGAAAATATAATGGTAAATATCTTGTGTAAGCTTTGTTCTTTTAGCTGAAATTAGACCTTTATGTTGATTGTTTGGAAAAATCATGTGCCTTTTTTCAGTTCGGATTTGGTTGATATGCTTATGGAATTCAATAGAGTTGGAGTCGCAAGACCATGAATGTTCTGCTCATTTTAGGCCTATATGTTTATTTTGTGGAGAAACTATGTGCCTTTGGATGTCAGGTTCAATTTAAGTGAAATTCAATTGAATTGTAGTTGCTTTCTGCTCATAAAGAGAAAAAATTACTTATGCAAGTGAAAAAGTTGAGGAGAAAATTCCTATAAATGAAATTAAGCAAGTAAATTAGGACACCCAAAAAAGGAAAATGAGGCAAATAATATAAGACAAGAGTAGTATGTAATAATCATGCATTATAAGAATGAATTGGTTGCCATTTTATGGTTGTGAGACTTGTGATGGGGAATGATGTGTAATATGGAAGAGTGGAAGGAGGTTATCATTGGTTAACTAACCAAAGACTTTGTAGAGTAGACAATTGATAGTTAAATAATCAAGTGTTTTTAAATTCAGTTTGGTGAAGAAGTTGCTGCTGGTGAGTATAATGTAGTTTGCTTGCTCTCTTTGTTTCGAATGGTGGATGGAAAAAGTATGTGAGAGCATGAGGGGTGTTATCCTTGTATGTTGCCAAACTGTGGACAAGTGGTGATGTCCTTTGTAGTGAATTGATGTTGTGAGAATAAGGCTTTCTTATTGTTAAAAGAATTATGAAACTAATGCCTGCACCGTTTTAGCCGAAATGTTGAATACATTTAAGAAGGATTGGCATGCTAGTGGGGGGTTTCAAATGCAACAACTAGCCAAAATACAAGAATAAGTCTAACTAGGCCCCTTCCTATGGCGAATTTGGTAGTGGGGTTTTCAAATGCAACAATTAAGAAGGAGAGGCCTTGCTGTGTTGCGTCATTTCAAATTGAATGTTTGCCAACTTTTTCTGTGGATGTGATTCAAATGGAACAAAATTTACAAATTTAAGTAAAAGGATAGTTTACCGTGGTTGGTTATAGTACATTCTCGTCCTGGTTTTATATTTGTTCATGCAGTAGATGGGGTAATTGAGTATGGCAAGAATTAATTGACTTAATTAGTTAATCAAAGAGGGGAAGGCGAAAGAGGGAGTCAGGGAGTCAGGGAGGGAGGGTGGGGGGGGGGGGGGATGTGCTAAACGCGCATTCATGGGTTCCTGTACATTGGTCTAAGGCAAATGTTGCATGTATAATTGTATATTCAGTTTAAATATTCAATTACTCTGTTTAGTAGATTTAAAGGACAATAATGAGCTTGAGTGTTTCAGGGAACCGATTTCTGAAGCTTTTGCTTTACCTATATATATATACTACGTATTTGATTTTACTAGTCTGATAAGACTGTTGATTGACTGTTTCCTCTATGACGTTCCAGCATGGAAGAGGCAAAGAAGAACATGTATGCTTTTAGTACCACAACCTACACTGGTTTCCAATGTACAGTAGATGAAGAAACATCTGAAAAATTCAAGGGTAAATGGTGCAATATTGAAATTTTATGTTCCCTTGTAGTGCATGAGAAACTTTGAAGCTGTTTTTAATTAGCTAAGTATTCAACCCTTCATGATCTGCAGGATTGCCAGGAGTTCTGTGGGTGTTGCCTGATTCTTACATAGATGTTAAAAACAAGGATTATGGAGGTACACACCCTATTCTGATTTATGAGGAATTTTTTGTTTGTGCCTATACAGTGACAAGTTTTCTCACTTCCTTGAAATGTTTGTCTCAGGGGACAAGTATATCAATGGTGAGATTATTCCTTGCAAGTATCCCACATATCAACCTAAGCAACGCAATACTTCTAAATATGAGAGTAGAAGGTATGAGAGACGGCGAGATGGTCCCCCTGGAACTGCTCCTAGAAAATCAAAACAAGAAAGTGCACCCTCTGAATCAGCCTCCTGATAAGGTTAGGAAGTGGAATTGTCTATGATCCTATCTGTCTGAATTTTGAAGAAGTTTTTATGCATGTGGAAAAGAATCACTTGAATATGTGTTTGATTGACAATTATAGTCTTAATCCTACCTCCTGTTTATGAACTACTTCTAGTATGATTGACAACTGTTGTTTAATGATTCAAATATAATCTTTGATCTAGGTTGGCTATAATGTGAAATGACATAGCTTATGGAGAGATTGGTTGCATCTTGCTGAATGTCGATGAGCAGTCATGCGTGCATGGTCAAGTATAGCTTTACACTGCTTATATGGTGAGGGTGTATTGCAACATGAACAGCCTTTTATTGTAAGGCCATAAAGCTTGCAAAGTAGTCCATTTATAGAATCAGAGCCATTGATGTAAGAGTATGACATGTAGGAGTCTCTTTGACGGTGCTACAAGAATTTTGTGATAGCTCTTTGCACTTGTTTGCTGTCAAATAGACTGTACATTTTGTTATAGACTAAAGCATGTTTTCATCATTAGTCATTTGTGGTTGTACATCAGGCATATGACCACTTTAGTTACCGTCTCCCACGCAGTCTTATGGCATTGAGCCTTTGACAAACACGAGGGAGGATGTATGCAATATCTGTCCTCGCTCTGTATACTTAGCTCTGATCTTGTTGTTTTAGTCTCATGCTAGGCAGGTAGTATAGCTGATCATAGACTGGGCTGGGTAAAAATTCATTCCACCTTTGGTAGTATTGGGTTGGGCTAAATTATAGCCCATACTCAAAATATTAGCTACACATTAAGCCATTTTTAGATTTGACTATAAAAAATCAAGTTTTTTTTTTTCAATTTTCAAAATACTTATACTGCACAAACCTCAATAATTATGGATTGAGAAGTGTGAAAAACATGTTTTGTCTAATAAAATAAATAAAAGGTGGAGAAAATATTTGAAAACTTGTTTTTGGTCTAATGAAAATTGTGAGTTTACACTGATAACAAATCAAATTAGTACACCTTAACAATAAAGGAATAACTTGAATTATCACAATTTAAACTACTTGATTTCAAATAAAAATATCATTTGTCTTTTGCATGAGATTTTATAAGAAGGCGAATTATAAAAAGATTGTGGAGTTTGGTTGATTGCAAGGGAAAATCAAAATTAAATAATGGGTTTTGATTGGTTAATAGTGAATAATAATGGGGTTTAATTGATTACAAGTGAATAAATAAGTACATGGAAAAAAAATGAGATTTTTATTTAGAAATTAGAGCTCTAAGGAAGTGAAATTAGACTTTTATTTAAGGACGAAAAAAAAAAAAGTAAAGATGAGGTCCGGATGATTCTAGAATGAATTGCAAACCATAATTTGTGATATAAAAGCAAAAGAAACCAAAACACCCCATATTCTTTGCAAGGAGTGTAGGACCAAAGCTCATTATATTGATATTGACTTCTCAACCATGATCATTATAGATGCATTACATTATCTTTTTCAATGCCCATAAAATTTGCTTTCCCTAATAAATGATGCCAAAATTAATACAAGTATAAAATAATAAACTTTATCAGAAAAATCCTTTAATTCCTATCAAATGATTCCACTTTTATTATTTATAAACTAGAAGCTAATTGAAAAGGGGGGCTTTTTATAATAATTACAATTATAATATCATAAATAATAAGGATATTCTTGAAACTCTTCGAAACTTTATGGGGCTAGATTCAAGGATCTCAAGGACTAATCGGTGAATTTTTGAGTTTTTATGGTTGTGAGATGTAAATTTTACAATAGTGTAAAAATTCGAGTTTCTCAAATTCAATCTAAAGTAAAAAAATCTCTACTTCAAAAAAATGCAAAAATACTTATAGTATAAAAACAAGTAATAAGAATTAATGTAACTTAGTGAAACACTACTAAAAACATAATGTCTAAGTTGGTGAAAAAACTTCTTTTCTAGAGTTTTATCTAAACACTAAGATTCATCTAAACTATCGATGCATACTTCAACTACTTCAAATTACCTATAATTTGTAATTATCATATTACTACAATAATTACAATCTTGATTACAAAATCAAGAGCAAAGTATGTTCATCATCAATATTCTGATTCTGAATATTATGGAAATGCATATCAGCAAGCTTTAACTCCATCTTTAGTAGGTTATTATTACTCTAATTACAATCAGCCTGAATCTGTTTTAACTAAAGATGCAAGTTTGAGTGAAAGTGGTGAATATTATGATCATGTTACAACTCATTATGCTGTTTTCTATAATAATAATAACACTGCTGCTGAAGCTGAAGAAGGTACTGATGCTGTAAGTTTCGACGAAAAAGATTGGAACCCGAAACCATTTCATGGAGGTTATGATATTAATGAGAAGTATGGGAAGCCTTTACCTCCTTCAGAAGAAATTTGTTATCCATCTAGTAAACCGGATTCAAATAATGCTCAAACTTTGGGTGATTTTTCTTATGGGGCCGTTCCTTCTCCTTATGTTAATGGGGTTAAAAATGATGTTGGGGGTGAAGGTGAGGCAAAGAAAAGTAATGGGGTTGTTGATAATAAGGTGATCCAAGAGGAAAATCCCTCGGATTTTGAGGATGAAGATGAAGAATTCGACGATGAAGATGAAGATGAATTTGATGAAGAAGATGAGGAGGAGGAGGAAGAAGGATTAGGAGAAAAGCAAGATGGTTTGGTTGCTAAGGAAGGTGTCAATGAAGCAGAGCCAAAACAGAGTGATGTGATCATTCCTAGCAAGGTGATCCAAGAAGAAAAAACCCCGGTTTTCGAAGAAGAGAAAGGAAAAGGAGGAGAAAAGAAAGATGAAGTGAGTAAAGAACCATCTGAAATTGGTCCAATTGTACCTTTAATTGATGCAAGTCATGCAAAAGAAGCTCAAGATGTTGAAAGTGATGCAAAGCCAAAAGATGGAAGCATTGTTAGTGAGGCAATCCAAGAAGAAAAGGCCTTAGATTTCGAGGAGGGTTTCGAGGAGGAGGTAGAAGAAGAAATCGAGGGCGGTGTTGTAGGTGATGAGGGAAGTAAAGAGGAGTATGGTGATCAAATAAGGCGTCAGATTCCACCGGGTTATGGTATGGAAGCAATAGACCTATGTGAAGGAGTATTTGGTGGTTATTTCCCCTGTTTGTGGAAGAGAAATCAGAGGATTTATAATCATCAAAGAGATGGTAATGATAATATGAATGATTATGATTATTGTTGGAAAGAAACTGCTGAGTATCTGTTTGGGAATCCGAATCCTTACGGCGGAACCATGCCGGAGAAAGGAAGTTATGGTGATCCTGTCTATAGCTATCACAGGCATTTCCCTCAGCAACCTCTTACTGAACAAGTTCAATATCATGGAGGAAATTCTTCTTGAGTGCATAATTCAAGGTATTATTACGGTTAGTACTAGTAAAAATCGAACAAATGTTCTAATACGAGGGATGATAAGTTAATCACTGAGATTTGTGAATAATGTTGTGTGTTAGTGTTACATTGTGCAATTTCTATTGGATCAGAATGAAATATGGGGGATATTTGGGGTGCGCGTTTGCATTATTCACATATCTCAGTGATTAACTACTCCGTATTGTTTATCTTGATCGTTATGCTAGTTATTTTCGTATGCTAATCATCATAGTAGGCATATGTGATAATGTGAAATAAGGGGTGTAACAGACAACCCTTTTGATGAAAACTATACTTAATCGTCAAATGTATGAAATGAGGAGCTTGATGCTTAGTATAGTAGTAATAAACAAATTTTCTGTTGCCTAGTTTATGTCTGTGTGAACTTTCAGATTCAAATTATGCATAATTGTTATAGTAAATTTAAATTTAAGGCTTAAATTTGCAATTCTTGTGCACAATGCCCTAGTATCATCTGCTGAATGCAATATTTTTGCCGAATCTGAGCAAGAAAGATGCATTAAATTTGTTTAATCAGTAATTTAGCTGTTAATAAAACAATTAGTTAACAATTTAGCAGTACTATCTTTGAATTATTTGCTTCTTCTTAACATATGATTGAGCCCTTTAGTTGTTCCTCATTATAGTTGCATTAGTTCTATTCAGCAGAGTAGCAGACCATAGTCAAGAATGATCTATAACTATCTCGTAACCATAACGATCAACTACTAAAATTGTTCTTATAGAGTACGTGGAAGTAATTAATGATTCTATCGCGATATAGACATATAGCCAAGATCAATAGTAGAACTAAGATATATTAAAGCATAATTTAACAAAGTAATATGCAAATGTCCATTTGTATACATGCAATATTCATCTTCAAACTTATTACTAGATGTTTTTCTTCATAAATGTCTACTAACATCCATTACTACCCTCCAAGTTAAAATTGTTTTATTCTTACAAATTCATTCTTATTTCCTCAGTAAATCATAAATTACCAGTTTCTAAATGGCCTTAAAGGGTGATTAATCTCGCCTTATTGGCTAAGCCAAGACTAACCGACAGAAATCGGTAGAGCTTGAGGCAAATAAGCACAAGTTGTGGTCTACAAACACACGAATCAATTATTAAAACATATTGGTGTATGACATAAATGAGGCCAGTACAATTATAATCAGCTTCCAAATTATTGGATCAGCCGTCTAGTTTAGTTGGGCTTGAATATGTAGAGTTGGGCACAGCCCAACACGTCTTTCATGCTTGTTTGAGTCATAATTCAATATCTCAAATTACTACTCTATCCACCGAACATCAACAATAAGTTTTTGCTCCAAATGCAAATTTGTATTGTTTAGATGATTTTTATTGGCAAAATGTGGCATGGGCATAACTTGTAGCATCAAATCATCAATGCATCATAAGCATTTTTCGCAACTGGAGCCTTAGAGGTACTCCCTACCTATGTACCGACTGAATGTTGGCTCATTTGGTAAGACTCTTATCTCAAATTCATATCCTAGAGGTATGAGGTTCAAATCATACCAGGTGAGAATTCTTAAAGATATGGTCATAAGAATTCCTTTACCCTCCCCGACCCTCTACTCCCAAATACTGGATAAACATAACATCAACGGTTGAGTTCTAGTTAGAGTCCTTTAAAAAAACTAAAATAAATGGAACCCTAATACTCCATCTATTTTTTAGTACTATTAAAAAATTTTAGAGTCCATAGTCACCAACTTGGATAGATATTTGCTAAATTTTTCGCAACATATATTTTCATTCTATTTGATAGTATGAATTTCATTTGTTTACAATGAAAGGATGCATGTGTCCATGACAAACATAATGTATGGTTGGAACACCCGGGTGCACCATGCGCATGGTGCACCCGGAAAGAACATTAGGTATATTTAAAAGAACATGGGCGAAAAAAAGAACATTATAGATATTTATAAAGAACGTGAGCATAATTTGTTCTTTAAATTTGATTAATATGTTCTTTGAGTTTGAACTATATGTTCTTTAATGTATGTACATTTAAAAAAAAAAAAAAAAAATCACCCGAGTAACTAGAAAAAAGAACACTTTACTGTAATATCATGTTCTGTTTGTAAAGACTTTATGTTATTTGGTTAGAGGTGAACAAAGTTAGACCGTCCGACTTGATTTTGGACGGGTTTTGGGCAAAAAAAAATTCACCCCAAATTCGGTCGGACCCGGCCCGTAAATTTGAATTTTTGGGCGGGTTTGGGATTGCGTTATTATGCATTTTAGTTGATTTTTTATACTCAACACGAAAAGCCTGCACGGCGGACCATTTTGGACAGGTTTGGGCACAAAAACTTCATCCCAAAACTTGGCCCGACTCGAGAAGTGAGCTGATTTTTTAACCTTGGCCCGGTCCGCCCAATGATCACCTATATCTTTGTCAAACACGAACATGTTCTTTTTTGTCAAATATAATGTTCTTTTTCAAACACGTTTAACCACCCAAATAACCATGAAAAATAACATGTTCTTTTTGTAAAGACTTTATGTTCTTTGTAATGTCATGTTCTTGTCAAACACAAACATGTTCTTTTGTCAAACACATGTATGTTCTTTTTCAAAGACTAGCATGTTCTTTTTTTTTTACCCATGTTCTTTAAAATATGTCTAATGTTCTTTCGGGGTGCACATGGTGCACCCGGGTGCACTATACTATTTTCATGACAAACAATCAGCCAAAATACTTAAGTGAAAAAAATAGAAAATTTAAACTCTTTTGTCCAAATTTCATATGCGTTGATTTTGATCGATTTCAAGTAGATTCATATGATTTATCTTGCTAAGCCAAGCTCATGTAGGGTCAATTTTTAATTTGCATGACAATTTAATTTGTTCAAGCAAACGATAGTCTTTTCAACACAAAAACACAACATTTTGCATCATGATTTGTTGATAGATCCAATGTTTGGCCACAATTGATGACTAGGTCATAATTTGACGGCTACAATTAATATTGGTTGACTAATCACAAGTAAATTACCAATAAATATAGGAAGAATTTGCTAATTGTAGGAATGCAACTTGCAAGCTAATGACAAATTAAGACAAATTAAAGGTTTATGTACTAATTAATAATAGCAATCACACGCATAATATAGCATATGGATAGGGTCCATATTAATTGGTTGAGCTTAATCTAGATTATTTAAGGTTCATTATATAATTCAATTATACAAATTAAAACAAGAAAATGGATTAAGGGACCATATTAATTAGTTGAGCTTAATCTAGATTAATTAAGGTTTCATTATATAAACAATAATAATACAAATTAAAACAAGCAAGTATATTCCAATAACGTCATATTCAACACAAGCCATGTGCAAAAAATAGATTTGAAAGAGATTTTTTTTGGACCATTTAAAAACATAATTCTTCAATTTTCTTGTATTTTAATTCAATTTATCTGTCTTATTTTGTCATTAAGCTAAGTGTGGAACATTGATGAAGCTGGCAAATGATAGAACTTTGTACTTAGTGGACCAACCCTAAACTATTTTTACATGTGCAAGAATGGATTTGGCCTTGTTTTGGTCTAATGTGTGGCTAAATCAAATTATTATGTGTATGACCAAATTAAATACCAAGCAATAATGCAAATTGATCGATCATATTCCAAATGTGTAGTGTAAATATTCATAATTAGTAATAAACAAAAAATATTGTCATTGAAGCTTTAATTAACTAAAGAAATTATGGATCAACTTTCCTTATCCTTAATTTGTGATGAAATATAAATTGTCGATGTCACCAAAGCTTGAATATCTACAATGGTTTTACATTTGTCTAGTATCAAGTATTATGTGATTATTATGTATGTAAGTGATCGATTAATCAAATTAGGATTGATTGAGTGGAAATGCTTGCATTTAAATTATTATCAATGTAACCCTAATAATGTGGATGAAATGTTAGATCAAATCCTCTAAGTAGCTCTATATGGGGTGGGGAATTAGGAAATCCCTTTTATTTCTATTAGCTTCACTCTCATCAAGGTGTCTTGTTCACTAATCTCAATTAGATTAGCTAGAGTAGGATTTTTATAACCAAGAGGAAGTTAGTTTTCCTTAACTGTCAAAATAAATAAAGTAAATAATTAATTAATTAAATAAATAATGTATGATTGTATGTGACTGTGAAATGTGTTGAAAATTGAGGTAATACTTGCTAAACTAATTCATTTAGGTTTGGATTTATTAGCCAATTAAGGTTAAATTGTTGGTTCAAAAAGCCCTTAATCGAATGGAGCTAATGTTAGTTTGAGTTTTGGAGTATTTTATACATACATATATATATATATATATATATATATATATATAGAAATAGGATCATATGAGACCACCCTCCTTATGTGAGAACCCTATTTTATGTGAGGACATATTACAACCGTTGGATCAACTACATCCAAGGGTCATAATACAACCCGGTAAAACAAACAAAACTAAACAAATTTATTTCAAAATTTATTTCCTACGTTTTTTTCTCTCTCCTCCTTCTTCTTTTTCGCTCATTTTTCTCTCTCCTCCTTCAATTCTACGGTGTTCATACTCTACTGCTCTCTGATTTTTCATCAAAACTTCTTCAATCTTCATCAATTTTCGTTAATGTAAGTCTATTGTTTATACATTTGCTGTTTTTCGATTAATTTTAGGTTACATTGATTGTTTTATTTTCGTTTTGATGTTCGTTTAATTTTTTCTGATTTCAGCTCATTAATTTAACATGCAATGTGTCGATTATGTTTTATTTTGTTATTTTTTGTTGATTTTAGCTTTATTTTCGTTTTCTTGAGTGATTATCCAGTAAATTTTAGTTTTATTTTGCTTGAATTTTGGTTTTACTAAGTGTTCTTGTTTTGGTTTTGTATTTGCGATATTATGTTGTTTTGTTGCGATTTTTGTTTGATTTTGTTGCGATTTTTGATTGATTTTCATTTTGCTTTTCGTTTCTCATCTCTGATTTTAGGTTAAAGTTTACTTTGTTCTGATTTTTGATTGATTTTGTTGCGATTTTTTTGATTGATTTTCGTTTTATGTAATTTCTCAAAAATTTGTAAAATGTTGTTTGTCTAGTATCGGAAACAACAATTTGTAAAATTGATAAATAAATGGTGATAGTACAGTAAGATGCTATCAAAACCAAAAAAAATCTATTTATTTCTAATAGAAACATAACAGTAAAGCGCTAATCCTGAAGGTGTAACTGCATTCTGATGTAGCCCATATTGTTTTGATAATTCTCTAGTATTATATAAAAGTAATAGCTCCTCTGCTTCTTGTCCAACATTAACTCAAGGCTGGAAATTAGGTAATGTTATCTTTCGATATTCTTTTTGTGATCTACATTGTTAAACTGTCTGGGTTTTGGATGATATTTGAAAAGGTCTGGAGGAAGGCAGCTAAGTCAGCCCCGTAGATGATTGCTCAAAAATTTTGCTTGTCACTTAAAGAGAATCTATGTTTGATTGCTCATTTGACAAATGAGCATCTATGTTTTTGCTCATTTGACAAATGAGTATCTATGATTTTGCTCATTTGTATAAAATTACCAACTAATTATTTACTTTTTTTTTAATTGTTTTTGCTCATTTGGGAGTGTTGAATGTGTTATATTATCTAACCAGTAAAGTCGATGGTTTCGAGTCTTTTGTAAGGTCCTCCATGATGTGTAATTGCACCTTTATGTCATGTAGTCTACCTAACTTGCTCAATTTTGTTTAATCTCCTGACCTTACTGAGCTTTTCTAGAGCGCTCTATCACTATTCACTAGTTGTTACACTACCTTTCCATCATATTCCTTTCGGGAAAGGATTTCTGGGGCAATATAGGCCAGTGTTCCTACCGTCGATTTTGGTTGAGAATGTAGCACTGCAGACTATTATAATTAACAAAGATTAGTCATGATTCTGTTAAGGCTGTTGTGTCTGTCTGCGAGGCTGTTAGTGTCTGTCAGTGTGGCAGGTTTTGTGCAGCTCTTGTCTTATATGTAGTGATGCAGGGTTTTTTATGCAAGGGTGAGCCTGATAATGAAGTAATGCTATTTCAACTTGAAATGCTAAAAACTCAGAGCAAAATTCATGGCGATATCATTAATGCATGGTCTACTGTTCTGAATTTTAATGAGCAATATAAAGATGTCAATTCTTGTGGACGTTTCTTTTTTGGTCTTAATGCTGTTGTAAGTTCAAATCGTTCAATTTATTTTATTTTATTTTGTTCATGTTCACTTTGCTCATTTCATATAATTTTTTTATATTTGAATGTAGATGTTGTTTTGTATTTGCAAAAACTATTATTAGTTCTTTGCTCATTTGTCAAATGAGCAAACTATTCAATGCTCATTTGTCAAATATTCTTGCTCATTTGTCAAATGAGCAAAAATTAAATACTGAACTAATTCAAGTCTCTTACTGGATACTAAATAACATAAAATCTTTTGATAAAATATTTGAAATACAGAACTAATAATAATATAAATTCTGACTTCCTTGGTCTGAATCAATGTATAATCAGTGTTTATGAGTTGTATTATGGTCTAATTTTGGTCCTGCACAATTCGAACTCTTATTTATGACCTGTATTATGGTCTGAATCAGTGACGAGTGAGAATTCACAGACATGCTGCATCTATAATTCTATATGGTCTTAAACCAAAGGACTTAATTCTTTATGTTTATGATGCTACCTGACAACTAACATTCTGTATGTTATGTAATTACATAAATAATTGAATGATAGCTGCAATTAATTCTTTGCTCATTTGCCAAATGAGCAGTTAATTTTTTGCTCATTTGTCAAATGAGCAAAACATTCACTTGCTCATTTGTAAAAAAAATTTCAATTTACTCATTTTATGACTTTTCTCATTTCAAATTCACTTTACTCATTTCTTATTTACTCTTTTCATTTATGTTCATCTTATTTATGTATTTTTCTTTATTTATTTTTTTAGGATTGCCTTTTTCAATAAGAAAGTGATCGTGCTCAAGAAAGGAATAAAATGTTTTGAGAGGTTGTGGAGTTGGAATTCAGCAAAACAATCATCCCAAAGAAAGATATTGAGTTTTTCTTTTTCCCGGTATTTGAAAAGGATCATTATTATCTGGTATGTTTTAACACCACCACAGACTGTGGTACAATTGAGGTTATTGATTACAGTGAAGGTCCTATAGAAAATAAGAAATTGCTTAAAAATTTGGTATGTCTTCTGCCACTTCTTCTTCATCATTAATATCCTCATTGATGCCTGCCATGTTGTTACCAGATTCTTTATTCATGTCTCCTCTCATTATATCACTGGTACCCTAACCCTTTCAGAGGATTCTCCTCTGAATTTCTTCTTTCTCCCATAACAAGAAAATACACACACACACACTCACGCCAGAGACACACACACACACATACACAGGCACACACACACACATACACAGACACACACACACACACACGCATACACACACATACACACACGCACACATACACACACACACACACACAAGCAAAGTCTTAAATAGCTTCCTGTTAGTCTCTGTCTCTGACCTCACTTTGAATCTATTCATGGTCAGCTTGATTCTTTCGGGATATATGACATGTAAAACTTTTCTAGAGGATACTTACAAAACTCTGTGATTTATTTTTCTACATAATGTGCATCTCTGCATTTGAACAATGTGTTTGAGAGTTTCTGATTGTATACAGGCACACACACACATACACAGGCGCACACAAACACACACACACACAAATACACACACACGCATACACACACACATACACACACGCACACATACACACACACACACACAAGCACACATACAACCTGTAATAGAATCTGAAATCAGATTCTGAAATTAGTTTTTGGAAACAGAATTGTGTAATGTGTGGGTAGGTTTGTGTGGGTAGGTGGCAGTAATGGCTCAAGATTTTGTTAGATTATTTTAGAAAAATGATTTGAGTTTAGTTGTTTATCTTGATCTTGTTCTGCTTGTTCTAACTATATTTGTTCCACCTGTTTTTGTTCTTATTTTAACTTATTTGTTCATTTTCAGAAAAGTGCATTTTCATATTTCATGAATGGTGAAGGAAGTATACAAAGTGTTGTTTTGTCAAAACAAATCAAGTCTATGGAGTCTGTTGTGGTTGATTTACCTTGGAAGTCTTCAGATGATTATCATTTGCATTGCGGTGTTGCAATGATGAGGCATATGGAAACATATATGGGTTTGCAAAAGTGGAATTCAGGTTTAAAGAAAAATAATGTAAGTCTAACCAGAAAAAGTCTAATTGCAATTTTTATGATTTGATTCTTTTGGAATGAGAAATCTGCACTTTTTAGATTAAAATTTGTGAGCAGCTTGTTGATATACATTCATGAAGCCATTACTTACCCTATACTTACTCTGAATTATTGCTTCATTTTTTCTCTTTGCATAACATAATCATTGACAAACTTCGTTTGAAGTATACCCTCTCAATTATTTCAAGTGAAGTAAATACTGTTAAACCTGTTAAACAAGTTGTCCAAAAGAAAAAAAAGGCTGAGGAAGCAAGTGATGCTGAAGAAAGCTAGGGGCAGCAATCCAAGAGCAATTAACGGAGAGAATTGAAGACTGAAGTTGATCAATTGTTCTTAGGATTTGTATAGTTTTTGTACAGAACAATAGAAGTGTTAGTTTTATGATGTTCTTAATAGGACAAATGTGATAAATGTTCTTAGTTGATCTAATGTTTTTATGATGTTGTTAGGATTTTCTAAGTATAAATTTTGCTTTGTCAATGTAATGGATATGATTTTCTATCTTATTGACTAAGTTGTTTGTCATTTGTTAAATTCCTGATTAACTATTTGAGCAACTGACTATTTGCTCATTTGCTAAATGAGCAAAGAAATGTTTTCTTATTTTTTAAATAAGTAACTAATTATTTGCTCATTTAAAAAATGAGGAAACTAATGCTTACTCATTTCACAAATGAGCAAAGAAATGGTTGTTGATTTAACGTATTATTAAAAGGAATGTTTACTCATTTGACAAATGAGTATTAACTATTTGCTCATTTTCCAAATGACCAAATAAATAATGCTAAATCTTATATTTATATAAAAATATTAACTTTTATGTTTGTATAAAAGTATCATTATACAAATATCAGCAAATATCTAGTTAATTTAGCCTCTATGATTTTGAAGATTAGGGTATGTTCTCTTTATTGAACTCATTGTATAATATCATGAAACATAAGAGGCTTTGAAAGTCGTACCTTAGAATTATTCACAATTATTTTTTTGTGCAATATGTTCGTTTTTCTTCCTTCTTTTTGGAAGAGATTGCAACTAGGTGTATAAAGTGGATGAGTATGTCCCTCATGAAATTGTGACACTATGAATTTGTTATCATCACAATGCTTTATGATAATATGTGCCTTGCACCCAACACGAGTAACGAGTCTCTTCCTTTTGATTGAAGTTTTTTCTAACACATGCATTCTTACACATGCACTCTTACATTCACTTACACACACAAACACACACACACACACATACACACAGTAATTTCAGATTATCACAGCACACAGAAGTGCTCAATCTAAGAAGCACAACCACTTGCTCATTTGATAAATGAGCAACTAAATATTTGCTCATTAGCTACAACTACCTCTTTCACTTTCACTGCTTCTGCAACTCATGTTAATGAGCTGAATCCCATTTCTCACCCTCTTTCTTACACTGTACAATTACCACCACCACCAAACTCTCTCTCCTTCCTCTGCCCCTGTCCCTGTACCTTACCACCACCAATATCACCACCACAACCTGTCGCACTTTCACTCCCTCGCCGCCACCCCTGTCCCCTGCACCCTACCACCACCATAATTACCAACTTATTTTGCTCATTTGCTCCTTTTTATATTTGCTCAATTTAATTATGTTTGCTCATTATATGTTTTTTATATTATTACAAATATTTAGGTTTGCTCATTTTCAATTCATTTGCTCATTTTAAATTTGATTGCAAATTTTCAATTTCTATCAAATTAATCAAACCTAAATTTTTTATTTAATTCAAAATATTTCAAAGAAGTAAATTCAATCAAATCCATAATTGATGCAATTAAACAAGCAATTCAATGAGAACAGAACAAACCTCAAAAATCGAAAATTCTCATGCAATTAACATGCAATTCAATAACCTGGTGATGATGCAATTAAATATGCAAATTAATAAGAACAGAACAAACTAAAAAATCAAAAATTATCATCCAATTAACATGCAATTCACCTGGCGAATTTGATTTGTAGCAGCGATGGAAATGCGATTAGTAATTGATGATTTGTAGCGCAAGGCGAGCAAGGTCGGTGTGAACTTGCTTATGATTAATTTGATGAAGCAATTGATGAAGAAATTTGAAGCAATGAGAAACAGCGTTACTGATTAGCCGCCATTGATGAAGCTTCGTGGTGGAGAGAGAAGTTAGTTAGCTAGGTGGAGAGAGATGACAGTTAGGTGGTGTATTTACTGATTTTTCCATTACTATGCGCTTTTTCATCCGTCAGATCTATTTAGTTCAAGGGCCCAGATTTGGTCTCATATAAGAGATGGTCTCATATAGGGGGATGGTCTCACTGGATCCCGACCTATATATATAGAGTTCTTATGTGTTTCCACGCCCCTTTGAGACCCCGAAAATATAGATAAGGGATGCTTACAAGTCAGGATGTTGAATGCTTGCTCTACTTCTCGCCTTTCTTCCAGATGCCTATAGCTATAGTCAAGCCTTGTTTTCTCAGTCCTTTGAGAGTTCAGGTAGCTCCAACAGTTTTCTTAGATAAGCTACTTCGTAAGCAAGTGCCAAAGAGTCTTTCTTTCCCGAGTGTGAGATAGAAAGTAGGGCCCTGTAAAGAGAGTTTTTCTCTAGCTAGTTAACGTTCCAGCACCAATAGACAGTGCCAGAGAAAGCGATCGTATTCCCCATTGCCTTGAAGGTCTTCAGGTAATTGAGTCGTTGGAAGCATGCCATAAAGTCCTTGACGGGGAAATAACATCAGTTAGAACGCTTGCCTCTTTTCTGTAGTATGCCCATCGAGCGAGAGTATAGTTTGTACGCCTAGAGGACGTCGGTTCGGTATATATATATATATATATATATTATATATTATATATATATATATATATATATATATATATATATATATATACGGGGAGGTTCCGCTAAAAACAGAGCTTATGGTGAAAATTAAAAACAAGCAATCTTAGCCATTGGATGTTCACTAGATAATCTGATGGTGTAAAACAACCAGGGGTCACTATATACAAAAATAAGGTAATTATATCAAGTTATACTCATTTTGATGACATTTGCACCGAGGTCACTATATATAGACATATGGTAACTATATCAATTTTTACAATATTTACTTAGAGGTCACTATATACAAAAATAGGGTAATTATATCAATTTTGACCACATTTACATAAAGGTCACTATATACAAAAATAAGGTAACTATATCAATTTTGACCACATTTATATAGAGGCCATTATATAATAAAATGACGAAGGTCACTATATATAAAAATAAGGTAATTATATCAATTTTGACAACATTGACTACATTTATAAAGAAGTCACTATTTACAAAAATAAGATAACTATCAATTTTGACCACATTTACACAAAGGTCACTCCCCAATCTCCTACACTTCGCTTCCATATACCGACTCTTTATCTCCAAATCCTTGACATACATCTTCTTCCTTTCCCTTGATCTCATCGCGGCATCTCTATTTCTCAATTGTCTGAAACAACAACCATCTCACATTGTTACACAATCTTCGCAATAGAGACAATTCAATAATAAATGCTCAATTCCAATAGCAAACAAATTATCCCAGTCAATATGGATGAAGGATCTGCCATAAAAATCTCTCAGAAATGTGTTTTCAAAGTTGTAAGATATTAGTCGCGCAAGAAAAAAATACCCCAACTCTATCTCCAAAAGTTAGTATGCAACTGCAGCATATTGACACTATAGATAAAAGAACACCAAGTATAATATAAAATCAGTAACGAAATTCATTTTGTTTTATATATAAAACAGATTGACAAACGATAAAAGGTGGACAATAATGTATCGCTATAACACGGCGCCAAACACAAGGTACAGAAAAATATAAATCGCTTCCCATCTTCTCTAAGATCAATAATGTATGCCTCTGCAATCTAACATTCTTTAAGGTTTTCCTAGCAAGTTGTTCCTTTAAGTTTGGTGCACTCGGCTTTACAAACCCTAATTCATTATCCGCCATCACCAATAACTCAAAACAGAAATTGAAAATTCTACCAAATTTCCACAGCACAAACCCTAGAATCTACAGAAAACTATAACGTAATCATATCAACCGAAATCCCCAATTAACAGTACAATTAACACTTAGATGTTCATAATTGCAGAAAAATTCAACGAAATCCAATTTTTCTTGAACTAAAATCGCAAGAAATTATCATTGACATTTTAACAAACACTTAGCAGGCAATTGATAGACTGACCTCGAACAAAGGCTTTAGCAGCATTTTCTCTCATCAACGATCGTTTCGAGAACGAGTGCGAGAGAAATATGTGAGAATTATTGCTCAGTAAGCCTCGATAAACATTCGCATTCTTCGAATTTCGACTCGTCTGCTCACTCGATCAAGAATTTCCAAATTTATATTCTAATCAATATTAGAATTGAAACAACAAAATTTTGATTTTAAAATTGATAGAGTAAGAAGATGAAGATGACATCAAACCAGAGGAAGATCGAAGATCGGAGCTCGAACCTATTGGAAATCAGCCAGAAATTGTGAATTCTTTAGAAAGAGAATGAGAAGAACTTAAAGAGAGGAGAGAGAAAAAGGACCTAAGAAGGAGATAGAATGTCAGCATAACTTTTTTTCCTCTAATCTCAGCCGTTGATTTTTATGGACGATGGAGATTGTCCGTTTTCAGTTTTTAGATTTAATCTTGTTTTTACACGATCCTCTTCCTATATATATATATCATATTATTTTCCATGGATTTCATTATTGATCATTCAACTAGGGCAACTTTGCACCTTCCCCAAGTTATCAATTTGTGTGCAAATCTACTTCCCAATCCGGTCCACTCATGGATGTCCTTGATTCATTAAGCTTATCACATAGGGTTTAATATATATCAATGAGATTTAAAATTTTAAAGATATGTTATTATAAGTTCATTTCTTTATAAATCACGCATGGAAATTAAATTGAAGAAAATTTGCCTTCGCTATCAATATTGATAAGCAACCACTGTATGGATGTTACTATATATCCTTCAAAAATGTTACACTTATTAATCGGTACAACTTAATATTCACTGTACTAACTTACATCTTATTGAGTGTGTGACAAATGTTACAAATGTTACAATCCTTAAGAAGATGTCACGTTATCAATAGTACAACTCGATATTCATTGTACTAACTTAAGTACAAATTACTGAATGTGTGACAAATGTTATAATATAATCCAATGATGTGTCTTTATCAATTTATATACTTAAATATTTTTCATTATACTAACTTATAGCTTACTGAGAGCTAATGTGACAAATGTAATGAAGTACAATCCTTAGAAAGATGTTAAATTTAAATCATTAATTGGTTCAACTTGATATTTATTGTATAAACCTATAACTTAAGAAAAATGTGACAAATGTTACAATCCTTACAGAGATGATTCGTTTCCAATCAATACAACTCAATATTCATTGTACTAACTTAAAACTTACTGAAAGTGTGACAAATGTTACAGTCTTTAAGAAGATATTAAGTTATCAATCGATACAGCTCGATATTCACTGTATTATATAACATTCTAACTTACAAAAAGTGTGACAAGCAATTGCAAAAGCCAAATTTTAATGACTAAAGAAAAACATTTAATGAAAAATAGCCTTTTAAACCAAGCAATTACTACCAATATTCAATGAAAACTTTCTTGCCTAGTCATATTATGTATGATCCTTGTGAAGCTACCGTTACATAATCATATAATAGCATGAGTTTCCTCATTGTGGTGACGTAATAGAATGACTAGGATCCTTAACATTATTTCAAAAATGCATTAATTAACTTATAATCACTGTGATTTCTTTCACATTATAGAGGAAATATAATTGGCTTATAGAAAATTGAAAAAGTTAGCCTAGAATCATCCAATGTGATTTGTTTCTATATCCAATATGATTCTTTTCCATCACTGGCTCTTTTGCAAAACAGAGAAAACGTTTAGCTTCTGACCTTCTTTAACATAGCCAATTAGAGACTACACGTTTTTCTCTCTTCTTGTGCACAAGTTACATACATTCACATGTTTCGGTTGTAAACTAGTTATAGACTTGGCACTTGACGATCCTCGTGTTGTTGCAAACACGAAATATATATGTACCTCCCTTTGTTACTTAAGGATGGCTTTACGGTCTTCAAATTATGTCTTACTAGATTAGATCGCGGGTCTTACACAGTAATTTTAATATATTTAATAAAAAAAAGAACTTTTTTATTATAAAATAACATGGACAAAATACAATTATAATAAAATATATATTATAAAACAAAAAGGAAAAAAAAATATAAAGAAAGAGAGGATTAGATAAATGAGTATATTAAAACTACATCTTACACAATATGAGTATTTAAAAAATTCAATGATAAAAAGCATTTTGAAATTATGTATTGTACCCAATGAATAGAAAGATTCTTATACGGGTGGACGGTGCACCAACCTAAGGATATTATTTGCTTATTTTGATGATTTATAATTGATACTTTGATCGTCAAATAAATGAGCAAGAAAAAAACCCCTTTGGATCACCATACATTTGCATGTAATCATATATTATGAGGAATAATAATCCCAGTTTAATTAAAGTATTATTAAAAAAATGTGTGTAATTAAAAATATTGTGCATATTTAACAATTTATTAAAGTATTTTTAAAATTTATAAAATAGTGTGCATAATTAACAATTATAATAAATGTTAAATTGTTAAAAATATTACAAATTATAAAAATAGTGTGTATAGTTAACAATTTAACATTTTATAACTTTTCAAATATCAACATTTAATAATTTTTACAAAAGTATAATGAAACGTAGGGAAAATTTATTTTAATAATTCGAACTTTCCTTGATTAACTCTTAGTAATCCCTACTATTTTTTCTTTTGTAATAATCTAAACTTTGATACGGTTTTTCTTCCCATCTCCCAATCAGTCACACTTATAATAACACGTCACCTAAACACATGTCAACACGTGGTTGATCTAAAATAATAAAATAAAATCAACCACCATCCATCACCCCTACTCCAGCTCTAACGTACACCCTAGACCAAACCCCATTGGCAACCTGTCGGCGCGCCCCCTAACTCCTGAAAACTGTCACTGACCCCTCCCATTCTCCGAAACGGTCGGCTGACCCACTACACCTTACCCTTGAAACCACCTAATACCCTCCCCTTATCCCTAAAACCATCCCCATCCGTTCCCCCATCGACGAAACATCAAAAAACACGACCACGAAAACCACCACTTTCCTCTTTTCCCCACCCCTCGCCTCTTTTCGAGGGTAGGTTTTCAAGATTGTTGAAGGGAATGGGGTGGGTTTCCGAGCTTGGGAAGGGAAGAGTTAGGGATTTTTGGTGGTGGATTAGGGGAGGTGGCAGTTTTCGGGTGGTGGGCTAAGGATCGGAGGGCGTGGTTTTGGGGTTAGGGTAAGGAGGAGTGCCCGTTTTTGGGGGTTAAGGATATGATGCCAAAGGTTGGAAAGATGTCAAAGGTTGGAGAGATGCCACATGTCAGAGGTGGTAGAGGATAGGCTGACTGTTTCGGGGTGGTAGGCTAAGGAGGGCGATAATTAATTACGAAGGGTACGACTTGGGGAGGGGGTGCCGATAGTGGTGGAGCATGGAAGAGTAGTTGTCGTAGGTTTTCTTTTTCTTTTTTCTATTTATTTTACTTTTGGATCAATCATGTGTGCCACCGTTATGTGTCTTAGGTAACCTGTTATATCATGTTGATACAATAATTTGAACTTTGACATAAATTTTCCTGTGACCTCATGACCCTTGTTAGCGGACTAAATTCTTCACCTTATTTGGTTGCTAGACTCATTAGAGTCTGGGTTGCAAGTCTATCTACTCTAAACTAGGTCTTTGATGGCAACTGAATAACAATACCAAGTTCCATATGAAAATCCAAGTTTGCATAAAATCTTCCTATCTAATTTGACCTAGTCGCTTTTTATGCTTTAAATTGTTACGAGTACATACATTTATAATTTAATCTGGTTTGATTTGAATCATTCTAGACTAGTCATATATTTTTAGTTCTACTCTCATTTGTAACAAAAAAAAAAATAAGAATAGAGTGAAAAGAACAAAGATTACGTTTGAAAAAGCGTGAGCACAGTTTAAAAATCGAAGAATTTTAGGGACATAGCTTAGAAAACCCCAATACTAATTTTCTGCATATAAATTGAAAACAACATGCTACTTTGATAAATAGCATGCATCAAAAATTAGAATTAGACAATTAATTAAACTATAATCTTGATTTGAATCTTGTTTTACGTACACCATTTAAAATTTACTTGATAATATCTTATATACTTATAGATTCATATTATTTTCACATATGATAATTATTCAATTCATTTTTATAATTTAATATTTTATTTTGTCTCACATTTTATATCTCAAAATTGGAAAGATCTACCAATAAAATCAATATTTCAAATGGCTAAACATTAAGTAATTAAAACTAGCTAGCTTTAATTTAAACCGTTAGATTGTTAAAAGTGAATTATAAATCGAATGGTGTATGAGCCAAATTAATTAGGGTATTGGCTAGCGCCGCAAAAAATTTCCTTTTTAGTGGAGCTTACAACTATAAATTGGATAACCCTAAGAATAAAAAATAAATCACCAGCCGCAAACTCTAGTTTTCTCTAAAATGCTCCTAACTGATCTAAAGTTGTGTCAATTTCTCTCTACCACTAACCTCAAGCTTCCTCTAGCCTTTTGTTAGCCAAAAATTTCAATCAGCAACTAAGCCTTTTTACAGAATTAGGTTTGAAGGATGAAAAATTCGATGGTTTAAATTATGATTTTTTTTTTATCTATTTTACATTTTAGCCTTAATAATCTTTCATTTCATTGATTTTCCATCAAAATAAATTTGGTGTTTTTGCCCAATTATTGGATTTCACTCTGGGTTGTCTGTGCTGTCTTTCACAAAAGATCTTTGATTTATAGCATCGGTCTTGATTATTTTGATCCCGTCGATTTTGTTGGTGATCCGATCCCTTATCCCGGCTGAAGGCCAAGTGGTTTCTAATTCCCAGTTGAATGAACTCTTTATTAGATTCATCAATTCCCTTGTCGATTCGTACTGTGCTAGCGCCTCATTGGATCTCCAGTTTATTTGGTAAGGTTTTTTCTTGGTCATAATTACATCTTCGCGCATTTCAAACTATGTAGTTGTTGATTTTAGTAATTATAGATTATATATGAGATATAATTTGTTTCTTTTTTTATGTTTTAAGTTTTTGTAAATATATATATATGTATACTCTTTTAAATATTGGCTTCGTGTTTCAAATTTCAAAAGAATATGTATCTTTAATTTATCAGCTTGACAAATTGTCCACCATAGTAATTTATTCATCAATTCGTCTTAGATCTAGGTTTGAGATTAGTCTAAATAGGGATGGGGAAAAATATGATCTTGTTACTAAACTCATATGGCCCATTCAATTCAAGTAAAAATTTAAAAAATTTGATCGATCCAATATAACCTTTTTTTTGTACAAGTATATTATATTGAATATTCAAAAAATTTTGGATTGGATTTGAATTGCCATGTAAAAGTCTAGGATATTCAAAATATCCAATCTTTGAAAAATAAATTCATGGTTATAAAAATAATAAAATAAAATCCCCTCAATTACTCCTTGTCGGCAACACCACCTCTCCTCCTTTGCCCGACCCTAAAACGACATGCCCCCACCCCGAAAAGGCACCCCAAACCCTAAAACCCTACCCCAAAACTAAGAATCGTAATAAACAAAATCATAAGCCAATTTAGGGTGGTTTCATGGAAAGAGTTTGAATTGGGGGCGTTTCGGGGTGAGGAAGGGGATGGTGGGTTGAATTGGGATTGGGGATAGAGGAAGGGTCATTTTGAGTAAGGGAGAGGGAGGGTGTCGTACGTGGTGGGGTGGGGGAAGAGGGAGGGGTTCACCAGCATGGCAGCATGGGTGACTAGGCTAGGGGGTAATGGACAGCTGGGCAAGGGAAGGGGTGGGTGGGTGGGTGGGGGAGGAGGTGGTCCTTCTAATAAAAAACTAAAATAATTTTATTGTTAAAAAATTAATAATAAATTAAGGGTTTTAATTATATAATTATTATCTTTGATAGTTAATAATATAATATTATCAATGATAATAATTTTTTTTTAATTCACCAAAAAGAAAAATAAGAACTCGAGTCTTACCAAAGATAATTTCTTAAAATAATATAATTTTAGTAAAAATATTTTATGTTTCGCAATATCAATTAAATTTATTAAAAATTAAGTTTAGTAAAAATAAGTTAGTCAACTGAAAATCAAGTAAATAGACCATAGGCCTTAGTCATGGTATTTTAGAGAAAAGAAATCTCTAACTTAGCTTACCCACCGCCAAACTAGATCAAAGCAACCCAAGCCCATATCCAAGTAATCCCACAATATACCCAAAAAACCAACCACCATCCCTCCCAAAAATCTAATCCAAGAGGGATTTATTTTGTTTTCAAAACCACAAACTTTCAATTATATCCCAATAATACATTTCCAATGTTTTAAAATAAATCTCTTATCAAACTAGACATGTGTGTCGATTTAAACGATTGACTAATACTGTCTTTAGTTATCAATAAGTATATGTTATAAAAAGTCGATATTTGAAAAATATACATTGAAACGATTCTAACAAGTACCCAGATGACTATGTATTATTCTAATTTATAGATCATTAACATTTGGCTTATGTGAATAGTGCAAAAAGTCAAAATTAAGCTTTTATTTTGAAATGAAGGGAGTACAAAAACTGGGAATGCAATAATCATTTTGATTTCCATACTTCTTTCGTTCCAAATTAGATAACGCATTTTGAATTTTGACACTATTTATAAACTTTGTTTTGATTAACACTTGTGATTCCTAGATAGAATTATGTATAGTAATTTGTGATCTTGTTAGATTCGTTTCAATGTGAAATCAATTTTTTGTATATAATAAAATTAAAAATGTTTTGGGTAATTCTCAATGGTACTCTTGAGATTTTTTTTTTATTCTCAATGGTAAACGACATAAAAACAAATTATCTTTTGTAATCATGAATTATTATAAAAGTTATTTATAACATTAATGATAACTTTTCATTAAAAGTTAACTATGGTTAGGTTAATTTTAATTTTTTAACAATTAAATGAAGTCAGCCACCACCAACAGCCAACCTTCATCCCTACCACCCTTTTCTCTGCCACCAGCCCACCACTACTGCCACATCCTTCGGGCCCAGACAAGACCCCACCCTCGCTGGCGTGCCGACATTCCCAGCCGTCGTCCCCCCCTAAACCACCACCCATGCCCGAAACCTCCTCCCTCTCTCACCGAAATCCCATTAAAATCCTTACCCCAATCGCTCCAACCCGCTGCCTCCACCTATGCCCATCATCGATCCGGCGATCCCCCTCCCCTGATGCGGCGTCTCCTTTCCCTTGAAGCCCACCAGCGCAACCTCCTATCCCCACGAAACACTCCTAAAACCATCTCCAACCCTCGAATTGGGTCAATCGGGGGAAAGATTACGCGATAGGGGAGGGGGTTTTAGGTTTTAGGGGATGTGTCGGGGAGAAAGAGGGTTTCGGGGAAGGAATTGGGTCGATCGGGGGAAAGATTACGCGACAGGGGAGAGGGTTCAGTGCGGCGCTGGCGTCGTGGTGGAGGGATTTGGGCGCACCGGTGCCGGGGGCTGTTTGAGCGTGCGTGGAGCAGTGAAGGGATGGCGCGTGGGGTGGCTACCTGGCTGGGCGGGTGGGGGATGGGTGGTGTTTTTTTTTTTTTTAAATAATTTATTTATTAAAAAAATAATAAAACTAACCCTAGTTAAAGATTTTTACCAAAATACATCATTAATGTTATAGTTAATATATATTAAAAATTTATGATTACCAAAGATAATTGGATTTTTTGATGTTTACCATCGAGAATATAATAAAAAATTGATGAGTACCATTGAGAATTTTCCAAATGTTTTTAATTGAACTTTTACATTAACAAATCACAAATGTGATAAAGAGAAACGTGTCAACTAATTTAAAACGAAAAAAGTATAAATTTTCCTGTTCTAAACATATACCAATAGTAAAACACATGAGATCATGTTTAAAGGATTGTGGGCTCACATATATCTGTGAGCCCTCCAAGGCTCCAAACATTATATACGACTCATCTTCCTATTCCATTTGTCCCCTACTCATTACTCGTCACTCTATTCCCTAAGCCAAAGATCTATAAATAAAATCAAATAAGCCATGGTTCCTTCTCACTTCTAATCTTTCATCACCATGAACATATCGACCATTCTACCCCTAATTGACCTCCTCCTCCTCCTAGTTCTCAACCAACAATTCACCGTCACCACATCGTACTCATTATCAATCCATGTTCTTCTTAAGTTATGTTGCTACAATGTGCAACGACAAAGATTATATAATTGATAATTTGAGAAGATCATGGATTGATAATGAATAATACGATGCGATCATAAATGATAATGAGTCTTTTCCAAAACAATTAATTCAATAAAAGAAAATGATAAATAAAGCCCTTAGCATTAGGGCGCATAGCCCATACAAGAAGCTTAAAAATGAAATATTGATAATTATTAAGCATTATCAGCACTATAGGATGTATGATTTTTTTTTTTGTAAATTCTCAAAATTTTATCAAATTAGAAAATGTATTTAGTGCTTATTTGCAAGCCTACTGCTGACAACATTATGGTAGCACATAACTATTAAATAAATTCTTATAAATGATATATTTTTGAAAATTTGCGATCAAATTACGTGTTAATTAGTGTTATCGATGCTTAATAAATCTTCATATTCATTTTAATCTTCCTTCATATATATGTGTTGCCTATAGGGCTTCGTATTTCATTTCCCATTAAAATAAAAAGTATTGGATATCGACAAGACATGTGAGTTGTGAATGGGCTTTGTTTGATTATGAAAATATCAATACAAGCCTGATACAACATGACTTTTTTTTCTTAGCTCGTTCTAGGCACAGCTCAGTGTCATTCAACACGTGGGGTCGATTACAGTGGGCTCCTAGATAGGGTCGTGTATGAAGGTCGGTGGGCTCACAAATAATATTTGGGAGCCCACCTCCCTTTATATACGACCCATCATCTCCCTATTCTCTCCCCCACACATTAGTCATTTCTCATCACTCTATTCACTCAACCAAAAATCTCCAAATTAAAGAAGCAATGGTTTCTACTCAATTCTACTCCTCCACCACCATGAAAACAATGACCATTTTACCCCTAATCGTCCTCCTCCTCCTTACTCTCTCGACAAACATCGTCATCGCATCGTATTATTCACTATCTATACACGATCTTCTAAAGAGTCGTGGCCTCCCTGGAGGGCTCTTTCCAATGAACGTAAAGTCCTACACACTTAGCCAAAATGACTTGTTAGAGGTGTTCTTTGACGAGCCATGTGAGGCTAAGTTTGAGACGTTGGTTCGATTCGATACCGTGGTAAGGGCTAACCTGTCATTTGGTGGTCTAAATGGTGTTGAAGGACTTAGCCAAGAAGAGCTATTTTTATGGTTACCGGTTAAGGGTATAATCGTCCAAGATCCTTCTTCGGGTGTCATATTGTTTGATATTGGCGTTGCGCAAAAACAGCTTGCTTTCTCTATCTTTGAAGATCCTCAATTTTGCAATCCTGATAGTAATAATTCTTCTCCTTTTTTTTCTCTTTTCTTTATTTAATTTTTAATGTTTTTTTATTTAATTAATTATAAGATTAATTTATTACATTATTTTGAGATTTAATTTATTCTAATGAATATATATGTTTCCTCAAAAAATAAAAAAAAATTTGTATGTGTTTTTTTTAACGTGGTTAAAAAATGACAACATTGAAAAAATGTGTGATATATACCTTTAAAAAATATGGGTTTAAGTCATTAAGTGAAATATATTTTACTAAAGAATATACATTTAAAAATATTAAATGTACTACGTGTAATTATATACATTTCAATTATTAGTTCATTTTGGTTGAAGAGATAAGTTAATGAAGAACATGGGAATTAATTCATTAAAAAAAACAACGGTGAATTATTATTCGACTTACAACATTGAACATGTTGTATACGAGTATTTAATTTGTTTTTTTTTGAAGGTTTTTATTATTTAAAGTCAAAGGTGTAAGACTGAGTTAATATAGCACCTGATTTTTGCCTAGTTTAATTTATTGATTAAGTGTTGTTGCAAAAGTAAATGTATGATTAAGACACTAAAACAAGGCTTTCCCTCTTAATGAAAATGATAGTTGAGAGTATAAATTAGGATGACCTTATTAAAGATTATAATTTTGGTTATTCAATACTTAATCTATAAAATATTGTGCTAAAAATAATAGTTTGGTTAATAAAATTCATTTATTTTTATATTAATTACAAACCCAATAGTGGCTTTAGATATTATCATAGGGCTATTTAATGTATTTACACTTAGGCAAAAACTAACGAACGCCCCGGGGGCGTTAGATAAGCTAGCTAAAAGTAGAAAAATTAAATTAAAATGAACATTAATTACACTGATCAACTCGTGATTTTGTCATGCTTATTTAAATTTATACCACTTTTGATAGTATTTTTAATTCTTATCCAACAGCGCCCCAGGGGCGTTCGTTAGCAAGATCCTTATATATTTAATCTAAACCAAACAAATTTAGATGAAACAAGTGCAGAAAAATAAGTTGGCTAACCAAAATGACTTTTAAAAGTTAAAATATTTTCAAATTATTGAAAATCAAGTATATAAAACGCACTTAAATATATAATATCATGTTTAAAATATTGTATCACTTTTTTAAATTTTAATCAACTAAACTAGTTGATCAAACTATCCTGTTACAAAATACTTTTTAATATACACATATGACAATATAACATTTATGAAAAAAAAATCTTTTGACCACCACTAAATGTAACACATTTAAATAATTTGGGTGACAGCTAAAAGTAATTATAATTCCTAGTCACAAACAAAAAATGTGGGTTGGTCAACATCGGTTACACAAAATTTACGAATAATTCATGTGCATTTTTATGGTTATAAACTTTTTTAAACTCATAGCTAGCAGCCTTATTAACAAGTGAAAAATAATGTGCATAATTGTTTTCCTATTGGTCCATTTTCTATTATGTGGGACCATTAAACGTTTATAAATTATAATGTTGGAATAATAATCAAGTTTATGTTATTTTGCGTTGTTATACTCGTGAATTACTTCACTTACATTGGGCCCTTTTTTCAGTTTTATTATGTGGGGCCCAAATAACTTCCTATGGGAATATACAATGGGCTAATATTACTACTTGTAAACTAGCAGTAGGCTTTAAATTTGTCCTTAACAAAGAAGTAATTAATATGATAAAATTAAGTTTTAATAAAAAATATGCTTGTTGGTTTTAAAGTAGTACGAGTACTAATATTGTTATATAAAGATGAATTTATACTCCATATAAAACAATTAATTGAATGTTGAGTTTGTAATTTTGAATTTCCGTATCCATAATTAATTTGCATGATTCAATCTACTCATAATGCATTAAATTTATTTCTTATGAAGAAATTAAATATACTTTAAAAATTTTAAATTTGAGCTGAGCTTTTTATTAACGTACACATTATAAAATTGTTGATCAAAGTATTTCAATTATTAGAACTCTATATGGTAATCGATCAACAATTATTGAGATTGATTTGTACTGCCTTAACCTGTGTATCGTAGTGTTTCCATGTTATGATCTAATAATTCGATAATATAGTCATTAGTTACATGTAATGTTTCGTTGAGATAATAAGCCTACTATATTGTTTCTTGCTTATTATGACATTTTGTTAAGAGGTGACTTTTACTTGGTTTAGATTATGCTTGTGATATATTGAATGACTAGTTATGTTTGTATATATGACGTGCTATATTTTCTTTTGCTCATTTGAGAATTCCAAAATTATGATTTCTAACAATAGTTATTTAATTATGATACAAAAATGCAGGTTCTTATATACAAATGCCACTTGGAAGGAAGGGGAGTGATCATAACCATCAATATCAGAGATAACAAATAGCTAATTTTCTCCATAATAATAATAATAAAGAATACAAATTTTGATAAAAAAAAAAGGTGGGAATTCATTGATTTATATATTGATAGGACAAAGGGTTGGAAAGAATCAAATGTTGGTGTTTTTGTCGCAAAAATGTTTGTTCTATCAAGTAAAGAAATCATAGAAAAGTTCAAAAAGAAAAGTTTGTTTAAGGTTTTATGCTTGCTTAATCTTCTTTTTTGCTTAGATTAATGACTTTTAAAGATTAAATTAAAGCATTTGAGTATAGATCTTCCTTTTAGGATTGTATTCTCAATTACAAGTACAAGCATCAACTCCACCTGACTACAACAAAATCATAATTTGACACGTCCTTAGCTTTAATTATATTTATAATTCTTAAAAGCAATTTTGCATAATAAAAGAGTGATATAGGTTGATTTATAGATTAGTAGTGTATATTGAGGTGGAAAATGAGTGGATCATCTAAGTTGTTTAGGGTGAATTTTGTTTGTGTATGGTCATTTTTTGACAATGAGTCATTGAGTTGATCGAGTATAAGTCAAATAAAACCGAGTATAATTAGTCTATAATGTAATAATAAAAAATAGTAATGTTTTTTTAAGATACGATTAGTTTTATTATATTATTTTCAATCGGGGTCTATTTGAAATGAATCAGCATCACTCACTAAAATACTTTTGGATACAATTTAATTAATTAGACCTATATTAGGTTATTACTTGTTTAAAATATTTTATTTGATGTATCAAATCAACTAGCCAACACTCCCTCGGTCCATGTAAGTTAGTATACTTTGAGACTAAAAAAAGGGAGGGAGGGAGGGAGGGAGGGATGAGCATGAAATAATGTATTGTATACCGCTAATTATGGTACTTGTTCATTTTATGCATGAAATTTTTTTATGGACCCATATACAATAATTTGAAATATAATCATAACTTGACCAAACTAATTAAGAAACAAAGTCAACCGAATGTATTTGCATATATTCTAACAATTTCCTTGTCTTATAATCCTCATCACTTAAGTTCTTATTAGAAAATCTAATGATAAAATAATTGCTGGTATGAAAATCATAATAGTAAAAAGCAAAGAGAGTAGGAAAATAGAAGAAAACAATTGGAGTTGTGTAAAAAAAAAAAAATTGAGAATAATGATAGTGAATTGTAGCAAGAGGATTATAAATGTATTGAGAATGATACGTGTTAGAAAAATAATGAGTATTATAAATGTATTGATATATGGAGTATAATATATTAATATGTTAGATGGATCCATTATTAAATTTGCTCCTTTTTTTTTTCTTTTATTATTGAAATATCTTGTTACTAGAGCTTCACGTATCACATGGATCTCACTTAAGAGTTATTTTTCGTCTAAATTTAAGGTATTCAAAAAACTTTGTTGTTAATTATTACTTTTTCTTCATATAGCAACATTTGTAATACTCCACAATCCATAGTACATGTATTATTGTCAAAGTTATATCTCAATAAGCAAAAAAATGTCGACTATTTAGAAACAAAAATAATACGGTAGTAATAATAATAATAATAATAATAATAATAATAATAATAGATCAAATCAAATTTCGAAATAATGAAACTCTACCTACTTGACAAAACGAGTTAGAGTTACTCCATGTGTGTTGGATGATCCTAACTATTTAATGAGATATTGAGATGTATTGAAAATTAGTTATTCAAGACTTGATTGGTTTTGCTCGTCTTTTATTATCATTGTTGGCAATCGAATATGAATGCCAGCCTATTTAATCGCATGAAATCTTTGAATTGAATGAATTTATGTTTGTGCTGAATAATGAATTGAATATACACGTACAAAGTTCAAAATATATTTTGACAAATATGTAGCCTATTAAATTACAATCAATAGCTTTGTTGACTTTATGGAAGTAAAATGATTTATTATTTCGATTGTCGGAAGGGAAGTTGGACTCAATATTGACCCTTTTTTTTTATGAAGTAAAGCACATGTATACTTGTAAATTAAGATCTATTTGTATTTCGACCAATGCGATGTACGGGTTATATTGAAAAAGAAGGGGTTGAGATAATAAAATGATCGAAAGAGGAAAAAAATGAATTAGAAGGGAGAAACTAAAATAATTATAATTTACGTTTTGCATTACTCAATTACTTCATTTTTAGAATGTGAGAAATGAATAGCAACGATATATACATTTAACTCTTGAATTTGTGTTTATATTTTAGGTATATATTTGTTTATGAAAGTAATGATGCGGAGATTGAGTTATTTTATAAAGATAACTAAGTATAATAGAAAGAGACAAACAAATCTCAAATTGAGCTTGCTTGAAAGTTAAAATTAGGGTTATAAATACATGATCAGAGATATCAAGATTGTGATTTATGAGTTTTGACCTTACTATATTTTGCTCCATAATTAATTATGATGTTCATAATGATCATAAATTCATAATGTTTAAAATATCATATTAATATTCCTTGAAACGATAGTTAATATTAACATATACCTTATGTTTTTTTACTGTATAACATAGAATAATTCGTAATATCAGCCATGTTACAATATCATATCGTCTATTAAACAAAGGAACAAAATTAATGTTACAATATAGCACAAAAAGTTTATAATTTTGATAGCAATGACACAAGCAATTTTGTGGTAAGGGGAAGGAGGAGTTTTCACATAATCGTGAAATGTGGATAGTCTTGACTTCGGACATGTTGACATAGGTGGCATTGATAATGACAATAAGTGGGCCTCAATCAATTTTCATGTATTCTTTTGCGTACATTACAACTAGTCAAGGGCCCAATGGGGCCTGATAGAAACGGGCCTCAGCTCTCAAGTGTATCGTTTTTTGTCACTTTCATGTCTTTTCTTTCAATTTCTTTTTTTCCCTTTCTATTTTAGTTCTTTTAGAGGTAAGAAAAAGGGAGAGGAGACTCAAGAGGGGATGGGAGATACTTGTATTAGGAACCCTTCTCACGGAGAAAATTCTTAATACTACCTCTGTTACAGGTTATGTGCAACGATTAGACATTTTTCCCCTCTGCTTTATGTCAAATCGTTGCACATAACGTGTAACGGAGGTAGTATAAAAGATAGGGTGGAATACAAAGATGAGGAAGTACGAGAAATAACGTATGTCCATGTAGTCTTACTAATACAATAACCAATTAACATTTACAATTTAGATAACAGCTTAATTTGCTTCTTTATAAATGTGATTGGTATTTGGGTGTATCGATGATTATATGCTCGATTTTCCACGGGATAGTTAATGTATCTTTTGTCGAGTTCAGTTGTTTTATTACTTGTAAGTATTTGAACTGCTAATAAGAAATCATGAGAAAGTATACATAGTCTTTATGTTTATAGCGTAATTTATTTTATTTTATTTTACGGGATATAGCGATTCTAAGGCCTTGTATGGTTGGAGAAGGGGAAGGGGGGAATTAGAATTTAGAGGAAATTAAGCCACAAAGGTAACATGTAATTTTTTGAGTTCATTTTACAATTAGATTTTAAACAAAACTCTACGTTAAAGTTATGATGTGGTAAAAACCTCAAAGGTGTTACAAATTATAAATAGTATGTATACAATATATTCATATGACGTGATGAGAATCTCGAACCAAAAATGAATCGATATTTGTAAACTTATGTATAGAACGATCATGGATGAGATAAATATCATGCATGATTAGAAATTGTCTCGCATGAGTTGCATCTCTCATAGTTGTGTCAACTTGGATTGTATTTGGTGAGGTCAGATGGTATCGATTTTTTTTAAAAAAATTTAAGTCATGTTAATTTATTATTTTCATGCAAGTCAAAATCTAAATCTATTTTTTTAGGTTGATTTTGAATTGAGTCAATTTTTGACACGTCTAATGTCCCATGAATCGGCCACTAGCTACTAGCATTGATTAGGTTTGGTGACCATTATAATTTTGGAAGTGGGCCGGGGAAGAATCGCACCCCTTATTATTCCTTAATTTTCATGCATGTGCATTTGTCCCAACTCTCAAGTCTCAATTCAACACATCCTTCTATATACCAAATCTTTTTTTTTTTCGTCCAAATTCTTTGGCTCCATTCTCTGTTAAATCAATTCGACAACAAATATGTATACTTTCTCCGTTCTTTTTTTATTGCACCATGAGGGATTTCACGCTTGCCAATGCATTTTTTTAGCAATGAATATCTCTTCCATTATACTTTTGTAAAAATTATAAAAAATTGTTATTTGAAAAGAACATTCCGATACGAATCTAACTAGATCCCACATGACTATATTTTTCCGAATGGATAAATCACAAATGATGGTCAAAGAAGATTAAGTGAATAGTGTAAAAGTGCTAATGGTGCAATAAAATAAAAACTGAGAAAGTATTAAGTTAACATGACTCTCATACTTTGGATTTTTTCGGTGAAAAAGTTAGATTTATAAGTTTATAAGTTAGTCAAACATCCTCTTCTTCTAGGACAACTTAGCTCAATATAATTTAATTACTTATCAGTTATTATTTCAATGAAGAGAAATTGAACTTATAAACATACAATTTAAAATTTGAAATGAGCTTGAACGAAGTTGAAACAATAATCAAGTCAAAGAAGTCAAACATAATTACACTTGGCAAATCACATTTGTATCATCAATAATTCCCATGATAGGAAGATTACAATTTACAAATACTTCTATATACCTCTCTTACTTTTAACAATATAGTGAACAATATAATACATGATAAGTTACCTATGTCATCTAGATTTAGTTACCACGCTAAAGCTAGTTTGACTAGCACTATCAGCGTAACAACTATTCCGGACATAAGATAGTTCACTTTCTAGTTTCAGACTAACTTAGCACAATCTACTCCGATCCTATATTCTTTGATTCTAAGTATTGAAGCATATAACCAAAATTAAAGATCAAAAGAACAAAAAGAGAGGGAAGATACATATATCATATATGTAATGGATTCAAAGTTTAGCTTCAAAAATCTCAGGACTAATATTCTTAGTATGATCTTTTCTAGTAACACGAATGTAACAAACAATGGCAGCAACAAAAGCGAAAGCGAATCCTCCAAGGATAACATCGCCACCCATAGGGATATCGTGGTGTCGACTAACCAACCTTATGTGTTGTACATCACCAATACTTGATACTGCCGGAGCTGAAGCTGGAACTTGAACGTGAAAAGCCGGTTTCGGGTTCGGTATTCTTTGTAATAGTTGCATCCTAGACACTGCCATGGAACTTGACATTTGAACCAAGATCATGAAAGATATAAGAACAATAAATCTTCCCATTTTACTAGCTAAAATTAGTAAGGATGGTATATGAATAATGTTGTTGGATTGTATGAAAAGTTCAAAGTTTTTTTTGGGAGTAATTAGATTGAGAGAGACTAAGTTAATAAGCTAAGGGTATGTATATAATATATATGTATGACTGTATGAGTATTTCCATAGGACGAGTTATGGCCCTAGATATTGTCTGAGGTGGTGATTTTATAAGTATTTAATAAGGTTGGTATAATGTTACTTTAATGTTCCCAAAGTGTTGGTTATAAAATAATTGAAAGCTGTAATAAGACATGACAATTCATTATTATATAGAAAATGACATCAAAACACCTTAATTAATAATTTTGGATTAGTGGTATTGTTCTTTTCGAAAATCAATACAATTACAAGTAATAACAAAGAATGACGGTACATGTGGTTTTGTTATAAGTTCTCTGTTTGATTATTATTAGTACTATTTTAATTAATAATGTTTATATATAATGATTTGGACCATGTTAAAAGAAATCATACGAAGTATTGTTGTTATTATTAGCTATATTATTATTAGAGCATCTTGTTAATTACAACGTTAGATACCTTGATGTAAATTATGGAAAAGTTAACGTTGAAGGGAAGAGCAAGATGGGGAGATGAGATCCTGTTTCCTAAATAATTTGTCAACTTGCTTAACTTAGATTTGAATCAGACATTTTGGTCTTCAAATATATGGACATGAAAGTAATATTGAACGAGTGAATGTTTTTGACAAATGTCAGTGATATCATAAAATAAATAGTTTATGTAACATAATAATAACACTGTTGTATAGGAGAGTATGTAGTAGAGCATTATTGATGTTGGACATTGTATGTAGAGAGGTTGAGTTCCTCACCAATAGAAAGAATACAAATTAAACTCATCACGCGCCACGTGTACAAAATTACAAATGTAACTTGCGCGTATCAAAGTAATTTGATCTGAACAACTCATTTGTCACTTAAATAACTTGTTGGCTTGTAGTTACTTTCTCTTAAAGTATAAACTTAATTGACAATTATTATAAAAACATATAATCACGATTTTATATTAAATAATCAAACTATAATAGGATTGTAGGAGGGTGCATATGTAGTAGAGGAGCATGTAATATTAAGTATATCTTAATCAATCCATGCAATGTCAATAGAGGAATAGTCAAGGTTAAATTCCACAGTCCACACCAGTACGTGGTAAGAATACAAACTTATTATACAAATATGATCTGATTACAATTCATTCAATCCAAACGACTTATTTGTCACTTAGCTCGACTCGCATGTAGCTACTCTTCTTTACTTAATGTAATGTAAGACTAGACAATAATGGAGGTCAAAATTCAAGAAGACTCCAATAAATTAGTGAGCCCAAGAAAGTAGTTGCCGTAAACATGCAATGAAATAATCAAGTTTCTGCGCCAGAAAATTGGATGAATGGTGGTAGATGCATCAAATAAGATTCTCTTAAATTTGTAACGCGGTAAAGAATGCATCAAATTTTGCCAACTGTATTCTTGGAGTTTGCTAACCACTACTATAAGTACTATACTTATACGAGTAATATAAAGCTGGATTTTATAAATAATGTGTACTTTTCTTATAAATATCTTTTAATTTATAAGTAAGCTCTTAGCTGTTGCTACTTACTATAAGAGTTGTAACTAGCAGTCTAGCACAATTTGGTTTTCTGTAGTTGTTTACAAGAATTACAACTGTATGTAAATTTCAAAATCTCAGCTGGTCAATTTTACGTCGGGAATATTATATTAATTGAGGGATTTTCGATATGATATCAATATTGTGTCTATTATTTATAGAAAATGAGTTAAGGAATTGAGAGTTGTTGCGAATACAGTAAATCAGTAACACGTCACATACTCCCTTTCATAATTTGTATGAATAAGACGTTAGAGTGTTTCAATTGATCACTCATATTCATGGCTAACAATTTTACTAAATTGATTTCCTAAAAAAAAAAATTGCCTTTTACTTCATAAAACACTCTCATACTTATTATTATTATTATTATTATTATTATTATTATTATTATTATTATTATTATTATTGACAAATGTGACCTTGTTAGCTTTCTCCCAAAGACTATGCCTAATAATGAAGTTTTAATACATGGGGAACACAATTTATGTACGAGGAACAAACTTTAAAAAAAAAAAATCATGGGACCAAATTTTCTTTAATTAAAATTAAGTCATTATTAATTTTGTAATGTTCATTTGTCAAAAAAAAATAAAAATTAAAAAATTGTATTGTTCAACTCTCCTTAATTTCTGTAAAAAAATAAATAAATAAATAAAAATACACAATTGGGACAAAAAGGAAGTTCGACAAAGTAATAGGTATGCATCAATCATTTATCAATTGGTGCAACAAATTGGTAAAATATTTTGCATAAGTGTGCAATACCGCAACATGATGCTTATAAATGCACATACGATTCAATAATGAAACATCTCATATTCATTCATTAAATTAAAGACCATTATACTTTTAAATTCGCAACATATAATAAAAGAACATGGATGAATGAAATAAAAAACCAACATGATGCATGTATGTATATAATGAACATAAAGAACATTATTCAAAACTCAAAAGCATAATGCACCGCCCTCATGTATAATAGTATAATCTACAAATTGAATAATAGTTCTAGCTAAAAATTAAATATGATAGAAGTCACATTACATGTTGGTACAATTCTTAACAATAAGCATACTATAAACTTATAATGTAAAATTATACGTACGGATATTCAAGTAAGAACGTATACCACAATTTATTGTTGCAATTATTCAAGGAATTGTCAAAAGTAAGTACATTTAATTACTATGATGTAAATAATAGATTTTCTTTTCAGAATAAAATAAAATCATTGAACAACACAATATAATGCATGCTTTTACTATTTTCTTCTCCCACCCTCACAAATATAAACCTTTTTGACCACATTATGTATGAAAATAAAAATATATAGCTCTTGATGATTATTAAGTATGAAACTATATTATAAAAAATCATTTAATTCATCAATTAATCCATGGTTTTATTTCTTCATATGCTGCTAATTACACTCATTATCATTTCTTCGGTCTCTTCAACGTCGTTCATACCCTAGGAATGTAGCGTAGAACAAAGTTAATTAAGCTATATTAACAAAGAAACATGCTTAAAAATGACTTGATTTAAATTAAATTGAACTGATTCAATATTTCTAACCTCTAAACAAGAACTAATAACCGCGGCTCCATTAGAGGTGGTAAGATTTGTGTCATTAAACTCTAACCCTAATCGAGTTATGGCATCGACTAATTTCGTAAATACTCCCATTTTCTTCTCGTACACAACTTTTATCCATACTTTGTTATCGTCAATGGGATTCACCTTCACTTCAGGCTGTCACAAAAAAAAAAAAAAAAAAAAAGTTAATTAGAAAGTACTTAATTAATTATTATGTACATTTGTACGTACTTAATTAATTAAGTATGCAAACAAACCTCAATTCCATAATTCTTCATGTCTTTTTTTGCTGCAAATTTATTTTCGTCTTTGATAGATGATTTAATCTCCTCTCTAGGAGGATAACGAGTTTCGAGTTCAAGAAGCTCGTCCTTAAGCTCGCTTACTTGGCTATCAAGCTCTTCAATGTAAGTAATCGCGTCCTTAATGATATATGCTTTGGTCATCTAATTAAATTAACCAAAAAATGAAAGTAATAAATAAATTAAATCTTATTTGATTAAGAAAAGACGAGTTAATAAGTATTAGAAATAAAAAAGGCATAATTTGTGAGAGTCATAAGAAGTAGATGCTTGCATTAGTGATAATAGGGACTAATGCTCGTAGTTGAAGAAGGCGGTCATTAAGCTTGGCACGCCGTCTTCTCTCAGCGTCTAAGTTCTTGGATTTGAATTTAGAATCATCATTGTTGTTGTTATCGTTATCGTTGTCCTTATCAACATCAGAAGAAGCATATGAAAACTCCATGTCAAATTTGATAGAAGGGATAGATGGTTTTAATTTTTGAAGAGGGTTTAATAAATTACCTAAGTTACAATAATAATAGGTATGTGTATATATATAGGTAGTTAATTAATTTGGAGGGAATCTTTATTGTTAGAGGTTGTTAAGTACTTGTTGGATGGTAAAAGGCGCAATTTGGCATGATGAGTGAGAGAAGAAAGAGAGATAAAAACTTCATCATATGTACTTTCCTAACAGAATCAAAGCACCTGAGTTAGAAATTAACAGCTTTTTGACATGTAAATAGTACAGCTTAAGATCTTTTGGCCTTAATTTTATTACTTATGTTTAAGGTGCAATAAACAATGTAATGTGTGATACGTAGGTAACATTACAAAGATAAATTGTGCCGTTTCTTTTAAATAAAACTAAACAGTGTTTGATAAACAATTTGCTCCATTACATAGACGGAATTTGATTCGAACTAAATATGGTATTATAAGTCTAATTACTAGAGATTTGTATATTCGTCCAAAATGTCTCATTGAACTGTAATATGGAGGGGTGAGGCCGTGGGGGTGATCAGGATCGAATTCCAGCCCAGTCACACTAGGGGGAGATATAAAGACTAACCATCGCTCCACTCCTTGATCCTCCCAACTATTTAAGTTATCGAGAATATGTGATGTTTTTTGGTTCATGAACTGATGGATATTTTGTTAAAGATTTTCTGTTTCTTAGCTTGCACATGCCACTAACCATATCGATCATAACCGTTGCAAATAACACAAAATTGCAGTCAAAGAAAAACTTTGAAAAATAATGTTATTGTATACACTTTATACATAATTTAAGTACAACAATCACTAGTACAAAACATACATAGAAATATTCAGTGAATCAATAATTAGTACACTGTACAAATTGGATGTCATTTATTTAGTACACCTGCAACCAGCCAGCCAGTAGCGAAATTAGTTGTTAATTTGTTATTAGTGCAGTGTTGGTTGCTGTCTACTAGATTTTGTCAGCCAGCCAGTAGCTTGGTTGCTGTCTACTAGAGATAATCAACATCCGTCTGGTCCACTAGCCTGGCCCAATTCAGTCTAAAAATAGGGTGGATTTGAGCTCATTTCTAATTAAAAACCCAATCTCGGCCTGAAAAAAGTCCAAAAAGCATGCTACTTTTTTATCGGTTTGCGCAGGAGAAATTGTGTAAAGGCCTAACCCGATCCGATTTTTTTTTATCTAATACGAGATTACGAGTCATGTATTTACCAAGTAAGGCTTGGTGTACTCGCCCATTCCACAATGATTCTAAAGCCCTACACCCCAACCCAAATAATGAAATAATTAGTCCAAATAGACTTGGACCCCAAGCCCATTTTTCGATAACTAGTTTTCATTTTTTTTTTTGAAAAAAATTTCAATATAAATAAATTGTACAGCTTAGCTTATATCTAAACATGACAAATTAACCTATACTCAATTATCCGTCACAAAATATCCGACTTCAAATCCAAATTATACCCAAAATTACATGATACGATATAGACTTATTGATAATAGAATCAAAATTGGTCCAACTCTAATTTGAAACCAGCTTAAACAAGTCTTTTCTGAAAATGACTCAACCCAAGTTGACTCGATATGAATTCGATTTGAATGGTTTGAATGTCACCTCTCTAATGATAGGTGAAAATTAAAATACCAAGTAATTGGTACGAGTAGTTTAGGTTAAGTCAACTTCAGTTGGGGTCAAAAATATTGGATCAAGGGATTTTGTTTACCAGACTACGAGTACATTTCCTTGGATTCGTATTCAGATTGGATATAATTTTAAAAATGAATATTCGGGTCAATTTTGCCGGGTAAAGTTATTAATGTATTATGGCGCCTAAATTAGACTAGTGTATACAGTAACAAATTCCTGCTTGGCTATGCTATCACTTTTTTCATCACGCCATTTCCAATGTCTTCAATCTCTCTCCTCCTTCGCCGAGCATTTTCTTCATCTTCGGCCATATCTTCTGTAACCAAAATTTCTAAGGTCGTTTACAAAGAAGCTGATGTCAAAAAGGTTGCAGAAGCCTTCAAAAAACACACCCAGAATTCCAGTTTTCGTAAAAAAACCAACTTTTATGAACACACTGTTCAACGATTAGCCAATACCAAGAGCTTCAGTTTGATCGAAGAGATACTTGAAGATCAAAAGCAGTACAAAGATATTACTGATGAAGGGTTTACTGTTCGTTTAATTACTTTATATGGGAAATCAGGCATGTTTGATCATGCCCATAAACTGTTCGACGAAATGCCTGAACTAAGTTGTAAAAGAACTGTGTTATCCTACAATGCCCTCTTGGGGGCTTGTGTTAATTCGAAGAAATTTGATAAGGTTGATGGGTTTTTCCGTGAATTACCTGGGAAGTTGTCAATTAAGCCTGATGTTGTGTCTTATAATACTGTGATCAAGGCTTTTTGTGAGATGGGTTCTTTGGATTCCGCTCTTTTGTTGCTCGATGAAATGGAAAAAGAGGGATTAAGGCCTGATTTGATCACTTTTAATATCTTGCTTGATGCAGTCTACAGGAAATTAAGGTTCTTGGAGGGTGAGAAACTGTGGAGTATGATGGATAAGTATAATGTAGTTCCTGATATCATAAGTTATAATTCGAGATTACGAGGATTGGTGTTAGAAGAAAAGATGCAGGATGCAGTGGACTTTGTTCAGGAAATGTTGTCCAAGGGTTTGAAGCTTGATGTTTACACTTATAATATTTTGTTCAGTGGCTTCTGCAAGGATGGGAAGTATTTAGAGGAGGCCATAAAATGGTTTGATGAAATGATGAAAAACAAGTGTCCACCAGACCGTCTGACATTTTCTACATTGTTAAGATATGCTTGTCGTAACAAAGATTTCCGCTTTGGTTCTCGGTTGTGTAGATTATTGTATTATCGTCGTTGTCGATTGAATGAGAGAGGCTTGATTCAGAAGGTTATTGATGGGTTAGTGAGGCAGTCCAACATCAGTGAAGCAGAGATATTGGTGAAACTTGGAAAGGATAGTAGATATTCTTGTTATAACAGCCTTAAAATGCCTAAGTTTGATACTTAATATAGATTCCCTGCCCTGTGTTATGTTTCAGGTAATTAGATCAAAGTTGTTTGTTATTTAGCTCTGTTGAAAGATGCTGAATTAAAGTAGTGAATCAGGTATTACTATCTTTTAACCAAAAAAAAAAAGGTATTACTATCTTTACTTATTTATAGTATAAGCTGTTTTATATTTTCATTATTAGTTAAATTGACCTTATTGTAATACTTCTTATACTATAATATGAAGTGTATTTTTTTTATGGTTTATTTACTATTATAGACAAATTGTTTAATTTGCTATTAATGCTAAACTGTTTACTGGTGCCAAGGGCATGTTTATTTTTAGGTGCATAGTACCATATATGTCTATGATACTTGGAAAACTTATGAATTCGTATATGAAGAGAATCCTTAGCTTTGCAAATTTAAAATCGGGTTTTCCTGTTTCATGAACCAACCTGTCATTAGGAGGTGGTAATACTTATAGATCAATGGGCGAAGTAAAAATAGTGAATGTTAAATAAGTGCTTCTCAACATAGCTGAAACACCCATGAATTGTAATATCATATACTTGAATGATTTGTTGGACACATATTCACATCTGATACAAATGTTGATGATTCACCAATATAAATGCACTGCTATAGTTCTATGTTTCCTCTCAACCTCTCTTCCTTCCTTTCTCTACGTATGGCTGGACAAGGGATTGGTTGTTGAATAGCTTGAAGTCTTAAGGTGATGTTTCCTTGAAGGGGATGGAGTTACCCTGAGGTTTAGCTGTTAATTAATTAGTCCCTTACAGTGGTATATGACAGTCTTACAACTGAAGATCTAGTATCTATAACAAGAAACTGATCTTGTTAACGGATTAAAACCCCTATTGCTATGAAGTATCTGAAATGTGTGATAAAAGAAACCACTAATCCCAGAATTTAATTGAATAGTGTAGATGTAAGATCCTTGCTAGTACTTAGACAGTGAGACAGAGCTTCATATTTATATGAAGTGGGTCACAAAAGATAGGACTACTGAATTTGAAATCGAAGATATGGTGATGATGAGAAGAGGTGTGCTTCTTGAAAATCTAAAAGAGTAGCTGTGTCCCTTTTGGAATGCTGATTCAACTGTGAAGTTAAAGTTGCTTCCGAAGTTAGATATTTAACTGTGCTCACCTTGTCATTTGCCTGAAGCCAAGCCAAACCTACTAATCCGAGGATCCTACCAGCAACCTTACCAAATGTTCCAAAACAAAAATTTGGTAACCTCATCAACAAATACGACAAGGAAGTGGAGATGAAGACGTGAAACACTTCTTTTGTGAAGTTGATTCATGTGTCTATAGCAATGAGCAGGTTGTGAAGGTCTGCTACTTACTGTGTTTACATTTTGTTTTCTTGCCTTGTATACCATGTTAAATACTTCCTGCATCTTAATTGCCTTTGTGTCTGTCTGTTGTGACATAAGTTTAATTAAAGCGGTGAAGTGCTTCGTATAATATAGAGCTTACTGGTATGGAAGGCACAACATCCCTCACTCTGTCAGTCTGTCTGTCTTTGTACTTCATTACGTTACTTTTTCCTTAAAAGGTACAGTAGCATAACCTAGTCTAATTAATAAACAGAAAGTTATTTTATGATTCCAACTCCTAATAATGTATGGATTATGATTAAAACTCTTAATTTTTTAAAAACAAAATAGAAAGGAAGTACAGTAAACTTCTATTCCATAATAATGTGAGGATTGACTTGAAAAAAGGGGATTTTATTGTAACCTGAGATTAAAAAATAGTAATGGGAAAGCAAATAGGCGATTAAAATATGACTTTTACTTGATGTTTTGAATGTTCAACTAGCTAGACTTTTCAAAATAATATTTGTCTCTTTGGTGTTTGGTCCATATAGGCTACCCATCACCTAATGTTGTATTATGATGTATGGTGACTTTTCTCTGCTATCACTTGTTAACTTCTAATGTTGAATCATCTTCTTGCTGCAACTGCTTAGGCTAAATTTTATCTGTTGAATAGTTCATCTACCCCGCATTGAATATTGGAATACGTGTTGAATTATGCAGTCTTGATTTCATGTTGTTAAATTGAATTACTTTCTCTGGCTTCTAAAGGTTTCCTAACTGTAACATTGCTTCCCTCAACATCTTACTTAGACATGGCATGCTTTGCAATCTCTTGGTCCTCTTTGCTGATCACTCTGCTTATTTGCTCGTTAAACTGTATTGCAGTAGCTGAGCCATCCTACGTGTTTTCCCTTTGCCCAGACAAGCAGACTGCTGCTCCAAGTAGCGTATATCAGACTAATGTTAATACGCTTCTCTCTTTCCTCTCATTCAACTCTAACAATGAAAACCGCTTCTATAACACAACTGTTGGGACTGGAGCCAACAAGGTATATGGTGTCTTTTTCTGCCGTATTGATCAAACAGTTTCTTTCTGCCAGGAGTGCTTCTCCTTGGCTAATAACTCGTTAAATTCCCATTGCCTTGGAAAGAAAGAGTCTGTAGTATGGTATGATCAATGTATGATACGATACTCTAATGATTCTTTCTTTGGTACCATGAATGATGCTCCTATGATACCAATGTGGAACAGACAGAATGCTGTTGACATACAAAACATTACAAGCAACCAAACCGAATTTACCCAAGTTGTGCTAGAAACATTGGGAGATGTTTCATCCCAAGCAGCAGCAGGTCTGTCAGGCAAAAAATTTGCAACAAAAGAAGGGAAATTTTTGTCCAATTTGACAAGTATGAACTTGCTTTACACACTTGCTGAATGTACCCCAGATTTATCTGTGAACGATTGCAACACTTGTCTCCAGATGACCATTGGCAATATGACAGAGATGTGCAACATGAAGGCTGGTTGTACTATGATGAATCCCAGTTGTAATATGAGGTACGACATATACGCTTTTTATGGAGATGCTCTCACACCTGCTTCAGGACCTTCGCCTGTTCCCGTTTCCGGAGGTAAGATAACTTCAATAAGGTTGCATTAGTTGACGCAATTTATCCATTTACATTCAACCACTACAATTAAGGCCTAGGAAACCTTTTTTTTTTAAAGTCTTATTTATTGCTCCATATTCACCATGGACCTAGAACCATTTTCATCCCATGGCTATATCTGATGTCCATATTCAATGTCATCTAGTAAAAGTGAATAATGCTGTTTATTTATGTCAAACAGATACCTCTAAAAATACTTCATCCATGTCAAGGCGGAAAAAGATGTTACTTATTGTTGGTGTCAGCATTTCAGCTATTTTGGCACTGATGATCCTACTTGGGGCTTGGGTTTTGATGTTCAAAAGAAAATCCAAGAAACCAGTTGGAGGTAAGAGCACAACAGGACCTTTTCACCCCCTTTCTTTGGTTCCAACCCTTTATAATAGTCTCTTGCTCTTTGTCAACAACCAGCTTAGATTAGTATTGTAAAATGTAAATTTGTAATCTTAGAGTGTACTCATAAGGATTCTTTGAAACTTTTTAGATTAGAATAGATTCATTCCCATGTTAAATAGTGGAGTGGTGGATATTATAGTTGATTGCACTACAACCTTAAATCAATTCAAAAAAATTAACAGTGGAATATTTTGGATCATTGCTTGTAGAAGAAATGGATGAAATTTATACTGTAGAGTCCTTGAAGTTCGACTTCTCCACAATAAGGAAGGCAACCAATAATTTCTCAGCAGATAAAAAGCTAGGAGAGGGTGGATTTGGTGAGGTTTACAAGGTAAAGTTGCTGGAAGTAACTCCTAAGCAAGGTCACACTGCTTTCTGTTGTATGAGTTATCGTAATCAGACATGCTTCATTGTTTGCAGGGACAACTTGAAGATGGACGATATATAGCTATAAAGAGGTTGTCAAGTAGCTCTAAACAAGGCATTGGTGAGTTTAAGACTGAAGTCGTTCTAGTTGCAAAGCTTCAACACCGGAATTTGGTCAAACTCTTGGGCTTTTGCCTGTCAGGAAAGGAAAAGATACTTGTCTATGAGTTTTTGCCTAATATGAGTCTTGACCGTTTTTTATCAGGTAGTTTACTGCTGTAGTTTGATGCTTAAATATCTTTTTGCTCAATTTTAATGCATAGGTTGGTTAATTATACATCTTGTAACCAGATCCAACAAAACGGGAATCTTTAAACTGGAAAACAAGATTAACAATCATTGAAGGAATTGCAAAAGGGCTTCTTTACCTTCATGAAGATTCTCGACTCAAGATTGTGCATCGGGACCTCAAACCTAGTAATATACTGTTGGATGAAGATATGAATCCTAAGATAGCTGATTTTGGCATGGCAAAGCTTTTTGGGATAGATCAAACTCAAGATAACACTGACCGAATTGTTGGAACATTGTGAGTACTTTGTGAATATGTTACACTTTCTTCATGTCCTTAGTTATGTGTCTTTGTTTTATGAAAATTTACGTTAATGTTGCTGAAAAATGCCCAATAACTTAGAGCTTGTATACCTGATTTTGCAGCGGGTACATGGCTCCAGAATATTTGATTACAGGACACTTTTCTGTTAAATCAGATGTGTATGGTTTTGGTATCATAATCTTGGAGCTTGTTAGTGGTCTAAAGAACAGGTTTTCACATAAACAGCAAATTGACGAGTCACTTCTATATAGGGTAATTTTTTTAATTTTTGAACTGTTTTATTTAAAAAGTTATCTTGATTCATACAACCTATTAACCAAAATATAGTGCAGGCTTGGAGGCTGTGGAATGAAGGGGTTCCTATGAAGTTGACTGATCCAACTTTTGGCAATGATTTTCCTGTTGAAGAAATGGCTAAGTGCATCCACATTGGTTTGTTATGTGTCCAAGAAGATGCAGCTAAGAGACCGCGAATGGCATCAATTGTTGCTGCGCTTAATGGAGAGTCAATTTCTCTGCCTTTACCAACCCCGCCTCGTTTCTTGAATGACTCTGTAGATTATGGAATCAAAGACGGTGGCTCAGACAAATGTACTCCTGCATTGGGAGTGAAAGATATCTTCACCGACTTGCATCCTCGATAATGTTGATTTAGGCACAAATTCCAAATCATTTAACTACTGTATAGTTGTTTTAGAAGTGGAGACTGAATTAAAAAGACTTTGTAACTACAAATCTTGTACGATGAAACAAGTCATCCCCAAGGCTGTAAGATCATATTCTACATAATTGGAGCTCAGCAACCCACATAAGTGTGTAAAAGGAGGCTAGGTAAATTATCAACTTTATTTGATTGCTGCTCTGAAGAACTCTGAGGTGATTGATCACTGCCCAGCTTTCCATGATTCCTATTTACCCTAGTTTGTTAAGCAGCGTTATGCCAGTTTTGAGTATGGTTATTTTGCTGCTTGTTTCATAGTGATTGTTTACATGGCAGCAGAATCTAATTGTTTTTTTTATATCTGTAATTCTGTAACATCATCATTTGAATTGATATTGATTATGTGTGTGATAGGATATGATTGTTTGATTGGTTTTAATTAAGTTCACGTGTGATTTCTACAAATGAATGTATTATATGCTCGTGTTATGGTTTGCATCTTAATGGAGCTTTTTGACCAGACAAGTCAGGAAGGAATTTCACTGATGTACTTGGTTTGTGTAGAATGACGAGGATGCCCTTGAAACTGTACTTAACATTGTGGGTGAAATATTATCAATTCCTTGGAGGCATGAATGTAATACATACCATGTTTGAGAAGTTGTGAACTTGTAATTTCTCGTGTCTTTAGGTTTCAAATTGATCCCCTCTCTCGCGTATGTTGTAATTGTGCAGCTTATCCTACATTGATAAGTGGAAGAACTCAAATGTGCTGAATTATGCAAACTGATTTCATGCTGTTGAATTGAATCACCTTCTCTGTCTTATGAAGGTTTCCTAATTATTTGCAGTGATTTTCCTGTTGAGAAATCAACAATGTGCATCCACATTGGTCTTTTATGAATCCAAGAAGTTGCTGCTAGAGACCGCGAATGACATCAATTGGTTCCCGTGCTTAATGGTGAGTTAATTACTCCGCCTCTATCCACCCCTCCTCATCTCTTGATTAGTTGTGCAGATTATGGAATCAATGCTAGCTCAAATCATGTACTCATGCATCAGGTATATATATTATTGTTTGAGTTTCCTGGATTAATCAAGTGTATATTGTTAATTTGTTATCTCAGATCAGAGCATTTAGGCCATATACTGAGCTAAAAAAATCCTGTAACTGTTGATTTTGTAGAACCAACACTCAAAATTATGATAATTAAGACCACAACACATTAAAAAAAAAAAAAGGCTGTAACATCTCAAACTTTCTTCACTAATCACAATTTTCTCCAAAAAGTTTAATGATACATACTTCACATAGGCAGGATGTCCTCTTTGTTGCGGATAGTCCTAACCCTCCTAGAAGTGTTTCTCATGAGGGTGAATTGGGAATTTCCCATGAGCAGGTAAGGGTATGACCGACTATTTGCAAACTCTAGAATATACAGGCGTTAACTCCATAATTTGACGGAAGAAACCCAAATTCTTGAAAACGTTATGTCACTGTTCCCGTAGTTACCCCTTCTCTCAACTTTCATCCTTCTCTTCAATGGAGTTTCAAAAGCTCAAAGGCTACTTCAATGGAGGAAGATGACACCCTTACCCTTAGGGGTTGATCTTGCCCTTTTTTTCTCCCCTTTTTATTAGGGTTTTCGTTTAATTTGGCGGCAAAGCCGCCGAAAATGGCGGTGGGTGGGGGATGGGTGAAGATGAAAGTTCGAGCTCCATTAAAGGAGCTTGATTTGAGAAAAGGAGGAAGAAGAAGAATAGCGTAATTGTATTGTTAGGCTGCCGATCGTGGTGTTGTTGGAAAAACAAAACTGACAGAAGTTTTTGCTACGAGTTAACTCCGTCTTCCCAAGGCCCACATCAGCAACTTCAGTGTTTATTACAGTCAGCAGATAATAATATTTGTTTTACAATTCCCAAAGCACAAATATTACACAACTGCAACTAGAGAAACACTTCTTGTTTCTCAAGAAGAGCAACTGGGGGACGCCCTCCTAGAAGTACCTATCACTTGCTAAAAAAAAAACGGAGAAAGTATATACGAGTCTTGTACAAATCAGTTTTGAGCAGGATAATTGTAATTTTCTGATTCGTCCCCGGTTGCACCTATGAACTATGCACACTACCCAAGCCTTATCTTTAAAATTTGTCCATGTTGAAGATTATGCTAAGACTATCCCACCCAATTAGTTGCTCTTAGACCATGTGGTCCATGTCCATACTCAACAATATGCTACTCCGCCACCAGCCCACTAAGTTTTGTTGTCAATATTAGAAGACTTGTTTCGGAAACACTTTCTCACGATAATAGTATGAATTTTTAGAGACGAAGGGAGTATTGAAGAATAAAGCAAGTCTTTTTGAGGTAAGTTGACTATTGTATTTGTTACAATATTAGTTAGCTTAGTCTCATAAGTTGTAATGCCAATATTTTGGAAAATTTAAGCCCACTAATCATATGATATATTGATATTTATATTATAAACCTACAACTACGAGTTACCAAGACAAGGCATTGACATTCAACAAATAAATCACATATTATACTCTAAAGTTAGACCAGATTATGATACGAGGAAATATAATTCTATAAGGCCAGCACGATGACTTGTAAGTATCACTCTTCATACGATTTTTTTTTTGGGTGACTTCGTACAATTTAATAAAGGGAAGGAGTATATATATATAGTTAGATAATAAGATAGTTGGATGTTTGTTAATCTAATAAAAAATGGTAGCAAATTAAAATAATTTACATTGAAATAGCACAAATATTGTAATATGGAGGAATAATTTTGTTACTCAATTGCTTCAAATTAATTAAGACATTTTTCGTTTTGTATTGTCGTAAATTAAGGTGGAACAATGATACTTCGTACTTGTATATGGCAATCAAAATATGGCAATCAAAATGAAACGGAAGTTAAAAGAAAGGAGACAAATGTCACATAAAGTGACAGTTTCTAGAAGAAATTGGGATTTGGGACTGTATAACTTTTGCCACCAAAGTTGACTAAGGAAGCAAGTTATCTGTTTTTGTTGGGAAATTATATTATTTCAGATGATTATTGTCAAGCTAAGAACTGCACTACAAATTAAAATAATAGGAGTGATTTGCATGTAATTTTATTTGCAACAAATATTTTTTTTTTTTCCTCTTTTTCCCAAATGGATCTAATTTTCTAAAGGGGAGTAAAGAAGCTTACTCTAAAAAACTTACCAAGTACTAACAGGGTGGGAAAAGAGTAAATGGACATGAGATTGCAAAACGAGTAATTACCTCAATTTGTTATCTTTCATGACTAAATTAATTTATACTTCGTAGAATTTAAGAAAAATAATTAAACTACATACATAACATTATATTAACATATGATATAGGTAAACCAAGCCAGGAGGGGAGGGAGTCCAGGAGTTGAAGCCGTGAAGGCTGATAAATAAGATAATTACTATCCAAAAAATACGCAACTGGTAAGGATCGAACCCATATTTTTGCTCATTACCCTTTTTGTTATGGTTGAATATCTGATAACACTATTGCTATAAACATTGACCTTGAAGTATTACACCATATGATAATGATATATGATACATAGCATTCACTTTGCTACTCCACTTTGCAAGAAGTTGATTGATTGGTTGACTTAGTCATTTTATACTAGCATAACGAAATACCAAAAACAATTATTCTAATTATTTTTATTAGTTCAGGCCAACCATTGTTACAGTTTGTTCCACTTCATTATTATATTATACTAATATAGATTAGAATGGACTAATTACATATTAGTTTGACATTTATCACCCCTTTTTTCAGGCTTATAAACTTGGTCTAAATAAAACACTATCATTTTAGACAATCTTACAGTAGTATTTGTTTCTAAAACATGGCTTTCTTTGTTCTTTCACAACTAAATTTGTTTCTGTTTCTAGTTCTGCTAATTACTGTTATTACTTATAATTCATATGCTGCAGCTGATGATTCAGAAGACTCTAAAGGTTATGTGTATGCTCTTTGTCCTGATATGAAGACGGTTGCTCCTACGAGTGCTTACCAGATCAATATAGACACTACTTTGTCATACCTGTCATCGAATTCTACAGGCAAAACTCGATTCTACAACACGACTGTAGGGAGCGGAGACAGTAAGATATACGGTCTCTTCTTCTGTCGTCTTGATGTTACTAATGCTGCCTGTCAGAAGTGCGTTTCCTTGGCTATTTCTGCACTGAAAACGCGTTGTCCTGGGAAGAAAGAATCCATTGTTTGGTACTTTGATCAGTGTGTGACTCGGTATTCAGAGAAGCCGTTTCTTGGCACTATGCATGATGTTCCTATGATACCGATGTGGAACAGGCAGAACTCGCTAGACATTTGGAATGTTACTAGCAACATGACAGGTTTTATGGATGTTCTGATAGAAAGTCTGAATGATGCAGCAGATAATGCCTCAGGTGGATCTCCTGACAAGAAATTCGCGACACAAGAAATAACTTTTGCTGATAACTTGACGAGCTTAAACACCATCTACACGCTTGCAGAATGTACACCTGATATAACCTTGAAGGACTGCAAAAGCTGTCTTCGTGTTACGATTAATAACATCACAGAACTGTGTAATGTTAAGGCTGGTTGTACTCTTATGTGTCCAAACTGTAATATACGGTATGACACTTATCCTTTCTATGGAGATGCAACGGATAATTCTTCGAATCGATCAGGTAACAAGCTTGGTTAAAGTTCTATTTTAATTTGTGGAGTCAACATCTTGTGTTTTAGGCCAAGTTCATTTTCTGCCAGATTGGATTTCTAAAAGTCAACTTTTCATGATTTCATCGAATCATTAATTTTCAAACTTAGGATTTCTAAGTTTATTATAACCTCTTGTTTGTTTGTATTAGGCTGTTTCAAGATCAAGCATCTCTAGTTTTCTTACATTAAAGCGTATAATCATGATTATTTAGATTATTTTAATAACAAGCCTTAAGAATGTGCCAAACCTGCTGCATTATTTGACTAATGACATTAAAAGGATTCTAACAATTGACAGAATTTATATATTTGAGCCTTTAATTTCCTCGCGCTTTGTCACAGAAGAATTCAATGAGCTTGAAAGATTGATCTTACAAGAGTTACAATAATGAGTAGTGACGAAGCTAAAAGAATAAGCAAATATGCTTGAACCATAGAGTTACCTGCTAGTTCCGCCATTGACTAAATGACTATAAGCTATGTTTTCCTATATTTTAACATGTTGTTTAGTTTTGTCAACTTAGCTTCTTGTTGATCATTACCATGTTGGCATAGTGGCATGCTACTTTCTCTATTTTTATAATAAACATTAAAGTCGCGCTTTGAAGAAATATCTTGGATAAGATTTGTACATTAAATGATCTGTATTGTATTCTTTGTAGCAGGAACTCATTCACAATCTATTAGGAAGAAAGACGCAATACTTATAGGTGCCGTTGCTGGTGCAGCTTTGGTAGTGACTCTTGTTTTCGCGGTTATATTAATTGTATTCAGGAGAAAGTCCAAGAAAGCACATAAATATGAGGGTGAGAATACAGGATTATCTGTTTTGCTCTGAGTTTTTCTATTCTTGTTTAACCCCTTCATACTAATTACTGACTTGACAGTTGACAATAGACTAAATTTTATTTGCTGCTAAGTAAAGTTTTGAGTGATACCGAAAAGTATGCTTCCATTTTATCATCACAGCTATCTTTTAACTGCATATAATGAGGATTATGATCTACTCAAGTTTAGCATTAGGTCCCCTGAACCAACTCTACCAACAATAAGAGATTTTATGCAAAATGTAAGGGTTTAAGTTAACTGATGTAAATTGCTCCTGCAGATTCAAGTGACATTGATGAGACCACAGAGTCTTTAAAATATAACTTCAAAAAAATAAAATACGCGACTAGTAATTTCTCAGAAGAGAAAAAGCTGGGAGAAGGTGGATTTGGTGAAGTTTTCAAGGTAAAGATTTCATGTCATGTACATTCCTCAGCATATAAATTAAACCGTCGTTTGTGTTGTTGGAGTTCATGAATTGTTTGGGCATATTCTGACAGGGAAAGCTTGAATGTGGACAAGAGATAGCTGTAAAGAGGCTATCAAGGAACTCGAGACAAGGTGTTACTGAGTTTAAGACTGAAGTTCTTTTAGTTGCAAGGCTTCAGCACAGGAATCTGGTGAAACTCTTAGGATTTTGCATCTCAAAAAAGGAGAAGTTACTTGTTTATGAGTACTTGCCAAATTTAAGTCTTGACCAGTTTCTGCATGGTAAGAACATCAGAAATGACCTGTTTTCATATGAACTCTGAAACAAAATTTTTTTTGTTACAAACATTCTATTACTTTTTACTGCTGCAGATCATACTAAGTGTGCAGCATTGGATTGGGAGACGAGATTCAAGATCATATGTGGAATTGCAAGAGGACTACTCTATCTTCATGAAGATTCTCGGCTTAAGATCATACACCGGGATCTTAAGCCAAGTAATGTGCTGTTAGACAAGGACATGAATCCAAAAATCTCTGACTTTGGCATGGCAAGACTTTTTGGAGCAGATGAAACTCAGGGAAATACTAATAAAATTGCTGGAACATTGTGAGTAGTTAGTTTCTGCTTTTCCAAAATTAAGCTTCAGTAAGTTGAAAAGCTCATGTAGTTAACATTATGATGCAGTGGATATATGGCTCCGGAGTATGTATTAACTGGCCACTACTCTGTCAAATCAGATGTGTACAGTTTCGGTATTATAGTGTTGGAGATCATTAGTGGTCAAAGGAACAAGTTCAGCAGACTAGATAGTGAACATGAAGAATCACTAATTCATCGCGTAAGTTTTGTACCTTTGGCCTATCTTCAATATGCTACACGATACCTTTGTCCAGAATTAGTCGTCACAACATAATGTCACTGTAACCAAAAAGCTGATGCTTTAAAATACTGGTTGGTCTGGTTCATTTACGGACATCCTAAAATAGTATTATATTATGTGTGTTACAGGCCTGGAGGCTATGGAATGAAGAGATTGCAATGGAGTTGGTTGATAAAGCCATTGGAAATGCTTTCTTATCCGAAGAGGCAGCAAAGTGCATCCACATTGCGTTGTTGTGCATCCAAGAAGAAGCCGCGAGAAGGCCAAGAATGGCATCAGTGGTTGCCGCGCTTAGTGGTGATGCTATAGTTTTGCCTATACCTACACCACCTCATTTTTTCACTGCCGGTTCTTACGGATTGGAAGACTATGGGGTAGATCAATCTGGCCCGACATTTTCTGGTTCAAGAAACATCACTATTGTGGATCCTCGGTAACTTTTAGTGCATGTTTAGCAATTATGTGACCAATTTTTCATGGACTAACATATTTTTGATAGGTATATGTTATTCTTGTAGGAATATGTACTTACTATTCTCTGATTTATTTTTATGACCAAATGTAATAGTGTTATTCCTAACAAGAACATGTTTGAAAATAGTATAATTTTATTATTACAATTGTTAACTTGATGAACATAGGCTTTCGTATGAAATGATATAAAGTCGTAAGATGGAGGAAGAAATGATTCAAATGATTGAATAAAATTGGAAAGAGCTAGCTAAAAAAAATGCTGTTTGGGCCGGACCACCTATATTTATTGGGCCGGGTAACTTATCATCCCCTCATTGTTGTAACAGTTACATTATTACCTCTAAAGGCTCTAGCCTCTAACTGATATGGCAGAGTAGGACCCACCCCAGTCAATGCCACATAAAGTCAAACTAGCAGTGGATAGAACTAGAGGAAAAAAAAAGAGTCTTGTTTTGTCGAGCTTTAAGTATATGTATAATCCACGATCTTGACATCTCTGGCCCATTTAACCTGTTTACTATCTTCATTACTTTTTAAATGCAATAAAGGGGTATTTTACTGAATCGAGCAAAGAGCAAATGTAAAATAATTCTATTGAATAGCATACGGTGTAACAAGTTAGCATTTTGAGGGATGTCGTATTAAGTAAATAAACCTAACTAGTTAAGTTCAATTCTTCTAGAATTAAATGAATAAACGTATGATCACCATTATAAATACAAATGGATGGCCATAATCTAAATAGCAATAATTGCGGTCCCTAACTTTATAGCTGAATTTAATGTATCACATGCTATATTACATATAATAACCAATTCATTTTGATATCTTGAATGACCTATTTCTCTGACGTTGGAACACATTAGCATCTCTATTTCTCTAATGTAATTCAGCCTTTAGCATGTGATTTCTTTTAATTTGCCGTGTACAAATTTTTCTACTTATAAATGTTATAAAATTATGGTGATTTTGCCAAAATATTCCAAAATTATGGTGAATTCGCCACATATACTTGTTTAATTATTTATCTAGCTTGTAGGCAAAGAAGTCACATGTATTATGTTTGTTCTAGACATCATTTTAATAGATATTATGAAATACTAATATTAATCTAAAAAGATTATACAAAGTACTTTGTATAAATTTGGATCCAAGAATGATCGAGTTTATGGATATAGTTATGTGGGCTGTGCTATTGAATGTGTTGGACTTTAAACCATGGATGATTGGTCCAACACAAAGTCCACATGCACCAATAAGTATAAATGTACATTTTTTTTTTTACAAAATTTAAATAGTTTAATAATTACATGAAAACAATTTGATTATTATACAAGTACAAGAGAGAAGATTATGGTTATTCAAAAAAAAGATAATATGAGGTTGTCAAAAATAAATGTAAAATTCAACGCTGTACAATCCTACAACTATATTAGTTTTATTTAAAATTGCAGGGAGTATGGAAAACTCTAGCCTAATGTTATAAAATTCTTCAGCGCGTTTTTGGTACCCCCGGCCACACCGTACGGCATAACGGGATTCACCAAAATAACGGAGAATGAAAAATCTTTCCAAAAACGCGCGTTTTGGAAATTTCTGGAAAAACCAACCAAAAAGCGTCTCACGCACGCTTCCCAAAACCTAAAAAACACGCCGCCACTCATTTGCCATTTACTCCAGTTTTTTTTTTTTAAAAAAAAACTCTTTCACTTTTAACACCGCCGCTTTTAACACACTGATTTTTCACCTCAATTTTCATCATTTTTACAAAATTCCATGGCAGACAAAGAATACAATTTCCTGGATTCACAAGAATCAATGGAAATCGAAGAGATTGAAGATTCATTCATGAATTTGGAGATCGAAAACAAAATTACAGAAATCAAGCAACTTCTATTAGAAAATATTGAACACCAAGGTATGTAAATTTATTTTATTTGAGGTATTAAAGACCAAGAAATTACATACTGAATGCCTGTAAATTTTAAAAATTATGATAAGTAACCTAATAAGTGAAATTTAGTAACCCCTTATATTACTCCCTCAGTAACCCTTTCAGCATTTGCTTATAATTCCCTCTAGTAACCCCCTCAAATACCATTGTAGTAACCCCCATTAAATAATAGCAGTAGTAACCCCTTTACTAATCTTTTTAGTAACCCCATAAAAGTAAACCCCTCAGTAACCCCAGTAGAAAATTCAGTAACCTTATAGTATCCATCATCAAAATCATTCCATTATCAACAACTCTAGTAACCCCCATTAAATAATAGCAGTAGTAACCCCTTTACTAACCTTTTTAGTAACCCCATAAAAGTAAACCCCTCAGTAACCCCAGTAGAAAATTCAGTAACCTTATAGTATCCATCATCAAAATCATTCCATTATCAACAACTCTAGTAACCCCCATTAAATAATAGCAGTAGTAACCCCTTTACTAACCTTTTTAGTAACCCCATAAAAGTAAACCCCTCAGTAACCCCAGTAGAAAATTCAGTAACCTTATAGCATCCATCATCAAAATCATTCCATTATCAACAACTCTAGTAACCCCCATTAAATAATAGCAGTAGTAAACCCTTTACTAACCTTTTTAGTAACCCCATAAAAGTAAACCCCTCACTAACCCCAGTACAAAAATCAGTAACCTTATAGTAACCATCATCAAAATCAACCATCATCAAAATCATTCCATTATCAACAACTCTAGTAACCCCCATCAAATAATTGTAGTAGTAACCCCTTTACTAACCTATTTAGTAACCCCATTAAAGTAACTCTTATAATACACTTTTAATTAGCAACCCCATTAAAGTAACTCCTATAATACACTTTTAATTAGTAACCCTAAATAACACATTAAAGTAACCCATCGATTAACACCTCTAGTAACCTATTTAGTAACCCCATTAAAGTAACCCCACAAAAAACTCCTTTATAAACCCCGTTAGTAACCCCACTTAGAAACCTCCTTCAAACACTCCTCAAATAATCCCTTCTAGTAACCCCATTACTAATCCCTTTTAGTAACCCCTTCCCTAACCTTCTTAGTAACGCCCTAAGTAACCTCACTCAAAAATTCATTAGTATACACTTCTAGTAACACATTTACTAACCCCAGTGATAAACAATTCCACATACCTATCTAGTAAACCCTTAGTAACCCCTCAATACCTTCTAGTAATCCTTTTACTAACACCCTTAGTAACCCACTTAAATAATTTTTACTAACCTCCTTAAGTAACCCCTTTACTAACACCCCTCTAGTAACCCCTTTAGTAACCTCCTTAAGTAACCCCTTTACTAACCCCTCAATACCTTCCAGTAATACTTTTACTAACACCCTTAGTAACCCACTTAAATAATCTTTACTAAACTCCTTAAGTAACCCCTTTACTAACACCCCTCTAGTAACCCCTTTAGTAACCTCCTTAAGTAACCCCTTTACTAACCCCACTCATAAATGTACCTATATTTTTACAGCAGAAACAGGTGACAACACAGCACCAGAAACAAGTAACAACTCACCAGAGAATACTTCAAGCACATTAACAGGGAAAAGCAGAAATGACAACATCCAAACACAGCAGAGTAAAAGTCAACAAGAAGATTTTGATTTTACAGGAAGCCTAATAGGATACACTGCAGAAACTTTGGATGAAATACATGAAATATATAAAAAGCATGCATTTGCTATGGGATTTGGAGTAAGACAATCACCCACCAGATGGACTCAAGGAGACAACAAACAAATAAGGGGAAAAGATTTTGTTTGTAATCAAGAAGGCTTTAGATGCAAACCAAAGATTATGAAAACTCCTCCTCTTGCAAATGAAAATAAGAAGAAAACAAAACAAGTTCCTATAACCAGAACAGGATGCAAAGCATTAATCAGAGCAAAAAAGAACAAAGAAGGGAAGTTTGAAATTGAAGAACATATCATTAATCACAATCATGAGTTAACTAGAAAAGTGTGGCAACATTTACATAGGTCAGAAAGAAAGATCACTGAAGACAAAGCAAAAGTGATTGATCTTATGGCAGAGATTGGATTAAAACCAATAGAAGCATACAATCTGATGACCAAAGAAGCTGGAGGTGAAGAATTACTAGGGCATACTTTAAGGGACAATTTAAACTACATTTCAAGAAGAAAAATCAAAGAAATTGAAGGAGGGGATGCTCAAACTGTAATATACAGCCTATATCAAACTCAAGCAAAAGAAGAAGACTTTTTCTTCAGATTCAAACTTGGAGGTGATGAAAACACCAACAAGTTAACAGGCATCTTCTGGAGAGACTCAGAAATGAAGGAGGATTACCACATCTATGGTGATGTAACCATTTTTGACACAACATACAAAACAAACAAATACAATCTCATTTGTTCCCCTATTGTAGGAGTCAATAATCATTGGCAAACTGTGATGTTTGGATGTGCATTTATAGCTGATGAGAAGATAGACACATTTGACTGGGTTTTATCAACTTTTAAGAAGTCTATGGGAAGAAGAGAGCCTGCAACAATATTCAGAGATCAAGACTTTGCAATGTCTAAAGCCATTGAGAAGGTAAACACTGTATTACTACCAATTTACTACCAATTTAATAACAAAACACTGTATTACTACCAATTTACTACCAATTTAATAACAAAAAAGTAACCCCTTCTAAGTAACCCAGTAACTTACTCTTCTAAGTAATCCCTTATCTAGTAACCCCTTCTCTACTAACATCTATAATAACCCAACATCTATAGTAACCCAGTAATTAAGTAACCCCCTAAATATCAACATTAGTACCCCCCTAAATATTCCCCTTGCTAGTAACCTCTGTAGTAACCAGGATTAAAATAGTCCTCTAGTAACCCCACCATTAGTAACCCCTTCTCTAGTAACCCCTATAAATAACCCCTCTAGTAACCCCAATAAGTAACCCCTCCTGTAGTAACCCCTTCTCTAGTAAACCCTCCACTAGGAACCCCTTCTCTAGTAACCCCTTTTCTAGTAACTCCTCCTTTAGTAACCCCTTCTCTAGTAACCCTAACAAGTAACCCCTAACATATATTAATAAATTCAAGTAACCCCTCTAGTTAACCCTATAGTATTCCCAATAAGTAACCCCTATGCCATGTAAATTAATTATGATTTTTTAACTCCTGAAAAACCAAGAAAATTAATTATGATTTTTTAACCCCTGAAAAACCAAGAAAGAAAACCCTAACTAACCCTCAGTAATACAATAAGTAACCCCATAAATAACAACAGTACCCCCTTAAATAATCCCCCTGCTAGAAACCAGGATTAAAATAGTCACAGTACTAACCCCTTTAACACTAAAAGTAACCCCTCCTCTAGTAACCCCTTCTCTAATAACACCAATAAGTAACCCCTCCTATAGAAACCCCTCTCTAGTAACCACTTATCTAATAACCCCAGTAAGTAACCACATCTCTAGTAACCCCTTCTCTAATAACCCCTATAAGTAACCCCTCCTATAGTAACCCCTTCTCTAGTAACCCCTCCTCTAGTAACCCCACTAAATAACCCCTCCTATAGTAACCCCTTCTCTAGTAGCCCCTCCTCTAGTAACACCACTAAATAACCCCTCTAGTAACCTGTAACACAAAAGTAACCACTATAAGAATAACCACCTAACTAATCCCAAGTACTTCTGTTTTTAACAATTTTATAATCCCAAGTACTTCTGTTTTTAAAAATTTTATATCATTTATATCAGTATCCTTAAAAGTTTGTTTTACTTGTAAACTTACAGGTATTTCCTCGCTCAAGGCATAGGTTGTGTATCTGACATTTAATAAAAAATGTTGTTTCAAGATTTGGAGCATTAAAAAGAAACACAACATTCAAAGATGCATTTAATAAATGTCTAAGCGGTTGTGTGACACCAGAAGAATTTCAAATTTGCTGGGAAAACATGATATCAACATACAAACTTGAAAAAAATACCTAGTTCAAAAGGTTATATAACCTTAGGGAGAAGTGGTGCACAGCTCTGAGTAAAGACTTTTTTTCTGCTGGTATTTTATCATCACAGAGGAGTGAGAGTACAAATAATGCAGTTGGATTCAAAGCAAATAAGAACACAAGTTTAACAGAATTTTTCAGAATATTCAAGCAAACTGTGAAGAGATGGAGAAAAAATGAAGCTGATGCAGATTTCAAGTGTTCAAACTCTGAACCAACTTCACATCTACCTATGTATGGACTCCTAAAACATGCTTCAGAAATATATACACATACAATTTTCAAATACTTTGAGGCAGAGTTCAGCTATTCAATGGGGTGCATAACATTTCTGCATAATCAAATTGGAGATCACTACTTTTATGAGGTGCAAATTGAAAATGAAATATCATCCAGACAAAAGGTCACATTTTCCAGCTCACAAAACAGGATTGCATGCTCATGCAAAAATTATGAATAAATAGGATGGCTTTGCTATCATTGTTTACGAATCTTACACCAGCACTCAGTTACAAAAATTCTTGAACATTATATCTTAGTAAGATGAAAAAGATAGCAAAATCACATATATGGAAAAAAAAATGATCATGAAGCAGAAAATTCAACAGACAAAGAGAAATACATCCCTTGGCGGCACACAATGGCAAGAAAGTCATACAATCTTGTACTAAAATATCAGCATCACAAAGAGACAAGGAGCTTCATAGAGTCACAACTAAGAAAAATTGACATAGAAGTAAATCAAATAAAAAGAAAGTTGGAATTGCAACAAGCACAAGAACAAGAAGGGGATGAATCCACAGAACAACAACAACATATTGAAGATGAAATACCAATAGTGAATGATCCAGATCGAGCAAACACAAAAGGAAGAAGCAAAAGAATCAAGGGACACTTTGAAAAAGGAAAACAACCAAAAGCAAAAAAAACAAAAGCAATGCAAGTCAAAGGTGACACAAGAGAATTCGGGACAATCACACCTGTTGTAAATCAGAAGCTCTTTTAGATTCAATTTTTCAATGTTACTATTATATCTTAAAAACAGTTTAGATTTCAAAATAATGTAAAACTAATATTTATTTTTATTTATATTGACATTTATAATTTTAGACACCTAAAGTAACCCCTCTAGTCTAACCCTGTAGTAACGCCAACTAAGGTAACTCCTTAGATAAACTGTTTTAGTAACCCATGTATTAACCTCTAGACACCTAAAGTAACCCCTCTAGTCTAACCCTGTAGTAACGCCAACTAAGGTAACTCCTTAGATAATCCATTTAGTAACTATTTTAGTAACCCTTGTATTAACCTCTAAGTTACCCTTATTAAAATAATACCCAAAATAACCTATAACAACCTTCAGTGTAACTGTTTTAGGGTAACTTAGAGGTTAATACAGGGGTTACTGTTTTAGTAACCCCTGTATTAACCTCACAGTAACCCCTGTATTAACCTCTCAATTACCCTTATCAAAATAATACCCAAAATAACCAACCTTCAGTGTAACTATTTTAGTAACCCCTGTATTAACCTATCAATTACCCTTATCAAAATAATACCCAAAATAACCTATAACAACCTTCAATGAATCCATTACTAATCCCATAATAACCCATAATAAAACAAGGGAAAACAACATGATAAGTAACTACTTTAAACAAGATGCAAGTAATGACATGCATTATACAAATTGTTCAATGTGAACAGCTTAAATAACTCCATCACTAACCACTCGAAGCATCTAAAATTAACAATAATAAAACCAAGGAAAAAAAAAATGAAACGTACCCCTATATAAGAAGCAAGTAAGGCCATGCATATATAAATAAATTTTAGTAACCTCTCCAACAATCCCTCTAGTAACCCCAATTAAAGTAACCCCTTTAACAATACCTTTATTTACTACTTTAATAACACATGTAGTAACCCCCTCATTACCACCTCAATAACCCCATTAGTAACCCCCATCCCTTTATTTACTACTTTAATAACCCATGTAGTAACCCCCTCATTACCACCTTAATAACCCCATTAGTAACCCCCATCCCTTTATTTACTACTTTAATAACCCATGTAGTAACCCCCTCATTAACACCTCAATAACCCCATTAGTAACCCCCATCCCTTTAGTGATACCTTTATTTACTGCTTTAATAACCTCTTTAGTAACCCCCTCAGTAACCCCTCATAAACCACATTATTAACCCCCATTCAAATATTCACAAAAATAATCTATAGTAACCTAACCCCCTCAGTAACCCCTCATATACCACATTAGTAACCCCCATTCAAATATTCACAAGAATAATCTATAGTAACCTTCAGTAACCCCTCAAGTAATTACATCACTAACCCCTCTACTAATACCATAAAAGTAACACACAATCAAATAATAAAATAAAAAAGTAACACTTAATAACAACTCAAGTAACCTCATCAATACAACAACCAAATTAAAAAGTAACCCTTCATAAAAGTAACCCATATATTAACAAGCTATATATCAATATGAAGTTTAACAAAGAAATATAAAAATAAAACCTTAACAAACTCTATGAATTAAGTTCGTCTAAAATTCAAAAACTATATGAATAAAGTTCAATTAAAATAAAACCAAATCTTAAATCTTAAATCTTAAATCTTAAATCTTAAAAACAATATATTTCTTACTTTCCTTTGAATACCGGTTTCTAATTCTTCTGTCTAAATGGCACTGGTTTGGATTTGGATGCTGCTGTAAGTACTGGTCTTGCTGCTGATACATTACGCATAGATTTTTTCTTAAAGCTTCCTCTTCTGCTGCTATTGTAGCAGCCACCAAAGCAACTTCTTCTTCTTGAACTGCTGTTGTAGAAGCATCTGCTTCATTTCTTGATTATTTTCTTTTTGCAGCAGCCTCTTTTGCTGCTATTGTAGCTTTCACTAGAGCAGCTTCTTCTTTGGCAGCTTTAGCTTGTCTTTTCTTTTCAAGATCATCACGTGCCTCTGCCTTAAGAGCTTCAACTTCAGCCTCTCTAACAAGCTTCTCATTCATTAAAACTTCAGCCATAATTTGTGTGTTGTTTCTGCAATAATCTTCAACAGAAGACAACACATTCCCTCTAACCTTATTCAAATCAGACAAAATTAATGAAGCACAAATCTCAGCTCGATAACGGCGACGTTCAATTAACTACAAAAACATAAAAAATAAAAAATTAGAGCAACAAAAAAAATATTCTTAAACAATAAAAGCATTTGATAAATACCTGATTCAAACGATAGCTTCTAAAAGGTTTGCCAAAATATGAGGCACAATGATAAAGACAAAAGACTCCACAATCTACATTTTCACCAGCTTTTTTACCATCAAATTTAACCATTCTAATTGGGAAATCCATGACATCTATTCCTTCTTCACGGCCTTTAATGATCATGTATCTTGCCATCAGATATCTCTATTAAAAAAAAAGAAATGAAAAAACAAAAGAAAAAATGACTCCTTAAATAACCTCAAAGAATATAACTATAAAATATAAACACATCAAAATAAAACAATGGCAATATGTCACTAAGTAATCCCATAAGTAACTCCAATAATAGCAGCATAACTCAATTTTAAACAATATAATATAAAAAAGTAAATTTAAAAGCCTTACCAAACGAAATGTAATACTGTAATACACAGAATGCAATCCATCAAATTTTGTTGTATTTTTCTTTAACACTAGATTATACATTGTGTATTTTCTGTTGTCAAGATAATCAATCGTTTTGTCAAAAAAGTTCACCACAACAACAGAATAGTGGTTGTCATACCAAATAGGAATAAAAACCTGCAACAAAAATATAAAAAATATAAAAAATTTACACAGAATTTTTATATTATATTCATTAATTATAAATGGAAAAAATGTTGACTATAAAACAATACATTACCAGCATGGCAGTCAAAAACTTAGTACATCTAACATTATAAAACCATTCATCCCATGCACCAAATACATCTTTCTCATAAATACATCCTTCACCAGCAACAAGACACTGCAAAACAGGCCACTACATACAACAAAAAAAAAATCACTGATTAACATAATATATTATCTTGTAAAATACTAGAAATAAAAAAAAAAAGTACTTCATACTTACCATATGCTCATTTCCAAAGTAAACTCTATTATAAGTAAAACCTGCCAAAATCTCCTCAAAATTCAAAAGAATATAGAAACACTCCATCACACGACTAGATATTAACTGTCCTGGTATCAATGTATGAAAATCTTCCCGGGGCAATTGATATATCTCAGAATAATAGAATAAAATCTCCCTGTAATTAAATACAAAGAAAAAAAAATCATTCATTAAAGACACTAACAAAACATCATTTATAGAGAATTAAGTAAGACTAGTAACCCTGCCTAGTAACTTCCATTAATGTAACCTCACTGTAACCGTAATAATATACCTGTCTAGTAACCCCATAAAATTAAACCCACTCGTTACCCTTGTAGTAACCCTATTACAATAACCTCCTAGTAACCCTGCTAGTAACCCCTGTAGTAACCAGGATTAAAATAACCTTCCAATAACTAAGTCCTCTAAATAATCCCAATAAATAACCCCTCCTCTAGTAACCCCTTCTCTAGTAACCCCTCCTCTAGTAACCCTCCTCTAGTAACACCAATAAGTATCCAGTCCTCAGTAACCCCTTCTCTAGTAACCCCTCCTCTAGTAACCCTCCTCTAGTAACACCTTCTCTAGTAACCCCTCCTCTAGTAACCCTCCTCTAGTAACACCAATAAGTAACCAGTCCTCTAGTAACCCCTCCTCTAGTGACACCAATAAGTAACCAGTCCTCTAGTAACCCCTCCTCTAGTAACCCTAATAAGTAACCCCTAACATATATTAATACATTCAAATAATCCCTCTAGTTAACCCTGTACTAATCCCAATAAGTAACCCCTATGCCATGTAAATTAATTATGATTTTTTAACACCTGAATAACAAAGAAAGAAAACCCTAACTAACCCTTAGTAACACACTAAGTAACCCCCTAAATAACAACATTAGTACCCCCCTAAATAATCCCCCTGCTAGTAACCCCTGTAGTAACCAGGATTAAAATAGTCCCAGTACTAACCCCTGTAGTTACTTTATTATAACCATACTAGTATCCCCATCAAAGTAAAAACACAATCAATCCATCATAAAAAAGTCATACAAATATGAAAAATTAATGCAACACCAAAAAGTCATGCAAATCAAAATTTTATTTAAAGTCTGTTCAAAACTAAATAGTAACTCATTACACCATAAAAAGTCATCAAAACCCCCAAAAATTAATGTATCCCCAAAAAGTCATACAATTCAAAATTATATTTAAAGCCTGTTCATATAGTACTGAATTCATCATCAAAAAGTCATACAAATCAGATTTCTATTTAAAGCCTGTTCATACACTACTGAATTCATCATAAAAAAGTCATTCAAAAAGTCATACAAATCAGATTTCTATTTAAAGCCTGTTCATACACTACTGAATTCATCATCAAAAAGTCATACAAATCAGATTTCTATTTAAAGGTTGTTCATACACTATTGAATTCATCATAAAAAATTCATACAAATCAGATTTCTATTTAAAGCCTGTTCATACACTATTGAATTCTTCATCAAAAAGTCATACAAATCAGAATTCTATTTAAAGGTTGTTCATACACAACTGTATTCTATTTAAAGGCTGGATTAAATCAAGTTTTTTCTATTAAAAGACTTGTATTAACAACCTTTATTTTTTCTATATAAGGTTGAGTGTTATATCTTCATCTTATATTTTTCTCTTCTATCAATATTGAAGACAATGGCTGATTTCTATGCAAATATGGAAAAATGTACTGTTAGTTACAGATATATTTATCGCAATAGTCTGGTAAATACATTTTACATTAAGTTTTACATTTATAAATTTTTGATGTGGTTTAATAAAAATTTAATGATTTCTTTTTTTTTTTTTATATATTTCAGCCACTTCCTGCAGAATGGAGACACTTTCTTTTGAAATTTAATTATCCAGCTAAAGTTCACCGTGGGAATAATAGCAGATATTGGGAAGTAAGAGTGGTAAGTGTACCACAAGATACAGGAAGTTGTGGTGGATGTTTAATTGATGAACAACGGGCAAGCTTTGTAACTTCCAACAACATTGTTCATGGAGAAAGACTGGATATTTATTTTGACAAAGATACAAACTTTTATATTAGAGTTTTTAATAGTGATGGTGTTGAAAGGCTTCCTAATGAAGCAGAAACTAATATTAATGTATAAGTTTTTATATCAAGATAATATTTGTAATAAATATGTGTTTTATCTAAATAAATATCAAGATAATATTTGTAATAAATATGTGTTTTATCTAAATAAATATCAAGATAATATTTGTAATAAATATGTGTTTTTATCTAAATAATAATAATAATTGTATAAAGTATTAAATCTTTATCAAAATAAATAATAAGTTATGAGAGTATATGGACATAGTAACCCCCAAGGTAACCCCCCAAATAATTATCATGTGTAAAAATATATGTGACAAAGTAACCCTCTATGTAACACCCTTCCATTAAAAAGCACATAATTAACTCGTATAACAAATTAACCCACTATGTAACCCAAAAAAAAAAAAAATAACCACAATGTATAAAAGGGGAAGTAATCCAAACAAAAATAAAGTCAAGTAACCCTTTTAATAATACCTAGATATAAATATAACCACAAAAGTAACCTATAGATATAAAAGTAATCCTGTAGTAGTTCCTCATTAAGTAACCCCTTCTCTAGTAACCCCTAGTCTAGTAACCCCAACAAGAAACCCCTCCTCTAGTAACCCCTACTCTAGTAACCCCAACAAGAAACCCCTCCTCTAGTAACCCTCACTAAGTAACCCCTCCTCTAGTAACCCCCAATAAGTAACCCCCAATAAGTAACCTCTCCTCTAATAACACCTCAGAAGTAACCCCTCTAGTAACCCCAACACCTCAGAAGTAACCCCTCTAGTAACCCCCTTGTAACCCCTTAATAACAATAGTAACTCCATTTACCAAAAAAGTAATCCCCACTAAACATTGCATAACAATAGTAAAAAATATTACAAAGTAGAACACTTATTGAGGTTACTTATTAGATAATATTTGTATTTGTATAAACTATTAAATGTTTGTCAAAATAAATAATAAGTTATGAGAGTATATGGACAAAGTAACCACCTAAGTAACCCACCAAATAATTATCAAGTGTAAAAATATAAGTGACAAAGTAACCCTCTATGTAACCCCCTTCCATTAAAAACCACATAATTAACTCGTATGACAAAGTAACCCACTATGTAACCCCATAAAAAAAAATCACAATGTAAAAAAAGGGAAGTAATTCAAACAAAAATAAAGTCAAGTAACCCTTTTAATAATCCCTAGATATAAATATAACCACAAAAGTAACCTATTGATATAAAAGTAACCCTGTAGCAGTTCCTCATTAAGTAACCCCTTCTCTAGTAACCCCTACTCTAGTAACCCCAACAAGAAAACCACAAAAGTAACCTATTGATATAAAAGTAACCCTGTAGCAGTTCCTCATTAAGTAACCCCTTCTCTAGTAACCCCTACTCTAGTAACCCCCACTAAGTAACCCCTCCTCTAGTAACCCCCACTAAGTAACCCCTCCTCTAGTAACCCCCACTAAGTAACCTCTCATCTAGTAACCCTCCTCTAGTATCCCCCAATAAGTAACTTCTCCCCTAATAACACCTAAGAAGTAACCCCTCTAGTAACCCCTTTATAACCTCTTAATAACAATAGTAACTCCATTAACCAAAAAGTAATCCCCATAACAATAGTAAAAAAAATATTACTAAGTAAAACACTTACGTTGCTTTAACTCCAGAATAATTCTCCACGAAGCAATAATCAGCAACCTTAAGCCTCAACTCATTCATTCCATATATTTTCTTCTTGTAGTTTCTAACCCTTAAAGATTCTAATGTCAACTGTAATATATAACCACTAGGTTCACCACAATCAATATTACAGCTTAAAAGACCATTTGTACTTGAGCTAGACCCACTACTATAAGAATTTTCAGCACTATTATCACAAGGTTGAAGAGCATCCTCACCATCTGGAAATTCTTTCATCTTTTCTCTTAGAAATTCAAGAGCCTCTTCTTCTGTATGACCAGGAACACTACAGTGCATAATTTCCTTTCTCGGTTTTTGGAACTGCCTGAAGTGGATTTATTTTGTTTAGACTCTTGAGATTTCGAAACTTTCCACTTCGATTTACTTGTTGCAGCAGCACCCTGATCAGAATCACTGCCAGATGGACCCTTTGAATTTTTTTTTGCAGAAACACCCTGAGCAGACACAGGGGCAGAAGCACCAATAGCAACACGAGCAGATGAACCCTTTGATTTTCTTGTTGTAGCAGTACGCTCAACAGATTCAGAGGTAGAAGTATCAAGAATAACAGGAGGAAGATATACAACAGCAGGAAGAGATGCAGCAACAGGAACAACAACCAAAGGAGGATCTAAATTTAAAACTTCATGTACTTGACTATCATCTGCATTCTCAGTTTGAGTATCACCCATCTTATCTTTTGCCATCTCACCCTCTACCATTTGAGAATCAACAATATTCTCAATTACTTGTACTTCTTTCTCAGACTGAAAAGATTTCAAAACCTCAGGAATTGATACCAACTGAGAATTATTATTTTCATTTTGTGAATCTTCAATATTCACAATTCAGAAACTCCTTTCATTTCATATTTTTCAGTCTCAATTTGAGAAAGCTGAATTTGAGAATTTTTCAAACTTTCAGTACCAATGCATGCCTCTGATAATTGTTCCCGTCCTTCTGTATTAACTTCTTCCATTATTAAATCATTAGCATTCACATTCTGAATATTCTCAATTCCAACTTCAGAAACATTGGTTTCATCATCCATATCTTTAGAGCAGTGCTCTTCATTTATATCCTTGACAACATCGCTGATAACAACACACGAAAAATCTTCCAAATTTTGTGAATCAATTTGTGGTGCAATTTCATCTAAAGTTTGAGAAGAAACATTAATATTTTGATTTAAAGGAGTTAAAATTGGAGTTGAAAGATTAGGATTTGAATATGAAAAAAGCTCAAATGAAGGAAAACCTTTTTCAACCGTATTAGGCAATTGCTTTTCAACAACAACACCCTCTTCCATTTCACAATCTTGAGCATTGTTAAAGTGAATATACTCAATACCAGTTACAGAAGGTTGTTCTCCCTCAATCCCAGCTTCTGAAGAATGAATCCCAGGTTCTGAAGGATGGTCTCCCTCAACAATACCTTCAGAAATATTCCCTCCTTGAACTTCAGCAAGTGGTTGTTCTCCTTCAAGAACAGATCGAGAAAACTAATCTCCCTCAATCCCAGCTTCTGAAGAATGAAACCCAGCTTCTGAAGGATGGTCTCCCTCAACAATACCTTCAGAAATATTCCCTCCTTCAACTTCAGCAAGTGGTTGTTATTCTCCTTCAAGAACAGGTCGAGGAAAGTGATCTCCCTCAACAACAGCTCCAGCAGATGCATTTACTTCAGAAGGTTGTTCTACATTACTCAACCTTAAAGCATCATCAACAAAACCAGTATCAAAATCTTCCAAAATTGGAGAATCAATTTGAGGGGGAATTTTCTGAGACACTTCAGCAAAAAGGTCTTTGTTTACATTTTGAGCAGTGTCAATTAAAACCTCAGGTGTTTTATTTGATAAAAGTTGAAATGAAGGCAACTCCTCCTCAAATTTCTTGATTGCAACAGTTTGACTAACAATCATATCAATCTGTGCCCAAAAAGATGGATCATTGAATAGTGGATCCAACTAAGAAAGCTCAGGTGATCTTTCCTTTTCTGGAAGATTAGAATCTTCTGCCACAGCTACCGACTGGATCTTAATCGAATCAATACGTTGCTCAAATTGATAACATAGTAGTCTCATATCTCTCTTGAGCAACATATAATTTTCCTCAACATCCTATGTAAAACAATATAAAAACATAGACAAATAAACAATCAATATATGTTTTCCTCAACATCCTATATAAAAAATATATAAACAAGGACAAATAAACAGTCAATATATAAATAAATTAAAAAAACTATAAATAAACAAAAATACCACTCATTAAAAAAAAAAGTAATATATCCCACTCATTAAAAAAAATATATAATAAAAAGTAACCCCTAATAAAGTAACCCTTAGGTAACCCCCTTGTTAATCAGTCAGACAGTATTAAAAAAAAGTAACCCTTAGGTAACCCCCTTGTTAACCAATCAGTAATCCCAATCAGTAACTACTTATTAATCCCTCAAGTTATTTGAACAAAAACTATTAACCTCAAAGATATACAATAAAAAGTAAACCAAATTAAAATACTACTAACCTCAAAGATATACAATAAAAATAACTGAAAACTGTTAAAAGTAACCCCAAAAAAGAAAGAAGTAACCCCAAAATAAAAGTAACCCCAAAAAAACAATAAAACCCTAAAAAAACAATAAAAATAACTAAAAACTGTTAAAAGTAACCTCAAAAAAGAAACAAGTAACCCAAATTAAAATACTACTAACCTCAAAGATATACAATAAAAATAACTGAAAGCCAAAAAAGAAACAAGTAACCCAAATTAAAATACTACTAACCTCAAAGATATACAATAAAAATAACTGAAAACTGTTAAAAGTAACCCCAAAAAATGAAAGAAGTAACCCCAAAATAAAAGTAACCCCAAAAAACAATAAAAATAACTAAAAACTGTTAAAAGTAATCCCAAAAAAGAAACAAGTAACCCCAAAATAAAAGTAACCCCAAAAAAATAAACAAGTAACCCCAAAAAAAAAGAACTAGTAACCTCAAAAAACAATAAATCAAGAACAAAACAGATTTCTACTTACATTCTTTGCAAGTTGATTGATTTCTTCATTTGATTGAATTTCTTCAGGTAGTTCAAAAGTGATAAACCTTCTAGAACCAGGCAATGCTGCCACTTCATGAACTTTTGATTCAAATTGTTCGGAAACATCAGGAATATTTCCTTTTTCTTTTTTCTTTTTAGACTTTTTCTCTGCTTTCTTCTTAGCAGAAACATCAGAAACAACAGAAGCTTCTTGTACTCCTTTTTTTTTTCTACTATCAGCAATTTTTTTGTTTTCAAATACAACTCCTTTCTTCTCAACTTTCTTCTTTGGTTGATTCTTCTCAACCTTCTTTTTCTCCTTTCCATCCTCCCCTCTTACTCCTTCAACCTCCATAATAACTCCTTCAACATTCTCAATCTTCTTTTCCTCCTTTTCTTTTTCCTCTTCTCCCTCTTCTTTCTCATCAACAAAAGGTTCCAGCTCTGGAACAGAACCAATTTCAGTAATTGGATATGTTAAATTATCCAGTATACCATCACCATGATTACCATTTTCAGCAAGCAATCTATTTCTGAAGTCTTCTACAGTCCAGTGCTTAATCAATGGCAGAGAAATGGCACAAGAAACAGTACTGTCTCTCAATTTTAACTATAGAAATAGCACAATTGCAGCAACAAAATACACCCAACAACATACTTCTGCTTGGGATTATATTTCTTCATTTTGTCAGCTAAGTCATCAAGAACATACTGACACCAATTGTATTGACTAATTTTATCCACATCTTCTAAAGCTTCTACAAGCTTCATATCAGCCAATCTATTGGAAGTTGGCGTAAGTAATGTAAACATTGAATACATTACAAAACATTTTTTGAAATCATCATTTCCTAATTTCATTTCTGGGTCAGATATCAACAACTCAGACAATTGCTTCACAGTAACTTTTTAACTTGCCCCACCATATTTGACATTCCAAGACTTTTTCAAATCTGAATATACAACAGCCTCTGGAACAGGTAAATTGCCCATTGGGATACCAAAAACATCATGTACATCAGCTGCAATTAACTGAAATTGATCCCCACTTGGCATTACAAACATTCTAGAAGAATGATCAAAACACTTACACAACCATCGCAACATCCCCCTTGGAAATTCATTCAACTTTATATGACGCAAGCTTTGAAATCCTACAGCATAAACAGCTTTCAACTGTTCTTTAGTTAACACTTTCATCAAATCAAACACACCAGTAGGTCTACATCGAACGGTCATATCATCACCCCTACAACAAAAAAACAACAAAATAAATAAGTAACCATACTTTTAAAAATAATAAAAATAAAAATAATAAAAATAAACAATTAAAAATAATATTAAAAATAATAAAAATAAAAATAATAAAAATAAACAATTAAAAATAATAAACAGTAACTCCTAGTAACCTCTAAATAAAATAGTAACCCCTGTAATAATCTAAAGTGACCCCATAAGTAACCCCTGTAATAATCCAAGTGACCCTATAAGTAAGCCCTCTAATAATCCAAAGTAACCTCAAAATATAAAAGTATCCCATGTAATAACTACAAGTAACCCATAAATATAAAAGTAACCCCTATAATAACCGTAAGTAACCCCTCTAGTAACCCCTACATATAAAGTAACACATCTAATAACCATATAAAACCCCATAAGTAACCCCTACACATCTAACAAACTAATCTCTTAAACAAATAATATGTATAAAAGTAACACCATTAACTAAATAAAAGTAACCCATCTAATAGCCGTATAAAACAAATAATATGTATAAAAGTAACACCATTAACTAAATAAAAGTAAACCATCTAATAACCGTATAAAACAAATAATATGTATAAAAGTAACACCATTAACTAAATAAAAGTAACCCATCTAATAATATAAAACCCCATAAGTAACCCCTACACATCTAACAAAGTAAACAAATAATATATATAAAAAGTAACCCCTACACATCTAACAAAGTAAACAAATAATATATATAAAATTAACACCATTAACTAACTAGTAATCATTTTAATAACACCCAAAATAATCACTTAAGTTGATTCAAAATAAAATAAAATAATTACTTAAGTAACCCCTGTGTAACCCACCTAGTATCCTTTGTGGTAACCCCTCTCCTAACCTCATATGTAACCACTTTACTAACACCTTACCCATATGGAAACACTTGAGTAACCTCTCTGTAACCCATAAACTAACTAATCAAATAACATTTCTAGTAACCCCTTATATAATCCCTCTAGTAATCCCACATGTAAAACATTCACCAATCCCTCATAACCCCTATAGAAACCCCTTATGTAACCTCTTATAACCACAATGGTAACCCATATAACCACAATGGTAACCCATCTAAACATCCCTTATGTAAACACATCTAATAAAATAACCAATTAAATTGATCTTTTTTAAGTTACCTCTCCAATTACCACTCAAATAACCACTTAATTTTACAATTTAACTAAATATTCCATATAATAAATTTTCTTATATATTAACATAGAATAAAGAAAAATAACTTCATATGCACATATGTAACTTACTCTTCTTCAATATTCAAAACTTCAACAACTTCTTTAACTTTACTTCCTCTTACTCTTCTCACAGCAGGCTTCACATCAGGCTTCACATCACTTTCTTCAATACTTTGAGATGCCAAACGTTTATTTGTTCTTGGCTCTCTAATCTCTGGTTTAACATCATCATCCTCCTCAACAACATCCCTACGCCGCTTCTTAGGAGTAGGCTGTGACTCCAAAGCATCTTTAGTCAATAAAGAGTTTTTCTTTGAAACAGGTACCAAACGCACAAGCTTAAAGTCTTCACCCATATCAGACTCTTCAGATATATTACCCTCTTTAGTAGGATTGGATTCCTTCAAATCCTTCGTATTCTCATCCTGATTAACCTCCTTGGAAGGATGAACAATCATACTTCTACATTCATCAACAGCAGAAGCAGATTCAACAGGACCAAAACCAACTTCTTCTGTATGTACACCTTTATCATCTGTTCAAAACATAAAATCCTGTTAAAAACTAAAATTTACATTTAAAACATACATAACAAATAATAACAGTAACTAGTAACCCTTGAATAATACACATGTATGACCTAGTAACCCCTATACAACATAGTAACCTCTATCAAAGATTATAACCAACACCTAATAACATCTATGACCTAGTAACCCCTATACAACATATATAGTAACACCTATTAAAGCTGGTAACCCCTAACCAAGTAAACCCTAACAAACCTACTAATAATAAAGTAACCCCTGACCAACCTAGTAACACCTCTAACCTGATAACCCCCATGACAAAGTAACCATTATCCAACCTAGTAACCCCTTTGACATAGTAACACCTATACAAATAACCAATAACACTCATACTTCACAATCTAGTAACCCCTAAAACCTAGAAAAATCTAACCAACCTATAAACACTTTTGAGCACTGTCAGAGTGTGTAACCTGATAACTCCTATAACTTACTAACCCTTATCCAACCTAGTAACCCCTATCCAATCTAGTGACCACTATCCAACCTAGTTCCCTTATCAATTCTAATTACACCTAACAAAGTAACCCATGATTACTATATTATAACATACAAACTAGTAACCCCTAACAGACCTATTAATACTGACTTGGTAACTCCTATGACATAGTAACCACTATATAACCTAGTAACCCCTGAGAAATAGTAATTCCTAACCAAGTAACCCCTAACTCTTATGACATAGTAACCACTATATAACTTAGTAACCCCTGAGAAATAGAAATTCCTAACCAAGTAACCCCTAACTAAATAACCTCTAACCAACATAGTAACAAATCTGACCTAGTAACCCCTATAATAGACTTATTAACCCCTTAACATAGTAACCCCTAACCAATCTAGTAACAACTTTGACCTGGTAACCCCTAACCATGTAACCCCTGACAAACTTACTAACACTATACAAATAACATATGCAAATAGTAATTCCTAACCAAGTAACCCCTAACTAAATAACCTCTAACCAACATAGTAACAACTCTGACCTAGTAACCCCTATAATAGACTTATTAACCCCTTAACATAGTAACCCCTAACCAATCTAGTAACAACTTTGACCTAGTAACCCCTAACCATGTAACCCCTGACAAACTTACTAACACTATACAAATAACATATGCAATTAAGGTTATTAGAAGAAAATAACAAAACAAGTAAATCAACCAACACAATTAGAAGAACAGAACAAAACAAGTAAATCAACCAACACAACAAAACAAGTGAAACATAGTAACCTGTATGTTTAGTACAACAAATCAACAAATCTAAAATACAACACAAATCAAGTAAACTAAATAACAAAATAAAAACAGATATGAAACAAAAATAAAATAACTCATGAAATCATATAACATGCAAAAACCAAAAATAAAACAAAATGATCAACAAAGACAACAATATTTAGAAAAATCAAACTGGAAAACCTAAAATTCAAAACAAAAACCGAAAAACACATGAAAGTAAACAAAAAAAAAACCCTAAAATAACGAAAGCAAAACCTACAAACATATAAAATTTAAAAAACACACAAAACCTAGGGTTTCAAAACCAAAAATTTAAATAAAAATTGAATATAAAAAAAAACACAAAGAAAATACAGAAACCTTTTTTTTTTTTGAGGGAAAACGTACTGAGCGAATATATTAATCAAGGGACAGAGCGTCCGAGAGTACATAGGGAGTAACCTCCGAAGGGCAATGGTTTACCCACACTTGCTCAACTCCAAAGGGTACAACTCAAGCAAGATAATGGGCTACATTGTTACCTTCGCGTTTGACATGAGACCATACAAAAGAGTTAAAATCACAACTTAAAGATAGGATATCCTCTAGCACTCCATCCAAATCAGCATAGAAGACAACACCCTTCGAAAGGCGATTCACTAGTACTTGACAGTCCGACTCAACTATAGCATCAACGTATCCAAATCTTCTTGCAAGCTTGATTGCCATGCTGATTGCCTTCGCTTCAGCTATCTCCACGGGCCACCATGCTCTCACTCTTCGTGTTGCAGCCATCAGCACCTCCCCTTTGTAATTACGCGCAACAACCCCCAGCCCAACCCACCTATCCTCGGCCAAATTAACATCTGCATTGATTTTAACCACATCCCTCAGAGGAGCAATCCGTTGGGATGGGCTTTTCGAGCTAGCTGAATTTTTAGAACCATAATTCTTTTTGCTGTACACTCCATACTCATCGACCAATCTCCTCATTCGTGCAAGCAAAACCGAGTTTGGCGTGTAAGGGCCCTCAAAAACCTTTTTGTTACGCTCGGACCAAATAATCCACATCAGGTAGGCTGCTCTTTACATTCTCCTCTTATCCATTTCCTTCCATCTTATCAGCATATTGCACCAGGTACCATCCCTATCCCGCAAAAAGGCTTGGCATCCACTATCTTCCCACAACACCTAGACTCTCACATAGTCAAATAAGGCATGACAGGAGGTTTCTGCCTCCCCTACACACCATGGACACGCAAGATTTACCAACATATGTCGACTAAGAAGAAGAGCTTTAGTCGGCAATGTGTTTGTGCAAAGTCTCCACAAAAAATGTATCACCTTCGGCGATACTTCCATGCCCCAAATTACCACCCAAGCTTGGTGGAAATCATCAAAGTTGCACCCTTTCCCCAACATATATGCAGTTTTTGTTGAATATAATCCATCATTCGAGAACGCCCAAGTAAGAATGTCCTGGGCTCTCTTGCACTAATTGGGATTGATAGGATGCATTTCTGATCTCGTTCATTAAAAATCGAGGAGACAACATCTAAATTCCAATCCTTGTTCTTTGAATCAATTAAATCACTTACATAAGTGACCCCTACTACATTCGGACTAGTCACAAACCTGCCTTCGGAGTCTGCAAGCCACGGGTCACTCCAAATATTGATACTCCCACCATTCCCGACTCTCCATATAACCCCTTCTTTCAACAAGGCCTTACTACTCCATATACTTCGCCATGAATAGCTCCCCCCAAACCCCAAATAAGCATCTAAGAACGAGGTATTCGGATAATATTTGGCTTTCATAACTCGACCCAAGAGAGATTCCTCCTTGTACACCATCCTCCAAGCCTGTTTTCCGAGCAATGCATCATTATAAATTTCGAGGTCTTTAAACCCCATTCCTCCCATACATTTTGGTTCGCACATTGCATCCCAAGACTTCCAATGCACCTTCCTTCTAGCTCCCTTTTGTCCCCAAAAGAACCGAGCCATTACAGACCTTATACTCTGAATAACTGAGCACGAAAATTTATATACTCCCATTAAATACGTCGAAATTGCCTGAATTACAGATTTGAGGAGTATTTCTTTACCGGCTCTTGAAAGGAGCTTCTCTTTCCAACCCTGCAATTTCTTCCATATCCTATCAGTAAGAGCTTCAAATATGACCTTCCTTGACCTCCCAACAACAGTGGGAATTCCCAAGTACTTCTCATGCCTGTCAACTTGTCTCATATTCAGAACGCCCATTAACTCATCCCTTCGCTTAATGCTCACACCTTTGCTGAAAGAAACTTCATATTTCTCATAATTAATTTTTTGCCCTAATGCTACTTCATATTGGTTGAGAATATCAACTATAACTTCGCATTCTCGTCGGTTAGCTCTCGCAAAAAGTAAGCTGTCATCTGCAAACAAAAGGTGAGAAATAATAAGGCCACATCTACTCGCTTTCGCACCATGAATCTCCTTTTCTCTAACTTTATTCTGCAACATATGAGAAAAAGCATCTGCTACCAGAATAAATAAGTACGGGGAAAGAGGGTCCCCCTGGCGGAGCCCCCTAGTTGGGGACACCGAGCCACAAACTCGTCCATTAATAATGAAAGAGTATGAGACAGACATTACACAATCCATTATTAAGTTTACCCATCGGCCATCGAACCCCATAGTAAGAAGCAATTTTCTCAAAAAGCCCCATTCAACACGATCATAGGCTTTACTCATATCTAACTTTAAAGCAATAGTTCCTCTTCTACTCCGACTCCGCTTTTTCATAGTGTGGAAAAGTTCCAGGGCTATTAAAGCATTGTTTGTAATAAGTCTCCCTGGAACAAAAGCACTCTGATTTTCCGTCACCACTCCAGGGAGAATATTTTTCAATCTCATGACTATCGCCTTCGATATGATTTTATATAGCACATTACAAAGGCTAATAGGACGAAATTCAGTCATGCAAGTCGGGGAATTAACTTTTGGGATCAGGGCAATGTTAGTACAATTTACAGGACCCGGGGAAGAAGAACCATGGAGAACAGTACTAACAAATTTGAATACATCATCTCCAATAATATGCCAAAATTTTTGGTAAAAGATAGCATGCATACCATCCGGCCCCGGGGCTTTGCAGGGGTGCATTTGTTGAAGTGCTGTGTAAATCTCTTGCTTCGTATATGGACGAAGTAGCTCTGCATTATTCACCTCTGAAATTTTCGGACTCACATGCCTAAGAACCTCATGCATACAAGTTTCACTCGGCTCATTATATGTGAACAAAGTCGAGTAATACTCGCATACCACCCCTTCCAGCTTATTCTCATCTTGCTGCCAGTTTCCATCCACATCGAAAAGGCCCTTTATTCTATTCTTCTTCTTCCTTTGAGACGCTTTGTGGTGAAAATACGAGGCATTCTTGTCACCATCACGCACCTCAATCACTCGAGACCTTAAGTACCAGTATGCCTCATGTTTCGAATGCAAGTCATCAAGAGTTTTTTCAAGCTCTACACTTCTTTCACAGTTCACATTGTTTAGAGGTAGTTGCTGCACCTCCTTCAACGCCTTCTCTGCCTTCTCAATTTTCTCCCCTAGGTCGTCAAATTTGGTCTTACTCCACTTCATTAGAGTTCCCCCAAGCATACTCAACTTCCCCATAATATCATGGTGAGCTGATTTTGTCCATGACTCACGCACAATGTCTTCACACGCACCATCTAAAAGCCAGGCCGTCTCAAACTTAAACTTCTTCTTCGGTTTGTGCTTTTTCCTCTCCTCTTCCCTGGATCTAACCACTATAGGAGTGTGGTCCGATCTGAACCTCATCAGGTGCTCCACATAGACGTGAGGGTACAAAGACAACCAGGACTGTGAAGCAAGGAATCGATCTAACCGCTCCCTGACCCGTGTATCAATATTTTTGCCACGCTCCCAAGTCCACCATTTTCCTTCAAAACCAAGGTCCCTCAACTCACAAGTGTCAACTGATTATCTGAATTTTGCTATCTCCCCTCTCTCCCTATTTGACCCCCCTTCTTTCTCTTCATACGAAAGCAGTTCATTGAAGTCTCCTCCAAAAATAATCGGCCCAGTAGCTTCCTCACAAAGGTGCTCCATAAGTCTCCAAGTATGGTGTTTGTTCTCTGACTCCGGCCAACCATAAATCCCTACGAATCTCCAACTCTCCTCCCCTTTCCTAACATCACCACAAATATGATGCCCAGAGTAAGAGGCTAACGAAAAGCTAGTGACCTCCTCATTCCAAAACACACACAGACCCCCCGATTTACCTCAACTAGCCACCCCAAAAGCATTAGAGAAACCAACTCTATCCTTTAAATTCTCCACCGCTTCCTTACTGATCATAGTTTCCGAGATAAAAACTAAGTCAGGGGCAATAGATGCACTCCATTTACGAAGGCGACGAACTGTCTCGGGATTGCCCAGTCCCCGACAGTTCCAACATAAAATACTCATGATGACTGACGGGGTTGGTCCTTGCCAACCTCCGTCGCTAAGTTATAATTCTCCGAAACCTGTAGATTAATCTTACTCCGTTTACAGGCTTCTCCTATTCCAGGTTCATCATCACAGTCCCCTTCACCATCCCACTTGCTCTTTCTCTTCTGCCCGCAAGTTTCAGAAACTTCAGTGTTGTCTCCCCCAACTTTCAAAGTTGCAGGGGAATGCTTCAACTTTTTTCTCATTTTCCTGTCATGCACTAAGCTCTTTTGTGATACACCAAGGTGTAGTGCTGAAGCTATAGTCAGGAATGTTCTCATCACAGTCCATCCCAGACGAGTCCTCTTGTACAGTATGGTCATTAGAGTGCCTTATCAGACTCACCCCCTCCTGTGCCCCCTTCATCACGAGTTCTGCATATCCTCGTTTTCATGAGGTTTCAGCAAAGGTGCATCCTCTGACTTTGTAACAAACACTAACCTCTTTGAGGCATTCCAGTCTTTCACTTCTTCAACTTCTATCTTCCTCCCTCTCCTAGGAGAGACTTTAAGCCATGTCCCCCAACCGAAGCCATGGCTTTGAATTTCCTCAGGTACATTCACACAGTCTTTTTCACTATGTCCCATGACTCCACACATTAAGCAAAAGAAAGGGAGTCGTTCATATTTCAATTTAATCCTAACAATCGCACCATCCCTGTTCTTGACATTCTGAAATCTTCTTAAGGGCTTATTAACATCCAGCATCACTTTCACCCTTCGATTCTTACCAATCCCCAACAAATCATTCTCAATTTCAATTACATCACCAATTTTCGAAGCAATAACCCTAACATGGTCATCAGATCGGCAATTGAATAGGAGGTCCTCCAGTCTAATCCAGAAAGGGGAATGAGTAAGAGTCACATCATTGGGTTGTTCATCTCCATTAATTCCGTTAAGAATCAAAAGACTTTGTTCAAAGCACCAAGGTCTGCCGTACATTACCCTCTCCTTATCTCGCCAATGGAAGAACTGAAAAACAAAGGTGTTCGCTCCAATTGATCGAATTATTACCTTCCCCACCATCCCCCAAGATTGGGTTATGGTTCGCCGAAACGCCTCCGTGTTAACTCCTCTGTTTGTCAAAAGCTTCCCAACTAACATCAGTGAAACCCTAGCCTCCGATTCCTCAGAATGCACAGCACCAATGTCCACAATTTCGCTCTCATCCTCTTCTAAATTCAAATTCGAGTATTTATCAGCAAGATCGTCAGCCATAGTGGCCGGAGAAAACCACTAGCGTGGTGGTAGGCTTGCCTTTCTTCCGAGGTAGGTTCACCCTTTCTTTCGAGGGAGTTTATAGAAAATACAGAAACCTAGAAATACAAAAAAAACAAAAAAAAAAAGGAATAAAAACTGGAAAAACAAAATTAACCTGAATCGTCGCCATTTTTGGATGATTCGCCTTTGCAGAGAAAGATGCGTCATTGCAGAATTATGACAAAGAATTGCAAGAAAAACAAATTAAGAGAGAGAAATTCAAGAAAAAACGAGAACGAAGAAAAAGAAATGAAAGAAGATAGACAGTTTGCAGAGAAAGTGGAGAGCGTAGAAGTTACAGGAAGACGAAATGGCGGTTAAATTAAAAATAAGAAAAGGAAAAAAAATATTTGAATTTGTTTTATTTTTTTTAGATATAACAAAGTCCGTTATATTTTAACTTCGTTATACGGAATGGGCAGCCCAAACCGGAAATGGGCCTTAAATAGTGGCTGGCCACATCATATGAAACTTTGTGAAAATTCTTTATAACCTGTATAAATTACTACCTCCCATTTGATACGAAGTATTATTTACAACTCTTAAATAGTAGTTACTTCGTAATATTTTGAATTTTACTAATAATACTCAAAATTTTATTTTTTAAGGTAAGATGAAGCAAATGTACTCTAATTGATTGGGCTGGAACTAACCAAGATTTCCTTGTTTATAATACAAGTATCCAAAATTTGTGAATAATTTAAGGGTACTGCTAAGGGCTATATATAAGCTATAAATACACTCTTAATAATTATACTCTCTCCGTCCTAACTTAGTGTAATTTGTTTTTTTTTTTTGGTGTTACATTCGGTTCATCCTTTAGGCTAATCCGGATTCGAAGATCAGTTCTGGGTGATTAGGTTCCAGTCCCCTTTTAATGATAAATACGCATGAGTTAGTGTAGTACTCCGTAATATGGATGATTATTTTTTTTTATCATTGCAAATGTACCAAATGGATTACATCCCCGACAAGTCGACTGTGAACATCAAAGGCTATGTCAATTTTGACTTTTGGTGCACGGTCTATTATGTACAAACCATATAAAAGTCAAAACTTTCACCAATCCGAAAGTTGGATTTCATTCTTTGAAAGAGAAAGATCAATTCCCACGTTGTTTTCAGGTTGCCGAAACATCAACAACAATCCATACTGCTCAGTGTTGACAAATATAACCATCTTCAACTGTGCCCACCAGGTGTTCGATGAAATGCCTGAACCAAAACCTAAGCAATCCATACGTATGGGATACATGATGCTATACCCACTTGGAGAACAATGTTATTTAGCAGAAATCTAAAAAGGGTTTTTGTCATTTGTTGATATATGTGCTTCTTGCTATTAGGGTACCTACTTAAGTATGAACTCCGATTAATCTGGGTTTGAGTTGTATATTTCTGGCGATTGTGCTGTTAGACTCTGACTAATTTGGATCAAGCTACGTGTTTGTTGATGAGAATGTAGCTGCATACTTGCACTGGCAAGGTATGAAGTTTGAACTCGAGACCAATGAAGTGAGTTGTTGGTACTTTAAGAGATGGACAAGATCAGATTAGTAAGGTTGAAATCCCAAGTATTGTTACCATCTAAAAAAGATTTTATGGGGCTTCCTTGGGAAAAGAGTCAAAGAGTATCTAAGTTGGAAAGATAGGATCGAAAACATCTTGTAGTGGCATTGTACTCATCAAAATAGATGAGCCTCATTAAGAGGATGGCAAGGGAGTTGGTTAAAAGTATGATATAATGCTGATATTCATGAGCTGTGACCACCCTTGATGTTGTTGTATGGTGGAGCCAGGCCTGAATAAGCCTAATAAGTTGGCTGCCTGATTTAACTTTTAGATGTCGCTTTCGAGTAGAGGAAGTGGCTAAGTGCTTCCAAAAATCAACTAAATTGCTTAATCATACAACCTATATGATTAAAGCTTTAAGCTGGCCGATGGAGATGCTCATCAAGTCTTAATGAAAGTTGAATCTGGTATGATTTTCTTCAACCTTTATTGCTTACGCGTTTACTTTATTGTAATCCGTGTCCTGTAGAATTTATAATGTGGCCAGCTTATACTCCGTGTTTCCAGTGAGTCTATAAGATGTATGAATAAGACGGTTCAAATGTCAATAATTTCTATATTTCCTCTTTTGTTTGTGACATAATTAATTTTTGTTGGAATATCAAAATCTATGTTATCTATGGGTCGAAATCATTTTCATTATTGATAAACTTAGAAAACTTCATACGCAAGATTGATCGAAACAATCTTGTTTTAGATAACCCTAAAACTAAGTTAAACAGTCAAAAAACGTGGTAAGAAATCACTAGCTTTGATCAATGTACTTTTTTGATACATTGTTATTAGTCAAAGTTTACAAATTTTAACTTTTGAAATATGGATAGGGTATGATTTTGCTTTTAGTTGGTATGGACTTTCGGCACTCGCTTGTTTTTTGTCTTAGATGAAAAAAAAAACCTAAGGTACACTACAAGTAATTCTGAAAACAACTGCACAAGAAAGAAAGAAAGAGTTGTCTTTTATAGTTTTATTAGTAGATTGAAAAAGTTGCCACATAACAGTAGAATTCACCCTTCACATTTAGGCGCTGAAACTAATACATTATCCCACCGATTGAACTTGTGTTAGTTATGTATCAAAAATATTACTATATGGTATATGCCCAACTATATGAGGATTTAATGCACCCACTCTCTAAATTTATAGATTCGTTTTTCTCTGCCTTTTAGGCCTTAAAAGCTGCTAGAGAGGATTTATTGAGTCTGACTTTATGTTGTTGCATATCCAATTTACTTGTGGATCAGGATGCATACCACATGGTGTCCTTTTGTTGGCCATATTAATTTTCTTAATATATAATAATTTTTAATTTTTTTAATAAATATTCCGGCGTTTATACTTGCAAATTTTTTATTTTTATAATTTCTTCATTATGAATATATTGCCTTCGTTTCTGAAAGTTTTTAACTTTAACTGTGAGCATACAAATTAAGGCAATTGAAAAGAGGGATAATGGGGTGAAACCATGAAAATGTGTAAATATTATGAGGTATTATGGTAAGAGGAGTAAGTAATGACTAATGAGTTTGCCAGAAATAGGATAGAGAATTGTAAATTTGTACAAGTAATAACTTTTGTGAAACAAAACAAAACATAATGTGTTAATAACTTTTTAGAAATGAAGGTAGTACTATCTATAAGCTACACTAACTTTTCTTAATTCATATTATTTGTCAGCTAGTGACTTGTAAGTAGAAAAAATATGGTACTATTACTTTTTGTTTTAATGAATGAAAGCGATATTACTTGTTAGTTTTAAACACCGGCCAATATTAATATAATACAAAGTAGCTAACAATAACAATACTTCTTAGGTTATTGTTGGAAAAGAAACTAAGAAAGTATACAAGGTTCTTGGTGAGCAAAACAAGTTGATTGAAAAAAATACAGTTTTCACTTACTCTTAAAAATTAAAGTAGATGAAATAATCAAAGTTGGAGGGAGCTAAGTGTCTCAATTTAAGTGTCACATGTGGCTTTGCCCCACAAGGGACTACTATATCTGCTCACTTTGGCGTATGTAAGTGAGTTTCTTAATGCTTAACTCCCCTTATCTCATCTGTATTCACACACCCTATGTTGTTCATAGTTTCAGATCATAGTATTAGTATTGCATATCTTTCATCTCTTAGACATGAAACATATCATTAGATTATGTTGGTCATCCTTGTTTATTATTGTGACTTTGTTTTATGGGTGGGTTATATGTTGCTGCTCGGCTGCTGCTTCTGATGCAACCCAAGCATATGTTTATGCTCTTTGTCCTGACATGACCGCAGTTGGTTCTTATAGCAGATATCATAACAACACTAATAGGGTTCTTTCTTATCTTGCTTCAAACACTAGCCGTGCCAACCGGTTTTACAACACGAGTGTTGGTAGTGGACGTGATAAGGTCTATGGCCTGTTTTTCTGTCGTCTGGATGTTAAGGATGCCGCCTGCAAGAAGTGTGTGTCTTTGGCTAGGGATGCAATAGGCGTTCGTTGTCCTGGAAAGAAAGAGTCAACAGTATGGTATTATGATCAATGTGTTGTTCATTACTCTGATAAGTCTTTTCTTGGTACTATGCGTGATGCTCCTATGATACCTATGTGGAACAGACAGAATTCTCATGATATTTGGAATGTTACGAATAATATGGATGCTTTTACGAAAGTTTTGCTTGATACTATGTGGAAAGCTACGATCAATGCAACAGATGGTCGAATAGACAGAAAGTTTGCAACAAAAGAAGCTAGATTTGTTGGTAACCTGTCAAATTTGAACACTCTTTACACACTTGTTGAATGCACACCTGATATATCTCTGAAAGATTGTCGACGTTGTCTTCAAATGGTTATTGGGAATACTTCAGAGCTCTGCAATGTTAAGGCTGGTTGCACTTTGATGTGTCCGAATTGTAATATGAGATATGACATTTACCCTTTTTATGGAGATGATGCAAATTCTAAAGCGCCTTTATTTGCTCTCATCAAAGGTAAGAAACTTTGAATAAAGTTGTTTATTTATTATATGGATGAAAAACATTGTGTATTATCATAGTGGTTCTGAGTATAATAGGTGCTGAATATGAATCCCTTATGACCTTATCTTATATATTCTGTTGGGTTTGGTCTCTGAACCTCTATGAACAGAAAAGTATGTGATGATTGGTGAGTCAACAGCTTGTTTTTAGGCTAAGCTGGTTTGAGATACAATTTTTTGAAGTCAACTTTCCATTTTGGTATTGAAGTATTTAAAGTTTTAGTCTCCCTAGATCCAAATCTTCTTCTTGTGCTTATTTGTTTCGACCTGAATTAAATGAGTGCCATAAATATGTTTTAATCGTGTTCACTTTTGTTACTATGAGCCCAGGGGTTAGACTTGATTGTAAAGTAAATTTAACTTGTCAGCCTTTTTTGGGGCATTTGAGGGTTTTGGGTAGAGGAGGAGAGGGGGGGGGGGGGAGCATCACCTATTGGGGATTTTGTAATCTCTCGCCCTTTTTGAACCTTTACTTGCCCTTTTTCTACGGCAGAATTGGACTGCTTTGAAAGATTGCTGTAACTGTATATTTGTCATTACTCAGACAATCAGTTGAATGTTACCTTTTATACAAAAAATTTGTTAAATGATGTGTTTTTGTTGTTTTGCTGTTGTGTATTGTTCTTTAGATTAATCAACTCAATCTGTATATGGTTTGAAACAGAAAAACCTCAAAAAGCTACAAGAAAGCAGAAGGCAATACTGATAAGCACTATCACAGCAGCAGTTTTAGCATTGATAATTTTCTTTGGAGTTCTGTTTTACGTATGCAGGAGGAAGTCCAAGAAGGAACTTGCAGGTGAGACAACCTAAATCCTTATTCGGGCTAGAATTACTGAGTGAAAAAACTTTAATCAAATTCCTTCATATTATTGTTGATACGATACTATGCCTGAATATATTGCTAGAAGTAAGTGTCATGTTGATATATTATATTGATCATCGTAGGCAGAGCTAAAGGGTGCTGATAAAGGAATCACCCTAGTTAGAGATATGGAAATGTAAAGCATCTAATACTATATGTAGCTTGGGTTTAACATATTGGTTACTAAAGTCAGTTGAATGCTTATGTTTTGGTTGCTTGGTTGGCATGAAGTCAGATTCAACATCTCATAGAGTCCTAGACTCATTGTTATCGAATTATGAGCATGTTTGTGATTTTGCGTTGTAGATATTGTGGCATGCCTTTGCTGAGAAGCAAACATTAATAGAAAATTCAACTGATGTAATTTTAATTTTTTTGCAGGGTTCAATGATATTGAAGTGGAATCCTTGAAATTCGACTTGAGCACAATAAGAACTGCAACCAATAGTTTTTCAGATGATAGAAAACTTGGAGAAGGTGGATTTGGTGAAGTGTTCAGGGTAATGATTGTTATGCATGTTCATAAGCCAATTTTGTCCTATATTGTTCTTGTATTATGCTCCCTTGTTCTTAGCATAAGTTTATAGGTTTCATGGAATCATAGGCTGTCTGGATATTTTCAGTAGTTCATATTACATGTGAAAAATTTTATTTATATCCATGTTCTGCCAGGGTATGCTTGACAACGGAGAAGAAGTGGCAGTAAAGCGGCTGTCAAAGTTCTCCAGACAAGGCATTTCGGAGTTTAAGACAGAACTGCTTCTAGTTGCAGAGCTCCAACACCGAAATCTTGTGAAACTCCTTGGATATAGCCTTGCTACAGAGGAGACATTACTTGTGTACGAGTACTTGCCAAATTCAAGTCTTGACCGATTCTTAACTGGTATAATTTTCACCAATGATCTGATTTTATCAAAGTTAATGTCATATGCTTTTTCTCTCTTACCACCATCTACATTCTGCTAATACATATTGCTTGTCAGACCCAAAAAAGTCTGCATCTTTGGATTGGAAAACAAGGTTTAAGATTATATCAGGCATTGCAAGAGGGTTACTCTATCTTCATGAAGATTCCCGGCTCAAGATCATACACCGGGACCTTAAAGCTAGTAATGTACTATTAGATGAAGATATGAATCCAAAAATTTCAGACTTTGGTATGGCAAGACTTTTCAAGGCAGATGAAACCCAGAGAAACACTAGTAGAATAGCAGGAACTTTGTAAGTAGCTTGTTCTCTTTTTCCATATAATTTCTGGAACTTTGTTTCCATATATTATCCTTGATATTTCAGTAGCTCTTAACACAAGAAGCAATCAATTAGCTTAAAATCTGACAGAGTTAACAATCTGATGCAGCGGATATATGGCACCAGAATATGTAATTGCTGGTCATTATTCAGCAAAATCTGATGTATACAGTTTCGGGATCTTAGTTTTGGAGATAGTCAGTGGTCAGTTGAACAATTTCTTCAGACTTAACGGAAATGAAGAGTCTCTACTTGATCGTGTAAGTACTTCTTTTCACAACAACTCCTTCCGTTTCTAAATCATAATTGTCCATTATCATTAAAGTTTATCTCAAACTTACCAATGTTGCTTGTATTATGAATACGTCAATAAGTATAGTATTGGCTAGTTTTTTAACTTACTATATTTTGAAAGCGATGAATTATGTTGGGACGGATGGAGTATTATGTATTGAACGTGCTACTATTATTGTAACTACAGGCATGGAAGCTTTGGGATGAGGGGTCTGCAATGAAATTGGTAGACTCGAGAATGGGAGATGATATATCATTGGAAGAAGCAGAAAAATGCATCCACATTGGGTTATTGTGCATCCAAGAAGATGCCTCTAGAAGACCAAGAATGGCTACAATAGTAGCTGCGTTTAATGGTGATTCTGTCATTCTACCACGACCTACAGCGCCTCATTTCTTCGCAGCAGGTGCTTATTCGGAGATTGATGACTACTCTGGGATAGATCTCTCTGCCTCAGCGTTTACAGCAACATCCAGCACAACAGAGATGGACCCTAGGTAATGGTTAGTTTACAGTGGTATACTCTATACAGAAGACATGAATGTTAAAAATTGTAGTTTAAATGTTGAGAGAACATTATGTTGAACTTGGAGCACGCAAGAAAGATAGCATAGATCCGTTTATGACATACTTTACCAAAGTAGAAAGGTGATAAAGTCTTGTATGAGACGGTCTCACAATAATTTATTGTAAGATTGAGACTTTATCTTTTCTTTTTGGTAAATTTTGACTATCTCACATTGATTTTATAGTAGTCACCAAAATCCAAGAGGTTGTTATGAATGCTTTGTTTGAGACAATCTCTCAAAACTTTTTGTGAGACAATTAAGGTAACATTATTACTCTCTTTGCTTAAAATTTTTTGATGTATTACAATTAGTTTGCGTGAGACTTGTCACCCAGCACTTGTAAGAATACTTAGAAAGATGGTTAATTAGATTGTCAAAAATTTGTATTAATGTGTTGTTTATTTATGAATGTAAAGAGAAGATTACATTAATAATTAGTTATAGACTTTTTACCCATCACATATTACTCGTTAATATTTATTGAGTATTTTATTCATATGCTCATAGTCATATTGGATCAACTGGTCCAAGTTAGGCCTAGGCCCAGTTGGGCTCAAATGGGTTATCTTAGAATTAGCTTCAATATATGTGGATCTGGAGGTCTGTAAAGATTATTGCACTCGTGCTAAGTTCCTTATTTCATCGGAGACCGGACCTAAATTCACCGGTCAGGTCCTATTAGGTCCAATCTGGTTCAGGTCAGGGCTATTTTTAGCACACCCCTAGCTAAGATATTAAATATTACCTTGTAGTAAGAGATCATTCGTCATACATTAAGTTGGCACTCTATTGTGCCTTGTGCTAAGCTCGCGTAATTTGGGTTAGCTAGTTAAGTCTGTTTTGACCTACTAGATATGTAGTTTGTACCATGCCACGATTTTAAAGAAAGCAGCTACAAGCTTACATGTAGAGATCATATTTCGTTTATTTTTATGTGATTTATTATGTCATCAACTTGTTTAGTTGAATGTCATTTAAATCACCACAAAGCACATATATAATTTTTATTTATAAAGGACAACTATGAGATGTGGATGACAAATATGGGATTTTATCTATATGAAAAATGTAATAAACTAATCTATGTTGAGTATGTATCCATTCAGATTGATTGGAGTTTTATTATAATCACTTCGCAATCAGTTTAAGTAAGTCATTTGGTTGTTTGGCTAGGGATACATTTGTGCCAATCGGGGTTCAATTCAAGTATTGTTAATAACAAGTTTAACAATCTTCACAAACACAAACTACACAATTTGGTGAATTGTCATATTTTTGGGCTAAATGAACCAATATACAATTACTGTTTGTATCAAATATCTACTAAAGCAATAGATAGAGACTGAGCTTACTAACACGAGTCTAACCAGCAGACCCATACTCAAAGAGAATCCAAGTTTCCTAATAATTTTCCACCAACCCAAATCTTATTAGTAATTTATATACCTTCGAAAAAAATTATTATCGTCTCTATAAAAGAAAACTTTGGCACAAAAATTAGTCATGACTTAATCCTTTATCCGAATCAAGCCACTTAACGAGTAATTTTTGTGCAAAAATCCTAGCCCCAATGTTTGCCAGGCTATAGCCATCATAATCCGTACCTTACTTTTATTACTCCCTTCGTCCCATAATTTCAATTCAAAAACTCCACTCTTCTTTAACCTTCCTATAGTTGCTTAAACCCTGAAACAGTGACAATCAACAGAAATGTCCAAACCATGCGCTCGCCTCCATAGCCTGTTCACCAAAAATGCAGCGAACACCATTAAACCCAAGTTACCAAAACCAACAAAAATACCAGAATTCAAAACCCTAATTACCCCAAATGAACAGCCATTGATTGCCTTAGCTAATAATCAAGTAATTAATAATGGTGTTAGAGAGCTTTTAGATGAGAGAAACACTCAAAAACTAGTTGAAAAATTCAAGTATTTGTCTCCAAATAAGTATTTCAGGCAAAAGTATAAAATTTATGCTTATATAATTCATCGACTTGTTCTTGCTAATCAGATTTCTTTAGTTGAAGATACGCTTGAATCCCAGAAAGATTACATTAATGGGGAAGGATTTGCTGCTCGGATTATGTATTTGTATGGGAAAGCTGGGTTGTTTGATCGTGCACGCAAGCTGTTCGACGAATTGCCTCAACGAGGTTTACAATAGAATGCCAAAACTTTTAATGCCCTTTTAGTGGCTGCTTATCATTGTGAGGATTTCAATAAGGTTTATGAGCTGTTTCGTGAGCTTCCGTCGAAGTTGTCAATTAAACGGTCGACTGGGTGTTATAATACGGCTGCTCAGGCGCTGTGTGAACTCGGGTTGATTGATGAGGCGGTGTCGTTGCTCGATGAGATGGAGGACAATGGGGTGAAACCGTGTGTGATTAAGTACAATACGCTGCTTGGTGTGATATATGAGAAGGGGGAGTTTGATGAGGGTGAGAAACAGTGGGAAAGGATGATTAAAAGTGGGGTGGTTCCTAGTGTAATCAGCTATGATTTCAAGCTGCATAGACTTGTCAAAGATGGAAAGATTTCCGAAGCAAGGGAGCTGTTCTTGAAGTTGGAAGCTAGTGGATTAAAACCCAATGCGGGTTCTTACAATGCTTTGATTCTAGGAGCGTGTAAGAACGATGATCTAGATGAGGTACGACGATGGTATAATGAGCTCTTGAACGATGGTTGTGCTCCGAACAAGGCTACTTTCAACACCATTGTTCCGTTTTTGTGTGATAAGGGTGATTATGGGTTGGTATTTCGGGTGTGCAAGAGGATGTTTAAGCGTCAGTGCACGGTTGATGAGTCTTTGTTGCAGAAGGCGGTTGATGCATTGGCAAAGAACTCGATGATGAAGGAAGCTGAGATCCTTGTGGGACTAGGAAAGTCTAACAGTTATCATCCTTATAATCTTGTATTGCCTGATTTGCCTCCTACTGGTATTATGGGCTATTTCAAATCAAGCTTGGAGACTAACTGACTAAATTCATAGGTTAACTGTTTTAGCTTATGTAAGGTTCTTTTGTTGGCATTAGTTGTAAGTTTTAGACCTGGGTTATGAATCTCTTTTGTGTCATTGCCTCTTTGTGATTTCTTAGGATCAAAACTAACTAATAGCGGAACAATTTGCCTTGTTAATTTAGTAAAGCTTGTCACATATACAAGCATGATGCTTGTCTTGGATATCTACCAAGTGCTTCTGTATCGTGCTTGTCATTGACTTGAACACTATAATTTGAATTGGACTCAAATACGAGTGCATCCAGCCTTATTTGAACCCATCCCAAAAATTAGACAAAATTGAAATTGAAATTGAAATTGTAATTGTTTCAAAATGAACCAAACTAAATTAAATTGATATCATCCTATTCCATCCATCATCATTAAGGGCCATAAGAATTTACACTTAACCGAGCCAATGTGGAAAAATTAAGACACAAGTCACACAACTACATTTTCAATTAAACACTTAAACTCCAGTTTTTAGTCGGTTTCAAGTTCTAATTGACTAATTGTGCCCAAACCAAAAAAAAAAAAAAAAAAAAAAAAAAAAAAAAAAAAAAAAAAAAAAAAATATACTTGTATCTTGTATACTTGTATAGTTGTATGACTTGAATCCAACTTTCAATTGAAAAACACACTTATATAAACACACAATGTCAAAATCCAACGTATACACTCGTCTTCATGGCCTATTTTCTTCAACACGAAACGCAGCAAACTCCATTAAATCAAAGACCCCAAAATCCACTGAATTACCAAATTCTTCCAACAATCAAGCCATTAATCTGGGTATTAAAGATCTCTTAGATGAGAAAGACCCTCAAAAACTAGTACAAAAGTTCAAATTTTTATCTCAAGAAAAGTATTTCAGGCAAAAGCATAAAATTTACGAAAATACAATTCATCGTCTTTCTCTTGCAAAGCAGAATACTTTAATTGAAGAAGCATTAGAATCCCAGAAAATTTACATTGCTGGGGAACCGTTTGCTGCTCGCCTTATATATTTATATGGGAAAGCTGGTTTGTTTGATCATGCACGCAAGGTGTTCGACGAATTGCCTCAACGAGGTTGTGTTCAAAATTTCAAATCTTTCAATGCCCTTTTAGGAGCTGCTTCTAATACAGGGAAATATGATAAAGTTATCGAGCTTTTTCGTGTGCTGCCCTCTAAGTTGACGATTAAACCGAGTGTACATTGCTATAATACAGCAGCTCATGCTCTGTGTAAACTTGGGTTGTTTGATGATGCATTATCATTGCTTGATGAGATGGAGAAAAATGGCTTAAACCCGAGTGTCGTATCGTATAATACGCTTCTTTGTGCGTTTTATGAGAGTAAGGGGTTTGAGGAAGGTGAAAAGATATGGAAAAGGATGATTGAAAAGGGTGTGAATCCTGAAGTTTTAAGCTATAATTTCAAGGTGCAAAGACTTGTTAATGATGGCAGGGTTTTCGAGGCGAAGGGGTTTGTCACAGAGTTAGAAAGTAAAGGACTGAGGCCTGATGTTGGTACTTACAATGCTTTGCTTCTAGGAGCATGTAAGAATGATGATTTGGATGAAGTTGGACGATGGTATTATGAGCTCTTGAACAGCGGTTGTTCTCCCAACAGGGTTACATTCAACACCATTGTTCCTTTTCTATGCGACAAAGGCGATTATGGCTTGGCATATAAAGTGTCCAAGAGGATGTTTAGACATCAGTGCTCGGTTGATGAGTCTTTGTTGCAGAAGGTAGTTGATGGATTGACAAAGAAATCGATGATGGAGGAAGCGAAGGTCCTTGTAGGACTTGGAAAGTCTAATACTTATTTTCCTTATGATCTTGTATTGCCTGTAGGTATTTTCCGCTATTTCCTTTGAAGCTTCAGAGTATAAATTTTCATGTGTTAGTGTTGAACCAGTTCAGATAAAACTAAGGTTTTAAGCAGGCAACAGTTAGAGTATAAGATGTAGGCTTAAGGCACGTTTGCGTTGTATCATTGCCTTTTACGACTTCTTATGACCCAAACTAGTAGCAGAATTTTTTCAGTGATCTTCTATGTTTTGTAAGATCTTGTGAAGAAGGAATGGCAGACAACTGCAAAAACATTATGACTTTTACTTGTTAGCACATCTTATATACTAGTGTATGCGATTCATTTGCATATAGTTGTAATCTATGCATCCTGGGTGATAATTTAATTTGTTACAATATTTGCAATATACTAGTCTTCTTCCTAGTTTCACCTCCATGTATCTTGTTCAAGATTAATATGAATATGTTGACAACTATATCTACAGAACCACAAAGTACATTAATTGGCTAAAGCAACATAGTGAGGCCAATGCAGTTGAAACTCAATCTTGTAACGTAACATATATAGGACCCCTATCTATATGATCAACTACAGATGAAGCCATGTAACTCTGAACAAAGCTGAAGCCCAGATATCACAAACAAGAGGGAAATTCCTAAACTTGGATGTAGCGATTAGTGACCAATATCTAGATTTAATAGCTTTGCCTATGTAACCTTTCCGGTCTAACGGTGTGTTTGGATTGAAGGAAATGGAGGGAAAAGAAAGGAAGAGAAATAGAGAGATGAGATATTTTTCATTTGGATAACAAATGATGAAGGAATGGAATTGAAGGGGAGAGAAATGGAGGGATTAAATTGTAGGAAATTGATCCCTCTAACAATGGAGAGATCTAGAAAGAACTCACCATTCTTCTCTCCCCTCCTTTTCTCCTCCATCCCTTTCTTTTCCATCATCTTTCTTTATCCAAACACACTGTAAGTAGACCTACAAATGCTAGTGAATTCACCATTAAAGCTTGAGGGCTTATGTACGATAATAAATTAATAAATTATAGATTTTAAATCCTGACACCTTCATTATGTAATTAGTAATTTAGTATAGCCTTAGTGGTTCACTCACACATTATTTAAAAAAGGAAAAAAAAATTATATTGTACACGCTCCATATATATGAAATTTCTATGGTTCATCCGGGTGCATCATCAACATGCGATGGTGCACCATGGAAACAACATTACATATAGTAGTCATATATGTATAAAGAATACGGGCAAAATAAAGAACATTACATACATTTACAAAGAATGCGAGCATAGTATGTTTATTGAGTTTGGTCATTATGTTCCTTAGGTTAAATTATATATTCTTTATTTACAATATAAACTATGTTTTTTTAAAAAAAAATATATATATATATATACTACCTTCGTTAATTTTTATGTGCAACTTTGGAATATTTTATATCTCACAAATAATACCCCAAAGTTGCACATAAAAATTAACAGAGGTAGTATGTAGATTAAAAAAGGTCTTTGGGTTTCAACAATACAAAATACTTCGTATGTTCTTTTACTTAAATAATATGTTCTTCTATGCTTATATTTGTTTATTCCTTTTATGTTTTTTTTAGGTATTATGTTTGTTTTATCATTGTGTTAATTTCTTCTATCCCTTATGTTTTTTCAAAGTTTTTGTTCTTATTATTGTTAGAGAAGGTATTGCGTCAGTCCGCATTGACAAAATGTTTCGTCAGTCCGAACTGACGAAATGCGGATTTTTGATATCCTCGATTGGCGGGGTGATATCCTCTATATACGGGATGATATCCTCTACTAGCTATATGATATCATTTATTGGCTATGTGATATCTTATATTGGCTGGATGATATCCTTTATTGGTCGGATGATATCATCTATTGGCTATGTGATATCCTTTATTGGCTGGATGATATTTATACTGGTTGGATGATAAATGATATCATATAGTCAATAAAGGATATCATTCAACCATGATATCATATAGCCAATAGAGGATATTATCCAGCCAATAAAGGATATCATAGACACAATCATAAATGATATCATATATATAGCCAATAGAGGATATCATCCATCCATGATATAATATAGCCAATATAGGATATCATCCAGTCAATAGAGGATATCATACAAGGATATGTATGTATAATTTTTTTGATGATATGTATAACAATGGTGGAACCACCATCGAAGAGCTCGTACTAAAGGTAATGGGTATAACATAACTTACTCATTTCTCAACCAAAATACATGCATATGTCATCAAAATGCTCACAATTCAACATACAATCATATGGGACAAACAATTTCAACAATTATACATCATATAAGAAAGCCCCAATTCAATTTTTTAGGCATTTTTTGAAAAATCCGAGAAATAACTTTCTCTCTCTTTTGCCATGAATGACCCTGCTTCTCTCCTTCTCCATTGATGTCGTCATCGACATCGTCACCGTCGCCTATAGGGAGAGAAGAAGATCCACCATTTATGTCATCATCGTGATCGTCGTCTTTTCGTCATCGTCATCTCCTCCGGCGCACAAACTATTTGGTCCGGCTTGACTGACCTAATAGTTTGTGTTATTGTTAAGCTTGTATGTGTTTTAGTGTTGTAGACACCCATTTGTGTCTCCCCAAAACCAAACCCAGTGATGAGTACCTTTCACGTCGAATCATAATCGAATGAAGTGAAAGTGTGGAAAGTCTAGTGTTGCGGATAGTTTTTAATTCTTTTCTCTTCTCTCTGTTTTTGAAAACTTATTTTAAGAAAACAGTCAATCCAGTTTGGTTGGTCCTTGATATGGGTCCAATAATGGTGTAGTTGGATGGGGTTTGAAAAGACCTTTCCAACGATACATTATAAGCCCAATTCCGATGAATATCGAGGAAGTTATGGCCAAAATACTAAACTGGGCCCGATTTGATTTTATATGTGGCCCAATGATCTAGAGGAGGGCCTATTATTAATTATCATTCCTAAATCTATTAGGATTGATTATAGTCTTTTAGAATACTTTAGAAGGTTCTTTTAAATCCTAATGGAGTTAGGATTGATAATTATGTTTTATAGAGTTTGAAATTGAATAAAACTACTTCTTTTAAGAATCCTTGTTTTGTACGAAGTGGAATATATTCAGCTTTTATTTTCGTGCCTCATAATATTTATCCAAATTTTATATGGTTGGATAGATCTTGAAATTATCTTTCCAATGATATATTATAATATTAAATCCGAGTTATAACGAAAAAGATATGAATGAGACATGAAACTTTATCCAAAATTGACACCCTTCCACTATTTTGGCCATATCTTTTTATCTATAAAATATTTTAATCTGATTCTGATTGGGTTGGAAAGTAGAATTTAAGAGATTTCCAACGTCATATTATATGCCTTATTTGGACTTCCGGATCAAAAGATATGATAAAAACAAAAATGCGTGAATTTCTGAAATCAGCGCCTAGAACCAGGTCTGGCGCCTGGCGCCAGCCATTGGCGCCTGGTGCTAGCCATTGGCGCCTGGTGCTAGCCATTGGCACCTGGCGCCAATAAGCTGGTGTTGGCGCCAGCTCTGTTTTAGGTGCGCCAATCTTGTTTTACGTGCGCCAAGTGCTCTGTTTTAATATTTTATCTTTTTGGCTGATTTCTCTATAAATAACGTATTAAAAAATTCCGTTTTCATTCACCTACAACCAATTCACACCAATTCTCACGATTATTCACCGACAATCAGTTTTCTAATTCTCTCATCTCTCTCTCTTTCTCTCTTAATTCAAATCTTGCTTTTTCATACAAAATTCCGCATTCACAAGATCTAGAAACACCTAGCCATATTCGAAGTTGCCTTCGCCCTAGACGTGAAAGGTTTAATTTCTGAGGGTTTGGTCTCAAATCTCTCTTTCAATTATCTAATTTAATTGTTTGTTTATTATTTTCCTTGAAGTTACTAACGTGTTTATTTTGTTATTAGAAAGAGGTACGAAACATCAAAGTAAGTACTTTAATGGTTTATATTGATGTTATGATGTAGAAATCATGTTTACATTGTTATTATGATATTCCTAGTATCATGTCTAGGGTAATTTTAATATTAAATATGATTCCTACGATGCTTCCTATGTTCTTCCTAATATTTGTGATTGTTAGTATCATGTTAGGGTTAAAGATTTGATATTTATTGTTTAGTGACATGCTAGGGTTTGTTATTAATCTTGTTAGTATCATGCTTAGCATCTTGCTATTATTATGTTTTAACATGATTACCATGATTATTTTTATGATTATTATTATTATGAATATTATTATTATTATTATTATTATTATTATTATTATTATTATTATTATTATTATTATTTTGATGATGATTATTTTATTTATAATGATATTATTATTATAATTATTATTCATGATTATTATTGTGATATTTATATTTATTACTTGATCACACCTCTTATGCATGTTTAAAGGGAATTGGTATTTGTAGTCGCGCTTAATAAGATATTAATAATCTTGTTAGAGTTAATGTGATTATAATTCAAGTGATCGCCAATAATAGGTTTATTTGTGCATTAAATTCAACCAACATAGATTAAACATGTTTAGGGTTAGTTAAACCTATTGATTGCATGTTAATCAGAAAGCGCATATAAATACGATCAGAATAAAGTAGAGGCCTATTATTAGGGCAGGTTCAATCTCTTTTAGGTTGGATTTGTACCTTCATCCTCGAACCCTTATTTGGTTCAAGACCTTATGGAGTTGACGATCTCTTAGATCGTTAAGGGGTGTAACCTTCATCCTGTGAACGGTTTACAAGTTCCTAAAACTTGTTGGCGACTCTTTTGCTCTATCTTCTTCCCTTTTGGACTCCACCGTACTTTAGTGTATGATCACAGTGGGGTTCAAGATAGTGGGATTTTAAGGCTTGAAATTATTCCCTACAAGTGTCTAAATTATTTGAATATGTCTTTTATATTTTGTGATTTAACCCTTATTGATCTTCAATATCATTTATTAATTCTATAATTTTTTGTATATTAATTATAATTCTAATTGTGTACTTTATGTGAGTATAAAAGTATATTACAATTAAAATCAAAGAATATGGACATTTAAAATAGTTTTTCAAGAGATCCAATAATAAAGATCATTAATTATATGATATACTATAATAAGGAACATATGGAAAAAAACATAGTGTTAATAATTTTTTGTACATTACAAATAAATATAAATTAAAGTACATATTTTCAAGTAATAAAAATTATTAAATCATATAAGATGAATATTATAATTAAACAAAATCCCTAAAAACAAAGGGAGAGATAAAGGGCATGGTTAACTATTAACGGAAAGTGAGCTTCTTTTTAATTTCCATTGATTTCGTTACTTCTCTATTTTACTATGTTTTGCGGATGTTCATCAGAGGTGCAATGTAAACTCCGGCATTAAAATCAATGGTTCGTTGAAAGAGGATAGAGAAGTAAGTGAAAACTAGATCCCCCATTGAAGCTTGAAGGAGGAGAGAGAAAGTAAATGTTAATGCTAAAAACTTCAGTCAACTGTCAACCCAAGTTATAGGTTAATTACATAGATACCCCTTAATAAAACATTTATACGAAGTATATGTTTATCAATGTTACACATTTGTATTTTCTCAAAAAAAGGCTAAGGGTGTTAGAGATATGATTGATATTGGGAAATATATGTGATATCACCCAAATCACCAGTTTTAGACCTATAAGCCTGGTAAACACCTCTTACAAGATCATCTCAAAGATCTTAGTCAATAGAATTAGGCCTCACCTTTACAACATTATTTCCCCAAACCAAAACAGCTTTTTAAAAGGTAGAGGGACAGAGGTAAATTACATCCTAGCCTCTGAAATACTTCACTCAATGAGAAAAAGAAAGGGTAGTAGAGGTTTGTTTGCTCTAAATCTAGACCTAGAAAAGGCCTATGATAGGCTTGAATGGTCCTTCATTCAACACTGCCTCTCCTTCTTTAACTTCAACACTTCCACTGTCTCCCTTATCATATCCTGCAACATTCTTATAAATGGCAAACTCTCTTCCCTTTTCTATCCAACTAGGGGAATAAGGCAAGGTGACCCCCTATCTCCTTACCTCTTTATCCTCTGCTTGGAATTCCTTTCTAGAAAAATCCACATAGAATGCAATCAGGAAAAAAGCAAAAAAAATTCTCAAATAACACTCCAAGGAACATTAGAGATGACTTTGAGCAATGTATAAATGTCAGCTCCTCCTATGATTTAGGTACCTATCTAGGATACCCTTTGTCTGACAAAAGACCTACAAGAAGACAACTATCTTCCCTAATTGAAAAAATGGGTAAAAAGCTGGCTACTTGGAAATCTAACTGTCTTTCTAGGGGGGAAGGCTGGTGCGTGCTGCTGAAATCCACCATGCTCTCTATACCTAGGAATATGATGTCCTGCATCAAGCTCCCTTAGTTCATTCTAGGAAAACTTGACTCAATCTGTTCAAATTTCTTTGGGGGGGGGGACACAACCAAAAAGAAAGTCACTTGGATTGCCTGGAAGAATGTTTGCCAAGAGAAGGAGAAAGGGGGCTTAGGAGTTCTGAATAACAGTGAGCTGAACCAATTAGGATTAGCCAGATTATGCTGGATGGTAGATACTAGGTTCAACTGGGCAGGGAAACTCCTCTTTGACAAATATGTCAAAGGAAAAAATACACCTACCCCTTTTAATAAAGGGTCTCACATCTGGTCTGCTGTAGGGAGGGGTTGGGATTTATTTAACCATAGCCTTTAATGGGAGCCAGGTAATGCGAGGAGCATTAACTTTTGGGGAGATAGATGGTTACAAGCTGACTCTGTTAGATCTCAGCTTGTAGGCCCCATTACCGAGTCAACAGTTAACTCCTGCCTGAGTGATATTCACTCTCCATGTAGGATTACTATTGAACAGAAGATGGGGTTCCAGCTGAGTGATGACCTTCTAAGTAGGATCCAAAGTATAGCCTTGAACTCCAATGAAGACTATAATTTTACAAGCTGGTCTAAGAGAGGGAGATTTGATTCCACCAAAGCTAGAAATTGGTTAATCAGCAGCAGAACCCCTCACTGTCATAAGCATCACCAGCTGGAATGAGATTGGAAGGTGCTCTGGGACTCCTGTACTTATCCTTAAATCAAAGTGTTCTTTGGCAACTCATCTGGGATAGACTGCCAACCTTCCAATATCTCCACCTCAGAAACATCAATAGTGTGAGCACCTGCACTTTCTGTCCAAATGTTACAGAGACCATTGAGCATCTTTAATTTTTAGCTTATGTCCAAGAGCCTCTGAATTCTGGCAGGAGCTTACTTACCCCCCAACTAGCCCAAAAACTTACAATGAAAGCAACCAAACCTGGATCATAAGAAACCTCAGAAACAAAAAAACCTCTCCAAAACTTTGTTCCCTGGAACACCATCTTCAGTTTTGCTCTATGGCATATTTAGAAAAGAGGAATTCTTGGCTTTTCTCAAAACACAACACCCTTGTTAAAACCTCTAAATCCCTATGCCTTTGGGCTGCTAGTGAGTGGTTTTTCTCCACAAATCACCACACTAGAAGAGAGCCTAAAACTTATGCCTGGGACCCCCACCTCAACCCTTCCTAAAAATCAACATAGATGCTTCATTCCTTCCACACTCCAAACTTTCAGGCTGTGCAGGTGTTTGTAGAGACCACTTGGGTTCATGGATAGAGGGTTTCCAATGGAAAGGTTTTTGTACAGATGCTAAGGATGCGGAGCTAATGGCAATCAAACTAGCTTTGGGCTGGATTCAAGATAAAAGATGGAACCAATGCATTATTGAGAGTGACTGCATGCAAATACATTGTTGATGATCTTGTCAGTAATGTAGATACTGCTCTAACCCCAAAAACAATTGATTTCAGGCTGCAGCTACAAAGGCTAACTGAGGTCAAGTTTTTCTATGGAGAAAGAGGGAAGAATATGGAGGCTGACATTCTGGCGAAAGATGCAAGGGAGAACCTAAATATTTTGAATCATCTATGTAATATAACTGTACCCCTAGACATCTGTACTAATTCCTTAGCTAAAGACAATACTACTAGTTCAAGGGAGGATATCCCCCAGGATGTACTTTTGTGCCACGCCCACAGGGGTAGGCAACCTTTTGTAAACGTTCTAACTATTAATTAAGCCACCTTTTACCCTAAAAAAAATGATATCACATATCTCTAACAAAGGGAGATACGAGTAGGAGGATATAAAAATGAGAAATGTAGGCATATTTTTTTTCCTAAAGTACAACTTTATAATAAAATGAAAAAAAGCACAATTTCTGGGGACACTTTTTAAGATAAACATGCACATTATAAAAGGATATAGGGAATAGGAAACAAGTATTTTATCAATGAGAGTCTTTGATATTTTATTTTCTTTGTCTTAAAATAATTGACATAATTAATTAAATGTTGCACATATGTTAATGTACTTAATTTGATCTTATTTTTATGTAATTAAGGCTCCACTTCACCTTATAAAAATACTCCGTATTAGGAATATCTAGTAAAAATAATTTTAGTTCAACAAAAATAATTTCAGTTCAGTAAGAATAAGTTCATTTTAGTAAAAATAATTTCAGTTCAGTAACTGTAAAGAAGAAATATAACATAAAATCAGTAAAAATAATTCTAGTTCAACAAAAAATAATTTTAGTTCCGGAAAATTAATTTCATGAGTAAAAATAATTTAAGTTCAACAAAAATAAGGTAAAGTGAATGGGGCTAAATATAAATGATATACTACATTTTTATATTATGATAAAATATATTTTAATTATATATGCTAGTAAAAACTAAAAAAGTATAGTAAAAGTTAGGCCCGGTTCTGTTAACCTTAGGGTCTGTTCACATTTACTTAATTTCAGTTCAACTCCAATCAGTTGAGTTCAGTTCAGTTCCTAATTTCCCTCTCTCATAAAATATTCATTTCAGCTCCAATCAGTTCAACTCAGTAAATGTGAACAAACTCTTACTCCCACTTATTTTAGGGTTAATAAGTTTAGATAAATTCAGATAAGTTCTGGAAAAACAGGTTCAGATAAGGGTTAATCAGGACTACCCAAATTTAATTTATAACTAAAATAAATTCTAGTAAAGGCTAATAAGCTCATACAAGATCAAATAAGTTTAGATAAGTAAAAATCATGTAAAAAGAACGCACCCTTAGTACTTCGTATATGAATAAAAAGTAATACTCCATCCGTTTTCAAATACTTGATCTATTTCTCCATGTGCGGAGTTTTAGGAGAAATTGGAGAAATTAATAAAATATGGAGGTAGTGGGGTAAATGAAAGAATAAAAATTGTAAAAAGCAAAAGAAGTGGAAAAATTTGGAAATAGAATATGAAATTTAAAAACAATGATTGATGTTGGGTTCACTAGAGAAATGAATTAAATATTGTAAAAACTTTCCAAATAAGGAAATGAAGCAAGTATTTAAAAATAGAGGGAGTAATAATAATAATAATAATAATAATAATAATAATAATAATAATAATAATAATAATAATAATAATAATGGGGCATGCTGCAGGGCTATTGGCTATGGTTTTCTTCCTTTCTCCTTTTCTTCGTTAGGGGAATTAGATAAGGATGCTATTGCGTTGCTGAAACGGGTTCAGGCGTTCGCTAAGACGCATGATATTGGTGCTCGTGCAGCTGCTCACATCTTCAGTAGGATCGGGTTCGCTATAGCTAGAGGGGTGGGGTCCCAAATTGTATCTCGGCTCCCTACCAATTTTTTGTAAATTGGGCCCAAATTGTATCTCGGCTTCCCACTAACTTTCTATGGGTTAAGGATGGCAATTTTGTATGGATATCCATTAACCCGCTCCACCCGCTTAAATTAAATGGATGAAAACCCGACTTAAATGGATGAAAGGCGGGTGGTGGATGAAGCGGGTGACGGATCGGATCGGATTCGGGTGGAGCTTTAAGTCATCCGTCACCCGATCCATCACCCGCTTATCATCCACCCATTTATTTTTATATAAAAAAAAATACAAAACTTTTTAAAAAAACCCTAATCTAATGTACATACTACATACAGCTAGCCGCACATATCCATTCTCAACTCTCAAGTCCTCCTAACAGTCTCTCTCCTTCTTTAGTTCCTCACACTCTCTACTCAACACCAAATATTCCATTTTTACCGGCAACTTCTCACCAGAACGTCTCACACTCCTCTTGGGCGAGGCGGCGACTCCTCTTACGCGATTAAGTTCATTAATTTCATGAATTTTTGAAGGAAAATGGCATCACAAATCACTTATTTAACTTAATCATATCAATAGTTCATGTATTTCATAGTTGGTGGTACTAGTAATTGATCTTGTAATGCTAAATTGCTAGTGCTATATTTTTTTTTTAATTTTTGCAATGCCGATTTAGATGGCACAGTAGGAATTACTTAGCATCATTTTTTTTTGTTTAATTTCATAACACAAGTTTAATCTTCACCCGTTTATCATCCGATCCACCCGTTTCACCCGCGGATGATGGGTGGATCGGATGTGGATGATGGGGTTAGCGGGTGGTGGGTGGATCGGGTGGAGTGGATGGAGGTAGCGGATGGATGCGGGTGAAGCTCCACCCGATCCGAATCCGACCCGTTGCCATCCCTACTATGGGTTGTATAACTTTGTATGTTTTTAATTGAGATATAATAATAATAATAATAATAATAATAATAATAATCCCATATTCCCATGTACTAGGTACCAATTATTTTGAGACATGTAAAAGTATCCTTAATTGTGGTCCAGTGGTCTGTGGCTCTGTGCAGCGTGGAGCAAAGTCTTGATCGTTTAAATTGTGGTAATGTGTGGGGTTAAAGGGTGGTGGGGAAAGGCTAATCAGCATCATTATCACTCTATCTGTCTATCATAAAGGACTATTATATTTTTGGCATCTTTTTAATGCTACTTTTGATCAATTGTGGTGTAAATCCCACCCAAAATTGACAAATTGTCCCACCAAAATTTCTGATCTACCTTCACATCTCTTCGCATGTCACGGGTAGTATTTTATTGAAGAAATGATCTCTCTTTTTTTTTTCGTATTAGCTCACCATATAAATTGATAAACTACTTGAAATGTATATGTGCATTAATTAATTGATTAATTGCTTGAAATTTATATGTCTATTAATTAATTCATTTCTTTTCTTTAGTGATTGATGAAGTTATTTTTATTTATCAATATATTCCATATTTTAGAAAAACACCATAAGTCCATCACCTCACCCTTTTGCTTAAACTTTGTATAAAAAAGATATTGGTAAGGGTTTGTTCATATTTACTGAACTGAGCTGAATTGAACTGATTGAAACTGAACTGATTGAAGCTGAACTGAACTAAATTGAACTAAACTGAGCTGAAATGAATATTTTATGAGGAAGGGAAATTAAGAACTGAACTGATTGAAGCTGAATTGAACTGATTGAAGCTGAATTGAACTGAAGTGAAATTAAGTAAATGTGAACAGAGCTTAACTCTAATGGAAAACAGAATTCGTACAAGCACCTCATTAATAATTATGCAATATGTAAGGGATGCATGAAAAATATGACATCTTGTCAATTTCGGGTGTTGATATAATAGGGAGATTAATTGGGAGCATGTAAATGCATTATCCACAGGTTTTTCTTGCATTATTAAGTACGGAGTACAGTTTTTGTTGATAAAACTTTTGAGTTGGTAAAGCATTTCTATTGGTGGATTCAAGATTGATTAATAGTTTGAAATTAAAACTATACTTGGTCTACTCGGTTTAAATTAGTCGGTTTGGAATATGATTATACGGAGTACTATTTAGATGACTCCATGTCTCCTTGCGATAATGAAATGATTAACATACTCCAATCTTTTTTATGTGATTTTTCGAATTATATACTGTAATAACTCTGATTTATAATAATTGACACGATTAAATTTGACATATTTTTCATTGGACTAGTTTATTATTGAATATAAATAATTTATAGTAGTATTAAAATCTTGAAAATTTGAAATAATGAAATTTTATATTAATATGTACCAAGTATTTAACAAAATTTTATGTGACAACCTTTGTTTTGATGTTAGTACAAAAAAATGTTGTAATTAATTAATTGAAAACAAATGAAAAAAAAAAATATTGTGATTACTACGAAATAAAGAGAATACACAAATATACTCGGTTCAAAAGCTTAGTAAAATCACCCACCATTAATGGTTGGGTAATAACCTACTAATCACCTGTCGATCAGTTATTTAAAAAATTTGGTATATATGAACTCCGTAACAATTATTAGTTGTAGTCAATTTTTTTTTTTTTAAGAAAGCACAGATCTTAATATGTTAATCGGACTCATCACTGACCATTCACCATCAACAAACATTCTATTGGTTTTTTTTTTTTTTTTTTTTTTTGTGTTTTGTATATCGACTCTACTTATTTAATGCTCTCTCCGTTTCATTATAACTGCCCCCTGTCAAATTTTACACATATATGTTAATGCATGAGTTTGACTATCAATAATATGAAGTTTAACAAAATTAAGTTTTTTTAAACTTCATATTATTAGTATTCGATACAGACATTTTTACATGATACTAATTGCGTTTGATGATACATATTAGTGATATTACACAAAAGCAATAATCAAGGTTAGAAGTATATAAGCAGTGAAAAAGTCAAAGTCTATGTATCAATTATTATGGAACATATAGAGGGAGTACTATATAGATTTTTATTAATTTGTTGTGGTAAATAAGTAGGTTCTTGTTGTGTGGTGACTATTAGTTTGTGAAAAATTGTGAATGGTGACGGACTATTATATATTTTTGCAAATTGATAGTAAATACAAGCGAAATAATGTTGAACATAGGTAATGAGTTAGATTTAAGGATAAATTTTTATAATTTAAACTAATATTTATATAAATGAGAAAAAAAAAATTAATGAGAAGTGTGACACGTGACGACAATGGGCTAATTTGAGTTTACGAATACTTTGTAGATTTTTAGTCCACACTGCAAAGCCTCTATATCAGGGGCAATTTTATTTGAAAATTAGCTTTTTGTTACTGTGTATTGATCTAATGGTCAAAAGGGTTATTCTATAATTTTTTGTACTTGCTAAATTTATCGTTAGAATGACTATGACATGTACAAAGTATAGGTTATACTTCCTCTGTTTTTAATACTTACAACACTTTTTTAAAATGAAAATATCACAATATTTGCAAGACATTATAATCGGAAAAAAAAAAATTGAAAGTTGTACTATTGCCTTTTTTAAAAATACATGGCTTACATAATTACACTTCTAATAATCTCTCAAATCTAGCTATGTGAAACTCACATTTATTAAATACTGTGAAATAATGTGGGTTTAATTTTTTTTTTTTTTTTTAAAAAAAAACACAAGATAGCTGAGTATCATGGATAACGTCCATTTGGATATGTTTGGTGTTAGTGAAACTTTAGACCATCCATTTGGATTTTTTAGTCCGTACATACAACTACGTAAATATCTCCCCTTTGATCTATAAATGTTGAACAGATATCGAAACGAAATTCAAGGATAAATCTTCTCAGCTAATAACGCAAGAGCCAGAAGAAGAGATGTTAATAAATGAAGCTTGTAATAATGTTAGTGAGTTGCTCCTAAAAGCCTCATTAAACTACATTGTGGAACACTCGAAAGCTCGAATGATAATGGAGAATACATCAATGCATAATCCTTATCATAAGAACTTCTCAAGCCTTTTGGTTCAAAACTTCCTTCACAATGTCGACGTTTCTTTGAATCTTCTTCAAGATTTGGACAACGTGAACGAATGGTTGGATGAGGTACAAGAGCTAGCTAGAAGGAATTTTGACATGGCTCATACGGCTTACAAAAATGAAATACAACAAATTTCGAAGTAAGTTTAACAATAATAAAGATCAATTGAAACTTGGATAATGAAAAAAATTTAGGATTTAGAAGTTTAGAGGCTCTGATACCATGTCAGGAATTAATTTACCCTTAATTGTATTACTATATGAACAAGTATATATATACAACCTAACGAGAGATTGGGGCCAATAAAATATTATGCTTAACACCACATGTATTTGGTTTAATTTTTGAAATCCATATCTTTTTAACTTTATGTGCGTACGCACTGTGGTGATATGCATATGCTAATATGAATATGTTTTGTAATACAATTCAAAATTTCGTTACACATTGTAAAAAAGTTAATGTTCAATTATTCTAGCATAATAAATCATAGTAATAGCTAGTACTTCCTTCAAGCCATCTTCAAAACTCTTTCTGTTTTGACTTTTTTTTTCTAGGAGTAGCCGGGTGGGTGGGTGGGTACGATCACATTAAATTAAGATCTTTACGTGATATTTCATTGGCAAGATAGTAGCATATTTTTTTTTAGTGATACCATGTCTATCTAATTACATAACAAATTTTGGAATTTTGCAAGATGGGGAAACGAAGTTAATTTGGACAAGGAATTGCACTTTGCAAGAATTGAACCATTCAAGTGGTGTATGTGGTCAATGGGAATTCTCCCTGGGTTAGATATGTCCGAAGAGAGATTAGAGCTTGCAAAAGTAATATCATTTATCTACGTGATTGATGACATTTTTGATGCTTATGGAACGTACGATGAGCTATGTCTATTCACAGAAGCCATTAATAGGTACGTCTTGTAAAATCGACTTGCCAACTTAATTTACTTATTTGACTTACTTGAATATTGATATACAAAATATATCCCATTTTACCGAATTAGAATTATTTTTACTGAACTGAAATTATTTTTACTGAAATTAAATTATTTTTTACTGAAATTAAATTATTATTACTGAACTGTAATTACTTTTGCTGAACTAAACTTATTTTTATTGAACTATAATTAATTTTACTGAACTGAAATTATTTTTACTGAATATTATTTTTTTAAGGTGTTGTGAACAGGGTCTTAATTATCGTATTAAGTTTTCTAACATAATTAGGACAATAATCTAGTAGTAAAATAGAACATATTTTCATCATGAACTTGTAGTGTAATTTGCAATATCTAACATATATAAGGCATTATTATTGTTTTACATTTGATTATAGAATATGTTAATATTTGCTAAATTATAGAGAGAATATGATAAATTGAATAAACTCAATCACTTTCCTCCCATTGATACGGCCATAGCCAATATATAATACAAGGTTTCCCTAATGTGATAAAATTAGGAAATATCACAAAGATCTCAAAAGATTATATTCTAGGCACAAAATATAGCAACTAAATATTATCATATAATTTCCTAAAATATAATATTCCCAATACCCCCCCTCAAGTTGGAGCATGGGGATTGTAAATGCCTAACTTGGAAAGAAGATGATCAAACTTAGACTTCCCAAGAAAATGTCTGCAAGTTGTTCCTTAGTGGAAACATAAGAAGGATCAATTAAGCCCTTTGTAATGGCATCACGAACAATGTGACAATCAATCTCAATGTGCTTCGTACGTTCATGAAAAACTGGATTTCGAGCTATATATAAAGCAGATTGATTATCACAAAACAACTTGATCGCCTTAGGGTGTTCAACACCCAAACTCAAAAGCAAGGCCTTCAACCATTTCAACTCATGTGTGGTTGAAGACATGCAACGATACTCAGCCTCAGAAGAGGATGTGGCAACTGTGGGTTGTTTCTTGGTCTTCCAAGAAATAGGTGATTTACCAAGGAACACAAGCCAACCTGTCAACGAACGACGAGTAAGAGGACACGCCGCCCAATCTGAATCACACCAGCCCTGCAAAGTCAAGTCACTATCTGCACTCAACAAAATACCCTGTCCTGGGGTACCTTTTAAATAATGAACCACCCTGAGAGCTGCTTCCCAATGCTCAACCCGTGGCTCGTGCATAAACTGTGAAAGAATATGAACCGAATATGCCAAATCCGGTCTAGTCACCGAGAGATAAATCAATCGCCCTACCAGTCTACGATAAGACTCGGGATTCTCAAGTAACTCACCACTAGCAAGACTTAGCTTGTGGCTCTGCTCAATCGGAAAACCACTTGGTTTCGCACCTAATAGCCCTGCTTTAGAAACAATATCCAAGGTGTATTTTCGTTGACACAAAAACAAACCTGATTTACTACGAGCAACTTCAATGCCCAAAAAATATTTTAAAGGACCAAGATCCTTCATCTTGAAACAATCACCAAGATAAGCTTTGAACACATTTAATGCAGCGGAATCATTCCCAGAAATAATAATATCATCAACATAAACTAAGACATTAATCTGAACATTGCCTTTAGAGTATGTGAAAAGAGAATAATCAGAGTAAGACTGAATTAAACCGTACCCTTTTAGAGCCGTAGTGAGTTTTGCAAACCAACATCTCGGAGCTTGTTTCAACCTATACAAAGACTTTCTCAAACGACACACCAAACTTGAATCCGAACTCTCAAAACCTGGGGGTAATTTCATGTACACTTCCTCTTCTAGATCACCATGTAGGAAAGCATTATGAACATCCATTTGCTAAATTTCCCAGTTTTTTGAAACCGCTATAGCAAGGAAAGCACGAATAGTAGTCATTTTTGCAACCGGAGCAAAGGTCTCACCATAATCAATGCCTTCTCGTTGATGATTACCAAAAACAACCAATCGAGACTTTAGACGCTCAACATCACCATTAGACAAAAATTTTGTCTTGTACACCCATTGACAACCTAGAGCTATCTTACCGGGAGGAAGATGCTCTAATGTCCAAGTCCCATTATCCTCCAAAGCCCTTATTTTTTCTTTCATAGAACGTCGCCAACCTTCAGATTTCATGGCTTCTCTAAAAGATTTTGGATCCTTTCCCAAAACAACAGCTGCAAGAAATTTGCGATAATTTACAGAAAACATGTCACAATTTATATAGTGGGCCAAAGGATAAGGCGTACCTGAAGGAGTATTAGATGACGGAGAGGAAGAAGACGGACTATTAGCAAAAACAGAATGTGTCACATAATCACGCAACTTGACTGATGGAATTTTCACACGATGACCTTTACCTAACACCTCCGGTTGAGGCTGCTTGGAGGTATCAAGTTGCTGCTCGGCCTCTGTGTTGCTGCTGTCGGGCTGAATACGAGACCCAGCTGTCGCTGGAATTCCAGCGCTTGAGGAAGCAGCTGGGTTCAATGGCTGTGGAGTATACCCTGCGCCCGTAGGAATTGCTGCGGAGGAAGCTGGAGCAGTCTGCTCAGCCGCAGGTGCACCCGCGTGTGAAGGCTGCGGTGTGGCAGTGGGCACTGTGTTGGGGGCAGACTGTTCGAAGTTATGAGCTGCCTGTTGCTCGACATACATACCTCCATTAACACCCAATTCAAACTCACTGTCATATCCCAAAAAATCCTCATGTATGTCATCATTATTATCAGAAATTGGAGAAGTTATATTTACATCTTCCGGGGAACTAAACGGAAACACCCCTTCAACAAACTTCACGTCTCGTGACACAAAAAAGACTTTTGAATCAAGATCATACAATCTCCATCCTTTCTTCCCAAAGGGATATCCCAGAAAGATACATTTCCTACTCCGACTGGCAAACTTGTCCCCATTTGTTTTTCTGATTATGAGCAAAACAAAGACATCCAAAAGTACGGAGAGCATCAAACAAAGGTGGTTTGTTGAACAAAATTTCAAATGGAGTTTTATTTTGTAACAAGGGAGTGGGTGTACGATTAATTAGATGAGCAGCGGCAAGGACACACTCCCCCCAAAAATAAATAGGCAAATTGGCTTGAAACCTCAAAGCTCTCCCAACTTCAAGAATGTGTTTGTGTTTTCTCTCAACCCTCCCATTTTATTGTGGAGTCCCCACACAAGAGGTTTGGAAAACAATACCGGTAGCACTAAAATAATCATGCAAGCAATTAAATTCCGTACCATTATCACTTTGCACAACTTTAATATTTTGAGAAAATTGCCTATCAACCATTGCAACAAATGCTAAAAACATTCGAAACACCTCAGTTTTATCAACCAACAAGTAAATCCAAACAGCTCGGGAATAATCATCAACGACAGTAAAAAAATAACGAGCTCCGCACGATGAGACATGTCGATACGGACCCCACAAATCACAATGTATTTTCTCAAAAATCCTAGAAGCTCTACCATCACTTAAAGGAAATTTATCTCTAGGATGTTTAGCACGCATACATACCTCACACCCTTTAGCAAGATTATGTTTATTTCCACTGACATGAGGAAGTAACTTAACCACTTTTTCAGAAGGATGACCCATTCGACGATGCCACAACTCCAAGGTCGACGTAGCTTCACCCACATCAACATGATTCACCAAATCTGAATTGCTAAAATAATATAGTCCGTCTCTCCTAGCTCCCGTTCCAATCAACTCCTTCGTTTGATCCTGTACAACACACATATAAGAGTTAAATTGGACAGTACAATTAAGCTCATCTGTAATTTGGGACACAGAAAGCAAATTACAACTCAAATTAGGAACATAAAGAACCCCGTTTAGGGTGAGCTTGTCCGACAAACGAACATAACCAATTAAAGAAGCCAATACGGTGTCACCATTGGGAAGACCAACAGGACACTCAAAACCCTGCGTATCAAATAACCAAGATTTGTCTTCGGTAACATGATGAGTTGCCCCTGTGTCAATTATCCAAGAGGTAACATCAAATTTTCCTGTCAAAAAATTTTCGGGCATATGAACATTACCGAACAATCCTGTTATTGTCTCAACTGTAGTACTTGAAACGGCATTAGCACGAATCAAATTTCGTGGGTCTGGATGGTGCTCGGCCATGTATATGGTATTGTGATGTGTTTGTAGTGGAGGGAATGCATGAAAATCACAATTGGCCACCACATGGCAGCTTTTGTTGCAAATTTTATCTGATTTATCATCGAAATTGGTAGCTTTGAGTTGGGTAGAAGTTAAAAAATTCCTAGGTTGACCTTGCAACTCAAGGGACAACGGTGTATTGGTTGTAATTTCGAGATAATGAAGTGACAATAATGGAGACGTGTCTCCGACCATTGTGGAAAAAAAAATTCAACCTGCTCTTGATACCATGCTAAATTATAGAGAGAATATGATAAATTGAATAAACTCAATCACTTTCCTCCCATTGATACGACCATAGCCAATATATAATACAAGGTTTCCCTAATGTGATAAAATTAGGAAATATCACAAAGATCTCAAAAGATTATATTCTAGGCACAAAATATAGCAACTAAATATTATCATATAATTTCCTAAAATATAATATTCCCAATAATATTGCATTACAGATGGGAATCCGCTGATGTTACACAATTACCCAACTGCATGAAAGTTTGCTTCAAGGCTCTTCTGAAGACAACAAATGATTTTTGCTCCAAATTTCAAACAAAGCATGGATGGAACCCTGAGCAATTTTTACGAAAATTGGTACATTTTTATAGTTATTATATACTTGTAATATATACTTGTATTTATTAAACTGGAGTACTGGACGAGTGGACGTTTGTTGAGTCCCTTAGGTTTTGATTGATAGTTTTGAATGATGACAAACAGCTAAGGGAAACAGGTCCTTGAAAGTGTTCGATACAGTTGGGGGAACCAGCTAACATAGAACACTGTTTCCCCAGACAAGTTATTACTTACATGAGTTTTCTTATTGAACTAACTTGTCTTTATACAGGGAACAGTTATATGATAAAAGTGTTATGTACTGGTAGGGAACCAGTATGTACTGTTTCCATGGTTGCTACGTGGTACAACAGTCACTTACTTTATATTGTGCATTAACCTTATTGATTGTGCAGAATATAAGTTGATTCCAAGTCTTGAAGCAGATAGGACTTTCGAAGAGATTGAAGAAAGTTCCATTGGTTACAATTGAGGTTATCTAAAGAAGGTTTTCAAGACTTGAAGTTTACATGAAGGAAGATCCACATCAAGAAAGAGCTTTTTAGGATCTTCATGTAAATGCTCCGTAGTATGGTTTATTAATGGATATATAAAGTGCTTTAAATATATCGAGCATCGTTGTGAAATTTGGTACAAGGATTGGAACAAATTTCATAACATGTTCAAGTCAGGGAACCAGGTCTGGGGACCAGGTTAACTGATCAGGTTATTAGAGCTGCGATTTTAAAAAGATTTTTTATTGAAAATTCAGTTTTGAAAATATATCTTGGCAGCTGTAAATAGATGTGATATAATCTTTAAATACCTAAAAACTAGGAGTAATTATCTTGAGTTGATTTTATCTTATAATAGAATCAATTAAAGATAAATACTTACCTAAATCATGTTTATCTTATTGGCATGATTTATGGTAACTAGGATTTCGGTTTTCTAAGACTATAAATACAATCTATTCGCTAATAATCTGAATAGATCTCTCACACGCATAAAAAGGAGTTTTTCATTATTGAGAGCAAAAGCACTAAATCCATTATTGAATCATATACAAGAGCATCTAGTGTTTAATATTTTCTCTACATTAACTTTTGAGAGTTAGATCATTAGAGAGTTTTGATCTTGTAATTGAGTCTTTGGCAAAGAGGCTAAAGGCTGGGTGAGTGTTTGTGAGTTCAAACACGTTTAGAACTTACGAGTGTAAGTTGAGAGCATACTCGGAGTAGAGTGTGGGGTTTGCTGGTTCCCGGAGTAGGGAACATCAGAGTGTTCTTTGTCTTTGTTATTCGGAGTAGATTAATAAAGGACTTAGGATAGGAGGACGTAGGCCAGAGTTGGCTGAACCTCGTTAAATTTGTTGTGTTCTTTATCGCTTTATTATATTCCGCTGCATAAGGGAACCAACACAACTGGTCCCTTAACCATGATTCGAAAAGAAGCAAAAATTGCCAACGATTACTTAACACTCAATTCACCCCCCCCCCCCCTCTTGAGTGCCCATAGAACCTTCAATTGGTATCAGAGCCTAGGCTTCTCGTAAGAGTAACATCTAGAGGAGTTAAGAATGAGTACTCAAGAATTAAGCGCTATTGGTTATGACAATAAAACACCTAAGTTTAATGGGAATAATTATGCTTGGTGGAAGAACAGGATCCAAAATGTTATCATGGGAATTGACTATGAATGCTGGTTGGTTGTCAAAAATGGTCCAAACATCATCACCAAAACAGATGACAAGGGAAACAAGGTTCTCAAGAAGGATAGTGAATTAGACACTGCTGATTACAAATTGCTGGAGAAGAATGCCAAAGCAATGTCCATCTTACAACAAGCAATAGGTGAGACCGAAACAAATCGTATTTCTGGCTGTAGTAGTGCTAAAGAAATATGGGATACTCTTGAACTTGCGTTTGAAGGAACCAGTGAGGTAAAACGGTCTAAAATTGATTTAATCATGTCTAAATACGAGTTATTTGCTATGAATAAGAATGAAAAAATCAATGATTGCTTTCGTAGATTTATGACTATTGTTAATGATCTTAGATCACTTGGTAAAAGTTTTTCTGACGAAGATCTTGTGAGAAAAATCTTGCGTAGTTTAACAGATGCTTGGACCGCGAAGGTAACAGCAGTGTATGAAGCAAAAGACTTGTCCACCTTGTCTCTGGAACAACTGATTGGTTCCCTAATGACTCACGAAATGCTGATTGAGTCTAAGTCCGAGAAGGAACTAGTAAGAGGTGTTGCCCTGAAGGGAACAGTAGAGGAAGAAGAGGACGAAATTAGCATGATTGCTAAAAGATTTGAGAGATCTCTTCGAGATCAAAAGAAGAACTTCAAAGGTAAGAACTTTAAGAGTTTTAAAAAATCTAACTCATCTTCCTCTACAGGTTGCTTCAAATGTGGTGAGAAAGGACACATCATTCGTGATTGTCCAAGATGGAAGGACAAACAATCTCAATCTGGAGATAAGAGAGCATTCAAGAATGCTATGATTGCATCCATGTGGGGTGACTCTGATTCAGGATCTGATGAAGAGGATGATTCAACAAACTCTGATGTTTGTTTAACTGCTTTCACAAATATTAAGGAGAACATCACTGGTCTAGGAACCAAAGAGGGAACCAGTACATTCCAGAAATGTTTGATGGCTAAGAAGGATGTACTACAAGAACGAAAGGTAAACTTTGAACAAACTAGAGAAGATATGCATGAATATGATAGAGAAAATATGCTTGCTTGTATTGACTCTTTATTAAATGAATGCTATAAATTGAGTGAAGTCTATATGACTAGCAAGAAAGATCTAAAAGATAAGCATGTTGAATGTAATATTGCTATTGCTAGTTGTGATCACCTAGAAAGTGTTTGCCATAATTTAAAAAATCAAGTAGCTGAATTAGAAGTTGAATTGGACGAGTGCAAAGTGGAACTAGAAAGGGAAAGATCTTCTGAACTTGATTATCCGAGTGATGGTGAAGAAGATCTGACCTCCTGGTTTCCCGGAGACTCATCAACCACTAGTGAAGCGCTTGATGTTTCAAATATTTTACGTAAAGCAAATTCCAGTAATAGAACTTCTGTGTTGAAGGCCTTTGAAACATTGATTTTTAACCTAGAAAATTCTTACAAAGAAATTGCTTCACTTAAAAATGTTCAGTCCCCTGATCCTCCTACAGAGACCAGTGTAGAAGTCAGCAATACGATTAATGAATATGAAGATTCTATCTGTCTTTTGCATGCTGAAACTAGTCAATTGAAAAAAGATAGGCAGCCAGTAGTTGTTGACATGTCTATTGATCCCATGATTTCAAATCTTAACTCACAACTCGAAACTTTGAAAGATAGATGTGATGGTTTGAAAAACAAAAACGAGTTGTTGGCTAAAACACTTGAAACTAAAGAAAAAGAATTACATGAGAGTCATAGACATGTGGACAAACTACTGAAAGCAAAGGAAACTTTGAATCATCTCACTTCATCACGAGGTAATATGGGAAAGGCTGGTCTTGGCTATTCCAGACAGAGAACCAGGACTAGCTGGTTTCCTAGAGAGACCACCTGGATTAAGGAGTTTCAGCGAGGTAAATATGTAATGACCAAAGAAATGCATGTATGCTATGATTGTGGTAATAATGGACATAAAATCCATGGATGTCCAAGAAGGATTAGTAAGAGCAGCAAAAATGTTAAGTATGTGTGGAGAAGAAAAGATCAACAAACTTCGAATGTGGTTGAAAAGGGACCCAAATATGTTTGGGTTCCTAAAACTAATGTTTAATCTGTTCTTGCAGGCTAGAGTGAAGGAAGGTACCTATTGGTATTTGGACAGTGGTTGCTCAAGACACATGTCCGGGGATAAAAATCAATTTCTTTCACTAGTAGCCTTTGATGGAGGAAGTGTCACCTTTAGAGATAATAGCAAGGGAACCATCACTGGTTTAGGTAAAGTTGGTAAGACACTTTCTACTGCGATAGATGATGTATATTATGTTGAAGGCTTGCAACATAATCTTTTGAGCATTTCTCAATTATGTGACAAAGGTAATAGAGTTGAGTTTCAAGCCAACCTATGTCGCATAGTTAACTCACAAACAGAAGAACTTGTATGTGAGGGAACTAGGAAGCATGATGTTTACATTAGCTTCCTAGATAGCATCCCTCAAGACAAGTCCATCTGTTTGAGAGCGGTTTCTGATAATAATCAATGGATTTGGCATAAGAGATTTGGACATGCTAGCCTAACACTTCTAAACAAGCTTAAAGCACGTAATTTGGTGGTAGGTCTTCCTAACATTAAATACGAAGCAGATAAAGTGTGCTCTGAATGTGTAAGGGGGAAACAGGTTAAAATCTCTTTTAAGCCTAAAAATGTTTTGGGTACCAGCAGGCCCTTCGAACTTGTACACATTGATTTATGTGGACCCATGAGAGTACAAAGTCGAAGAGGCTATAGATATGTCTGTGTTATGGTTGATGATTACTCTAGGTACACTTGGGTAATGATGCTACACACAACAGATGAGACCTTCGAAGAATGGGTAGCCTTGGTGAAACAAATGGAGAACCAGCTTACTCATAAGCTGATCTCGGTAAGATCTGACCATGGTACTGAATTTGAAAATGCTAACTTTTTTGATTATTGTAAGGAACATGGAGTAAATCACAACTTCTCAGCTCCAAGAACACCACAACAAAATGGTGTTGTAGAAAGGAAGAACAGAACTCTTGAGGAAATGGCGAGGACGATGCTCATTGAGAGTGGTCTCCCTAAGAGTTTTTGGAGTGAAGCTGTGGACACTGCTTGCTATATTTTGAATAGAGGTATCATTAGACCAAAGATTAATAAGACTCCCTATGAACTCCTTAAAGGTCGAAAGCCCAATATTTCATACTTTCGTGTTTTTGGATGTAAATGTTTCATTCACAATAATGGGAAGGACCAGCTTGATAAGTTTGATCCTAGGAGTGATGAGGGAATCTTTCTTGGATATTCTTCTCACAGCAAAGCATATAGAGTCTTTAATAAAAGGACTCTATGTGTTGAGGAGAGTGTCCATGTTATCTTTGACGAATTTAACATGTCTTCTAAGATTGCACAGGTACAACATGATGAGGAAATTGGATTAATGGAATTTACGGGAAACCACGACACTGGTACCCCAAATGAAGAGCAAGCAGATCTAGGCACACCAAATACTCCACCTGTTAACCACGATGAGATGCCTAGAGAAGAAAATGGTGATACTGAGGATTCAGAAAGGGAACCAAGTTCTGGTGATTCCTCAAACAATAGACAGCTAATGAGTTCAGGGGAAACAGAAGAAGCAGCGTCCCCTGAACATGAAGTAAGTAACGACAGAGGGAACAGCATGGACGTGAATCCTTCTGATCCTTCAGAAGAAGGAGAGATTCATGATCATGCTGGTTCATCACTTAATCAGGAAGCACAAAATGATTTTACGTTCAAAAGCTACAAATATCAATCCTCTCATCCCACTGATCAAATAATAAGTAACATTAATAAAGGGATTCAAACGAGAAGAAGTGTTTATCAAAACTTTTGTGCTTTCTATTCATTTCTGTCTAATATAGAGCCAACTGACTACAAAATGGCATTGGCTAATCCTGATTGGGTATTAGCTATGCAAGATGAGTTAAATCAGTTCCAGAGGAACCAGGTCTGGCACCTGGTTCCCCGTCCCAAGGAAAGATCAGTCATTGGCACGAGATGGGTCTTTAGAAACAAATTAGATGACCTTGGTACTATAGTCAGAAACAAAGCAAGGCTAGTGGTGCAAGGGTACAATCAACAAGAAGGGATTGATTATGATGAGACGTTTGCACCAGTAGCTAGGCTTGAGGCTATTAGAATTTTAATTGCTTATGCTGCTCACATGAATTTTAAGCTGTTTCAGATGGATGTAAAGACTGCCTTCCTTAATGGATATTTGAAGGAAGAAGTGTACGTGGAACAGCCTCCTGGTTTTGAAGATACACAGTTCCCCCAACATGTGTACAAATTGGATAAAGCTCTATACGGTTTGAAACAAGCTCCAAGGGCTTGGTATGAAATATTGTCTAATTTTTTAATGGAGAATGATTACAAGAGGGGAACAATAGACAAGACACTGTTTATCAAAACCAAGGGGAAACACTTACTTGTAGTACAGATTTATGTTGATGATATATTATTTGGTGCTACTAATCAAGTGTTGTGTGATGAGTTTGCTAATTTAATGCAGAGTGAATTCGAAATGAGCATGATGGGTGAACTAGGATTTTTCCTAGGGCTGCAGATTAAGCAAACAAATGATGGAATTATAATCCATCAACAAAAATACTTAAAAGAGTTGCTGAAAAAGTTCGGCATGGAGAACAGCAAAGCTTATGATACTCCTGTTCCCACATCTACTAAATTAGATGCTGATCTTACGGGAAAAGATGTTGAAGCCTCACTTTATAGAGGAATGATAGGTTCTCTACTTTACCTCACTGCTAGTAGACCTGACATTGTGTTTTCTGTTGGATTGTGTGCCAGGTTTCAAAGCAATCCAAAGGAATCTCACCTAAAGGCAGTTAGAAGGATACTTAGGTATCTTGTGGGAACAACATACCTGTTCTTGTGGTATCCTAAAGGCAGTACCATTGATCTTATTGGATACACTGATGCAGATTATGCTGGGTTCCTAGTTGATAGAAAGAGCACATCAGGTATGGCACACTTCCTTGGCTCTTGTCTAATTTCTTGGGGTTCTAAAAAACAAAATTCAGTGGCTTTATCCACAGCAGAGTCTGAATACATAGCTGCAGCTTCATGCTGTTCCCAGCTACTGTGGATAAGGAACCAGCTGAAAGACTTTGGTGTTGTTTATGATAGTGTCCCTATCTAATGTGACAACACTAGTGCTATCAATATTTCCAAGAACCCCGTTCAACATTCCAAAACCAAACATATTGAAATAAGACACCATTTTTTGAGAGATAATGTGGAAAAAGGTTTGGTTGAAATGTTGTTCTGTAAAAGTGAAGATCAGATAGCTGATATCTTTACTAAGCCTTTATGTAGAGAGTCTTTTTGTAGGTTAAGAGTCCTTCTAGGTCTAGTTAGATTTTAAGTTTTTGGCTTCCACTTACTTCCTTCAATGATTGGTTAAAATTAGTATGCTTTATGTAGATTATGCACATAACTATGCTGTTTACTTACAAATATCGTGTAAATAATCATAATGGATTGTTATTGCATGGAAACAGGAGAAGTTAATTTGAATTATACGAGTGATAGAATGACTGGTTAAGTACAGGTACCAGCAGAGGGTAACAGCAGTTTAACTCTGATATGTTTTCCGAAAATATTTTTGTATTTTTGGAAGATTACTATAAGATAAATTCTTTTTGGAAAGAATTATCTTATTTCAGTTATTTCTATCATATAAAAAGGCAAACATTATCAATTGCCTAATTTCTAGTTGGTTAAATATTTTTGGTAAAAAGATAATTATCAATCTTTAAATTTCTTTTTGAATTTATCTTTTCGTTTTTTATTTTTTTTTTAATTTTGACCAGCTAGTTTTGGAATTCTGATATTTGTGCAATTCAATATATAAATACACATTAAACACCTTGGTGCAGTTTCACATCACATCATCATTCAAGTCATTCTCTCTCTCGTTCAAAAGCGTTGCCTAGTCACTGTTCATCCGAGTTTAATTTCTCAAAATCTTGCTCGATTTCAAACCCTACTCATCAAAATGAAAAGAAAAAGAACTTCTGGATCAGCAAAGAAAGGGAGTGGGAAGGCAAAATCAAGCGATTCCTCTCAATTACGGGGAAACATCGCTGCTATACAGAAACTCGTTCAAGCTGTTACACCCACACCCACATCATCCAGCAATTTACCACCCATCACTACACAGAATCCATCACCAATTTCATCCTCATCCACAAAATCTCCATCACCTTCACCTTCAAAAAATTCTCCTAAACCCAATTCCCCTGAAGTCGATGTCTCTAACATCAAAGAACCTGCCTCATCTCAGGGGGAACAACCCAGAAGTACCGGGGAATTCCTAGACATTGAAGGAGGGAAGGAAGATGAAGAAGTTCGAAGCGAAGAAGAGGACTTAAAATTCATCGGGGTCACAGAGGAAACACCCAAACCCTTGATTCGCAGCAGAGTCACCAGGTCTTCGCTGAAAAAGATTGATGAAGTGGAATTGGAAGAACAGTCCACAGACTCTGTTACTGGTACCAAAATGAAGAGAACAGCCCGAAAATCGGTGAAAGGTATGGAATCTCCATCTGTTGGTACGTCAGATTTAGAATCTAGGGTTGTGTTATCTGGGTGCAGAACAGAAGTTGGATACTTTGATGAAATTGCTCTAAGTTATGTAAAAGAACTCCTAGAATTTCAAGGTTGGTTATCTTTGTTCGATGTCTGTGATGCTAATATTGATGGTGTTAGGAAGTTTTATGTGAATTTGAAACAATTGCTGGATAGGTCTTTGAATTCGATTGTGAATGATATTGAAGTGCATGTGTCTGTTGCTAGCTTGGCTGGGTTGCTGAATATACCCAGAGATGGTTTTGAGGAATATTCTGGAGATGGGTGGCCCACTCTAATTGGGGTCAGTCCAGATGAAATTCATGATTTTGTATTTGGAGGGAAAGTTCCAAAGAAGGGTGGAACTTTTAAAACTGGTGGCTTGAAGGAACCAGTGATGCTGGTTCTACATTCTCTGTGTAATAAGATGTTTATCCCCAGAGCACAGGGAAGAGGTTTTGTGCGTATCATGGAAATGGTACTCATTTACTTGCTAATGACGAAGATTAAAATCAATCTTCCCTCCCTTATGATAAACCATATTATGAATTGTTATAATTCATCTCACCACTCGCTTCCCTATGGCTCTTACATTACTAAGCTTCTTACAAAGAACAATGTTTCTCTTAGTGGGTCAACTGCTCCTGTGATTGTATTTACCAAAGGTATTCTGAAACAAAAGGGGCTGATCTTTTGTGATGGTGTACTGAAGTTTAGGGAAGAGGAACCAGCAGAGCTTCCTAAACCTGCCAAGAAGAAGCTGAAGGCAGAGGAACCAGCAAGTCAGAAGGGTATCCTAAAGAGGCTGGAGAAACAGGAAGAAAGGATGAGTGTTGTTGGGGATAAGCTTGACAAGCTGATAAGTTTAGTAGAGGGTTTATCTACTTCGTTTATCTTGAGGATGAGCAAGTTAGAGAAACAGATTGCTAGCAGCTCTGGAGTTGAGAAGGCACTAGCTGAGGAGAACCAGCAAGCTGACCAGCAGAAATCTGACAACAAGGAGGAGGAGAACCAGGGTGATGCAGATGAGGAGGCTAACACTGATGAAGAGGAAGAAGATGATGAGAATGATGATGAATGAATTTGTCTTCTTTTTCATTTAGCCTACCTTATTATATTCTGAATAACTGATTCTGTTAAACTGTTTTTCTCCACCCAATCCATGAACCATTTTGATATGGATTTGGGTTCTTTTGTTTCCTTTGTGGGTCGTACTAAACTATAATTTCTATTGCTAATGTGGTTCATTTTGGCTGCTCTGACTCTCTTCTGCAGCACCTTGTTTGTATAATGGTTGATGCCATTGCATGGTTTAGCACATTACTTTGTGCATTTGATATTTTTTTAGCATACTTTTTAATGATGCCAAAAGGGGGAAGATAATTGAAGTTTGAAGTCTAAAGTCTAGTTAGTCTAGAAAGTTTAGATAGAGTCAGTTTTCAGTTTCTGTTTGAGTTGTTTTAATTCTTGTTTTTGTTTAGGGAACTAGTTGGCCTAACTGACTTGTTCCAAAGAGTCTTGAGTCCTTGAAGTTTTTGACGGTTTTCTTTTTGAGCATGTCCACAGGTTCAGGAACTTCAAAAGTTTGTCATCATCAAAAAGGGGGAATTTGTTGAGTCCCTTAGGTTTTGATTGATAGTTTTGAATGATGACAAACAGCTAAGGGAAACAGGTCCTTGAAAGTGTTCGATACAGTTGGGGGAACCAGCTAACATAGAACACTGTTTCCCCAGACAAGTTATTACTTACATGAGTTTTCTTATTGAACTAACTTGTCTTTATACAGGGAACAGTTATATGATAAAAGTGTTATGTACTGGTAGGGAACCAGTATGTACTGTTTCCATGGTTGCTACGTGGTACAACAGTCACTTACTTTATATTGTGCATTAACCTTATTGATTGTGCAGAATATAAGTTGATTCCAAGTCTTGAAGCAGATAGGACTTTCGAAGAGATTGAAGAAAGTTCCATTGGTTACAATTGAGGTTATCTAAAGAAGGTTTTCAAGACTTGAAGTTTACATGAAGGAAGATCCACATCAAGAAAGAGCTTTTTAGGATCTTCATGTAAATGCTCCGTAGTATGGTTTATTAATGGATATATAAAGTGCTTTAAATATATCGAGCATCGTTGTGAAATTTGGTACAAGGATTGGAACAAATTTCATAACATGTTCAAGTCAGGGAACCAGGTCTGGGGACCAGGTTAACTGATCAGGTTATTAGAGCTGCGATTTTAAAAAGATTTTTTATTGAAAATTCAGTTTTGAAAATATATCTTGGCAGCTGTAAATAGATGTGATATAATCTTTAAATACCTAAAAACTAGGAGTAATTATCTTGAGTTGATTTTATCTTATAATAGAATCAATTAAAGATAAATACTTACCTAAATCATGTTTATCTTATTGGCATGATTTATGGTAACTAGGATTTCGGTTTTCTAAGACTATAAATACAATCTATTCGCTAATAATCTGAATAGATCTCTCACACGCATAAAAAGGAGTTTTTCATTATTGAGAGCAAAAGCACTAAATCCATTATTGAATCATATACAAGAGCATCTAGTGTTTAATATTTTCTCTACATTAACTTTTGAGAGTTAGATCATTAGAGAGTTTTGATCTTGTAATTGAGTCTTTGGCAAAGAGGCTAAAGGCTGGGTGAGTGTTTGTGAGTTCAAACACGTTTAGAACTTACGAGTGTAAGTTGAGAGCATACTCGGAGTAGAGTGTGGGGTTTGCTGGTTCCCGGAGTAGGGAACATCAGAGTGTTCTTTGTCTTTGTTATTCGGAGTAGATTAATAAAGGACTTAGGATAGGAGGACGTAGGCCAGAGTTGGCTGAACCTCGTTAAATTTGTTGTGTTCTTTATCGCTTTATTATATTCCGCTGCATAAGGGAACCAGCACAACTGGTCCCTTAACCATAATTCGAAAAGAAGCAAAAATTGCCAACGATTACTTAACACTCAATTCACCCCCCCCCCTCTTGAGTGCCCATAGAACCTTCAACGTTAACTCTATTATTCATCTTATACTGATTGTTACATTAATAATATATCAATGTGACCGTATTAAGTTTTGTACCTAGGCTCGATGTACATCCACATGCATGCATATTTAATTTGAACAGATTAATTGTCATGTTATTAGTTCAAATTACACTTTTAACTCGACATTGATGATGCAGTGGGCTGAACAATGCAACGCGTACTTTATTGAGTTGAGATGGAGTGTTGACAAATACTCACCTAGCCCCAAGGAGTATCTAAACAATGGAATAGTTAGTTCAGGAACCCATGTAGTTTTGGCACACGCATTCTTTCTAATGGGTACAGAAATCAGTAAGAGGAGTCTTGAGGAATTGAATAGCCTTCCTTCAATTATATCTTCCACGGCTACCATTCTTCGCCTATGGAATGATGCAGGGAACCATATGGTATGCACATTATTTTCTTGCATTTAACACGATAATATTTTATGTGGTTTATTTGTCCCTTTTTGTTTTTTAATTGAGGGACTCGGTTCCAAATTACTCGCAGCGATTTGACTTTTTGCACTATTCACATATCTCACTTTGACCATCCTTTTTAGCTACTATATAAAAGTTAATTTAATAATGTAATATGTTGTTGGGTCTATTTTAATGTAGAGTTTCTTAATATAAACTTTTTATAACTTTTATAAATATATAATAAAATATATCGACAGTTAAACATGTATATCTGTAACCGTGTCCACTTAAAATGCTGCAAGTAAATTGGGACAAAGGGATTATATAGATATCAAACGTAAATTTAATTTAATTATTCGAGATATGATTTTTGCAGGATAGGACTCCAAATGGAGAAGATGGTTCCTACGTAGATTGGTACATGAAAGAACATAAAATAAGCTCTTATGATATTGCGAGGAAGCATGTTAGTCAAAAGATTTCGGATGCATGGAAGTGTCTCAATAAGGAGTACATGTCGTCTACATCTCCATTCTCAAAAGACTTCAAGGAAGCCTGGCTTAATTTAGCGAGGTTGGTTCCCATTATGTATAGCCAGGATGAGAGTCATCATCTTCAGTTCATGGTGGAACCCTAAAATTTGTTGCCGCGCCCATGATGAAATTTACTTAGTCTAGATGCCCAATTGATTCAAAAAGTCCTCGCAAAAAATTAGATGGGACAAGTAAATTAGAACCCATTAAATAAATAATAAGACTTCCTAGAGATAGCAAATGTACTGTTTAGTTCAAAAGGACTACAGATCAGAGTAAAGTAAAAAACAATTTGACTTGCATCCTGGTGACCATCCACACCAGTGGCGGATGTAGAATATTTAGTGTGGAGGGGCACTAAATAAAAAAAATGTTTGTATAAGGGCTTGAACCTAAGACTTTTAGTCCAAAATCAATGCATTACCACTATGACAAAGCAAATTTGATGCTATTTATTGCATTAAAATTATATTTAACCTATAAATTTACATATTTATTTCAATAAAAAAAATAAAAAAAAAATTTGGGAGGGGGGGGGGGCGGTGCCACACAGGCCCCTTCATAGATCTGCCAATGATCCACACATTTTAATTTGTTTTATTTTGGACCAAATTATCACCGACTAAAAACGTAGTAAGATAATTTAATATCAATCATGTTAATTGTTAATAGATATAAACCGAATTATTTTCCACCCTTTTTGGGTTTAACAACTTCTCTTTCATTAGTTTGTTAGAGTACTCCTTTCAAAAAAGTTTTATTTTAATTAACTAGTTATCATTTTTATCAATTGTTTTGCTACCACTTCATGAATTTCATCTTAAAAAGTATTGATCATGACTCATATAGTAATTTCACCTTATATATATATATATATATATATATATATATATATATATATATATATATATATATATATATATATATTGTTGTGTTAAAGAAAAGAAAACAAATATTACATTCTTAAACATCAAGAAAAAGGAGTATTTTGGTGAATATCCCACTTGCTCTAGTTGCCAAGGGGCAAAGGAGGGGGAAAAAGTACAATTTCAAGAAAATGGGAAACTCCCAAGTGCTCGGACAGACCGGACAAGCTTGTCCAGTCGAGCGCGAGCAACATCATTAGGCTGAGCTTGCTTGCCCGTCGGGCGTGGCCATGCCCGATAGGGCACATAGGATTTCCGGGTTTTGAACGTCTCTTTGCCCGAGAAAATCATTTAGATATTGCTAGAGATAAAAAGTTGATTGATCCTAGGACGGAAACATTAGTTTACGTAAAGTCAAAAACAATTTTACTTATAGATGCCATTTTCCAAAAAAAAAAAATCAACTTCTATATAACTGAGGGGGGTTATGACTTATTTCAAAGGAAATATAACAGAATATAACACTTACAAAAATGTTAGATTTTTTTTTTTTTAAAATTCGAATGAGGTACATTACCAAACTGAGAAAAAAACGAAAAACAAAGAACAACTAGCTAGCAGCTATAGGAAAAAAAAGACACCTAATTAGCTATCAGCTCTCGGCATCATCTTGATCAGGGTCCTTCATGTTTTGGACTATCCATTCCTTTATGTTATCACTGTAAAATTGGTGATAAACCAAAGGTGGAAGAGTTTTCCTCCATACCACTTTTGCAGCCAGGCAATCCCTTAGCATATGCAAATTAGTCTCCTCTTCAGCCCCGCAAATAAAACATTTAGGTCTGGAGCTATTTTTCTCTTAAATCTATTCAAGTTACCAAGCAAATGCTCATGGCAAGCAAGCCACATGAATGATCTAATTCGATGCTGCACTAGAGCCTTCCACACCACATCCTAGCACTCATCATCAATTGTGTCTGTGCCATGCTTCATGATTCTAGCTTATTGCTGATCTAATTGTAAATCGACCTTCCGCTCCATCCTTCCAATAAACCAGATCTCCCAAGCATATCAATCGTAAACCGAACCGCTAAGAACCTGATATTTTAAAATCGTAAATCGACCCAACCCGATTTTTAAAAAAACCAGATACAGACCGATCCGAATGTTTGAGAGCCGTTAATGAACCGTACCCAATATCAAGCCGAACTGATACAACCCAAAACCGAGAACAAACCTAACCGAGTACTTTTGAACCCGATAGCAACCCGACCCATTGTAAACCGAAACTGTTTAAACCTAACAAAAACCCGATAAACCCAAATCATTTACAACCTGTAACTGGTTAGGATTGAACCGTTTATAACCCGTAATTAGTTATGAACGAACCGTTTACAAACCGTAATCGGTTATAACCGAACCGTTTATAATCCGTAAGTCCGTAACCCATTATGATCGTAGAATTTTTTTTTCTCTTTTTTTTGGTATATTTTATCAATAGTAAAACAAAAGGTTTAATTTGAATTATAAAGTATTTATATTGAAAAGGTTTGGAATTTTCATGTCATTGAAACTCTTATGCTACAATATTATTGTCCTCTAATGAGTAATGGCTTATGGAACACTATATTGTATTAAAAAAATTAAAAATCTAAATAAAAAGCTAGCTCTAGATTTGTTATTATTATTTGATCCTTAAAATCATTATACAAAAAGAGACATAACGTTAAACAACTAATTAATACTCCGTATGATCTACTGAATAACTAATTAAAGAATATTGAGGATATAATAAACGATATCATTAACAAAGCCCGTTTAAAACTGGCAAAACTAGTTGTCAAACCGACTAAGTTCAACTTGAACCGATTACAACCCGACCCGATTAGGACCCGATATGTGTTGATCCAAAACCCGCTTTAAACTAACAAACCCCATTTTTAAACCGACCCAATTTAACCCGAACCGATTATGACCCGAACCAATTATAACCCGACCCGATTAGAATCTGACTCGAAAAGAAACTATAATAAAAATAAACCAAACCGAATCGACCCGAAATTATTTAAAATCGACCCGAACTGACCCGTTAAAAACCGACCCGTTACAAACCGAAAACCGATAAACCAAACCCAAAACTGAACCGAAAACCCGATTAGCACCCCTAGCTTAAATTGACCATCACTATTTTTAAATCTTATTGACTGAATTTTCTTTTATTTTAAATGCTTGGTCAAACCTCTTTTTTGAGTGTTTTTTTTTAATTAGTTTTCTTTTATTTGAAAATTAGTTTCTCATTTTTTTGAACTTTTTTTATTTTCATAATTATTTTATTAAAATCACTTTTTAATAAAATCCAAATATCAGATTTAATCAAAAAAAAAAAAAAAAATTAAAACTCATTATTGCCACTATCATTGAATATACTTCCTCCGTTTTTCTTTTATTGCACCATAAGGACTTTTATACTATTCACTTAATCTTCTTTGACTGTCTTTTGTGATTTATCTATCAGGAAAAACATAGTCATGTGGGATCTAGTTAGATTCGTATTCTTGAAATTTACTATTCAAATATCAATTTATTTATTTTTTTTTATAATTTTTGCTCTGTATAAAAGGATAATTAAAGATATTAATAGCAATAGTAATGCATTGACAAGCGTGAAACCTCTTATGATGCAATAAAAAAATAACGAAGGAAGTATATGACTTAGGACAAATCCTAGGACTATTTGATGTACACTAATACGGAGTATTATTATAAATTGGATGTAAACAAAAATTTTGCTCAAAATTAATGGACGACTAAAGTTGTTAGTTGTTAGTTGTTAGTGCCATAATGGCATATATATTAATTCCCTAATAAAAATAGCATTTTAAATTAGAATTATGTAGTAGTTAGAAGTTTGCATTGTAGGAGTGTTTGTAGTGCGGTTTATAATTTTTTCAAACCGCATCGTAAAATACAGTTTGGTGTAGTGTGGTGTGGTTTGCGGTTTAACCATATTTTATTAAAAATAATACTATGTAATATTTGTTTGGTAAAACAAAACTTTTATTTTATTTTGTAATTATTAATTTATAATTCATATATTAAACACTCTATTTTTAACCTTTAATTAACTAATAGTCAAAGATTAGCTCATATATTTTAGTTCCTTTATATATATATATATACTAGTTTTGTGCCCGTGCGATGTCCGGGTTGTTTATTGAATTTTAAGATATATTTTAATCTATATGTCAAATTTTAAAATATATCATTGATACAAAATTAGTTAGCAATTGACGTATTTTTGTAACGATTTAAACTTGTAGACATGTAATGACTAATAATAATAATATTGGTGAAAAACATTTCTTGACCCTGTCTGAAATGACTCGTGACTCGACCTGATTAACAGGTCTACACACAATAATAAATTTATATTAGATTGTGAAGTATATTATTTTAATTGATTAGAATATATTATAACCCATGGATGTGGTACATTTTGAACTAATTCCTTCGCTCTAAAAAAATATTATGATACAAAAAATAAATTCATATAATAATTTTTGAGAGTTATAATCTAATTATTTTTTGAATAAAATTATAATTCAATTCGTACATATGAAATATTGGTACTTTATCAAAAATAAAACTCTAAATTAACAATTTTATCCTAAAATTATATCCAAAGTTGATTGAAAATAAAATTCTAAACTAACTTTTTTATCCAACAAATTGAATTTTATATAACTCTATCCTACGTGGCACGATACTTGGCAAAAAGTTGGAACGCCAAGTGTCGTTGTCTCGTCACCTGGCTAAAAGTTTAGCTTTATATATTAGTTATATGACTAGATGAAGCCCGTGCGATGCACGGTTTGTTAGTATTTTTTATAAAAAATATTTTTCATATTATGTGATTTTTGTTATTATATTAGCTTTAAAATATTAGATAAAATTCCTAATCTCAAAAGATAATATTTTGTATTTAATTAATTTAAACTTTAGTATCTTATTCGTCAATTTTGCTTACGTGGCATTTGAATTATTTAATTGTAAAAGAAATTAATAATCTCTTATTTAATTGGCTACAACTTAAATTTATAATCTTACATGGCGCGATAAGAAATTTAAATCCTACGTGGCTCTCTAAAAACTCGGGGAAAAACTCCCCTTTATATATATATATATATATATATATATTAGATTTTTTTTTTAATAAAAAACAGTAAAAAAAATCCAAACCGCATTAAGGTTTAAATATTTTTGAAAACCGCACCAAACCGAAAATCGCGGTTTGATCATTTTCAAAAACTACACCGAAATTTTCAAACTGCAAACCGCACTCTGTACAACCGTACCCTAGCCATGGGTACTTCTACATCTGTACTAAGCTAGTTATTCAATGTAAAATTTTAGCACCATTAAGTAGTAAATTAATCATCATACTAATCAATGCTCAATTCATCACTTCAATTTTTTTGGTTGAATATAAATTACTTTTGTACTTTTTTTGTTTGTTTTAGAATAGTACCCGTTGGAGCAGGAATATGGATGAATTTAGAACCCATCGCGGCCCGTGGGGATGGGGATAGGGATGCGAATGAAAATGTTAGGCGGGAATAGAAATGGAAAAACCAACATCTGCTTCTCCCCGTCCCGTTACCATTCTACTTTTAAGGAGTTAAAATTTAGTACGAGTAGTTCCCATAAAATGACCCTTATACACTTGCCAAAATATCGCGGGTATATTATTATATAACTTGTAGGACCAGTTAAGATTCATCAATTACCACAACAACCAAAATATACGTACCTTTATGTTGCCAAAAGTATTTCCACATGGTCCTATTCCCAATCTCTCAAGCAAGGCACCACGAGGTATTAGAAAACTAATGTCCTTTTATTTGTTCTGCTAATTATGTACAAAATTAAAGAGGAACTAGGCCAGCCTTATCGCTTCTATAATGCCTGCATACGTTTTATATACTTGTACCATAGTTGGAAGTACAAAGAAAGAAAACTCCACACTATGGTTGCTTATGGTGCCCTTCCACTCAACGTTTTTTCAGTGTCGTCTTTCATCACAAATAAGGAAACTCGAATACCCAATATGGCTACTTCTGTTGTCATCTCTACTTATAATTCAAAGAGATATATTATTGGTGATATAAAAAATAAGGGATTTAAAGATATTCATTGTATTGTGCATGCCATTTCAAAAGATAGCAGCTTCGTCGATGATCAAATCTCTTCTACATCAGTTGAGTCTTCACTTTAATACATATTTAGCGCATGTTTAATTAGTACTTTTTTTTTCATTTTTTTACACGATTTTATATACATAAATGGATATTAAAAATCCTACATGAATATGTTTTTCCATATATAAAAACTATATATGTATGTATTGTAGAACCGCTTGCTTGCAATTTTTTATGTTTTTGCTTATCCAAAGGAGAATACATTCTACATAAAGTGGATTAATTTTTGCCTAGTGTTTATAACAAATATAGTCAAATATTTAATTCTTTTCTTTCTTTTTTTTCAGGATGAAAATCAGCTTGATGAGTTGGTGAAAAAGATTAAGATGAAAATAATGGCAAGTAAAAGATATGGTGATATAGATGAATTAATTATAATTGATGCTATACAACGAATAGGTGCTGAATATTATTTTCGGGATGAAATCGGTGCTGCTTTAGAAAAGCATTATGATTTATATTATAGTACGATCGGAGAAGGTACTGATAATCTTCATGATCTAGCTCTCTGCTTTCGCCTGTTGAGACAACAAGGATACTATGTATCTTCAGGTACTTAATTTTTTATATTTATCTGAGATAAAGTAAAAATAAGATTATAATAAGTTGAAACCTGGTATGGTATGTAGTGGCGGATTTTAGACCAAAAAGACAGAGGATTAAGATTTAAACTTTTAACCTTTATTTAAAGTATATCGACTAAACTATTGTGACAACTTTTTATGCTACCTTTACATCTCTATGTCTACTAATTTTTTACAAATTTACGGTCTCAGACCCTTATAAACCTCAATGAAAATCCTTCCATGTCGCATAGGTCAACTAATTACAACGAGCAAAGCCTCCATAAAGGACCAAAAACCATTATGCATTATACTGAGTTCTCAATTCATGTTCTTAGTACTGACCTTAATTTTATTTGCACCCCTCATAATCATGTCGATATAATATGCCAGCTACCTTAATTGTGCATTAACACCTATGTTTTTTCTTATGCCTTAAATTTGGCGGGCATGCAGCGGCACCTATGCATTAGACCTGATGAGCATAGGCAAGGCCCGACCTGGTTTCGGGCAGGCCATGGGTATGAATTTCGGCCCGAAATTATTTTTTGGGCGGGCCTTGAAGATGCATTTCACACATTTTAAGTTGTTTTTTTGGCCTACTTTGAATTGGCCTGTGAAGCAGGCCCGATCAAAATCTACGGGTTTGAAAAAAGCATTTTCAGTCCAAACTTTAGCCTGACCCAACTTGATAGGCTCCCTTTTAAGGCTCAGGCCAGGCCTGACCTATCCAATGATCACCTGTAATTAGGCGGCTAGACCTATATATCTTGTGTAACTCCTCCTCTGATATAAAATATTTTTAATTTATGTTGTGCACATAATTGTCAAAGCTATTTCAGTCAATTCTCAATTCTAACTTAATTAAGTCAAAGTCATAACTCCAGTTAGGGCCTGTTCTCTTCCGTTGAAATTCAGTTCAGTTCAGTTCAGTTCAGCTCTTAATTTACGTCTAATGATATTGCTAATGATATAAAGCCAAATTTCATTCTTTTAAGCTCTTATTATAACGACGACGACAACAACAACAACAACAACAACAACAACAACAACAACAACAACAACAATAATAATAATAATAATAATAATCAATAAGTAATAAATAATAATAATAATAATCATCAATAAATAATAATAATAATAACAATAATAATTGAAATAATAATACTAATAATAATCATCAATAAATAATAATAATAATAATAACAATAATAATTGAAATAATAATACTAATAATAATCATCAATAAATAATAATAATATTATTAATAATAATAATAATATTAATAATAATAATAATAATAATAATAATAATCAATAAATAATAATATAATAATAATAATAATAATCAATAGTTAATAATAATAATAATATTAATAATAATAATAATAATAATAATATATATTATTATTATTATTATTAATATGTACATTTGTATATACACATATGTATTGTAATAAATAATCAATAAATAATCAAATATCACTAATCCGTAGTTAAAAATCACTAATTAATAAGTTCATTTCAGTTCAGTTCAGCTCAGTTCAGTCAATCGGAACAGGCCCTTAGCTTATATATCAGAGAAAAAGCAATTTCAGAGAAGAAGTTGTACTGTGGTCCTCTTTTTTTTTTTTCTTTTTTTTTTTTTGACCCTTTTTGTTTTTGACACCCTTGGTCCATTTTTATGGTATCTCTCTTTAAACTAGAAAAAATATAATTCATTGTCCCAAGGAGTAAATCATGTTCACTAAACCATGTATACACGTTACTTTCTTATATATATCTATGTCTATATGTTGTTCATATATATGTTGTGCACAAATCAAACATATATATATTGCGTAACCAAATTGTATCGCTAGATTGTCTTATCCATTTTTTAAATTCCCAATGTAGATGCTTTGGAAAAATTCAAGGACAAAAATGGGAATTTCAATCAAGAACTTGCAAAAGACATAAAAGGGTTGATGAGTCTATTTGAAGCGTCTCAATTTAGCACTAGAAGTGAATATGTCCTTGATGACGCAAATAAATTTAGTCGCAAACTATTGAAGGCCTCGTTGAAGAATGTTGAACAACATGAGGGTATGGTAATAGGAAACACACTTCGTTATCCATATCATAAAAGCTTGCCAAGAGTTATGGCCAAAAAGTTTCTTCCTTATTTCAAATCATCCCTAATGTTTCTCCACGATTCCAATCATATCAACGATTGGATAAACGAGGTATATAATCTAGCAAGGATCGACATCAACTTGGCTCAAATCTCACAACAATTGGAAATATCTCAAGTTTCAAGGTATATAAATGTACATGTACGTCTAATATTTATAAGGCACATATCATAGAAATATCAGGTATATCTTCATATTTTTTTAAAGGAAACGCTATTCATAACTCTAAGGGCTATATTTACGAAGTTAAAAGAGAAGTACTAATTTGTTATGTATATTTAAACTAATATGGAGTACTATAAAAGAAAAGATATTATTTAATGTTTATTTGTCGCGCACAAATATCTTTCCTTTTAGTGATTTACCATGTTTACCTGATTACAAAACAAATTGTGGATTTTGCAAGATGGGTGAACGAGCTTAGTTTGGATGAGGAATTGCACTTTGCAAGAATTGAGCCATTTAAGTGTTGTAAGTGGTCAATGGGAATTCTTCCTGGGCTAGACATGTCCGAAGAGAGATTAGAGCTTGCAAAAGCAGTATCATTTATCTACATGATTGATGACATATTTGATTCTTATGGAACGTATGATGAGCTCTATCTATTCACAAACGCCGTTACCAGGTACTCCATATACATGAATGTAAAACTAACCCGACTTGAATAGTGTTAGAGATATGAGATATCGGATCATATATTTTCCGCATATATCATTCAGAGAATAATATATTTAAGATATTTATGTTAAGATATTATTTTGAGAAGATATCTTTAGGGTTTATGGTTATATTAGTATATCTTTATGCTAAAATATAGAGAGAATTTGATAAATTAAATAAACTCAATCACTTGAATTACAATCATGATGGCCATGGCCAATAAATAATACATCGTTCCCAAACCCGATAGAATTAGGAAATAGTCAAAGATATCAAAAAGATATTATGCTAGGTGTAAGGAATAATTTCAAGCCTTTAAAATCCCACTAGCTTGAACCCCACTGTGATCATACACTAAAGTACGGTGGCATCCAAAAGGGAAGAAGATAGAGCAAAAGAGTCGCCAACAAGTTTTTTAAGGAACTTGTAAACCGTTCACGAGGTGAAGGTTACACCCCTTAACGATCCAAGAGATCGTCAACTCCATAAGGTCATGAACCAAATAAGGGTTCGGGGATGATGGTACAAATCCAACCTAAAAGAGATTGAACCTGCCCTAATAATAGGCCTCTACTTTATTCTGCTCATATTCATGTGCGCTTTCTGATTAACATGCAATCAATAGGATTAACCCTAAACCTGTTTAATCTATGTTGGTTGAATTTAATACACATACAAATCTATTATTGACGATCACTTGAATTATAATCACAATTAACCTAACAAGATTATTAATTATCTTATCAAGCGTGATTACAAGTACCAAATTCCCTTTAAACATGCAATAAAGGTGATCAAGCAATAAATAATAAATAGCATATCAAGCAACATAATAAATAATCAATATCATGAATAATAATTGTAATAATAATCATAATAATAATAATAATAATAATAATAATAATAATAATATCATCATAAATTAAATAATTATAAATTATAACAATTATAATCATGTTAAAGCATAGCAAGATCCTAGGCATGATACTAACAAGATTAATAACAAACCCTAGCATGTCACTAAACAATAAAAATCAAATCTTTAGCCCTAACATGATACTAACAATCATAAATATTAGGAAGAATATAGGAAGCATCATACTTTTAATCATACTTGATATTAAAATTACCCTAGACATGATATTAGGAATATCATAATAACAATCTAAGCATGATTTCTACATCATAATATCAATTAAACCATTAAAGTACTTACTTGGATGCCTCGTACCTCTTTCTAATAACAAAATACACACGTTAGTAACTTCAAGGAAAATAAATAATCAAAACAATTAAATTAAATAATTGAAAGAGAGATTTGGGACCAAACCCTCAGAAATTAAAACCTTTCACGTCTAGGGCGAAGGCAACTTCGAATATGGCTAGGTGTATCAAGATCTTGTGAACGCGGAATTTTGTATTAAAAAGCAAAATATAAAAGAATACTAAAGAATCAATGTTATTGATGATTGATGAACGAAAGATGATGAATGAAGAAAATTGATGAGAATTGATTAATAGATGTAGATAGTTGGTGTATTCGTGTTGACAATCCGTCCATGAAAACGGAGTTTTGATACGATATTTATAGAGAAAATCAGCCAAAAAAAGATAATTTATCAAAACAGAGTCTGAAGACCACAGAACCACCTTGGCGCCAGCCCTGGCTCATTGGCGCCAGGACCAGTGGCTAGCGCCAGGCGCCAATGGCTGGCGTCTGGGGCCAATCCTGGTTCCAGGCGCCAAGGCCTGGGGTTGGACGCCAAACCGGCTTTTAACGCGTTTTCGAAATTCTGATAAAATTCCCGTACTGGAAGATAAAATAATATAATTTCAGTCGAAAATGCTATTTGATCTAATTAAAACTCTAAAGAATCCTAATTGAATTAAGAATGATGAGAGCCTTCTAGAATATTCTAGAAGACCAAAACCATTCCTAATTACATTAGGAATGATAAATCATATTAGGCCCTCCCCTAGATCATTGGGCCGTACTTAAAACTCAAACCGGGCCCAGTTTAGTAAATTGGCCATAATTTCCTCAATATTCATCGGAATTGGGCTTATAATATATCGTTGGAAAGGTCTTTGCAAGCCCCATCCAATTACACCACTATTGGACCCATATCATGGACCAACCAAACTGGATTGGCTGTTTTATTAAAATAAAGTTTTCAAAAACAGAGAGAAGAGAAAAGAAAAGAAAAGAAAATAAAACTTTCCGCAACACTAAACCTTTCCACACTTTCTTTTCATTCGATTATGATTCGACGTGAAAGGTACTCATCACTGGGTTTGGTTTTGGGGAGACACAAATGGGTGTCTACACTAGGCATAAAATATATACTAAGCATAAAATATGGAAACTAAATATATCCTAATAATTTCCCAAAATATATCCAAAATATATCCTCCAAAATATATCCTCCAATACCCCCCCTCAAGTTGGAGCATGGGGATTGTAAATGCCCAACTTGGAAAGAAGGTGATCAAACTGAGACTTCCCTAGCGCCTTAGTGAAAATATCTGCAAGTTGCTTCATAGGGGAGACATAGGAAGGAGTAATTAAGCCCTCTGTAATAGCATCACGAACAATGTGACAATCAATCTCAATGTGTTTTGTACGTTCATGAAAAACTGGATTTCGAGCTATATGTAAAACAGATTGATTATCACAAAACAACTTGATCGCCTTAGGGTATTGGACACCCAAACTCAAAAGCAATGCCTTCAACCATTTCAACTCATGTGTGGTTGAAGCCATGCACCGATACTCAGCCTCAGAAGAAGAGAAAGATACCGTGGGTTGCTTCTTGGTTTTCCACGAAATAGGAGATTTACCAAGAAAAACTAGCCAACCAGTCAACGAACGACGGGTAACAGGACACGCCGCCCAATCTGAATCACACCAACCCTGCAAAGTCAGGTCACTATCTGCACTTAACAAAATACCCTGTCCTGGAGTACCCTTTAAATAACGAACCACCCTGAGAGCTGCTTCCCAATGCTCAATCCGAGGTTCGTGCATAAACTGAGAAAGAATATGAACCGAATATGTCAAATCTGGTCTAGTCACCGAGAAATAAATCAACCGCCCTACTAGTCTACGATAAGACTCAGGATCCTCAAGTAACTCACCACTAGCAAGACTAAGCTTGTGGTTCTGCTCAATCGGAAAACCACTTGGTTTCGCACCCAATAGCCCTGCTTCAGAAACAATATCCAAGGTGTACTTTCGTTGACACAAAAACAAACCTGATTTACTACGAGCAACTTCAATGCCCAAAAAATATTTCAAAGGACCAAGGTCCTTCATCTTGAAACAGTCACCAAGATAAGCTTTGAACACAGTTAATGCAGCGGAATCAGTCCCAGAAATAATAAGATCATCAACATAAACTAAGACATTAATCTGAACATTGCCTTTAGTGTATGTGAAAAGAGAATAATCAAAGTAAGATTGAATAAAACCGTACCCTTTCAAAGCTGTAGTGAGCTTTGCAAACCAAAATCTCGGAGCTTGTTTCAACCCATACAAAGATTTTCTCAAACGACACACCAAACTCGAATCTGAGCTCTCAAAACCTGGAGGTAATTTCATGTACACCTCTTCTTCAAGATCACCATGTAAGAAAGCATTATGAACATCCATCTGTTGAATCTCCCAGTTTTTTGAAACTGCTATAGCAAGAAAAGCGCGAACAATAGTCATTTTTGCAACCGGAGCAAAGGTCTCACCATAATCAATACCTTCTCTTTGAGGATTACCAAAAACAACCAAACATGACTTGAGACGTTCAATATCACCATTAGACAAAAATTTCATCTTATACACCCATTGACAACCTAGTGCTTTCATGCTGGGAGGAAGATGCTCCAATGTCCAAGTTCCATTATCTTCCAATGCCCTTATTTCTTCTTTCATAGAACGTCGCCAACCTTCGGATTTCATTGCTTCTTTAAAGGATTTTGGATCCTTTCCCAAAACAACGGCTGCAAGAAATTTGCGATAATTCACCGAAAACATGTCACAATTTATATAGTGTGCTAGAGGGTAAGGCGTACCTGAAGGAGGGATTGGAGACGGAGTGGACGGATATGGATTTTTAGCAAAAACTAAGTGAGTCACATAATCACGATGACGGACATTGGGAATTTTTTCACGGAACCCCCTACCTAAGGGTTCTACACTCGATCGGTGGTCACTCGACCCATCGCCCGATGAAAATCCATCGGGGAAGGCAGAACTAATGGGCTGCTGCTGGGAAGCCCCCCGCGCCCGCGACATCTTCCTGCGGGGAGACAGGCTACTGGGCAGCAGACTCCGCGGCCTGCCTGCGGGATGGCCCCTGCTACCGCGGGTAGGCTGCGGCATGGTCTGTCTCGGGCTGCTGCGTGTGTTGGACAATATTTTCGACACTCGTGGCAGCTTGTTCATTGATATGTAAAATGATCTCGTCTCCCATAACTACCTCATTATCATAAAACACCTCATTGCTTCACCCACATCAACGTGATTCACCGAATCTGAATTCCTAAAATAGAACAATCCGTTTCTCCTAACTCCCGTTCCAATCAGCTCCTTCGTTTGATCCTGTACAACACACATATAAGGGGTTAAATTGGACAGTACAATTAAGCTCATCGATAATTTGTGACACAGAAAGCAAATTGCAACTCAAATTAGGAACATAAAGAACCCCGGTTAGAATAAACTTGTCCGACAAACAAACATAACCAATTAAAGAAGCCAATTCGGTGTCACCATTGGGAAGACCAACAGGACACTCTAGACACTGCATATCAAACAACCAAGATTTGTCTCCGGTTACATGATGTGTTTCCCCTGTGTCAATAATCCAAGAGGTAGCATCAAATTTTCCATTCAAACGATTATCGGGAACATTAACATTACCAAGCAATCCCGTAATTGCATTTGAAACACTATGGACTGAATATTTCCCCCCCTGGACTCCAGAAACCACACGTGTGAGAGGGGGTGACATAGGAGATGTTTCATCATCCCCGACCATATTATGAGATTGGAAAAAAAAAACAAGAAATTTTAACCTGCTCTTGATACCATGCTAAAATATAGAGAGAATTTGATAAATTGAATAAACTCAATCACTTGAATTACAATCATGATGGCCATGGCCAATAAATAATACATCGTTCCCAAACCCGATAGAATTAGGAAATAGTCAAAGATATCAAAAAGATATTATGCTAGGCATAAAATACATACTAAGCATAAAATATCGAAACTAAATATATCCTAATCATTTCCCAAAATATATCCAAAATATATCCTCAAAATATATCCTCCAATACTTTAGGAATATGGTTTCCTATCTTATGAGCTTAGGTTTTGTATAAATACTCTACCTATCGATGAATAATAATCAAGCTATTCATTCTCTCTTTATGAGATATCGGAAAATATATCATATACTTTTCGATATCTCATATCTCTAACAAATAGTCTTATTCAGCTTCTAACATTATTACCTTAAGCAAGGTGATCAATTTTTGCATCATGATCTTATTTAATATAATTTGCTATAATAAAACTTTCTTCAACTAACATTTAAGGCATTATTATTATTGTTGACCATACTATTTACGATATGTTAACATTTCATACAGTTGGGAATCCGCTGATGTTACACAATTACCCAATTGCATGAAACTTTGCTTCAAGGCTCTCAAGGAGGCCACAAATGAATTTAGCTCCAAAATTCAAACAAAGCATGGATGGAACCCAGAACGATGCTTACAAAAATTGGTACAACTACATACATACTGTATACGAAGTATAACTCTTATCATTAACATCATTTAAAAAATATATATATTGTTTCGGATGAAAACAATGGGGCCTTGCCGAAGGCCCACTGAAGTGGATGAAGACTGGTTCGGTCCACTTGATGCTGGGCCGAAGGTTTCCTGCACAACTAAAACATGTAAACTGGCCTCGGGGGTGGATCCGAGGAAGACCCCTCCGATGCCGAAGTCAAATAGTGTTTAGAGAGAAAGCTATGCAAGAGATTTTATGCTTGAGGCTTTGTTGTGTTGTATAAATGAATGAATTGAAGGCTTTTATACCTTTGCGCATGATGAGAGGAGAGTAATTGGGCCCTTAAATAGTCATGGGCTGACCATGACAATTCGGACTAAAGGACTCTTGGCTGACTTGGCTTGATTGGAGGCTCGGGCCTTGACCTTGGAATATTGAATCATTTAGTGACCGGGCCCAATAATATAATTGGACCCAAATAAATGACTAGGCCCAATTAGATAAATTGGACCCAAACAACTTGCCCCCCAGACCCGATTTGGAAGGATGACGGATCGGTTTGAATCCAATAAGAAATGGAGGGAAGTAAATGATTTAATTAAATCAAAAGATTTAAATTTTTAAACAGTTATTAATTACATAACTGTAATTTGGATAATTAATAGGAAGTGGAGTGGATAGTGGGCGGTTAATCAAGAGAGAGAGTGTTTAACGGTTAATTAAGGAGGCATTTAAGAGAAATTTTAACTTTCCGACCTTTGGAATTCTCCTTCCTGGAATCATAAGGTCTGATTTTCATTTCTGCCTCATTTCTTCACCAACTTACACTCGAGTTCTCGAAATAACCCACTTTCGCTTTGAATCCTTAGCGCAGTACCCCCGAATCCGAGCTCGGCACTCAAATCCGTCACTTCCACTAATTTGACCGGCGCATTCCGGCTAGTTCGAAGGTAATTTTCTTCGAGTTTTTTTTATTTTCTTGCCTTTTTTGAGGAAATTCTTCTTCTCCCTTCTTTCCTTCTTTGAATTTGATTATGGCTCGAGAAAGGATGCGTCAACCGGGTCGACGGGGTCAGGTTAGGGATCCCCGTGACCGCGCCGACGTTTGGAACGGGGAACGAGCCGGTGAAGACCCGGAAAGGGGGATTCCGGCAGTTCCTTTAAACGCCGCGCCGCCTCAGCAGGACGCCGAGGCTGGCGAGGCCGAGCAACCTGAGCAGAGAGAACGGGCTGGGCAGGCTGAAGATTTGCCCCCTGTGCTCTGGGACCTGCTTCCTGGGCATGCTGAATGGCAGGACGCCGAGGCCCAGGACGCCATGGTGAGAAATACCCCATACTCATGGTGGGTTCGGCACGCCGAAACCTACCGGTTCGCCGAGCAAATTGAGTTGCACTACGACATTTTTGAAGAGGATGGGCACTGGTGCCGAATGCCCTCGCCGACTGACAGGATTCACCGTCCCCCTCCTGGGTATATAGGGGTGTACACTCGGCAATTGCAATACGGGCTTCGGTTTCCTTTGGATCCCTTCGTCAGGAACATTTTAATAAAGTACAGGATCTCCCTGTGCCAATTAACACCCGTTAGCATTCGGCGGGTGATGACTTATCTCTGGGTGTGTCGGTTTTTTGCTGTTGAGCCGAATTTTCACTACTTCCGAAAGATGCATCAGCTAGTGCAAAACCTTCAGAGTACATACGGCCAACATGGGTCTTCAGGCTGGTGGCGAATAGAGAGTCGCCCCCATTATCTGACTATGTGGCCGAACGACTCCTCGGAAAAAGATTGGAGGGGTCAATGGGTCTGGGTGAGAGTTCCCGCTGATCCCGAGCATCCCTATTTTTTTGGGGCTCCCCGATACCTCTCCCGGCCTGATCCAAACATGCAGGATTTGGGCCCTGAGGACCCTGATGCCGCTCGTCACCCCAGCTACGAGCAAATGAGCTTCTTCGGGAAGCAGAATAACCCTGGGGGAGTTGGCCGAATGAGATTTATCCCGGCCAGATGGCTTCCAGATAACCATTACGTCTTCCAAGAAAAGATGTTGGCAGTTGTCGGCCTCAGCCGAAAGTACAGGGATGGTAAGTATGTTTGGCTGGGGCCGAGGACTTTGACTTGTTTAATTTTCCGCTTATCTTTGATGCTTATTCCCGTAGTCTAACCTTCGTCTGTTCTTTTCAGAGCTGAGCGAAGCTACTTCGGGGGTTGACTATAACCGGTTTGGGGTGAACGCTGAACGAGTCATTTTAGACCAGGCTCCAGCGATCACAGCTCCGAAGGACCGTCCGCTGCATCTGCACGAAACAGGCCTTCAGATCGAAGCTGTCGCCGAATACACCAAGCAGAAGCCTTGGTGGGAGAAGCAAGATCCCCTTCGGCCTTTATTACCTGAGGAAGCACAGGCTGCTCAGACAACAACTGACGTGTCCTGAGCAATCGACTCCTTGGAAGGAGGTGTTGGGACATCTGGTGCTGCTGAGAGGGATATCCCTGCATCTGGAGATCAGCCAAGGGTTCCAGTAAGTTCATGACTTGCTCGTCTCTCTTTTCTTTTTTTTCTTTTTTTTTTTTTTTACTTACACTTTGCTGCCCCCCCCCCTTCTGCAGTCTGAGGGAGAGAGCGAAAGAAGAGAAGGAAAGGCGCCTGCTCATTCTGAGGATCCATCTTCGTCAGAATCTGAAGAAATGGACGAGCAACCCTTAGCAAAGAGGAGGAGGAGGTTAGCCGTGTTGGGGCCTCGTCAGTTTCAGACGGGGATGAGGCCTACCGGGGGCATCCTCATACGGGATCCTGATGAAGGTAGACGCTCGCCGAGGGCTCCCCCTCCGCCGGAAGCTCCGCGTCCTCAAACCCCCCCTCCACCTCCCGAAACTCAAGAGAAGGAGGTGGACCAAAGAACTCCTGATCCGAAGGGGGGGTTCAAGGGCACCCTGCTGAAGAATCTGAGAAGCCGATTGCTGAAGGCTTCTCAGATGATATTGATAGGGAGGTTAACGCTTTTCTTCGTCAACCTGATCTGGGGGAGGAAGCAGAGAAGGCCGTTGCTGCTGACCCTGGTGGAGACCAACTGGGCTCCGCCGAAGGAGAAGGTCATGCTGAGCCTGAGAAGTTCAGGAAGTTCCCTCTTCCTCCTTCCCCTCATTCCAAACGCTGAACTCTGGAGATTTGGGTTTCTCGGCCCCCCGCATCACAGTCCCGGAACCTGTTTGGGAACGAATTTGGGGCCAGAACCGTGAAGGGGCTGCAGGTTACTTCGGCGACCTATCTAGCATGTCCGAAGTGGACCGAGCAAGGGTGTGGTCGCTGAAGGCCACGGCTGGGATGGGAGAATCCAGCCGAAGGGTCCCTGACCCTGCAAGAGACAACCAGCGTTTGCTGATGCAGGTACTTAACCATTTAGTTACTTTGCTTTGCTTTCATTCAGCTCTTTTTCTCCTTTCTGGCTTTCCTTTTTTATTATTTTATTTATTTTAACTGATGTGCCCCTGCAAACAGGTTGTGCACAATCAGACTCTTACTGTAGAATTGATTGACATCCTCCAAGACAAGCTGGAGCATGCCTGGGAGGATGCAAAGATTGCCCAGGAGGAGGCGAAGCTTGCTGAGCTGAATCAGCAGGCAGCTGAAGAGAAGCAGCAGCAGAGCGAAGAGTATGAAAAGAGGGCTGCTGAAGCCATTCAAACCTTCTGCTCGGCTATGGAGAAGGAAGTTTTTCCCCCGCTGATGGAAGGGGAGAAATTTCTTCAGGAGCAAATGGGAGTGGACATCTCCAAATTTAAAGCTGCCATCGAGAGCCGAATTCAAGAAGGAGCTGCTGCACAAGCTGAAGTGCAGCAGAAGCTAGAAGCTCTTGAAGCCAGCGGGATGGTTGCTGAAGAGGCTCTAAAGGCTAGGGATGTTCACCTTTCTGCTGCCCAAGCTGCTGCTGAGAGCCAGGACCAGAAGCTGAAGGAGTTGGAGGATCAGCTGAGAGTCAAGGGAGATGAGCTGACCCAGGCCAAAACCGAAGCTTCCAATGTCCAGCTGGAGCTTAATGAGCAGAAGACTTCTTCCTCCAAACTCTCAGAAGAGTTAGAAAAATCTAAAAAGGATTTGGAGGAGAGTCAAAAGAAGTTGGCCGACGCTGAAGCCTTACTCCAAGTCCGCCTCTACACCCAAGAAGAGTATGAGATGGGCTACATAAATGGTTTTAAGGTGGCTCGGAGGTTGTCTCTCCATGTTGAGCCTTCGTTGGATTGGTCCAAGTGTGCGCTTTGGGCTCAGGACCCCGAAGATCCGCACATGCTGTATGCCACTCCTGCTGAGCATGAGATCCTTCAGGCTGAACAAGCCGAGGAGGAAGCTAAGCGGCAGGAGTTGGAGGCTGAACAGCGAGCCGCTGAAGCTCAGGCAAGGGCCCAACCTGCCTCCTCTGCTGCTGGAACCAAGACTACCCCGGGGCTTGGCCCGGCTGATCAGCCTGATCCTCCAACTGAAGCATAGGAAATCGGGCAGTCGTCTTCAGAATCTTGCGGATCAACATGTGCTTAACTTCAGACTCGCCGCTTTATGAATCTCTTTTTGCCTTATCTTTTTTCTTCAGCTTGCCTTGATGTACAAACAATTTATTTTTGTTTTTGTACGTATTTCGGCAGCTGTTATTTTCCGCTTGTGGGCGGCTGCAGATATAGTCTTTAATTTATTTGAACTTGTAGCTCACTTTCTGAGCATGAATCATTAATCTGATGTTCCTTTCTTCAACTGCTTTGTCTTATTTTGAATGCTTTACTATTTCTGAACTTTGAAATTTTCGCAAAAATTTGCCAAGTACAAAGCTTTCGGCTTGAAGAATTCTGCTGAATATAAACTTGCACTGATAGTGCCTCTTGCCCCCCCCAGAAATCTGAATATTCAAGTCTTTGGATTACTGAGCTGGGTTTTGTTTCTTTAGATTTCAGACGAAGCTGAATAAAAGATTTCTATCTTTAAAAATGGATATCCGGAACATAGGGCCAACTGAAGGCAATGTTTCAGATAATGGCTTTTTAGAATACAAGGTTCAGTTAAGGCAATATCCCAGACTTGTCCGTGGACTCTTGTCTTTGGAGAACAAGTCTTACTGAAATTTGACTTCAGCTGAAAGACTAGTGTTCTTTAAAAAGACGAGTTTGTCAGCAATCTGAAACCCAGTTACCCGGAGGCGAAGGTTTCAGACGAGGCTGAATAAAAAATCTCCAACAGTTGTTGTTGTCCTCGATTTTCTGTCTATCTTTTAAAAATGGATATCCGAAACACAGGGCCAGCTGAAGGCAATGCTTCGGATAATGGCTTTCTGGGATACAAGGCTCAGTTAAGGCAATATCCGAGAACTGTCCATGGACTCATGTCTTTGGAGAACAAGTCTTACTGAAGTTTGACTTCAGCTGAAAGACCAGTGTTCTTTAAAAAGACGAGTTTGTCAGCAATCTGAAACCCAGTTACCCGGAGGCGAAGGTTTCAGACGAGGTTGAATAAAAACCCTTAAAGAGTAGATAGAATAAAGAAAACTTTGAAAGAATAAAAAGTTGCAAATACTTATACAAATGGTGGCTCCAAAGCCTTTCATTGATTCAAAATGTACTTACAAAGATTGTTCTGCCCCGAAGGGTTTACACATGATATTTCTTCAGTACATCAGCATTCCAGTGATTTTTCAACTCAGTTCCATCCAACTGCTGAAGTCGGTATGTCCCTGGTTGAAGCTCATCACAGATTTTGTAGGGTCCCTCCCATGCAACTGAGAGTTTCCCATGGATTCAGCCTTTCTGAACTGCAGCAGCATTCCGAAGGACAAGGTCTCCAATTTTGGGAGGCCTTGCATGGACCCTTCGGTTGTAAAATTTGCTGATTCTCTGCTTATAAGCAACCATTCCGACTCTGGCTGAATCTCTCACTTCATCAAGAAAATCGAGGGATTATTTCATTAGGTCCTCATTCTCAGCCGAGAAGTGGTGCACTCGTAAACTCTCCGAGCCGATTTCCACTTGAAGAACGGCTTCGGCACCATACACCAGCTCAAAAAGTGAATAGCCCGTTGCCTCTTTTTCAGTTGTCCGAAGGGACCAGAGGGTTCCTGGGAGCTCCTCCAGCCACTTGGACTTTTGATCTTCCACCCTCTTTTTTAGGGCGTTCAGGATCTGTTTATTTTCAGCTTCGGCTTGTCCGTTACTTTGCGGGTGGCATACCGCTGAATATGCCAGTTTGATACCGAACTGATCGGTATACCGTTTCAGCGGCAAGTTATCGAACTGCCTCCCATGATCGAAGACAAATACTTTCGGGATGCCGAAATGAGTGATTATATTCTGCCAGATAAACTTTCTGACAGTTTGCTCTGTAATGTTCGAGGCTGCTTCGGCCTCGATCCATTTACTGAAATAGTCGACACCGACTATCTGCCATTTTTTCTGGTATGTAGCATCTGGAAATGGTCCCAGTATATCCAGTCCCCATTGGGCGAATGGGAGTGGATTGAGGATCGGCTGAAGGTCTCTAGCCGGCTGATGGATGACTGGCGCGAATTTCTGACATTTTTCACATTTTCTGACTAGCTCCTTAGCATCTGAGATCATGGTGGGCCAGTAATATCCGACCCTCAATGCCTTGTGGGCTAAGGCCCTTCCCCCGATGTGGATCCCGCAGATGCCGAAGTGAATCTCCCGAAGGATGTAATCTGCATCTGTTGGTCCCACGCATTTCAGCAATGGGGCGGAGAAGGACTTTTTCAGAAGCTCCCCTCTGAAGACAATGAACCTTGAGCTGGTTCTCTTCAGCTTGGAGGCCAAAATTCTGTCTTCGGGAATTTCTCCCCGAAGCTTGAAAGCTAGGATGGGATCCATCCAGCTAGGCTCTGAGTCAGCGCAGCACACTTCAGGTGCTTCGTCGACACTTCTTTCTCGACGCACTTCCACATATACAGATCTTTTGAGCTCAGTGAGAGTTGAACTAGCAAATTTGGAGAGTGCATCGGCTTGAGTATTCTGACCCCTTGGGATCAGCTGAACCTCAAAAGTCCTCAGCTTTGCAATGAATGATTTGATCTTGGCAAGATAGGCTATTCATGGAGGGCTCTTTGGCCTCGTAGCTTCCACTGATCTGATATGCAACTAGCTGAGAGTCTGTTTTCAAGCAGACATGCTCGGCTTCCAGAGAGATGCACAATTCCAGGCCAGCAATTGTTTCCTCATATTCAGCTTCGTTGTTCGAAGCCTTGAAAGAAAATTTTAGTGCATACTCGAAGGATTTGCCTTCGGGAGAGATTATCACTACCCCTGCTCCCGAACCATTTACGGTGGAGGATCCATCCGTAAACACGGTCCAGATTTTCTTTTTATCGTCTAGCGTCTCTTGGTACGACCATTCGGCCAAGAAGTCCGCTAGAGCTTGAGCCTTGATGGCAACTCTCGGTTGGTTGCTGATGCTGAATTCGGTGAGCTCAAAAGCCCACTTGGCCAGCCTACCAGATTTTTCTACTTTGCCGAGAACTTTTTCCAGCGGCTGATCAGTTAAGACCACTATCTGATGGCAATCAAAATAGGGCCTCAGCTTCCGAGCAGCTACCACTACTGCAAATGCGACTTTCTCGAGTAGAGGGTAGCGAGTCTCGCCATCCGTCAGAGTATGACTGACGAAATAGATCGGTTGCTGAATTTTGTTTTCTTCCTTCAGCAGCACTGCACTGATGGTGGCTGGGCTAACAGCCACGTACAGATACAAAGTTTCTCCCTCTGCTGGGCTAGCCAACGTTGGGAGTTGAGCTAGATGCTCCCGAAGCTGCTTGAAGGCTTCTTTTTTCTCTTCTTCCCAAACGAGCTCTTTTGTTTTCGGGAGTTTCAGGGCTTTGAAGAAAGGTAACCCCTTATCCGAAGCTCTGGAAATGAACCTCGAGAGGGTTTCCATTCTTCCGGTGAGTCGCTGAACATCCCGCTTTGTTTTCGGCTCAGGAAGGTCAAGCGCTGCTTTGACTTTAGAGGGATTGGCATCAATACCCCTCTTGCTGACCATGAACCCAAGGAATTTCCCTGACTTCACGCCGAAGACACACTTCTTCGGATTCAGCTTCATCTGGTGCTTTCTTAAGGTGGCGAAGGTTTCAGCCAGGTCCTTAACATGGTCCTCAGATTTTTTGCTTTTGACGATTGAATCATCAACATAGACTTCCATGTTTCGTCCTTTTTGATCGGAAAAAACTTGATCCACCAGCCTTTGATAGGTTGCCCCCGCATTTTTCAATCCGAAGGGCATCATTTTATAATTGTACACCCCGGCGTTCGTGACGAATGTCGTCTTTGCTCGATCGTCAGGGTGCATGAAGATCTGATGATATCCCGAGAATGCGTCCATGAAACTAAGCAAGGCATGGCCACTCGTCGAGTCGACTAGCTGATCGATCCTCGGTAAGGGATAGAAATCCTTCGGACAAGCCTTTTTTAGGTCCGTGAAGTCAACGCACATTCTCCAGGTACCATTGGCCTTCTGAACCATCACCACATTTGCCAGCCATTCTGGATATTGACAAGGCTCGATGAAACCTGCGTCCAGCAACTTTTTGACCTCGGTTGCGATGTCTCGGTTCTTATTAGCGGAGTAATTCCGCTTCTTTTGCTTAATTGGTCGACACGTTGGGTCAACATTAAGCTTATGGGAGATGAGGTCTGGACTTATCCCGGGCATATTAGCTGCCGAGAAAGCAAACACATCTCTGTTGTCCTGAAGGAGTTGAATAAGTTCACAACGGGTGTTCGGATCAAGATCCATCCCGATTGTTACACATTTCTCAGCGTCTCCTTTGGTCAACTCGACCGTTTCAGTCTGCTAGTCCATGTCCATTGCTGATGGACTGGACTCTTCACAATCTGGCCTGCTGTCTATGTCAGCAGGCGTCCCAGACTTTTTGTTCTTCGGCTGGCTCTCTGAGTCTTTCGGCTCAGATGAAGAGCTAGCCTTTTCCCTTTCTGGCCCTTTTTCTCCGGGCACAGAACCTTGGGCCGAAGCACTTAGGCCTTTCGGCTTTTTGTGTTGGGCTCTCTTTCTTTTTCTTTCTCCTCCTCATCCTTGTCGTCGTCATCTGGGCGAGTAGTGGATGGCTTGAGGTAGTTGCACCTTCGGGCGTCCTTTTGGTTGCCCTGGATCCTTTCGGGGAAGCCGGCGTCTGAGACGTAAATCATCAGCTGATGATAGGTTGAGACGACCCCTTGAATCTCGTGAATTATGGGTCTCCCCAAAATCACGTTGTACACTGAAGGAGCGTCAATGACCAAAAATTCAGTCATGACATTCCTGGCTGCCTCGTCGCAGCCGATGGTGACAGGAAGCGTCACCTTCCCATCTGGATAAGTTGAAGCCCCGTTGAACCCGGATACCGGGTAGGGTACCGGCGTAAGGTGCTTGGGCTTCAGCTTAATTTGATTGTAGGCCTTTCGGAACAGAATGTTTGCTCCGCTGCCACCATCAACAAGGACCTTGCTGACGTCGTGGTTGGCCACCGTGGCGATGATCACCAGCGGGTCCTCATGAGGGAATGTTACCCCCCGGCAGTCGGCGGCTGTGAACGTCATGTTCGGCACCGGCGACTGGGGAGGCTGAGTGTCAGCGTTGTTCACCTGGTGGGTCAGAGCCCTAAGGTATCGCTTGTGTTCCCTCCGAGAGCATATTCCTCCCGAGATAACATTGATCGGAGAGAATTTTCCATCCGCATTTTTACTGTTCTTTCGGGGGAAGTCGAGGTCTTGCCGAGAGTCCTTTGCTGACTTCTCGGCCTCCTTTTTCTCGCGGTGATCCGCGATGTATTTTTTCAAGTATCCCTTCCAGACCATGTCCTCGATCTGGTCCTTCAGCTGGATACACTCCTCGGTGTTATGTCCCGGAGATTCGTGGAACTCGCACCACTGATTTTTATTTTTTCGCTGATACCACTATGGGAGTGGTCGGCTTTCGGTAACTCTGCTCTTCCTTTCTCACGCTGTAAATTTTGGCGCGTGGAAAAGATAGCGGAGTGTAGGACTCGTATCTGCCAGTGAATGGGGCAGATTTTTCCTTCTTCGGCTCGTTGGCCGAAGATTGTTCCGAGGCTTTCGCCTTTCCCTTCGTCTTCTGGCCTTGGCCTTCAGACGGTTGTTTTTGTTTCCCATTCCCAGATTGGGGTTGGGCTTTTGTTTTATTCCACTCCTCAGCTCGGATGAATTTTTCCGAGGCATTCAAAGCTTCCTCCAAGGTCTACGGGGTGTGCATGACCATGAAGTCCAAGAACTTCCCGGGCTGAAGGCCATTCTGCATTGCAAAAACAGCTAGCCCTTGGTCCAGCTGAGAGACGCTGGATGACTCGTTGCTGAAACGGGTCAGGTAGTGCCGGAGACTTTCGGTCTCCCCTTGCTACAGGCCCATGAGCTCAGCAGTGGTTTTCTCTCGGCGGTTTGCCGTGGAGAATTTGCTCTTAAACTTGGTGGACAGGTCGTCCCACCCCGTTATAGAGCCTTCCTTTACTCCCTTGGAGATCCACGCTTGCGCGACCCCCTTGAGAGTGGTGGGAAAGTATTTGCACTAGGTCGCTTCGGACCTTGGGCAGAGATGCATATGCCCCTCATAGGAGGCAATATAGTCCTTCGGATCCGAAGTCCCATCATAGGTGATGTGCGACGGTATTTTGACCGTGGGCACATGCTCTTCCAGTATCCATTGCTCGAATGGGGAACTGGTAGGTAGCATAACGGCCTTGTCTTTATTCCTGGCCGAAGGGACCGCGCTCCGCCCTCTTAGAGAGGTAGGAGTGGTTTTCGTCCCTGGCTGGGAAGTCTGGGCCTCGGCTACAGGGAACGAGAGGCGACTGTGCACGCTCGGCTCCCTGCCGCCGAGTCGGTCGAGTACGCTTCGGGGAACAGTCTCAGGTTGCTCTCGGTGAGCAGATTCTGGCCGAGAAGCTGAGTTGCTGTTCTTATGCGTTTCTGGCTGAGAGGTTGAGGATCCTCTGAAAAATTGAGGGTTCTTTTTCCTCTCTCTTTCAGTTCTCCAGGTATCCTCTTCCCACTTTTCCAGCTCCCGGAAGGAGGGAGGTTTCTCCCCCTCGTGGTCTAGCTTCATCCGCTGATGCCTGGTGTGCGGAGGAGTTCGATCACGAGGTGGAGGTATATTTTGTGCCCTCATTGCCTCCATGAGCACTGCCAGCGCTCTCGCCACCTCCTCCGAGTTGGGCCCCGTCAAAGGGGTCCTCGGCTGAGTGTGGGAATGAGAGCGGATGGTCGATGGTTGGCTTTGGGGCACTGAACGAGTCCTATGATCGGACTGACTTCTGTTAGACCGAGAGGGACTCGGTCTATGATGAGAGTTGTGAATTACGGGAGAAAGAAAGTCCTCCCGGTATGATCCTCCCCCCGAACTGGCACCCTTGGGAGAGTTCCGGTCCGGTGTGGGTGATGGTGTAGGAGTCTTAGGCCTTTCGCCCGCTCCTTGACGGAGGCTTTTGCTCTTGCGTTTCTTAGCCATTGCTACCAAGATGATTGCAAGATGATTTTGATTAAAGATTTGGCTTATAGATTTTTGAAAATTTTCCCCACAGACGACGCCAAATTGTTTCGGATGAAAACAATGGGGCCTTGCCGAAGGCCCACTGAAGTGGATGAAGACTGGTTCGATCCGCTTGATGCTGGGCCGAAGGTTTCCTGCACAACTAAAACACGTAAACTGGCCTCGGGGGTGGATCCGAGGAAGACCCCTTCAATGCCGAAGTCAAATAGTGTTTAGAGAGAAAGCTATGCAAGAGATTTTATGCTTGAGGCTTTGTTGTGTTGTATAAATGAATGAATTGAAGACTTTTATACCTTTGCACATGATGAGAGGAGATTAATTGGGCCCTTAAATAGTCATGGGCTGACCATGGCAATTCGGACCAAAGGACTCTTGCTGACTTGGCTTGATTGGAGGCTCGGGCCTTGACCTTGGAATATTGAATCATTTAGTGACCGGGCCCAATAAGATAATTGGACCCAAATAAATGACTAGGCCCAATTAGATAAATTGGACCCAAACATATATGAATTCATCTTATTAACTACTCTATATTATCTATCAATGGACGGTTGAGGAATAATCCCCATCCCTGACCGTATAGTCACCTTACTAGCTCATTAATCATTATATTATAAACGTGACAATGTGCCCCATATTATTTATTTATAACTATGCTTTATACATGCATATTTTTGAACAAATTAATAGGACGATTGACATATTTATATATTTATATTTGTCAATTTATTATCATATTTATATATTTATTTGTCAATTTATTAGTTCAAACTACACTATTAACTCGATATTGATGATGCAGTGGGCAAAGCAGTGCAACGCACACTTTATTGAGTTGAAATGGAGAGTTGACAATTACTCACCTAACTCTGAAGAGTATCTAAACAACGGTATAGTTACTTGTGGAACCCATATAGTTTTGGCACACGCATTTTTTCTTTTGGGCAAAAAAATCAACAAGAAGAGTATTGAGGAGTTAATTAGCCTTCCTTCAATTATATCTTCCACGTCCATCATTCTTCGCCTATGGAATGATGTAGGTGACCATACGGTATGCACACTAGTTTCTTGCTTTGCCCTTTCTTAACATGATAAATATGTTTTATACTCTATCGCTCCCTCTCACACTCCACTTTAAAGGAGGGGCGGATGAGATCTGAACCCATGACTTTTGTGTCACGCTGGCTCTGATACTATGTTAGAGGACCAACTCAACCAAAAGGTTAAGTTGATGGTTGAGGCCTAGTAATATGTTTTATACTACAATCTTTTACATAACAGAAAAAAATAAAAAAATTTGCTCGTATATTTGAGATCAAATTAATGCAAATTTAATTTATATATGTTTTGCAGGATAAGAGTCCAAATGGAGAAGACAGTTCCTATGTAGATTGGTATATGAAAGAGCATAAAATAAGGTCATATGATATCGCGAGGCAACATGTTAATCAAAAGATTTCAGATGCATGGAAGTGTCTAAATAAGGAGTACATGTCGTCTACATCTCCGTTCTCAAATGACTTCAAGGCAGCCTGCCTTAATTTAGCTAGGATGGTTACCATTATGTATAGCCAGGATGAGAGTCATCATCTTCATTAATTCATTGTGGAACCAAAAAATTAGTGTCGCATGATTAAAAAAAAAGATGGGAAAAGTAAATTAAGGCCGAGAAAATATTAATGAATAGGACTTCATAGAGATAGCAAATGGATTGATCCTAGTACACGTTACGTAAACTCAAAAACAAACAATTTGACTTATATATGTCATGGAATAAAAATTATTCGACTAAGCTTGCGTCAGTGTAAAGTCCAAAAAACAAACAATAAAAAAAAACGAAAATTATGATAATTAATTTTCAAAACATCAACTTTTATATGTGGTTGAGGCTAATTCATTAGTGTTACAACCTTACAGGGGTAACTCGGGCAGCGTGATAAGTGTGCTTGGATTTTGAATTTCTTAAGTTTCAAAGCTTGTGATTGAAAGTTGAAAAAACAAAAAACTGTTAAATTATTATACTTATTTCTCTGTATTTTTTTAAGTGTTATTATTTTTATATTGTGAAAAGCTTACATTTTTGTATTATATACTAGATTATCGCCGTGCGATGCATGGTTTTAATATATAAAAAAATTATAGCATAGAACTTGTATATACTATGAACCTTTTTAATTTTGTCATGAATTTATTGGAAGGAGAATTCTTAAATAAAATACAGTTTGAATATTTTAGGAAATTTCTCAATAAAGAGTACATTTGAATATTAGTGTTAAGAAATTGAGAAGAGGAAATGATAAATCTTTAAATCAAAATAAAGGAATACAGTGTTTGGGGCTGGTGAAGGCCTGGCCCTCTCCCCGGCTCTTTATTAATTTGTTGCATGTGGTAAATAACGTAGATTTTTGTTGTGTGGTGACTATTAGTTTGTGAAAAATTATTATGAATGGTGATGGACTATTATAATGTATCTGGCTTAGCATATTCCTTTGCTCGTTGTCAACAACATATATAAGCACCTCAAAATATAAATATCTCATAGGAAAAAATCAAAACAAAGACATCCAACTGCCATTTTTACAGCTCTAATTAAATCAGCCATGTTCATATCCAGAGCCATTCCAAAAACAAGAATTAAAATATTAGAGATGAATAATAATGTTGTTGCTATTGTTTCAAATGCTAGATTTATGCAAAATCTTACTCACAAGATGTATAAAAGATTAAAAGTATTCCACATTACATTCCTACTTCTTTAAGGGAGAATTTTTTCAGTGGAATTCACACTTCAAATAAAGTTAAGTATCACTATTCTTCATAATTTAATTAAATTATTCTTTATGTTAAAATAATAAAACTATATGCAGTTAGAAATTTTGCATTTTATCTTAGAGTAGAAAAATTTGTGAAGAAGGTCTTTTAAGTAGACCTTTTTGTGACAAATGTCTTTTTATAAAAAAGGTGGCACAAAAGGTTCTTATATTATGTTTTGGTTGTGAGGAGGGTCCATAGACCATTTTCCGGCGATGACTTTTTTATTTTCTGCCAAAAAAAAAAACCACGTGTAAAGCACGTGACTTAAAGCATGTGAAGCTTTTATAAGGTTGTTTCTTACAATTTTTTTTTATAAGGTAGTTTTTCACAAAAAATTATGTATATAGGGTAGTTTTTCAAAAAAAAGTCTTTTTTCTTAATATCAAATTGTTGCAGATAATTTGAAATGGAGGTAGTATATTAATTCCCTCCTCCAAATCCACTAAACAAGTCAATAATCTTTCTACAATTTTAAGCTCATGATTTTCTAGCCCAGAAATAGCCAAATTTTCTAGGCTATTTTGTCAACCCTTTCACTTTTTTTTTTTTTTTTGAAAGATCAACCCTTTCACTTATTATATAAGCTTGTGTTGTACTTTTGTATTTAAAAAATTATAGAATATAATTTTTCGAGATAATGACTGAGCATGCTCGATTTTTAAAATTAATATCGAATGTAAGCTAATAGTCAACCATAAATAATGAAGTTTGTAGATAAATTATTAAAATAAATCTTGCAACAACAAAAAAAAAATATCTACTTTAATATAATATAGGATGTAGTATATAAATAATATAATGAGTTTCTACTGTGAGATTTTTTAATTAGCTTTTGTGAGTTTAATCTAAAGATAATATTGAGTATCATGAAATTGGTTCGGATCGTTGGTTAAGAATTATCTGAGATTGCAACAATTATTTATCTTACTATACAATCTTATAAATCAAAACAAAATCTATCATTCTCGCGGCTACAATAAATTGCTACATCATCACTCTAAATGGAGGTGATATGACAATCTATCTAATATATATATATAATATATATATAATATATATATATATATATATATATATATATATATAAAGCTAAACTTTTAGCCAGGTCACGAGACAGCGACACTTGGCATTCTAACTTTTCTCCAATTGTCGCGCCATGTTGGATAGATTTAAATACACTTCATAAGATAAAAAAGTTTGTTTAAAATTCTATTTTGAATCAAATTTGGATAGAATTTTATGATAAAATTGTTAATTTAAAGTTTTATTTTCAATAAAATAAAATTTGAGTGTCGCGCCACGTTGGATAGATTTAAATCGACTTCATAAACAACTCGGACATCGCACGGGGCACAAAACTAGTATATATATAAAGGGGAGTTTTTCCCCGAGTTTTTAGAGAGCCACGTAGGATTTAATTTTCTTAGCGTGCCACGTAGGATTGTAAATTTAAGTTGTAATCAATTAAATAAGAGATTATTAATTTCTTTTACAATTAAATAATTCAAATGTCACGTAAGCAAAATTGACGAATGAGATTTTAAAGTTTAAATTAATTAAATACAAAATATTATCTTTTGAGATTAGGAATTTTATTCTAATATTTTAAAACTAATATAATAACAATTTTAACAAGATAAATATGAAAAATATTTTCTTAAAAAAAATACTAACAAATCGTGCATCGCACGGGCTTCATCTAGTATGACATATATGGTTGAATTTGTTTTATTCTATGAAAATAAAGTATATCCAACTCCAAAAAAAAAAAGAAAAAGGAATACAATCTCTTTATATCATAATTCATAACAACCATAATTAACGTGTAAAAGTTTAATAATTACGAATATTGGTCATGTTATTTATCGAAAATCGGATCCCACAGCAAAAGATTACGGGAATGACAAGCAAAGCAAGGATCTACGTTATTAGCATGAAGGAATAATTACAACAAAAGCAACCTGCAAAATATTATGAATTGGAAGATGGTATTCATAGATTTTATTTACTGAGACAAAATGGATATCATACAATTGCTGGTAAGTTATTTCATCTATAATAACTAGCTCTTTGGCTTGTTTGATGCATGGAAAAATGTAAAATTATAACAAGGGTAGAGATTTGATTTTACAATTTTAAGCCATATTTTACAACTGTTACTACTAATTCATAAAATCTTATAACACATCAAAACACGACGAAATGATTTTTCAAGTAATTTGTAAAGTACGTAGTTTTAAATAAAACTAATATTTAAGCACAAACCGTGTGTAGAACGGGTCCAAAAGCTAGTTAAAGCTCTTTCTCTTCAGCTTAATTTCACTTTCATTCAATTCAGTTCAATCAGTTCAGCTCAAATCAGTTCAATTCAGTTCCTAATTTCTTTCTCTCATATATAAACAATTCGGTTCATTTCAATTCAACTTAGTTCAATAAATCTGAACATGCCCCTATTGTAAATCGGATGTAAACAACAAATATTGCTCAAAATATATGAACTAAAGTGGTAAGTTGTTAGTGATAAGCTCAAGAATAATTGGAGAAAATAGCTTAGCCCTTGCATCGATTATAACGACAATATATATAAACAATAAAAAAGGAAACCTAACATGCCTAAAACTCCTAATCTAAGAATTTTAAAGCCCTAATCTCACAAATTTGCAAAATAGAAAACAAAGCGGAAGAACAAACTAGGATCGAAAAATTCTCTAGAAAATAGTGATACCATGATAAACTCAAGAACAATTGGAGAAAATGGCTTATCCCTTACATTGCTTATAACAACAAATCAACAATATGTATACACAATACAAATTAAAAGGAAACCTAACATGCCTAAAAGTCCTTACTAGATAAACCTGGCATAAATAAAATATTAACATATACAGAGATAACTAACCGACTTCTAATAGTTAGTGCCTTAATGACATATATTAATTTCCTAATAATTAGGATTATTTAGTAGTTAGAAGTTTGTAACATAATTGTATTTAATTGCTATTTGCATTAATGAGAAATATCACAAAAATTATGTACAGTAGAACACTTCTCTCTACAAAACACTTGAGTTTATTTGCCTAGCTTTACAACAAATTAGACATGTATGGGTACTTCTTCTATCATCTCTACTAATTATTCAATGTAAAATTTTAGTATTATAAAGTAGTAAATTAATAATAATACTGATTAATTAATACTCACTTCATCAGTCAATTTATATATATATATATATATATATATATATATATATATATTTATATATATAAAGTTATTTAATTTTTACTCATACTCTAGTATTGATGATTTCAACAGTTTTTATTTTAATGAATATACATTTTCCTCAAAATACAAAAAAAAATAAAAATAAAAAATAAATAAAATAAAAATTAACATAGTATATAGAATATGACATGAAACTCATTTTAATTGATTAACTATTATATTTATTCTTTCAGGTTACCGGTTTTTATTATCCGACCAGTTAATTCATAAGTTACCACAATCAAACTGTACTGTACGTGGCTGTAGTTAATTACCTTTGTATTGCCAAAATTGGCAAAATCATTTTCCATGAGATATTAGAAAACTTAAGTCTATTTAGTTTGCTATCATTAAGTACGATCAATTAGCTTTCCAACCACAAAAGATAGAGGAACTTGGCCAGGCTTATGAATTATCAGCTTAAATACCATAGTTGGATTACAAAGAAAGAATAAAACTCCACACTATGGTTGCTTATGGTGCCCTTCCCCTCAACGTGTTTCCTGTGTCGCCGTTCCTCACAAAGAAGGAAACTCGAATAGCCATGGATACTTCTGTTGTCATCTCTACTTATAATTCAAAGAGAAATATTGGTAATATAGAAAATAAGGGATTTAAAGATTTTCATTGTATTGTGCATGCCATTTCAAAGGATATCACCTTCGTCGACGATCAAATCTCTTCTACATCAGTTGAGTCTTAATTTATTTAGCGCATGTTTAGTGCTTCCTTTGTCTGTTTGTTTCATTTGTGTTTTTTACACAATTTTATACACACATTGCACATTTTATATTTCATCAAGACATAATTGGTACAACACATTTGAAAAAATATATATTGGATATTGAGAATCCTATGTGAATATGTTTTTTCTTATATATTAAAAAAAAAAAAAAAAAAAACTATTTATTCTCATTACAATTTTTTTTTTCTCAAACTGAAGATTTCAAATAAAAAAGAACAAATGGATGATTTTTTTCTTCAATTTCTAGGCTTCAAGCTATGTATGTAGTGCATGTAGTACACTTGCAACATTATTGTTTTTGCTTATCTATTAGGGCAATACATTCTACAGAAGATGGAATAATTTTTGCCTAGTGTTTATAACATATATAGTCAAATAATCAAATTTTCTTCTTTTTTCAGGATGAAAATCAGCTTGAAGAGTTGGTGAAAAAGATTAAGAAAATAATGGCAAGCAAAAAATATGGTAATATAGAAGAATTGGTTATAATTGATGCTATACAACGAATAGGTCTTGAATATTATTTTCGAGATGAAATCAGTGCTGCTTTAGAAAAGCATTATAATTTATATCATAGTACAATCGAAGAAGGTACTGATAATCTTCATGATCTAGCTCTTCACTTTCGCCTGTTGAGACAACATGGATACCATGTATCTTCAGGTATTTCATTTTTAATTTTTATTTATACTTTGAGATTAGGTAAAAAAAGATTACAACGACTTAAATCCTTGATGTAATGGAGGATTTTAGACCAAAAAGTACAAAAGATCGAGGTTTGAACTTTTAACTTTTAGGTTAAAGTATATTGAATAAAAAACTACTGTGACAACCTTTTGTATGGTAGCTTTACATCTCTATTTATGCCTAGTTTTTTTTTTATAAAAAAAATTTACGGGTGACAGACCCTTATAAACCTCAATGAAGATCCTTCCATGTCGCATAGGTCAACTTAGTACGAATCAACAAGCAAAGCTTCCTACATTTTGTTCATCTCTTTACTTTAATTTCTTAAATCCATGTCCTATATTTTGTTCTTTGTATATGTTGCGTACAAATCAAACATATAACGTACCAAATTAGATCGGTAGCTAGTCTTATCCATTTTTTAATCCCCAATGTAGATGCTTTGGCAAAATTCAAGGACAAAAATGGGAATTTCAATCAAGAACTTGCAAAAGACATAAATGGGTTGATGAGCCTATTTGAAGCGTCTCAATTTAGAACTAGAAGTGACTATGTTCTTGATGATGCAAATAAATTTAGTCGCAAACTATTGAAGGCCTCGTTGTTGAAGAATATTGAACAATTTGAGGGTTTGGTAATAGGAAACACACTTCGTTATCCATATCATAAAAGCTTGCCAAGACTAATGGCCAAAAAGTTTCTTCCTTGTTTCAAATCATCCCTAATGTTTCTCCACGATTTCAATCATATCAACGATTGGATAAATGAGGTACACGATCTAGCAAGAATCGACATCAACTTGGCTCAAATATCACAACAATTGGAACTAACCCAAGTTTCGAGGTATATGATTTATATCATATAGTAATACTCCCTCCATCCCTTAATAAGATTCCTTCTTTCTATTTTGACTTTTTTTTTCTCCAGCGAGACAATCAATGTCTAAATAAGAAAAACTTTTAGATCAGTGAAAGGCTAGGGTATGTGTAGTACTAGATTAAGATTTTCATTTATTTGCCAAAAAAGTAAAGTAATTTTTTTTAGTGATTTACCATGTTTATCTAATTACAGAACAAATTGTGGATTTTGCTAGATGGGTAAACGAGCTTAATTTGGAGGAATTGCAATTTGCAAGAATTGAGCCATTAAAGTGGTATATGTGGTCAATGGGAATTCTTCCTGGGCTCGATATGTCCGAAGAGAGATTAGAGATTATGAAAGCAATATCATTTAGCTACATGATTGATGACATATTTGATGGTTATGGAACGTACGATGAGCTCTATTTATTCACAGAAGCCATTAAGAGGTACGCTTTATATGCATGAATGTAAAACTGACTCGACTTGAATAATTAAATACAACTTATAACTTTACCTATCTTAAGCTAGGTGATCCAATTTTGACTGAATCCAGATCTAAATAATTAAACCTAATGTACTAATTTGAAATGGAACATATTTCGCATATCATGAACTTATTTTGCAACAATTAAACTTTCTTCAACATATAATACGACATTATTGTTAGTTATTGTTGTATGTACATTATTGTATGTTGATCATACTATTTACTATATGTTAATATTACATTATTACAGATGGGAAACCGCTGATGTTACACAATTACCCAATTGCATGAAAGTTTGCTTCAAGGCTCTTCTAGAAACCACAAATGATTTTAGCTCCAAAATTCAAACAAAGCATGGATGGAATCCAGAACAATTCTTAAGAAAATTGGTACAATTCATGCACTTTTTTGAAGAGATTAATAGGATGATAGATTGTTATATTCAGATTTAATTGTCAAGTTATTATTTCAAACTACGCTATTAAGTCTATATTAATTAATGATGCAGTGGACAGAGCAATGCAACGCATTCTTTATTGAGTTGAAATGGAGTGTTAACAAGTACTCACCTAACCCTAAGGAGTATCTAAACAACGGGATAGTTAGTTCGGGAACCCATGTAGTTATGGCACACGCATTTTTCCTTCTAGGCAAAGAAATCAACAAGAAGAGTTTGAAAGAGTTGAGTAGCCTTCCTTCAATTATATCTTCTACAGCCACCATTCTTCGCCTGTGGAATGATGTAGGGAACCATATGGTATGCACACTAGTTTCTTGCTTTGCCCTTTTTTAAACACGATAAAAAATCCTACCTGGTTTTTTCGTCCCTTGTTTATCTTTTAATTGACACATACTTGTATATTGTAAGTTCCTAACATACTTTTAATTATTACTAAGGGTCTGTTCTCATACGATTATTTTTGGTTCAGTTCAGTTCAGCTCTAATAAGTTCAGTTCAGTTCATCTCTAATAAGTTCAGTTCAGTTCAGCTCTAATAAGTTATGTTCAGTTCAACTCCTAATTTCCTTCTCTTATAAAAATATTCATTTCAGTTCAGTTCAGCTCTAATAAGTTCAGTTCAGTTCAGCTCAATTCAGTCAATGAGAACAGACCCTAAGTATATACATGTAACAACTTTTCGAAATATGATTTTTGTAGGATAAGACTCCAAATGGTGAAGATGGTTCCTACGTAGATTGGTACATGAAAGAACATAAAATAAGCTCATATGATATCGCGAGGAAGCATGTTAGTCGAAAGATTTCAGATGCATGGAAGTGTATCAATAAGGAGTACATGTCGTCTACATCTCCGTTCTCAAAAGAGTTCAAGGAAGCCTGCCTTAATTTAGCGAGGACGGTTCCCATTATGTATAGCCAGGATGAGAGTGATCATTTTCAATTCATGGTGGAACCCTAAAATTTGTAATCCCATGATTAAAGTTACTCTACATACCCACTCGATTAAAAAAGTTCTCACAAAAGAAATTAGATGGAAAAAGTAAAGTAAGACCGATGGGTAAAAAAAGAAAAATTATATGACTTCCTAGAGATAACAAATGGATTGTTCCTAGGACACAATAGTTTACTTAGTCAAATTTTTTTTGACTTATATATGCCATAGAATAAAATTAAATTATTTATTTTACGTCAATATAAAGTCAAAAACAATTTAATTACTTAATTAATTAATTATCGTAATGAGAATGTATATATGTAGGAAAATAATTTATTATCAATCATATAAGATGTTAATGATATTATTAAGAGAAAAAATAAGCTTACAAAAAATACTCCATACTCTACTATTGATTACTAATGGAATAAGAAGTGAGTTAAATTGCCTAAAATTGAATGATAAATCGGAGTGTTGCTAAAACTTGCTCTCAATAAAGCATATAACAAAGTTAGGGAAATGCGAGAAAGTAGCATGGTTATTCATGATTTAGTTCATTGAAAAATGATATGCTACGTAACTTTCACATATAATCATCTTGGATTGTATAAATCTCCTTGGTCGAATTAATTTACATTTATATATACTTGTAATATATAATAAGGTTTATATATAAAAATTACATTCCTAACTTTGTTTGGAAACCTAATTTAGTTCGTTATATAGATATATTTACACAAAATACATACTCGTACATTGATCTAATCTCTATCATGAAGTGCTCGTATATAGATATATGTTGTTGCGTTAACTAGTTCAGCTAAAATAAGGTTTTTAGTGGACAACAATTATTTAAAGAGCATATATAAGACCCAGGCTTGAAGCTCGTCCTCTTTGTATCATTCTTAATTTCTTGTGACTCCTTAGTATGACCAAAACTAGTCATAGAATAAATTTATAATTTTATTTTATTTTTTGTAAATATTGTTTAAAGAAGGAATGATCGAAACAAGCCACTGCAAAAACAGTTCGTTGTGCTTAATTAGCTTGTTAGCATCCCTTATTTACATGGCGCATGTGACATGCGTGTTGATAAGTGCACTCTATGCACCTATAATATATTACTATACTAATATACTATCATTATTTAACTAGCCTCTGATCTTCTTTGTTCCTCCATAATAGTATATGCTCTCTTTGTCCTATACTATTTGACACGGTCAAACATTGTACACATGTCAATGCACTACTTTGACTTTATTTTTATAAATTAAATATTAATGAAAATTATTTTAAAAATTATATTATAAAACTTTATATTAAAACTTATCTAATAACATATTTTATGATATCCCATAAAAAAAAAATTAAAATTAAAATAACAAAACAAAACAAAACATATTTTATGATAAACATATTTTTATTATGGTCATGCAATTAAAAAAATTCCAATGTCTCATGTATTATGGGACGCAGGAGTACATCTTATTCAAAATAAATATACACATGAAGAGCCATAAGGTACATTAATGGACTAGAGCAGCATGAAGCCAATACAGTTGAAATTCAACCTTGTAACAAGTAGTAGGACTCATAAGATCAACTGGAGAAATAATCATGTAACCTTGAATAAATCGAAAGTCCCCCGTACCTCCAACAAGAGGAAGTTCCGTAACTTGGGTAAAGTGACAACTCCCTACATTCAATAGCTCACCTTTGTAACCTTTCAGGTTCAAAGTAGTCCTACAAGTGCAAATCATTCTTTCGCCATCAAAGTTTGTGGTGACCGCGAATGCCTCCATGTAGCCTAAGAGTTTAGATGACGGGTTTGGTGTCTCAGTGAGGGGGTCATTTACGGCGAACATAGAGCCAAAGGGGTATGATACTTTAGGGATCATGTGTTTTGGACTCTTTACACCTTTGACTATGATGTAGGCAGTTTTGTTGAAGGTTTCGTGAAGGTAGACGGTGAAATGGACCGACTTTAGGCCGGGATTACTCCGTTGTTGGCGGTCTAGATTAGTTGTGGTTGTGCTAAGTTTGGGAGGAGCAAGAAAAACACAAGAGTGAGCAAGGAGTGAGCCATGATATACGTAGTATATGATAATGCTTAAGATAGTGTAAGCTTATGTGGAGCAAATATGTAACAAGGGGGGTTTTATAGAGGTGATCAAAATTCGGGTCGGGCCGGGCTGGGCTTTTCCAGGTTTTTATAACAACCTTAAGTCTTAAACAAAAAAGAAAAAGTTAACCAAATCTTGTGGAAATGCTTTAAAAAAGAAAGATAATGAAATTGCATTGGTGTAGAGGGCAACTTTAACTTTTATACGTTATACTTTATCAAAATTTTCAGTGAATTTTTGTTATTACCACGCTTTGAAATTATCATGCTTCATGCACTATCTGATTTTTCATTAAAAGCTATGATATACACTATCATCCGAAAAGGATGGTTAGGTTGATCGTGGCTTATTGTAGGGCCATTTTTTTGTAAATTAGAAAAAAAAAATGAATATGAAATCTGAATGTTATACTTATATTTAGAGGTGTCAAAAGCACACCCGGCCAGAAAAATATCCGATTCAGATTTAGACTTTTATGGACATAATATAATAATTAAGTATAACTCAACTTTAAAAATTGACCCGACCCGACCTGACCCGACCTTATCAGACCCGATCCGATCATTTGAACTGACACCCCTACTTATACTGCATAGTAGATAGAGGTCAACTTGGGTTACATGTCGGTTTTACATTGGGATAAATTATTTCAATTTGATCAATACTAAATTATTGTGGCGATGCAGATCAAATTCTTGAAAATGCCAACTTTTGACCAGATCACGTTAAGTTAGGTTAATTGTTTTGTAGCAGTTCAACTTTTGACACCTCTGTCAATAATGTTCACCATACTTTATTACAACTATGGACAGTTTAATTCACAATACTTCAAGATCTTTTTAATTATGTTAGATTATATTACATACCAAGTTAAATTGATATTACATTGGAAAACTTATATACATTTCATCATATTGTCATCAATTTGAATCAAATAAAACTATACCCTGGTAAGAAAATTACTCAATTACTAAAAGATACAATCCAAAAATTATTTATTTAGGAAAAATATGTAAAGACAAAACATTCATTTTTCACACATAATAAGCCCAGCCCAACAAATAGTTGGTGAAGTATAAATAACCCATTTCAAACTCCACATTCATTTTTCACACATTAGCGCCAAAAACCAAACCAAATTCTTTCTCCCAAAAAATGTCAAACTCCGCAGCTCGTCTTCGCAAGATACTCAAAACCCACAAAACACCAAAACTCTCTCCACAAAATACTCCAACCACAATCACTCCCATTAAACCAATTTCAATCAAGGAGCTCGCCGAGGAACCCGACCTCGACGAGCTTGCGAAAAAGATTAACCACAATGCAAGTATATCCTCCAAGTTCCGTAGTCGTCACAACATTTACGACTTTACGATTGCTCGTTTTTCCAATGCAGAGCGATATAATTTGGTTGAATATGTACTTGATAAACATAAACACTTTGAGGATATTTCCCGCGAAGGCTACGCGCTTCGTCTCATTTCGCTGTATGCGAAAGCTGGGATGTTTGATCATGCACACAAGCTGTTCGACGAATTGCCTGAACTAGGTTGTCCTAGAACTGTTAAATCTTTTAATGCCCTTTTGAAGGCTGCGGTTGAATCTAAGAGATTTGATGAGGTTTTCACTCTTTTTCAAGGGATTCCGGCTGATTTGGGGATTAGTTGTGATGTTGTTTCGTATAATACTTTGATTCATGCTCTTTGTGAAGTGGGGAAGCTTGAAGAGGGGTTGTTGATGATTGATGAGATGAAGGCGAAGGGTGTGAACCCGAGTGTGGTTACGTTTAATACGCTTCTTGGTGCGTTTTATAGGAGGGGTTTCGAGGGAGGTGAATTGATTTGGGGTATTATGGATGAGTATGATGTGGTTCGGGATATTCGAAGTTATAATTTGAAGTTGCAGGGTTTGGTTGATGAAGGCGAGCTTGAAAAGGCGGTTGCTTTGTTTGAATCATTGGAGACTAAAGGGTTAAAACCGGATGTGGGTACTTTTAATGTGTTCATAAAGAAATATTGTGATGAAGGAGATATAGAAGAAGCTAAAAGGTTGTACTATAAGTTGTGTGAAAGTTGTATTACCCCGAATAGCATTACATTTTCTTACCTTGTTCCGAAGTTATGTGATGATGGAGAATATGAATTGGCATTGGATTTGTGCAAGAAGATGTTCAAGAGGCAGTTTGTGGTTGATGAGGCTCTGTTGCAGCTTGTTGTCAATGGGTTGGTGAAGGAATCGAAGATTCAAGAAGCTGAGGAACTTGTAGAGCTAGGGAAGTCCAATAGCTTTGTTCAATATGATTTGGTGATGCCGTCAGATAACACAGAGAAGCAAGAACAGAACAACTCGCCGTGAAGTTAGCACCTTGCCGTGGCTATTTTGTGAGTACTGAAACTGATTCTCCATCTTCTTTACAGTGCTTGATGTGCTACTGATTCTCCATCTTCTTTACAGTGCTTGATGTGCTACAGCTTTTCCTTTTGGTGGTCATTTTACTTGAACTAGTAGTATAATGCTTAATTAGAATGTTTGATTTTCGATTGTTTCATGACTTAGTAGTTTATAATTGTGTTTGTAGTTTTATAATCATTCCTCTATGAATTTTAGCATTTAAATTGATCGAGACCAGAATTATTTGCTAACCTTGGAGAACTTTTTGGGTGGTATCTTAATTGAATGATAATCACTTCCCAATTTTTATTTACTTTCCAATTTCTCACTACCTCCCAATTTTTATAATTTTGTCTCTTAAATTTCTTCACTTTACTTTTCATAAGTTCTTTTTTTCTTTTAAAATCATGAACAATAAGAGTAAAGGGTTTGGTGCCTAGTTGGGTTGTGAAAAGATTAAAATGAAAAAAAATAGAAAGAAGAGTTGGTCAAATCTCAAATGACTATCATTTATTTATAATTTTGATGAACTTTGTAACATAAAATTCATGAAAATTTTGTCGATAAATGTATTATTTATGATATACGACTCCATAGTTTTGAGGCCCTTATTTAGTTTTCGCTTTGGGCCACGAAAATGTACAAGACAACACCGTGCAATATTGTCGTAATAGGATATCTATGCTCTATTGCACATGAAGCACTGACTTCATGTGTTTCTCTAGGCTTGGAAGACGTTGATTCTCATCGTAGTTGTACATTATTGGAATCATCCTTGCTAAATTAAGGAAAGCAACCTTGAATTCTGCTGAAATTGGAGAATGAGACAGGCATTCCTTATTGAGGCACTTCCAGGCATCTGAAATCATCAAATGAACACATTCGTGTGCACTTTCAGCTGAGCTACCTTTATATTGGTTCATGTAGCATTCTATAAATGACCCGTCATACCCATCTTGGTTCTCGTCCTGCAGAATAAGATTGAAATTACAAGTAATGAAAATTAGCCTTTCAATTCCATATACAATGATAACTTCTGCCACTGTCTTTTTCCGTTTGAGTTTTATGGTTCAATTAGGATTCGAGCTTGGTACGTAGGGTGTCAACTGTAGAAATTGCTATTAGTTATACAGGCAGTTAGAAATATTCTCAGCACCTAAACTAGAAAAGGAATCCAGCAACCAGAGTGAGTACCTTAGAAGTCCCTAAATCGTCCCAGAGTCGAAGAATTTCAGCCGCTGAAGATACAATGCTGTGATGGCTGTTGAATAGGTTTGTGCTTCTATGGTTTACAGCTTCACCTAAGAGAGAGAAGACGTTTGCATAAACAACATAGACTCCTGAACTAATTTTTCCATTCTCCAAATACTCCTCAGTGGTAGGCAAGTATCCCAAAGAAAACCATCTCATCTCCAATAGGAAAGCATTACATAACTCGGCCCACTGAAACAACATATAAACCATCCAGTTAAGGATTAATTGATTTCCTTATCCAGACTTGCTGTCAACAATCAGTTCTTACTCGTTAACAGATTCTGCTTACATACCGCTTTTCTAAGACAGTCTCTGGGGTTCTATCCATGTTTATTGTATACTTTGGCGCTTATGCTATCTGTAGTGTCATAGAGAGCCTTGAGGCACATTGACATGCAGTCTGGTAATCCCTTGATATTGGTATAGTCCCATCTGTTGACGGCTTCTGTGAAGAGAGTGAGCTCCTCGAGTGATCCATACACATCAAAGATATCATCAATGATATAAATGAATGATATTGCTTTTGTGAGTTCTGTCCTTAACTCTGTCATATTGGGGGCTGGGAGAATGACCAATGACCACATATGCCATTTGGCTGGTTGATTTCTTGCAAACTTCAGCCTCTCCGCCAAGCAAAGCTCTTTCCACCATCTGATAGAATACAGCAGAAAGTTAGTGTCTGAATTGGATTACTATGTTACAAAAATTCTTTTGCAATTACCTTGTAACCTGAATTATTTCTTCTCTGTGAATTATTTGAGACTCGTTGACATCAATCATTGCTAGATATTGTACCTCCTTTATCCAGTCAGTAATACCACAGCAATCGTGAAGATTTTTCATCGAAATTTCAAAATTGTTAACTTCATTCTGTCTTAGAAGTCTTGGCAGGCTTTTGTGATACGGATTGTGCAATGTTGTTCGTATTACTCTTGCCTCATCAGATTGTCCACTTCCATTCATCAAGTTGGATTTCAGGAGACTCTCACAAAATTCAATGGCATCATCCACTATGTGATCCCCTGGAGTACTCAGCTGAGAAGCTTCAAAGAGACTCATCCGTCCCTTCATGTCCCTGTCAAGTTCTTTGCTGAACTTCCCGTCTTTGTTTTTGAATCTATTGAGAATTTCTGTTTTAGAGAATCGAGCTTGATTCAATTAAGCTTACAGTATTTTACAAGAGGTAAAGAACAACACAGACAAAAATAATCTTTCTACAGCACAGGTAATCAACCATATCAGAGGCCAAATGACTTTAGAGGGGGTTTGGTATTTGCATACTTTGTATATTGGCTGTATGTAGTCAATCTGCTTACCTGCAGACACATTGTATCCTGCTTGTCTCAGAAGTCGAAAGCGAAGAGCAACATCATGAAGATTAGAACCATCTTCAACCATAGTGATACAATGCACATGATGCCTTTCTAGCACATCATGTATATCGTCGTGAAAGTAATGTTCAAGGCCTAGTCGCTGGATGGCATCAATCATGATCAACTCTTCTACCTGACTATAACTGCTCAATTTGCTTCTTAGTATCTTCTTAATCTTTTTCACCGTGTGCTGAAGCTGATATTCCTGCTGCTAATGGAAGAACATAAAACCTCATACAGAATACTTGTTAAATGATGCAAATAACAGGTTAAGTCTCGGCGCATAGCACCTATTAATTTCAGCGTATATAAGATGACAATCTTGCAATTAAAAAAACTATTCAGATAACTTATATTTTAGTGGTACATTATATATGCATAATGGTACATTATAATGTACCACTAGAGAGTCAACTTTTTCCAGAAGTTGAAACTTATAGGATGTTAAAAAGTACCACTACACTCGTAATAGTCCACAAAGAGTACTATTCAGACAACTTATATTTTAGTGGTATATTATACATGCATAATGATACATTATAATGAACCATTAGAGAGTCAACTTTTTCTAGAAGCAAAAATTGAATCAGCAAAAATTACTTGCTTACCCTCCTATTTACATAGCTCGCCCAGCCTAGACTCACTCTAGTGGAACTGCCAATATTATTGTGTACTTGTATAAAAGTGTGTAAAAACAAAAATGAAAAACAACATCCAAAGGAAGTACTAAACATACGTTAAATATGTATTAAATGAAGACTCAACTGTACAAGAGATTTGATCATCGATGAAGCTATCCTTTGTAATGGCATGCACAATAAAATGAAAATCTTTGAATCCCTTATTTTTTATATTGCTAATATTTCTCATGGAATTATAAGTAGAGATGACAACAGAAGTATCCATGGCTATTCGAGTTTCCTTTTTCGTGAGGAACGACAACACGGGAAACACGTTAAGGGGAAGGGCACCATAACAAGCAAACATAGTGTGGAGTTTTCTTTCTTTGCACTTCCAACTACGGAGTATGTGGTATTTAACGCTCATTGATAAGGCTAGCCTAGTTTCTCTTTGGTGGTTGGAAAGCTGATTAATCTTACTTAATAATTAGCAAAACAAATAGACTTAAGTTTTTCAGTATCTCGTGGTGCCTTGCTTGAATTGAGATTTTGGGACCATCTGGAAAATGCTTCTGGCAATACTAAGGTACGTACAGCCACAGTATGTACAATTTGGTTGTTGTAACTCATGAATCTTAACTGGTCGTACAACATATATACCCCACCCTAGATGTTTTTGTGAAAAGTATTGTAATAGAAATAATACATATTATGTATATTGGATGTATACAAAATTTTTTTATCGTTCTGAACCCCACCTGAGTGCTGAGTCATACCCCACTGCTACATAGTACAAGTATATTAATTTCTTGCATGTGATTATGCAAAATTTAGTGCAATGTCAGCTTTCATAGCTTACTATGTAGTCCGTAATTCCATAAATAACATGAAGTATAAGTTTCCTATTTTAACAAGTTCTTTAATTATTTGAGAGTAGACTACAAAAACACACGTATAGATCAATGTAAATAAATAAATAATGTTTAGTTATTTTCAATCTATCTTTCTTTATTATTGTTATCTTTCACCCGTAGAAGATATTTGAGACCAAAAAAAAAACTCGTTACAAAAAAGTATTAAGGGTTGCAATTTAATGGGACGATCGATATTATTGCAATTTAATGGGATCATGTAATTGTTACTGATAAAGAATATCCATAGAATATTCTCATCCTAGGTTTAGGATATATTTTGTATAAGATTATCTTTGATATCTATACATATTTTATAGTTACCTAATATGATTAGGTTACTCATTGTAACCCTATAAATATTGATCAATGGAAATCACTCTAATCAAGGAATTTAGATTATTTGACATGGTATCACAGCTTAGGTTAGATCTTGGGATTGTTTATATCTAAAATTTTCTCAAAGGTGTAAAGAGGATAAGATCGAAATATTTATCAAAGGGGCTATAAGCTTGTGTATTGAAAATTGACAATGGAATCGTGAGACTAATAAGTTGCCAGAAGAAACTAAGGGATAAAATGAGTGAATGCTAAGCTATTATTCCCTCCATTTTTAAATACTTTCTCTATTCTTCTTTTTCGGCTGTTTTTAAATACTTGTTCCATTTTCTTATTTGGAATTCTTTTACAATATTTAATTCATTTAGAACATATATCATATTATACGAAGTATTAATTTCATATTCTTTCTCTTCCAATTCTCTCAACTACTTTTATTTTTTACATTTTTTTATTCTTTCCCTTAGCCTATTACCTTTATATTTTATTACTTTCTCTTATTTCTCCTAAAACTCCTCGCATGAAGAAATTGAGCAAATATTATTAAAATTCAAAGGCCATTTTTTTATGTATTTGGCAGCACATAAGCAATGACATGTCCAAGACCTATTCATTTATACTACATACTAAAAATCAATGTCAATTAATGATTGAGTTATAATTTGTACCATTAAACTTAAACTTAAGAACGACATTTACCATCACATTATCAATGCCTCTTAATTCTTATTGTGCTTAGCAGAATGATTTAAATTATGCGTCGTAGCTTTCTTATTTTACCGCAATGTCCCTACTCAATATGTTATTGTTTTATTATTTATTACTCATATTCAATTAAGAAGCAAACATAAATTCTTTTTAACCTTCATTCACCATTGAAATTTATTAATGTTAATGTGCACCAAAAAAAATTGTAATCATTAATGGGAAAACGCATCAAATATCCTCACCATAAATTTATTAGTTTCCTCCCCTAATTTCTAATCAGATTGATAGATTAAACATTCAACATTGAGTAATACAAAGTAATAATTATAATTAAAAAAATAAGCAATGATCCGAGAGGCCGGGACATCGTCCGGACGGGCAAAAAACTAGTTTGTCTTAATAAACTATCTTGAAAATCGATGTCATTCCCTATTGAAAACATGTAAATGAGTGTAATGGTCTCACATTGAAAATAAAGTAAAATCTTATTCCTTTTTTTTTTTTTTTTTGAAAGAAAAACTTATGCTTTAATTATGGTTAATATCAAGGTTATCCACACAACCATAGGTGTACAATTATCCCATCTCCACCAAACATTTAATTGGATATACTTCATACATTACAAACTACATCGTAATAGTAATATTAGGCTATAATTTTAATGTAATTTCCAGAAAATATCATATTTTATATGGCTAAAAATTGGGCAACAAAAATGGATTGTCAAATGTCAATTTCACAAGAAGAATCATTCGATAGCATTCATTCATTCGCACCCCCTACCAAACATTGAATTGGACACTTCATATGCATAAATTCCTTTTTGATGTCGTGTGAGTTCAGACTCACATTAGAAGAAATATATTCCTCTAAATCTTCCATTTCCTTTAATTTTTATGCTTCATCGTAATAGGAAGATGTAAAAACAAATAAAATTAGTTTTTTAAAAAAAAATATTGACCATGGCAAACAGCTTTTTGGGAGAAAATTAACTTATTTGATAAATTCTAGCTGATTGACTTGTCAGATAAGCTAATATTAATGTTTGGTTGCAAGCTTATTGGGAGCAACGTTTCCAAAAAGCTTATTTATTTGGTTAGGTGAGTTTAAATTAGGAATTTGCCCTCTTGTTTTTTATTAAGCCCCATGACATACAGCCATGCAATTGCAATTCATTTCTCACTTCTTCCCACCTCCACTCCACATACTCCATAGTAGATCTAATTCTGTTAATTTTCTCAATTTCTTTTCCTTATTTTTTTTAAACAATCTTTTTCTTTAATTTTCTTAGTTTTGTTCATTTTTTTAAGTTTTTTTTTTTGAAGGATTTTAGTATATTTTATTATTGGTCATGCATCTTTTTATAAAAATATCTGTTTTAATCTAACTTTAAGTAATTCTTATCTCCTCCAAAATTTTCAAAATCCTTAACCCAAACCAAATAAATCTTTTTTTTTTAATTATCATTCATGTTTTTTTTTAATTATCTGTTTTTATTTTTTATGTTAGATAATTTTTTATTTTTGAAGAAATAGGTTAGATTTAATAAACAATTTTTTTTTAATATCATAAAAATGATTGTAACATTACAAAGTTTATAATGTAATTTTTCTTTTATGAAATAACTAATCCTTCAAAGTTAAATATGTCAATGTCCTTATAGGTCATTTTTCATACTTAAACGGCTTAAGTAATCAGCTATTTACCAAACACTTTTATACAATCAGTTAAAACAAAAAGTTAGTCAAATCAGTTAATAAAATCATTTAGTCGAAATCAGCTAATTCAATCAATTTTAGCTTTCCACCAAACATGGCCATTATTTATGAAAAAACAATTAATAGAGGAAATATGTAGGTCACTAATGTTACACAATAGATATAATGTCATGATACTCATGAACATGACATATGAAATTGTTATTGTTACAAAGTTTCATATATGGATGGTCACCGCGTGTGGCCGAGGCAAGGGATTACTCGATTAGGCGTTACTCAATTAAGGGTTATAAGATTAGGTATTGGTGTGTGTCACCCGACCACACGGGGTGGCCAGCCACATAGATATTATTATTATTATTATTATTATTATTATTATTATTATTATTATTATTATTATTATTATTATTATTATTATTATTATTATTATTATTATCATCATTAATTATTAATATTATTATTATTATTATTATTATTATTATTATAAGTCTGGTCTTTAAGGTGAAAATGAAACTTCTTGGGCAGAAATATAATAAGGATATAAGGTCATATTACTTTTCATAGGGCATACATTGTTATATTACCATATCGGATTGTCGGATGGATGCTTTTTTCTATTATAGGCAATTACATCTTTAATTCAAAGTTTAACTTTGTATGGTAGGCCAGGGAATTCATGTTCTTAAATATGTTGTATAAATTTTTTTGAAAAATGTTGTATAAATTTTTATTCTTTTTTTATACTACATATAAGAATTTGTGTTATTAATATTACTACCTCCGTTAATTGTTATCTGCAATTCTGAGATATTATTTGTGAAATATAAAATATTCTAAAGTTACAAATAACAATTAACTGAGGTAGTGTTTTATTTAAATATGATATATAATTCAAAAGATATTTCTTTAAAGTGTAAATAAAATCATATATCAATATTATTAAATTCGAAGTATGTAACATATTGTTACTTTTGACCAATCATTTTTAATTATACACTTTATAATATTTTTGTGTTTTAATATAATCATTATACTTAGGGGTTGTTTGGTTCGAGCGAGGGAATCGGAATGGAATGAACAAAGGGAGTGAGGAGAATGGAATGAAACCCTTTCCAAGTACTATGTTGTTTGGTTTTCAATAAACAAAGGGAATCACCACCACCACCACACATCCCCTTTCTTCACTTTTCCAGCCACCAGGAGCCACCCCACCGCCCAGCCACAACGTCGACGGGAATCGTCAACCCTGGGCGCACCTCCCCCACCCCTCGCAGCCCCTAACCTCCCCAAAAAAACTTCCACCACCCACGCAAAAACCCTAGAAAACACCATCCCTCCCCTTAAAAACACGCCGGCCGACCTTCCCCCCACCCTTGAAACCCTAGCCGATAGGGTTTCGAGGGTGGGGGAAAGGTCGGCCGGCGTTTTAAGGGGAAGGTTGGTGTTTTCTAGGGTTTTTGCGTGGGTGGTGGAAGTTTTCCCGGGAGGGGAGGAATTTTCGAGGGGAGAGGTGGGGGAGGTGCGCGGGCGAGTTGTGGGGGGAAGTGCGGCGAGTCCGGCAGTGGGAACTAGGTCTGCGGCGAGGTGGTTGGGCTAGTTCCGGCAAGTACAACGGTGGTGGGTATGGTGGCTAGGGAAAGTCTAGGGGGGGTGTGGAATCAATGTAGACTAAAAATGGGTGAACTCAAAAATAAAAATGGGTAAAGGGAATCAAAAAAGTGACAAACAAACAACAACAAAGGGAATGATATCAGTTCATTCTGATTCCCTTTGATTATTAACCCCAACCAAACGGCCCCTTAAAATAGTTATGGATCGTGTTGTCTCTTAACAAAACTATGAACAATGGGATTAGCTAGGTCCGGTTCATGATCTAAATATCTTGTCGTGTTGAAAATTTCAAGGGTCAATACATATATGCCTACTCCAAGCTCATATCATCATATGCCACTATGTCGGATCGTGCCATGCTTATGCACCTAAGCTAAGTTATTTTTGCAATTTAAATATATAGTTGCATTTAACCTAAAGCAAATTAAGGTATATGACCTTGTGATTCCTTATGAAATTAGTTTTAGTTTGATCGAGCACTACTTTTGTCAATCCAAAAAGGGCTAAAACTTACCATGTTGAATTAGAAATCTTGGTGAGATAAGTAAATTTCAATTCATTCTACTTACCGGACTACAATTCACTTCTTATAAGTAGTGAATTATTACAACTTACTGCTTAACATAACACAGTTTTTTTTTATCAAATATGTTGAAGCATAATGGTTTTGATGATGAGGAACTTGAACTAAAAGCAAACTCAACTAATAAAGATTCTCTAGTCTGTGATTAGTCAAGGTGCAGAATAATCTTGGTGATTGAAGAACCATCTAAGAAGACATGAAGAACATCTTTATTTAAGAAGTTAAACAAATCAGAGGAAGAGTTCTCTAACAAGAGCTAAGTTCCCTAACATGAACGTTCCCTAACAGGAACTTGAAGACTGACAGTTAAGTTCTTTGGTGGAACTTGATATGCTTGGAGCCCAAGTAATTTACCTGGTCAGAGTGCGGCGCAGCAATAATAGTTAAGGTTTTATTCTTAGAAATTATTGTTAATATGGTAAGTAGGTTAGTGCACGAAATTTATTAGAAACGTGATAAGTTTGCTTGGTAAATAAAATAAATATGGAAAAAAATAAAAGATAGATTTTAGGAAAAGATTTTCTAAAAAGATTATTTTTCTCTAAAGTCGGTTTATTAAGAAAGATAAGTCTTCTTAATAAATATCTTTTTATACTTATTTTCGGAAAAGATTTTATTTCACTTGATTTGCTAAAACCGTGTTTAAAAAATAAGTTAAGTTGACATATTTATCTTTTTAGAAAACCTACTTTCTATACAAGTGTTACTTGTATAAAAAGTAGAGAACAAAATGATTTAGGTTTTTTGTGAGTTTATGCGTGGAGAAATCACAGTGCTTTAATTGAGTAAGTTTACCAAGCTTTTAACTTATCATATTAGTTTCGGATTTCGTGCATTGCTTACCTATCATAATAGGCGTCTTATATTTGTATTGGTTGGGTTATTTGGGTGATATCTGTAGTTTGTATTACATACAGTTTTGTGTTAGCTTCTTGGTGAGGCTGTGAGTTTTGTACTGGGGTGGTACGAGTGTTTTGTGCTTTGGCAGTACGTGTAGTGCTTTGGTGGTACGAGTGAATCTAAGTGTGGTGCTTAGATTGGGTAGGATAGGGTCCTATCAAGTAGCAAGTCCAGTGAGGAACTTGTGAAATAAAGGTCTGTGTCTAATAGGTTGTAACCTGGTGTTTGCCCTATTATAGTGAAGTGTTTTGTGTTTGAAATCCCTAAGGTAGGCTCGAGGTTTTATTTTCAGTTGGGCCCTGGAAGGTTTCCTCGTAAAATCTGTGTGTTTTCTTAAGTTCCTATACGCATTGTTTATTTATCCGCAAAAAGTAGTCATTAGGAACTCTATACAATTCACCCCCCCCTCTTGTAGTAATCGTCTCAACTAACAAAATAGATTTGCTCCATAATTAATTTGGTCCATAATCAAGAAAATGACCCAATTAATTTGGTGTAATTACTTACAAAGATCAATCGTTTAAGATTGATTAGTGACTAGATTTTTTATCTTAATTGGTTTATTCATTAAGCAATGAGTTCATGTGTTTCTCAAGGCTTGGCAGACGATGGTTGTCATCATAATTGTACATGATCGGAATCATCCTTGCTAAATTTAGCAAAGCATTTTTTATTTCTATTGAAAATGGAGACTGAGATAGGCACTCTTCATTGAGGTACTTCCATGCTTCCGAAATCATCCCTAGAACTTGTTCGCGTACACTTCCATCCAAGCTCTCTTGGTACTCATTCATGTAACACGCTACAAATGATCCAAACCATCTTGATCCTCATCCTACAAATTAAATGTAACCTATTTTAGTAAGGTTCGAAACACAAAATCTTATATGAGACAGTTTAATATAAATAACTACAAAATTAAAGCCGTACATACCTTGGCGCTCCCTAGGTCATCCCAAAGACGAAGAAGTGTACCTGTCATAGTAGCATTCTAGGATGGTTAATCCAAATATTTGTGTTTTTAACATTTTTTGGTTCACCCAAGATTGAGAAGAGGGTTGCAAAAACAACATAAACACCGGAACTAACCACTCCATTCTTCAAATACTCCTTAGTTGTTGGCAAATGCTCGGAAGCAAACCATCTTGCTTCTACTAAGAAAGCATTGCATAACTCTGCCCACTACAACATATTATTTCCTATATAACAATAATGCACATAGGATTTCGAAAGGAGGTACGACTATTTATAATGACTATGCCATTAACAAATGAAAGATTAGTAAGAGATTCATGGACATACCGCGTTTTGTAAAAACTCTTTAGGGTTCCATCCATGTTTAATGTAGATTTTGTGGCTCATCTCCGTTGTAGTGTCAAAAGGTGCATTAAGGCAAGTTTTCATGTAGTCCGGCAAACCTTTGATGTTAGCATATTCCCATTTATTGGCAGCTTCGGTGAAGAGAATGAGCTCCTCGAGTTTTCCATACACATCAAAAATGTCATCAATGACATAAACAAAAGATATTGATTTTGTGAGTTCTGTCCTTAGATCCGCCTTATCTGGCCAGGGAGGGTGACTGAGTTCTGTTCTTAGAACATTTAGTTAAAGTGAAAAGAACATACTATAGAATTGTAAATTAAAAAACATTGTAAAGAACATTTAGTTAAAGTGAAAAGAACATGTTATAGAATTTAAAGAACATAACATGCTGTTAAATAATGTTCTTTATCTTCATGTTCTTTGAATTTCAGCATTTCAGTTGTAATGTTATTTTATTTGTTACATAATGTTAATTGTTTATTTTGAAATGTTCTTTGCATTTTGTATTTAAATTATGATGGTTGAATAAAAATAATGTTCATTACATTATATTATCATTAGAGGTGATAAAAAATTCGGGTCGGGCCGGGCCTTAACTTAATATCACGTGCCCAAACCCGGAAAATGTAGCGGGCTTTTTGGGTCGAGTTTGGATTTTTAACTAAAAATGCATTTTTAGGTTTGCCCAAACCCACCCTATTTTCGCATCGAATCGGGCCAAGCCGAATTCGATCACCTCTAATTACCATGTTTTTTATTAATATTACGGATGTTCTTTAGATATATATAAAGAACATAAAGTTGGATTTTTTTTTTTTTTACAAAATAGCTATATGTTCTTTACAAAACAAATATATGTTCATTACAATACAACTATATGTGATGTTCTTGATAAAATAGCTATATGTTCTTTACAAAACAACTGTATGTTCTTTGCTGAACAACTAAATGTTCATTTCGCCTTTTTAAAAAAACACGAATGCATGGAGCATCGTTCATTCGCCTCCATGGAACAAATTTCACACAAATTTAGTTGTTGGCTAAATTAATGAAGAAAAACGGTGATAAATATTGTAAGGGATATAGATTCCCACACATTGTTCTAAAGAGTAAAAAAAAAGGAGACAATTAACATTAATAAGAGATAATAATAAGTAAATTAATTATATATGATATGGTACTGTATAATTGTCCAAACACTATTCATAATACGATGTGTAATTTAATAGGGTAGGATATTTTATAAGGTATAATTGTCCAAACACTATTAATAATTATATTAAACTTATAAAAAGTTAGGAAAATCAAGAATCTAGGTGAGATAAGTAAACTTCAATTCATTATATGATGTGTAATTTAATGGGCTCTTCAGAAAATTTCATGAAATTCAAAGATATGAAGCTAAAGGGTGTCTATTCGGTTTTCGGTTTGGATTTATGTCAAATCCAATCCAATTTGAAATAAAATTCGATTGTTTATTTTTAAATCCAATCCAATCTGTATTTCTCATGAATCCAATCCGAATTAAAATTCGGTTATTTGGATCCGATCCAAAAATCCAAATTAAAATACATTGCAAATTTGTAGGGACTAAAGTGATTATAAAAATAAAAATGCAATTATAAAAAGTGTAGCCTTAAATACATAGTTGTACATGATTAATATAAATATTATAAACATAATTTTACATAATTTATATTAATGTAATTATCAACTTAATTTTACATGATTAATATAAAGTATCCTTATTTGTAAAAGCATGGTTTTATATATCGGTTAATTCTTTTTTGGATCCAAACACGGTCAATCCAATCCGATCTAAAAATCAGAATTTTAAAAAAATTTAAATCCGAACCATTTATATTTATATCCGATCCGAATTAATAATTCAGTTTGGATTGGATTGGATTTCGATTTTTATCTAGATGATAGACACACCTAAATGGCTAAATCCAAGCAATACTAATTAGCAACTAAATTGGTAACTTTCTCAGCAAATATCATATGCAATTCTCTTGCTAAAAAAATTCGTACAAATTGATCAAAAATAACCCAAAACTGCTCTACCTTCTTCAATGAAAATATAGACTATATTTATAGTCAAACATCTCATGCCGTCAGGATAGCTAAAAGCTACAATAATATATAATCGTATAAGATATAAATACTAAACAACTAATCCTATTAAAACAATGAATCTTCTAATAGTATTAGAAAATAATATCTTATCAATCTACTAATTCTACTACAACCTGGCCTAATTCAATTAATCATGCGCAACTTTTGGATTGACGCCACTCAATCTCATGATTAATAGATGACTCGACAAAAATAAATAAATATAAAAAAATTATGATATTGATGTCTTGGAATCATGTACTCACCAGCTATACGTGCAGTGAATTACACCTTATTGCTAAACACAACACTTATATAGCAATATTTTTGCTCCACAATGCATGGATAAAAGAAAAAGATTGTAACTAATTTGGTTTAATTACTTATAAAGATCAATCTTTTAAGATTGATTAAATGACTAGATTTTCGATCTTAATTGGTTTACTCATTAAGCAATGAGTTCATATGTTTCTCAAGGCTTGGCAGACGATGGTTGTCATCATATTTGTACATAATCGGAATCATCCTTGCTAAATTAAGCAAAGCATTTTTCATATCTATTGAAAATGGAGACTGAGATAGGCACTCTTCATTGAGGTACTTCCATGCTTCCGAAATCATTCCTAGAACTTGTTCGCGTGCACTTTCATCTGAGCTCTCTTGGTACTCATTCATGTAACACGCTACAAATGATCCATCGTAACCATCTTGATCCTCATCCTAAAATTAAATGTAACATATAAGCTAGGTTCGAAACACAAAATCTTGTATGAGACAGTTTAATATAAATAACTACAAAATTAATTAAAGCCGTACATACCTTGGCACTCCCTAGGTCATCCCAAAGACGAAGAAGTGTACCCGTCATAGATGCAATTCTAGGTTGGTTGTTCCTAAGATTTGTGTTTTTAATGTTTCTTGCTTCACCCAAAAGTGAGAAGAGGGTTGCAAAAACAATATAAACACCAGAACTAACCACTCCATTCTTCAAATACTCTTTAGTTGTTGGCAAATGCTCGGAAGCAAACCATCTTGCTTCTACTAAGAAAGCATTGCATAATTCTGCCCACTGTTTATCAACAAATACAACACATATTATCCCCTATGTAACAATAATGCACGTAGGATTTCGAAAGGAGGTACGTACAATTAATAATAATGACCGCAATCAACAAAAAGATTAGTAAGAGATTCATGGACATACCGCATTTTGTAAAAACTCTTTAGGGTTCCATCCATGTTTAATGTAAATTTTGTGGCTCATCTCCGTTGTAGTGTCAAAAAGTGCATCAAGGCAAATTTTCATGTACTCCGGTAAGCCTTTGATGTTGGCGTAATCCCATTTATTGACAGCATCGGTGAAGAGAGTGAGCTCCTCGAGTTTCCCATACACATCAAAAATGTCGTCGATGATATAAACAAAAGATATCGATTTTGTGAGTTCTGTTCTTAAATCTGCCTTATCCGGGCCAGGGAGGGCGACTGAGGACCACATATGCCATTTTTCTGGTTGGTTTCTTGCATGCTCCAAAACTTCGGCCATGCGAAGTTCGTTCCACCACCTAATAGATTTAACATAGAATTCCAATCATTTATCATTAGTGATTTAGTGATGATGAATAACTATTTATTTAAGAAAAAATTGTCAACAATAATACAAATTATCACCCATCCGCTAATAACAAGTTGAACTTTCTATTTTTTCATAATAATAAATTTTTGGATTATCCACTTTAAACAAGACATTTTACCTACAACCTAAATGACCAGTATACTTTTTTTTAAAAATTCATTTAACAATTTAGTTAACTCATAATCAACACTCAAACCATTATTAATTAACAATTAAAAACAACCACTTCTCCCCACAGCCACTCCTCCTCCCTACCACCAGCCATCCCTCCTTTCCCCTACCTGCAGCTTCCCTGGCCTCCCCCACTTTAACCCCCAGTGGCGACAACCCTGTCGTCGCCTTCCCTCACCCCCAAACCACCATCACCGAAGCCCCTCCCCCGATATCCCTTTCCAACTACACGAAAACCCATGAAATCCCCTTCCCTCCCTACGAAAATCCATGAAAACCCCCGATTATCTCTTCGCCCAACCTCGAAAACCCTAGATGGTAGGGTTTCGGTGGTGGACGAAGGGGTAGTTTGGGATTTTCGTAGGTCTTCGTAGAGATGGAGGGGGATTTCGTGGGTTTATGTGGTGGGTGGAAGTCAGGGAAGGGAGCGGGAGAACAGGGATATTGGAAATGGGTCGTTGGTGCGGGGGGTAGGGGGTTAAAACGCCGACAAGGTATCACTAGAGGTTCGGACGCCGCTGGGGAATGGGGATGGGCAGGGAGGAGAAGGGCGGCTGGTGGTTTTTTTTTTTATAAATAATAATAATAATAATAATATTTTTTTAAAAAATAAAAAACATTAAACAAATAAAAAATTAAATTAAATTATCAAACCAATAAAACATTGACTCGTGTGTGATGTACTTATTAATCAAGTCACTGACCAGTCATAACTTGTTTAAAGCAAATACCCCCAAAGTTTGTATTATTTAGAAAAAATTGAAAATTTAACTTGTTTATAGCGAACGGATAAAGGTTTGTATTATTTTTGACAATTTTTCCTACATTTAATTTGGGTAATTTTTTTTTGAAAGTATGTTACATACCTAGAAACTTGATTAATTTCATTTTTAAGGGTGGTTTGAGACATTTTGACATCAGTTTTAGCCAGTTCTTGTATATCTTCGATCCACTCATTCGTACTATAACAATCATCATGTAGAGAATTTAGCAAAGTCTCAAAATTGTGTATTTGGTTTTTTGCAGTAAGTCTAGGAAGGCTTTTATGAAATTGTATTGTTAAGCGTGTTTCTTATTATGGCGGTGTCATCAGATCTTTCGACGTTCTTCAAAGACGTCTTTAGGTGATTCCTTGTAAATTCACTAGCTTCATCAAGTATTTGATCTCCTGGTATGCTCAGCTCGGATGCCTCGAAAAGACTCATTAGCCCTTTTGTGTCTTTCTCAAGCTCGTGTTTGAATCTCCCATTATCGTCCTTGAACTTTCTGAAATTTTCTGTGTAAAACGACACAAAAAATTTACATATTAGACTATTAGTCGTCATAATTTCTAAATGTAGAGATAATAATCATATATCATAATATCACCAATATACAAGTATAATTGTTTGTATAATTGTTTTATTCTGCTCTCTAATCCATAATGTACTACTTGTATATAGTTGTACACTTGTACAGTCGTAAGTAACCCATCACTGACCTAGCCATTATCAAATTGTACGTATCTACCGTTTAGAATAAGTCGATAACATTCTGCATATAACGTTATAATAAGTCGATAAAATTTTACATATTGTCACTGACCTAGCCATTATCTTTCTTCTTCTTTTTTTCTTGCATATAATCCCTTTTTTTAAAAAATGTTGCAAAAGATCACCAATTTTAAAAATTTTATTATAATTTACCACAGTTTAATGTTGAACAATTGATGAATTTGGCTCAAAAAAAACAAAGACTATGAAATAACCGTTGCAAATTAAACACAAATAAGATTAAGATATATAGCATTAAATGTAAGACAATCAACCTGCTTGTACATTGTATCCTCCTTGTCTTAGTAGCCGAAAGCGAAGAGCAACACCATGAAGGTCATCACCACCACCACCATCACTTCCGGTTTCGCTACATTTTCTGAGTACACGATCAATATCATCTCGAAAGTAACATTCGAGTCCTAACCTCTGTATGGCATCAATCATAACCAACTCTTCTACGTAATCAACACTGCTAAAAATGACACGGCCGTGCTGAATATGCTCTAGCACGGGGCTCATACTGAAGCTGACACGGGCACGGGCAACATCTGGCACGGCCGTGCTAATGGCCTGCACGGCCGTGCGGGTGCGTGGATACTGACACGGCCGTGCTATTGGCTTGCACGGCCGTGCTGCCTTGCCTGGGGTTGCTTGCTTATAGGCCAGCACGGGTGTGCCTATGGTAACACGGCCGTGCTGCCTGTGCTATGTAATCAAGCACGACACTTGAACTTCCTTAACTCCTCAGACTCCGGTCAAGGCTAGCTCGGTTACGCATCAAGGGCTCGGGATCCGATTAAACTCGGTTGATATTACCTGAAAACACATCAAAAACAAACCGAAAACCCGTGAAACACGTAATATGGGGAACGTAAGCATAACAAGGTAATAATCGGCCAAAGCGGCCCCAAATACATCCAAAATCATCCTAAAATATGCTCTAAAGCGCGCCCTAAAATGAGCTTGTCAAAACCCCCCAAGCTACACTTTTGCTAGTCCTCGAGCAAAAACCAAGGGAAACACACACAAGATCAAATAAACTATGCCATTGCGAACAAATCAAATTAAGCACGGAATGAAATCAATGGATCCTACTTAGAACAACCATGCACGGAATGAAAACTCACTCAAACAAGCAACGAGACACGCAATCCAAGATATCGTTGATCAAATGCGAACAAGACCTAAACCAAGCATAGAGAACAAAGAAATCATGCTTCCCTCTAAACCCGACCAAACCGGCCACGTCCTCCCCTTTTGCTTCAAATCACCACCCTAATTGGCCCCTCGTGATTCCTCGAAGGAACCGGAAGAAGTGATGTTTTGAGGAAATAACAAAGGTATCCCGACATCTCGATTACGCATAATCTTTCCATAGGGTTGAAAGGTATCTCCCTCCACCGTTTGAGAACCGAACACCTCTAAAGTCTAAGGGTCTTAAAGGGTTGTAATGTATTGGCAATGGGTAAGGTAGGTGAAAACAATTTTAAAAAATTGGGGTTAATTCCTAAATGAAGCGCAAGAATCACAATTCTCAAAAACAATAGTTCAAAAGATGTAATCCACTTTCCACAATCTCATTGATTCACATTCTTACACATCCCAAATTATCCATATAATACACACTCAAATGACCTCTTTCAAACTTCAAAACTTTATTTATGTGTCCTTGCCTTTTTCACAATTCGGACGACTTTTCTCTTCTTCTTTTTTTTCTTTTTAAATTCTTTTTTTTTTCTTCCCTCTTTTTTTCTTTTTTTTATTGATGGCAAAATGACTTTCACATTACATATTTACAATTAGGCTCACTTTCACACCTGCTCAAACCAACTATCAAACTTTATTTCTTGATTAGTAAACAATAAGCTCAACAAACCTATCTAGGTAAACGCTTCACAACTAAGGGTTGGTAAAACATTGGCCATCGGGTTTGTAACACGGTTAACCAAGAATGGAATTAAAGCTCAACATGGTTAGCAAGTAAGATGATGTAAAAAGAAAATCAATTTGTAACAAAACAAAAGGAACAAAATAAGAAAAATGAAAAAGGTGCCCTCTTCCTCCCTTAAAAGTGTCAAGTCGGTCTCGGGAGCTACTAGTCAACACAAAGATCGAAAAATGCGTAATCAAGGATCCAAATATGTCACTCAACAAGAATGATGAAGGCTAGAACAAATAAACCTCACGGGATCTAACAAATAAAGCAACTACCAATCAAGGGGGTCAAATCCACAACCGGGAAGCGACTCCATCTTACCACAGCCCAAAGGCATAGAGTTTCACATGACAAAGGTATTCTATTTCTACCCTTTGCCTAGACTCGTCCACATTGATCAACAATAGACTCGAACTGTGTATTCATCACTGGCTTAAGTGGAAATAGACATTCCATACACATTCATTCACATTTCGAATCCAACATGAACAATATTCCAAAATTTTGCAATTAGACAAGTTTATTATGATCCAAAAACATAGGAAAAGACTACGAGGCATATCATATAAGCTAAACCACACATCCTCATAGCAGAAGCTTTTCCTATCTAACACAAACATATGTACAACTAAGCCAACTGAATAAGTTGAAAGGCACATAACGAGGCATAAAAATCACATAAAATCCCAATCGACAAACAAGTGATCGAATGATATCAACATCAACGATCCCAGGTTCCTTAGAACCAATCAAACATCCTCGAACCATTCAACTTCTTCCTAAACTAAACTATCCTAAGCACACAAAAAAAAGGAAAAGATCTCACCAAATTTGCTTCCCGGGAGCTCCAATTAACGGCCATAGCATCGTTCTTCAAACTCATGCCGCGTCTCGAATGTTCCCAATCTGCAAAAAGGAAAGACATACTAGCAAACAAGTTAAGGTTAGTCTAGGAAAGCAGTAAATCTTTTTTTTTTTTTTTTTTAGAATGAATACAAGTAAGACCCCCCCCCCAAGCTAGAATCAAACATTGTCCTCAATGTTTATACATCAAGGACTTACAATAGTAAGGAGAGGGAGGTAACTAAAGGGAAAGGGAAAGGGATCACGAGCTAGGCCCGCCCGGGCCATAAGGGAAACGGGAGGCCATATCATCAACACTCCTCTTCAGGTCTCTGAAGGCGGAGGTCATATCCTCGTTCGACCGGCGCAAATCCGCTACCTCGAGCTTCAAATCTTCCATTCCTTGGCGGAGCCAGGCGAAGTCTTGCGCCGGGATCTGCTGGGCCGCATCCGGGCCACCCTCCTCGTCATCATCATCATCATCAGCATCGTCACCTCCTTGGCCCCCGTGGGCCTGCTCATCCCCCTGGTGAGGCTGGGGACTGCGGTCTACATACTCCGTGCCTCCGTCCTCGTGCCAGGCGAAGTCGGGGTCGAAGATCCAGTTGTCTTTGTTGTAAACCACCGTCCTCTCCGGATCGGGCAAGTAGGCGTATGGCTTGCCTGCTACGAGCCACAAATAGCAATCCGGCTGGGATGTCCCTTCAAGCCACTGCATGGCTCTCAAGGTGCGCATATCAAGCCTCGTAGTGCCTGGGATAGCCTGCAATTCAGAAAAATCAATCCCATTATATTGCGCAAGAATGGTGATCATGCCACCGATAGTAATATCACCCCTAACCCGGGCTACACCGTCGAGGTGGTCTAGTAACCACGCTCCCATGTCTAGACGCCCATCCCCACGGGTGAGGTGCCAAATAAACTGTAACTCCCTAATGGAGACTACACCCGAACTATCTCCTCTAGAAAAGATAGTAGAGGAGAAGGTCCTGTGGGACAACCGAAAGGCGGGATTGACGATGGAAGTCGCCTTATCCCTACGGGGATCTCTATCCATTTTCCCCGTGATTTGCCGCCAAAACAACCCGGAGTTGTAGTGTTTTGAGTGGCCATCCTTAGGACCATATTTCAGGTCGGATGTCCACCCAAAGGCGGCATTAACTTGGGCCACCGACATTTGAATGGTGCCCGAGTTCATTAGTTGAAAGGACAAGTACCGGGGTGAGTTATTCTCATCCCGATGCACGTACAAAGAAGACAAAAATTTGAGGGTAAGCCTCTTGTAAGTGAGAGCATGCATGGTAAGGAAAGAATCAAAGTTGGTAAATGAAAATAGTTGAACCATGTCGCTTTCGATCCCTAGAGCCCTAGCGGCTATAGGGTCGTAGAACTTGGTAGGCCGGATCGGTCGGTGGGATAATCCTACAAATTTGTCCAAAAAGGACGGGTTATTAAAAACAATACCCATGGTGTCCACCGTGGGTGGAACCATGGATGAGGATGCATCGTCCCGACCCGGTCTCCTAGTCGATGTCTTTGTTCTAGGCATGTTTGATTCAAGAAATTAAGCACAATATACCAATTAACAAGCAAGAAACTATCCTAGCATGCAATGTACTACCCTAACACTACTAGTTCACCCAAACTTGCAACAATAAAGCACAATTCAACAACAAATATTCAATAAAACGAATGAAATTGGACAAAAATTGCGAAAATCAATGAGTTTAAGAACGAATTCACCGAGGACTCCACGAAGTGGAGTTGTGGCGAGTTCAAAGAGGGCCGAATTTTGCGTCCAATCACTTGAAAAATGCTCCAATGCAAGGAGGGTGCCGAGATCTTGAAAGAAGAATATGGGGAATTAGGGTTTGATTTGAGGAATTGAGGGAGGAGGTTGGGGGTTTGGGTTAGTTTAGAGAGAAAAAGGGTAGGAAAGAGTGTTAGAGAGTTGGGGAATAATGAGAGAGTTTGAGTGAAATCGTGTTTAAAAAACACGAAAAACTATCCGGAACCCGCGCTGCACGGCCGTGCTATAACTGGCACGGCCGTGCTGAGGTTTGGCACGGCCGTGCCGAATTTGGCACGGTCGTGTTGGCTTAGCAGGCTTTTTGCGAAATTGAATTTCAGATGGCACGTCCGTGCTAAAATTAGCACGGCCGTGCTATTACTTGACACGACCGTGCTGAAAATGGCACGGCCGTGCTAGAATGTCAGTGGGCTTTTGAGGTTTGGCACGGCAGTGCAGGTTTTGGCACGGCCGTGCTGGATTCTGGCACGGTCGTGCTGTTTGATGGCACGGTCGTGCTGTCTGCTGCAGTCTGCAGGTTTTCTTTTCCTTCAAGGCACGCATCACTCTCTTCATTCCGACTTCTAACCAATCTTCTACCTGCACAAAAACACACAAGAGCACACAAAATTCACACAAATTAGGAGCTAAACCAACTACAAAACAAAAGAAACTACTCTAGTAAAAGCAAGAAAATCGGGTTGCCTCCCGGAAGCGCTAAGTTTAACGTCGATAGCTTGACGCAACACATGGATTACAGGTTACCCATAATCAATACTTGCCATTGCAGTGGAGATAAGCTCACCATTCTTATTCTTGACAATAGTCACCGCCCCTTTCTTAGGTACTACAAACACAGGGGAAACCCTTCCTTGATGTGTTGGAAGGGGTTTAAGCTTTACCTTTGGTGCTTCATTAGCCTCCTTTGCAGTGGCCACATCTAATGCATCTAGAAATTGCTCCTCCATGTCCCTGTTTTCCTTGTTCTCATTCAACTCAAAATCATGATTAGTATAGAATAATTCGTTACGCATATCAGAGACAATGGAATCAACAGTGTCAACCATCATGCAATTATCAGAATTAGAACAAGGATATTTCATAGTTTTATTTAAATCAAAATCTAAAACCTCCTTTCCTACTTTCAATGAAATCTTGGCACCCTTTACATCAATAAGGGCCCCCGAAGTAGCTAGGAAAGGACGTCCTAGAATTATAGGTATATGAGCATCCTCATCCATATCTAGGACCACAAAGTCAACAGGTATGACAAACTTCCCCACCCTTAGGGGAACATCTTCCACTTTACCCTTTGGAAATTTGATCGATCGATCGGCTAATTGAAGGGATATGTTAGTGGGAAGAAGTTCTCCTATATTTAATCGTTGATAAACAGAATATGGCATGAGACTAACACTAGCTCCAAGATCACACAAAGCATTATCAATATTCATTTTGTTTATAGCACAAGGGATTGAAAAGCTACCCGGATCTCCTAACTTAGGAGGAATTTTGTTCATTATTATAGCACTACAGTGTTCAGTGAGGTTAACAGTTTCTACCCCTTCACAGTTTCTTCTACCACTCAATATATCTTTTAAAAACCTAGCATAGTTAGGCATTTGCTTGATAGCATCAGTGAATGGTATAGAAAGGTGGACTTCTCTCAAGGTCTCTAAAAACTTCCCGAATTGGGCATCTAGCTTATGTCTCACATATTTTTGGGGGTAGGGGAGTCTATGTAATAGGTCGGGTTCATTGGTTTGTGCTCCCACCTGTTCCTTTGGGACCTCATTAATTTTATCTTTTTCTCTGGTCCTCTCATCCTCACTTCCTACAACATTATCAGTGATAGGTGGAGTCACAGGTTGACTCCTAGGGGGTACTACTTTATCGCTCCCCCTCAATGTCTTTCCACTCCTAGTGGTGATAGCATTTACAGAGTTTTTAGGGTCAATACCTTGAGGCGGTAGTTTTGAAACTCCAACCCCATCTTTTATAGCACTAGCCAACTGAGAAATCTGGGTTTCAAGCATCTTATTATGTGTCATCACTTCACTAAACTTTTTATCAGTGGTGGACATAAAAGTGTTGAACATTTTGGCCTGGGACTCCATCATTTCCTCCAAGCTAGATCTCTGTGGTGGTCCATGAGCATAATAATTATCATTTGTAGCTCGGGAACCACGCACATTAGATTGTTGGGGATTTTGATTAGAGTACCCCTTATTATTATTCCAGTTTTCCCTATTATTAATGTCGTTTCCCCCTTGATTGAATTGCCCTTGGGAATTATGATTCATTTGATTACCCTGTTGGTATTGGTTTTGATTTCCAAAACCACCATGTTGATTATAGGGTCCTTGGGAATTTTGGTCCCTTTGGCCCCTATTTCCCCACTGGTTTTGATAATCAAGATCATTACCTCCCTGATTATAATTGTTCCCTCTTTGATTAGGTGACAGATATCTATTATTGTCATTCCTAGGTCCGTTATCATAAGACATAGCATTGACCTGTTCATTATTATATCTATTACCATCATTATTATTAGGATCATATGAGGGATCAAAATTACAAGCATTAGTATAATGATCATAAGACCCACAGTTTTCACAGAAAATACATCCTACAGGCATATTAGAAACGGAAGGATTAGGATTCATACCTCTCCCCTTAGATTGGGAGGGAAGATCTTGCAATGGCACGGAATCGAGCTTGGCTTTAATCACTGACATCTCCTTCCTGAGGTTCGTAATTTGTGATGTCAGGTTGCTAATGGCAATGAGGTGGTCCACTGAATAGACCGCTCCTCCACTCTTGTTCACAGCATCTCGCTCGCCGTCTTGCCAATCCATGTGGTGTCGTACCACATCTTCGATAATATCTATGACTTGCTCTTCAGTTTTGTTCATTATTGGGCCACCTGCTCCCGCATCCAAACTGGTCTTCCCTTGAGGACTCAATCCTCCATAGAAAATCTGTAAAACTTGATATGTTGGGATTCCGTGGTGTGGGCACTCTCTTTGGTACTCCTTGTACCTTTCCCATGCTTCATAGATCGACTCCCCACTCCTTTGCCGAAACCCTTGAATCAAGGCTTTAGCATCGGCCGTCTTCTTTTGAGAATAGAATCTTCCCAAAAATGTTGTCGTGACATCATCCCAAGTGTGTAGAGAGTTCGACTTCACCTCCTTCTCTAACCATTCGAGAGCTCTCCCAATAAGTGAAAAGGGGAAAAGCTTCAATCTCATATACTCTTGATTCACCCCATTAACCTTGATGGTATTGCAGTACTTCTCAAATTCGTTCAAATGAGCCAAAGGGCTCTCATGCTTGGCACCACTAAACTGCCTTCTCTCGATGAGGGTGATCATAGCTGGCCGGATCTCGAAATCATTGGCCTCAGTAGTGGGTGGAGCAATCCCACTTGAAGCTCTATACGCCCCAGGAGTTCCCAACTCCTTAAGGGGTCGTGGTGCTGGCCGATTAGGTTGGCGCGGTATGTCTTCCATTGGAACCTGTTGTGTGTTGTGTTCCTTTCCTTGAGAGTTTGATGACGTCAATCGAGATTTACGATTGCTCTTCAAAGTTCTTTCGATTTCTGGATCGAAGGGTATTAATTCTCTCTGTTTAGACCTGCGCATACACACTAACCAAACCAATTAAATAGCAGGGCTACAAGTGTAGCCAAAAGGGAAAAATCTTTTTGTGCTTTTTTTTTTATGATGAACTAGACTCAAGAAATCAAAAAGCAATTAACAAACACCGGTCCCCGGCAACGGCGCCATTTTGACGAGGGTTAAATCGGTCGCTACAATCTAACTCTCAATCAAACAATACTTATACGAACACCCTATAACCAAGTACAATGGCAAATAAAGGTTCGGTCCACGAGGAACGAGAGTAATTGCAAATCAATCTTAAACCTAAGCTAGTTCGAAATCAATGGAAAATGGTGTTCTAAAATACTACTAATAAGATGGAATAAATCAATAAACTAAGACACTAGGGAGAACGAGAATTCGCCTAACCATTGGTAACTAAGCAACAAGGAATCACAGAGACAAACGGGATATGCAAAGACTATAAGTCTGATCAATATCATGTGATAGGAAGACAACGGGCAATACTAAGCTTGGATTTCTCATGCACTTAACATTACTCGATACATAATCAAACCACATTCAATAATGAAATACTCAATTCACAATCTCTTGCTCAAATCAAGAATATCATGCAATCAAATTCAAGATTCTAGGTTAGCTACTCCTATTATAATGAATTAACATGCAATCGCATATAATCAATTTAATCACAATCCGTTTATCAAAATCAACCCTCAATTACATAGATTACCTAGGCCGGGTTTCATCCCGAAACCCTAGCTAGGAGACTACTCACACATATTCATAATCAAAGCAATAATGAATTCCAAAAGCATAATAGATATAAACTTGAGTTCTGATCGAGGAATAATAAAGCTTGATTAATAAACAAGAATGAATAATACCAATTGTATTGATGCGAATCAATGGAAAAGTTCAGAACTTTGATATCCGTCGTCAATGAATAATACAAAGAATCTTCGCAAATCTTGCTTCAAATCAATCCAAGAAAACTAAAATCTCTAGAAATATCTCTAAGAAAACTAATGAATCTCTAATACTAAGAACGTTCTCCAATAACTCTCTACAAAGGCTCTCAAAACTATCTCTCAAACTGTCTGAGGAATCCTCTTAAAGTTGGGCCTTATATACGTCTTCTAATGCGGAGAAGTCAAGCGCGCAGTTAACCCTGGATCAGCACAGTCGTGTTGTATTTGGCTCGGTCGTGCTAGCTTGTCAGTAAGTAAACCGGATTTCTTCTTCAAATTGGCACGGCCGTGCTATATATGGCACGGCCGTGCAGCTTCCTGGCACGGCCGTGCTAAAAATGACACGGCCGTGCTGAATATGCTCTAGCACGGGGCTCATACTGAAGCTGACACGGGCATGGGCAACATCTGGCACGGCCGTGCTAATGGCCTGTACGGCCGTGCGGGTGCGTGGATACTGACACGACCGTGCTATTGGCTTGCACGGCCGTGCTGCCTTGCCTGGGGTTGCTTGCTTATAGGCCAGCACGGGTGTGCCTATGGTAACACGGTCGTGCTGCCTGTGCTATGTAATCAAGCACGGCACTTGAACTTCCTTAACTCCTCGGACTCCGGTCAAGGCTAGCTCGGTTACGCATCAAGGGCTCGGGATCCGATTAAACTCGGTTGATATTACCTGAAAACACATCAAAAACAAACCGAAAACCCGTGAAGCACGTAATATGGGGAACGTAAGCATAACAAGGTAATAATCGGCCAAAGCGGCCCCAAATACATCCAAAATCATCCTAAAATATGCTCTAAAGCGCGCCCTAAAGTGCGCTTGTCAGTTACTTGTATTTTTTTTTCAGGGGTTACGTGTATGGATTACTTATTTCGGGGTTACTTATATTTTTTTTTTCAGAGGTTACTTGTAAGTATGGATTATTTATTCAAAGGTTACTTGTATTTTTCAGGGGTTACTTGTATTTTTTTTTCAAGGGTTACTTGTATGGATTACTTATTTCGAGGTTACTTGTATTTTTCAGGGGTTACTGGTATTTTTTTTTTAGAGGTTACTTGTAAGTATGGATTATTTATTCAAGGGTTACTTGTATATTTTTTAGGGGTTACTTATATGGATTACTTATTCAAGGGTTACTTTTATGGGTTAATTCAAGAGTTACTTATTCAAGGGTTACTTGTATGAGCTACTTATTCAAGGGTTTACTTGTATGAGTTACTTATTCAAGGGTTTACTTGTATGAGTTACTTATTCAAGGGTTACATATATGAGTTGTTTCAGGGGTTACTTGTATGAGTTACTTGTATGAGTTACTTGTAGGCCCTATCCCAAACCAGTAACACCATACAAGTAATCCCTGATCAAAACCAGTAATACCATACAAATAACCCCTCACCAAACCGGTAACACCCTACAAGTAACCCCTGACCAAACCAGTCGCACCCCACAAAGATTCTACAATCTACTCATTACTATTGTTGTTTATGTTGCTGAATTTTTGATGAAGAATGTTCGGTCTAAGATTTCACAAAGAAAACAAGCTCACGTTTCTCCGGTTCTCATCAATTTCACTACTTCAAATGTTGTTGATGATTTTAAGGTTTATTAATCGCAAGTTTTCACAGCAATTTGACACCCAATTCCTACAATTTCGGGCTTTAATTGCTGCAATTTGGCAAAAATGAGAGAGAAAATGGGTAGAGTAAAGATATGGTTGTTGGTGATGTGTGGTGTGGCTTGAAGAAGAAGATGAGAAAATGGGTGGAGTAGAGATATGTTGTTTTTGATGTATGGTGTAGTTTGGCTTGGAGAACAAGTTAAGAAAAGAGGAGTGAGAAGACTTGTGGTATTTTAAAAAAATAAAAATAATAGAAATTGTGGCTGGCCACATCATGTGGCCAGCCACATACAAAAATTTGTGATTTTCTAAACTTCTAACAAAGTAAAAATTGATTTTTGTACGAACACTATTGACCTATAGGGTCCCTCCATAGCTTTGATGGCAGGCATTTGATTATTATTTGAAACCAAATTAGCTTTTGGCTCGGGCGATACCCCGGGTCATATATATAAAAAACTATAATAAAATAAAGTGAAATGGATTGGTGGTTTTTTAAAAAAAAACATTTGTTAATTTTTGCAAATATCATTGAACATCTAAATTCTTTATTTAATAATATGTGGTAACCTAAATGCTTTATCATATATATTAGTTTTTTTTTTATTTGTTAAACAGATTTTTATTCTTTAGTTGTCATAAAAAAAAAAAAAAAAAACTCCTATTGTGATTAAAAGAAAATACCAAAATTTTGCTATACTATTTTGGGTAACATATTTTAAATAGCTATAACATATATGAATTATAAATGAGTAATTGAAATAAATAAAATTAATTTTGTAATCTTATTATATTGTTGTTTAAATACACACATATAATACAATTAAAAATTTAGAATTAATGAATATGAATAACTCATTTTAAAATAACTTTTTTTTTTAGGAAAACTCATTTTAGAATAACTTAATTACAATAAGATGTGTTTATTGAGTGGTGGTTAAATTTTAAATTAAATGAAGAATATGAGGTCATGAGTTAAAAATTAATGCTAATAATTTTTTTTTTTTTTGAGAAAAATAATTATTAATGATCAATTATAACATGGCATGGTGCCACATGACAAAATTTGCGACACGTGGCAAGATTGTAATTCTTTCCATTGAGTTTTAATAATAATGTATATTGATTGATTGATTTTGTAATCGTATTATATTGTTGTTAAAATATACACATATAATACAATTAAAAATTTAGAATTGATGAATATGAATAATTCATTTTAATATAACTTTTTTTTAGGGAAACTCATTTTAGAATAACTTAATTACAATAAGATGTGTTTATTAGAGCGGTGGTTAAATTTTAAATTAAATGAAGAATATGAGGTCATGAGTTCAAATATTAATGCTAATAAATTATACTTTTTTTTAGAGAAAATATTATTAATGATCAATTATAACATGGCATAGTGCCACATGGCGAAATTTGCGGCACGTGACAAGATTGCAATTCTTACTGTTAAAAAATTATTTTATAAACAATTAAAAAAAATGGTTAACCTTAATGAAAAAAATGGCTAACCTTAATGAAAAAAATGGTTAACCTTTGATTTTTTTTTACTATTAAAAAATTATTTTATAAACAATTAAAAAAAAAAAAACCCCAACCAAACGCCACCACCAACTCGCCGAAACCCTAACCCCACAACCCAGCCACGCCACCCCTGACCTCTCCCTCCCCCTCGTGTCGATCGTTTAGCCGATTAACCCAATCCTAACCACTGCTTTTCCCTTCCCCGATTCATCCAACCTCCCCTTCCCCCCGATTCAACCAACCTCCATTCCCCCCTAACCGGAACGAACCCCTCCCCTTCCTCCTCCCGTGAGCCGCGTGACCCCTAACCTAAACTTAAAACCCCATAGCCCAAACCACTTCCAATTCGTTAGGGTTTGGGTTTCGAGTTTGGGTAGGGGGTTTTAAGAGTTTGTTCACGGTTCGGTTGAATGAGGTTGTTCGCGGTTTTGGTGGGCTGGCTAGTGTGGGCGGTCTGGGCGGGGACTATGAGAGAGGTCTGATCGGCGACGGTTGGTCTTTGGGGTTAGGGTTCCGGCGTGATAGTGGTGGCAGTGGGGTTTTGCAGGTGGGTATTATTTTTACTTAATTTTTTTAATTAATAATGGTTAAATAAAAATTTAAAAAGTTAGTCATAAACCTAAAAAAGGGGCACTATGGTTAATTTTTCAGAACTTGGATGCCATTAGAGAAAGTTGGTTCCATGTAGAAAAATTGAAACCTGAAGGCCACCAGAATTTCCCTTTCAGAAACGCGTTAAGTCACAAAAGTACTCAACTTGTTTTTTACCTAGTTGAAGGGATCCTTCAATAGAAGAATGTGTAATTTATATATTTGTAATCCTAAATTTAAACTTAGTTATGTGATCATATTGAATCTTTAATTAATATTTTCATATTTTTTTTTATAATTTTGAACCTACACTTTGAAATTCTTGGATACACCACTGTATAAGAAAGTCCTCTTTTCCTTATTTCATCGACGTGGGACTTGATAAACAACCCTAACACATACTTCGTATATGTTTAGAAATTACTTCTTAATTAGGAGAATAGGTTCTAAGTATGGTATTGTTTTATCAGGATGAAAATCAACTTGAAGAGTTGGTGACAAAGATAAGGAAAATAATGACAAGCAAACCAAGGGAAAATGGTGTTGTAGAGGAGTTAGTTATAATAGATGCTATACAACGAATAGGCCTTGATTGTTATTTTCGCGATGAAATCAATGCTGCTTTAGAAAAGCATTGTGATACATATAGTAAAATTGGAGAAGAAATTGGTACTCGTTTTCATTAATTAAGTTGCTCTTCGCTTCCGGCTGCTCAGACAACACGGATACTATGTATCTTCAGGTACACATTATTATTTTTATTTTTTTTAATTTTGTTTTTGACAACATACTTCTATTATTTAAGGTAAGAAGAAGACCCTACAAAATTGGTACATACATCGAATAAGTTGACTCAATTTGAGTTAGCGCACAAGACGATAAGACCCTTATAAATTGAGGGGAAAAGTAAGAGTACCCCTACCTTCGACAACCTATTTGTCGCATTCGAACAGTCACAATTGTGACTGTTGGCATAAGTTTTAATAGCAAACCAGTTATTGGTTTGGGCGATGCCCCGTGTCATTATAAATTTATTCCTTTAAACTTGATTTATTTAAGGTGGTGGGAAGAACTTCAGTTGGCAAATAAGGAATTCAAGGTTGCAAGACACAAACCAGTCATATGGCACATGTGGTGTTCGACGTTACTCCCAGGTTCAAACATGGCACAACAAAGAATAGAACTCACAAAACCGATTTCATTAATTTATATCTTTAATGACATCTATGATGCTTGTGCTACACTTGAGGAGCTAACTATCTTCACACAAGCTGTCAATAATTGGGAATATACAAATATAGACGAAGAAGTTCGCGGTTGTAGCCACGAATGGCGAACTGAGTCGTGCGTATCGGAACGCGGAACAAACGCGACTTGGGTCGCTGGGGTTCGCGATCTGGATCGCTGAAGGAGGCGACTTTGGTAGCAGCTAAGCGGTTATTCTTCTTGTGCAACGTTCAATGGTTTTTTCCCGATATTTCCAATGCATTTTCTCTCTCTTCTGATTTTATTTCTTAGGAGTAGTTTTTTCTCTCTCCTCTCTCCTCTCTTCTGTTTTACACAGTAGTACATAGGGTGGCGACTAGGGTTCTGTTCCAAATGGGCTTAAGTCTTTGGGCTTTTTATTATACAAGTATATATTATGTACTCTATTTTCTTAAGCAACTCAATAACCCACATAAATTCAAGCTAGGACTGATACAACTACGTTTTATATTATTTTTCAAATCAAAATCTTTTTAATAAAAATCACCCATATATTTTATTAATTTATTTATTTCGTACCCAATCGTACCGGATTCATCATGGGTAGCGTACCGCGTATCCGTTTTCGTACCACGTTTCGTATCGAACCACGTACCTTGTAACATTGATGAACTACCACATTACTTTAAAATGTGTCTTAAGGTACTCTTTGACATTACTAGTGAGACGAGCCACGAGATTTACCTTAAACATGGATGGAATCCCGAAGTTAGTTTAAGAAAGGCGGTATGTATGTGTCAATGACAATTTTTCAAGTTGATTATTGATTAATAATCTTGTTTAAAAATAAAAGAAAGTTATACAGATAAAATTGTGAAAAAGGACCATTTAAATAATCGACTTTTTGAAAAAGGACCTTTTAAGTTAAAACTTGTAAAAAAAAGGAACGTTTAAGTTAAATTTTGTTTGTATGGGGCACTTGTGTGAGCTTGCAAGGTGGTCAATCTTGGATCTTCGGCGTTCACTATCACACATTAGTCACATGACTTATTTTCAAAAGGAAATATATATTAGAAATAATAATCTCAACTTTTACACATTTTATTTCAATAATTCCAACTTTCGATTATTGTAGAATAATCTGAACTTTGGGGGTTGTTGATTTTCTTCAATCCCAAATACCGGTTACCGGTTGAATAGGTTTTTTTTATTTATTTTTTGTTAAAGTGACACGTGTCGCATATTTATTGGTTTAAACATTTAAAAAAACAAAATTTAAAAAATGACAAAACCACCCGGCCAAAACCCTTACCACCCTTAGAGATCTGGTACCCCGCTCATCCCAGCCACCTCCCTCGTCAGACCGCCGACCCTCCCCCACCACTACAGTCGCCACTCCAATAGCTACCCACTAAACCACCATCTCCCCTCCCCGAAATCCCCATGCAACCACCAACAATAAAACCCCTCCCATACGCCCACCACCCAAACCCCAAAAACCACCGGCCTAACCCCAAATTCCAGCTGCTGCTATTTCCCCTCTTCTGCACTGGTTTTCCCCCTCCCCTCGCGGCGGTTTTGCGACCCACCCCCACCCCTTAAACCTCCCTTTCACATCCCCTACTTTGGGATCGAAGTGCTGGCGGGATGAAATAGGTGTTGTGGAGTCGGGGTTGTGTTACGGAGCAGATGTTGATCGGGAAATACTTGGTAGTGGGCGGTGTTGGTCGAATTTGGTTGCAATTTAGGGAGTTTTTGGGAGGTGTGGGTGGATTACCTTGGTGGTTGCGTGGGATGGTTGTGTTGATGGTTGCGTGGCTGTGACGCGTCGATTCGACGAATTGGGTAATGGTGGTGGAGGCAAGGTGGGATGGTGGTGGAGGGAGGCAAGGTAGGCTGGTGGTGGAAAGGCAATGGTGGTGAGGTTAGGGTTGCAGGGGTTTTTCTGATTTTCTGTTTTTTTTTTTAGTTTTTTTTTTTAATAAAATATTTAGACTAATCTGAGTTTGACACGTGCCAAATGACCTGAGGTTAGGGTTGCAGGTCATTGACTTTTGTTGACCGGTTAAGGATTGAAGAAAATCAACAACCCCCAAAGTTCGGATTATTCTAGAATAATCGAAAGTTGGGATTATTGAAATAAAATGTGTGAAAGTTGGGATTATTATTTCTAATTTTTCCTTTTCAAAAAAAAAAAAAATTCCCTCTTTCCCAACCTCCGTGAGAATATTTTATGAAAGGGTTAGGTCGAGAAATGATGGAAATTTGTGTGATAGTCAAGTAGTCAACCCCAAAGCTCCGGTGTTGACCACCATGCAAGCTTACCCAAGTACCCTATTCAAACAAAATACAACTTAAAAGGTCATTTTTTTTTTTACAAATTTTCACTTAAAAAATCTTTTTTAAAAAAGTCGACCACTTAAAAGGTCCTTTTTCACAATTTCTCTACATATACACATACTACCTCCGTTAAATGTTATATGCAACTTTGGAATTATATAAGGGTGAAGAGAGGGGGGCTGGTGGAGGCCCGGCCTCCCCGGCCCAGATTTTTGGCCCTTGATTATTAACTCTTTCCCCCCTGAAAATTATTATGTATAGTAATGAAGACACATATAATATAACAAATGAAGCTTGTCATATTGGTTAGGTAGTGATTTTTTTTTCCCAATGAGCTTGGGTTCGAATCCCACCCTTTACTTGTTATTTTGATAAAGTTTCTTATTCAATTTGGGATTTGATTTTGATGATAAAACCCAAATACTTAAGCTACAAGCCCGCATATTCTTAGGTGTAACCTCCTACACCTAGAATGTCACTGCTCAAAACGCAGGAGAAACTACGTGAAACGCAGCCCACCTATTTAGTGTTCTCTAATGTTTCTTCCCGCTCAAGTTTCTTAGTTTCCTTTTAAAAAAAATTAGGTTTCAATTCTCTCTCTTCTCCTATATTTCTTTATTCTCATCAAAGTTTTCCATAAAGATTTTCATTACTATAGTTTGTTCTCTTTTTTTTCCTGGAAAAATTATTCTATGTTTTTTCTCTTTCTCTAATTTCTTTTTCCTCTGTTTTTTCTGGAAAAATTATCCTCTGTTTTGCGATTGCATCTGTTTCGATTGGATAAATATGGAATTGGTTGTTCTCGACGAAGACATCGTCAATGCAGGTTAGTTGCTTGATTTTGCGATTTGTAATAAGATTTTTTTTTTTGTTAGTTTCAATTGTAATTGTGTTTTGTATGATTTTAGGTTAGCTTCGATTAGTTTCGATTGATCAGTTATTCAATTTCATCTGATTTTTGGTTATGTTCGATCAATTTGATGTATTATGTATAAATTTTGATTTCTTATGAGCTGATTAATTTTGATTAATTTCATCTGATTTTCTACATTTTTTATCAATGAACATAATCATGCAAAATATGAACATATGCACAGGTTCCCTTAAATGTGAATATCACATTTTCAGAAAGTGAATATAGGCATAAAAAATATGAACATTTGTATTTCTGAAAGTAAACATAACAATTCAAAATATGAACGTAAGCATTTGTTTCCTTAAAGTGAATATAAGCATTTAAAAGGTGAATATATGCGTAAATAATATAAACATATGTATTTAAGAAAGAGAACATATGCATAAACAGATTTAATGAGAATATTTTATGAACAACAAATATCTACTATGAATATTTACATCATGAACATATAAAATATTATTATGAATATAAGACATTTAATTATGAACATAAAAAATTGAAGAAATAAAAAATAATATGATTATGAAACATATGCATCATAAGTATTAAATGTGACATATGCATTGGTTCATTTTTGAATGCGTATGAACATAATTAAGCATTTTAGAAAGTGAACATATACATAAAAAAATATGAACATATGGATTTAGAAAGTGAATATATGCATTTCAGAAAGATTACAAGGATTCAAAATATGAACATAAACATCTAAGAAAGTGAACATACGCATAAAAAATATGAACATATGTATTTCAGAAAGTGAACATAAGTATTCAAAATATGAACATAAACATCTAAGAAAGTGAACATACGCATAAAAAATATGAACATATGTATTTCAGAAAGTGAACATAAGTATTCAAAATATGAACATAAGAATATTTCGAACAATAGAGTATTGAACAATATCCAAACAGGTTTCAAAAAAAAAAAAAAGCAATATCCAAACAAAATTAATCGATAAACATATAAATTCAAACAAAATTAAGTAAAATTTAAAATTAAGGGATAAACATATAAATTCAAACAAAAATTAAGTAAAATTCACATTAAATTGCCTTTTTTAGGGAGAATTTGTTTGATTTTTCATCTCATCTCAAATATTCATGGTTGTTTGAAGAGAGAGAGTGAATTGTGTTTGATTGTTATAGGAAGAAAATCAAAGAAATGAATAATAAACTTCAGAAATTTAAATTTTAGAGTGACGTTTTTTTTAAAAAATAATAGCCGTTGAAAGTGATGGTTGAGTGGGCTGTAATTTAAACATATGTTCAGTTTTTGGGTGGGCTCATTTTGGTTTGGGGCTTTTTTAATGGGGCACGTTTGAAATTGGGTTTGTGGGTTGATGTTGCATCTAAAATAGGTGCACAAGGATGCATCTTAGACCTATTGCTACAAGCCTACAAATAACCTTAATGATGGCACTGTATATTTTGAGAATTGTGATTCTAATATTGTTTTTATCATTGTTCAAACTTCAGAAGCAAATCAAATAAAACGAGTATTTTTAAAAATTCTTTGATTGATGATTTTGCTACTATGAAAAATTGTAGATTATGATTCAACTAATTTTTTTTTGTAACAATAAAATACTAGTACATTTTAATTTTTTTTCCATCAATATGTTGTTTAACAAGTCCGGCCCCCGGGACTTGAAAATCTTGGCTTCGCATATATATATATATATATATATATATATATATATATATATTATATATATAATATATATATATATATATATATATATATAGACACACACACACACACACACGGCTATCAGTCTATCACTCATCGACTTCGGAATAGTCTTGGTGGTGCAAAGGTACGTCTTAGCATTAAGCACTACTATGCGGCCTACTATGGCCTGGCTACATATGAATCACATAGTTTTGGATAACACATAAAAAGGCTCGGTCAAAGTTTTAGTTAATGTAGCATGTGTCTCACCATATCAAACATTATTTTAATCTTCCACTTTAAAAATAGAGGTTTTAAATCTATAACCATCTTGTTATGCCGGCTCTGATACCATGCATGTTAAGAACCAACTCTTAAAAAATTAAACTGATGATTGAATCTCAATATTAGTTTATGCACTCTATCAATAAAAGCAAATGAAAAGAAAAATAATAAAAATTCCAGTATTAATAATTAAGCCATGTGGTAAACGTGTCAAATTGAACATTTTCATTTATTACTAGATAGGTTTTTTCATGAGCAAATCTTTCGTATTGTGCAGGATGAGAATGAAGATGCGCACGATATTTCATTCATAGCTTGCTACTTGGATGAAAACAAAGGTAGCTCGGCAGAAAGTGCGCAACAATATGCACTTGAGATGATTTCAGATGCTTAGAAATGCCTGAATTTGGAGTGTTTTTCCAATTCTTCGTTCTCAGTAGATTTTAGAGCAGCCTGCGGCCTCAACATGGCTGAGGAATTCCAAGTTGATATCTGATATCAACATGGGTTGTTAATATTAGGGTACTCATGTCATTTGACATGGATTAGTTAGGGGCAAAAATGTAAAGTTAAAAAAGAAGTCGTCTTGCTAGTTATTCCCGTTCTTGTATTTCCGTTTTGTAATGGAACCGACGTTAACGACTGCTATCCTCTTAACCCTTTTTCTCACTTTCACTGGTGGAATCGAATCCGTAAAAAGTTGCTGGGTAAGTAGGTGAGTCGTTTTAATTAGTTTGGTTTATTTAATTTTTGAATTTAATTGGTTGTTATATTCGCTGATTAGTTATTTGAAATATTCGATTGTGGTTAGATTTTGGCATATATAATTATTAGTGTTATTGTTGTCTTTGTTTAGTGTAATTGAATAATTCAATGATTCTTCCAGTTACTTAAGTTGTTCTATTAATTGTATGCTTGTTGATGTACTCTGAAATTAATTATTTTATTACTGCAAATACTCATTTGTAGGGTAGAATATATGGGTGGAAGGAGATGTTTGAAACGTAAAAGGAGTGCTATCCAAGAAGACTATTTGCAAGTGGTATTTGTCTACAATTTAGTTTTGTAGCTTGCTTTTGGTCTTGAATTCAGTCGTTAATAATCGGCATTGTTGTGTTACTGGAGGTTGATTATTACACAAAACTGTGCAAATTCTCTCTCCTCAGAGTTGTCGAATTATGGTTCAGAAATCAAGTCGCAGGAGTACAAGTTATGGTTTAGCATATCGTATTACAGTCGAATTATCCACCGCCGACCAACGACGACATCGTGGAAATTTTCCCCTCTATTACCTAGATTGTTTTTCTCTCTCCTGTATTCCAATTAAACCCAAATTCCACTAATAGAGCAGACTTCCGTCAATTCAGAACGGTAACAATATTGCAATAAAAAATTATAGGAACGGAGTCCAGTCAGCATTCCACTCCAATTCACACACATGTCAGTAAAAGTTCCAAGTATTTACAATTAAGCCATGATATTAACATGGATATGTTGATATCCGATATCAATGGGGACCGGCTCAACATGGCTAGGATGATTTATGTGATGTATGACTATGATGTCACTAACTAGATTGATTTAAATCAATTGGATACTATTACGATTGTTAATAATTAGTGTCCATAAATACTTTTAGAATGTAGGTTAATTGATTTATAAAAAGATTTAAAAATACGGGCTCTTTTACTAAAAAAAAAGTTTTGGGTTTTTCAGTTTTTCTACCTTTTGCGTTTTATATGTTGTACCCTGTTAAATTCAAACTTCTACATGGTGCCCACAAATTTAATTAACTCAATCAATTTTAACCTTCTTTAAAATTAATGTTAAATACTCTCAATTGACTACTAACTATGGTTAGCAATATATTATATTTTTTTCCTTTTCTTAAAAAAAAAATGGTTAGTAATAAAATTAATTTGGCAATACTACCTTCCCCAAACTCACGTGTAATGACCCTCCCTATTCTTATTTCTTTCGTAAACTTCTGCAACAACCTAAAACCATAACCAATTCATACCCTGCAACCTTCCCCAGAAACCCAGAATTCTCCTCCAATTCAGCACCACAATTCGTCACATACTCATTTCTCCGACGAAAACGACTCAAATGTACGTAACCATACCTCTGCTCGAATGACCAACACTAAAAAATCGAATTAAAAACAATGCAAAGAAGAATTTGGAGATGTTACTGTATTAATCAATCCTTATTAGCTTCGAATTTTTGAGCAAAAATCTTAGGGTTTGAAACAATTGAGAATTTGATGAAATAAGTGTTCGAAATAAACAGGGGCAAAAGAGGGATGCAAGGGGTTTGATCAGAAGGGTTTTAATTTTCTATTTTAATTTAAATTATTTCCTTTGAATTTAATTAGTAATTAACTATGGTGAGTGGTTAACCTAACCACACGTTAATTACCATTAGCAAAACAACTTATTAAGGACATATATTAAACAATATATACACCTTGTGGGCACCTTATAAAAGTTTGGATTTAAAAGGGCACAACATAGAAAACGTAAAACTCTGATGGTACTATATAGAAAAACCCAAAAATTTTAAAATACCAATAATAAAAGCGACACTTTCAAATTTCATATTGATATGATATTATACACAAAATGCGATCCAAAAATGTCAACAAATACTTATAAATTATTATCACCAGAGTAATTATTGGCATAGACGACTTTCTCGCCATCACCGTCAAAAATTATATGAGAGCTAGGTCTAGGTGGAAAAGTCAGACCTATAATTAGTAATTTTTCATTTATATGTAGTTCCTCAAAAATATACCCATCTTTTCTTTGGTTTTGGACTGAATATGTGAAATGAGCGGGGGACAATTTGATATTTTGATTCCACCTCGATTGTTTTGAACCCCATTTGAGTCATACCTCACTTTCATGTTATTATGTACAAGTATATTACTTTCTTGCATGTGATTATGTACAAACTGTACAATGACAGTTTTCATAGCTTTACAATATGCTCCATATGTATACACTCTCGGCATATATGTACAGTACTCCCTCTCAAGATATTTTTGATTTTTTTTTTCAATATTAATGTACTTGTATAAGATTTGACCAATTTTTGTTAACATAATAAAAACATATTTTATCATAAAATATGTTATTAGATAGATATTAATATATAAACTTTTATAAAATAATTTTTATTAATATTTAATTACTACGTAGTACCTCTGTTTTATTTTGCAACTTTGAAGGGTGCACCGTGCACGGACTCCTAGGCAAAATTTGTTTATAAGTGTAACTGCATGTGATGAGGAGAGAGATAGAGAGAAATGACAATCTAAAAAGGAAAGAGAACATTAGTTGCAAATAATTTATTTATTATTTTTTTAACGGAGTTGCAAATAATATATATGTAGCATTCATTTTTGGCAAAAGTTGCAAATTAAAAATATGAAATGAAGGTATTATTTAAAAATAAACTCAAATTTGTAAAGTACATCAGCATGTGTTCAAAGTTGATGGTTTCAGATATTTTGGAACAAAGGAAGCATATATTTCATAGTTTAACAAGTTGTTGTGTAATTCATTTTGAAGGTAGTGGTGTATGTGGCTCTCAGAGTTGTATATGAACACTATACACATATCTTAATAAAAGGTGTAAAATTGAAGATTAATTATTAAGACACATGTATGAATCAATGTAATTAATGCTTAGGTAGTTTCAATCTTGCTTTGTTATAGTAATTATCTTTTTATTTTTAGAAGATATTTGAGAGAAAAAAAAAAAACAAAACTCGTCACTAGAATGGGGCCAAGGGTCGACCGGTATAGGAATTAAGGTAGGTTAGGGATTATTGTAATTAATTAAATGGGATCATGTAGGAGTCAACGAATTGGATTCAAATAAAGGTGAAAAGATTAGAGGATAAGATCGGAATAATGTTTAGGGACTTCTAGCTCTATGACCATCAAAGCATGCAATATCAAAGGGGCTAATAATGTAGTATTAGCTTGTGTATTGTGAGTTGACAATGGAATTGAGAGACTAAGGGCCTATTCATTTCAGCTTAATTTCAGTCAAGTTCAATTCAGTTTAGTTTTTTTTATTAGCTCTAATCAGTTCTGTTCATTTCACCTTCTAAATTCCTTCTTTTATAAAATATTCATTTCACTTCAGTTCAGTTCGGCTCAATTTTAATCAGTTTAGTTCAATATATGTGAACTAGCCCTAAATTGCTAGAAACTAAGGGATAATGGGTGAATGCTAAGCTAGTAAAGGAACCAATTGTTCCCATCTCGTCAAATCATCTTAATAAATTACGAAGTATCTTGAAAATCGAGCTCATTGCTACCCCCCCAAAATCCTATCACAAGAATGGCGGGGAAGGGGGGAATGTGGAATCGAATATCCATCACTTTAGGGGAGATGGAGGATTGTCTCATAACCTATTATAAACAAGCAAATGAGTGTAATTGTCTCACTCTGAAAAATAAAGTAAACTCTTATATTATGGTTAAATTAAAGGTTATTCACAATTATAGGTGTACAATAATCCCATCTCCACCAAACATTTGATTGGATATATTATAAAATACAAAATATTTCTTATTGGGTTGGGGTCTGTTCTGATTTATTGAACTGAGTTGAACTAAATTGATTGAAGCTGAACTAAATTGAATAATTCATAAGAGAAGGAAATTAAAAACTGAACTGAACTGATTGAAGCTTAACTGAAATTAAGTTGAAGAGAACAACCCTTAGTACGAGTAATATTATGCTATAGCTCTAAACTTCTAATGTCATTTCAAGGAATATCATATTTTATGGCTATAAGTTGGGCAACAGAAACACTGATGGTCAAATGTCAATTTTAAAGAATCATTCAATAGGCATTCATTCATCCACATGACCACATCCCCTACCCAAAAACGAATTGGACACTTCAGACGCACATATTGCTTTTTTGATGTATAATTTTTTTTAAAAAAAATTGAGAAATTATTGTGTGAGTTGAGACTCACAACGGAGATATTATTTTTCTCTAAATCTCCCTTTTGCTTTATTCTAAAATTAGTGTTACGCAATAGATCTAACGTCATGATACTTAGGGGTGAAAGTTCGGTATTCGGTTTGGATTTTACTCCAAACCGAATCCAAACCGAATTATTTCGGTTTCAGATTTTTGAAACCGAATCCAAACCGAATTTGGATTCAATCCAATCCAATCCAAACCGAAATAATTCGGTTTTGAAAAATGAATTCAATCCAAACCGAATTTTTTTGGGCTGTCATTTTGGGCCTTAAATTTGGGCTTTTATTTGGGCCTATTGTTTTAGTCATTTTAAAGGCCTAAATTTTGTACGTTTCCTGAACAAATTTTTAAGAAAAAACTAAAGTCTTTAAGACTAATATTTGTCACATTAAGTAATAGCATAATTATTAAAAAAAAAAAACATTCCAGCCATTAGAATAAAATTACAGACATAATAGAAATCTTAAAAATGAAATAACAGTCCAACAGCAGCAAACTTAATTCAATTGGCAGCAGCTTAATGAAACAATGGCAGTAGCTTAATTGGCTGGCAGCTTCAACTCTTCAACCGTTCAATCAAGCTCAACCAAGTCTTGGTTATTTTGACCACCACCAATTGTGTCAAATTTCTCAACTAACAACAGAAACAAAAAAAACAAGTTACATAATATATATGAAATATTGAAAAAAAAATATCATATAATAATTGTTGTAATTAAAACATATCAAACAGAGGCTATGGGTGAACATCAATTATCACCAAACAATCAATCTATCACCAATTCGAACATCAAATATCACCAAACGATCAATCTATCACCAATTCGAAGTTTTCGAACAAAATAAAGGAAATCTAGGGACAATTGGACAAAGGAAAATTCACCAATTCGAACTATAAAACATCAAATTCACCAATTCACAAAGGAATATTACCATTTCGAACATAACAAAACATCAAATTCGCAAAATCGAAGAGAAGCAGGAAAAGAGAAGTGAAATCTGAAAAGAGAAGGTATTCTTACCTTTGACTGAATCAAAACGTGGTGGTGACTGGTGAGCGTTGAGCGGCGGTGAGATACCGAAGTACCGGACTGGTGGTGGACGGACGGAGTGAGGTGGTGAGGGAGAGAAGAGGGAAAATCTAGGGTTTTGGTGAGGGAAAGTGAAACTGTGAAAGGGAAATGGGAAAAGAGGGGACGAAAAGATCTAGGGTTTTGGATATATATATGTCATAAAATGGGCTAGTTCGGTGTTCGGTTTTCGGTTTTTCGAATTCCAAAACCGAATCCACACCGAAATATTTCGGTTTCTATTTTTTCAAACCGATCCAATCCGAAAACCGAAAAAAAACCGAACCAAATTGCTTATTCGGTTTGGATTGGTTCGATTTTCGGTTTTTATCCAAATTACTTTCACCCCTAATGATACTCATGAACGTGACATAAGGAAAACGATTTTATTTATTTATCATTATTATTTTTTTGAAAGATATTTATCATTATTATTATTATTGAGAATAACATTTTTTTTAAATAGAAAGGATTTTTTGTGAAAAACTACCTTTTATATACAACTTTTTGTGAAAAACTACCTTTTAAAAAAAATTGTTGTAAATGACTACCTGTTTTTTAAAAAATGTTGTAAAGGACTACCACTTGTCGGAATATGGCCGTTGACTCTCTTTTCCGGCGTTGACCACCCCATGTGGCGGCCTTTTCTCGTTTTCGACCACCCTCACCCCTTCTCCTCCTCCATTTTCTAGTTTTCGAGCACCCTTACCCCCTCGCCGTCACCTTCCCCTCCCTTGTCCAATTTCCGACCACCCCTACACACTTCTGACTGTCGCGCTTGCTGCCCCTCCGCCTCCCCTTTCCAATTTCCGACCATCCCCCACCCCCTGTAGCGCTCCTTTCCCCTAGCCCTCCTTAACCCTTCTTGCAGCCCTAGCCTCAAAGAAATTATCAATTTCCGGCCACTCCCCTCCCTACCCCCACTTCCATTGAATCCGGTAGCCCTTTCCTTACCAATCCCCTTCAATTTACTGCTCATCATTCCCCCGAACACCTCAAAACCCTTCCCCTTTCCCTCGATTCTTGATTTCCGACCAACCCCTCAAATCAATTTTCAGTCAAATTTCATCTCACCCACGCATCAAATACCCTCGAAATCCCGCCCACCCTCCTTCGACCCCCTCAAAAACCAAATCGCCCTTCCTTTTCTTTCCTCATTTGAGGAGTTATGATGTTGTTGTTTGAGGGTCACGGAATTGCAGAGCGATTGAGGGCTTGTGTTGGATTCGACGAGGTAGAGGCGGTTTCAAGTGGGGTGGGGTTGGTTTTGGGATGCGTGGGGGCGGTTGTAAGGGAGTTTTGAGGTGGGTTGAGGTGTTGTGGTGGTGGGGCGGTGGTGAAGATGGCGGCAATGCTGTGGTGCATGCATTTACAACATTTTTAAAGGTCATGTGACCGACACGTGGGTGGTCAACGCCGGAAAAGGGAGTCAACAGCCATATTCCGGCAAGTGGTAGTCCTTTACCACATTTTTTAAAAAACAGGTTGTCATTTACAACAATTTTTTTTAAAGGTAGTTTTTCACAAAAAGTTGTATATAAAAAGTAGTTTTTCACAAAAAAAAATCCAAATAGAAACAAAGGACAATGTTATTTCAGAGAATGTAACTGGACGGAAAAACCAATGATTGTGAAATTTTCAAATCTGGTCTATGTGGTGAAAATGAAGCTTCTTGGACGGATGTGTAAGGACATAAGGTCATATCACTTTTCTGGAGCATACATTATTATCATAGTGGATTGACGAATGTTTTTTTAATATAGGCAATTACATCTTTTATTTAAAGTTTTATCTTGTATTCTTCAAAAAAGAAAGTTTTATCTTGTATAGTAGGCAAGGGAATTTATTTTCTTATAAAGATGTTGTATAAATGTATACAAGATTTTGTAAATAAAAAAAAAAAGTGAAATAGATATATTCATTATACGAAGTATTTATAATCAAATTCAAAAGATATTCTTTGAAGTATAAATGAAATCACATACAGAGTATCAATATTATAATTGAATATGTGATTATTTATTATGGAGTATAATTTTTTACATTTGTCATTTTTTATTTACTTCATATTATGTTTGTATTTTAATGGGTGTGCTTAAGATAGTTGTGGTTCATGTCTCTAGACAAAATTATGAGTGTTGGGATTAATTAGCTAGGTTTGGTTCATGATCTACATAACTTCTTGTGTTGAAATTTTCAAACGGTCAGCACATATGTGCATATTCCAAGCTCATATGCCACATGCCGAATCGTGTCGTGCTTGTGCTTATGTGCCTAAGCTAAATTTCACATATTACCGTGTTTGTCGTGTCATGATTGCCCAAATAAAGGTGGTCCACAACTAGGCATGCACAATAATGTGTGGCGTCTAAACCATACGATGCTCGTGTTGTGCTATTTTTAGGCTAACCCGGCCCAATGCCAAATTTAGATGCGTTAGGTCATTGATATAGTGTAATGAAAAAGCGATGCTGTATTATAAGGATTTCTATAGCAAGCAAATGTTGTGAATCCTCCCTTACAATTTTTTTTTTTTTTTTTTTTTTTTTTGTGGATTACTGGCCCACATATTCTTATGTAGATATGAAAATGACTTCTTGACTTATTTCCTCTATTTTAGAAGGCAAAAGCTAATGAGCGTCCCCGGGGTGTTAGATAAGAGAATTAAAGTGCAAATATTAGAGTAAAATTAACATTAATTACACCGAACGACGCGTGATTTTGTCATGAATTTCTAACTTAATACCATTTCAATCAATATAATTTATCCTTATCTAACGCCCCGGGGCGCTCGTTAACATGATCGTTTAGATAAACTGCAATGGGTGAATTAATGAAATATATACATTGACAATGATTTTTAGTTTTTTACTAACCTATACAAGTGCGTTAGTTGTGCATATGTGACGTTTTAAAAATAATTTCAAATTTGTATTTTCAGCATATATTACATACATTTTTATTGATTTTTAATCATAAAAATTAAAGTAAAAACAATATATAGATTTGAGTTCAAAATTGCCGTTGCAATTTAAATAGTTGCATTATTTAACCTAAAACAGAGGGTGTATGACCTTGTGATTATGTATGAAATTAGTTTTAATTTGATCAAGTACTAATTTATTGTCAATTAAATAAGGCCTAAACCTTACCATTTATTTTTTAAATTTGAATCAAGAATCTAGGTGAGATATTTTTTTCTATAAAGAATATAGGTGAGATAATTAAGAACTTCAATTCATTTTACTCACCATTTATTTATGTGATTCGTGCACCTGAGTGTACCATGCGCACGACATGATACACCCAGATTACGCAGAAAAAATATGGCTTATAACTATAAAGAACATTATGAATTTATAAAAGAACACAACATTATAATTTAAAGGACACGATTTATTTCTATGAAAAAGTTTGTGAAAAGTTAAAAGATAATTAATAATTAATTTTTACCACACATTTAATATCAAATCATTCTAAAATATTTAGTTTTTCAGAATTTCATAGTCTAAAATTATTTTTGAGTAAAAGTAATTCAAGGTTTCCTTTTCAAATTTCAAATATTCAATATTCAAAATTTCATTTTTAAGTTTTTAGTTTTCAAATTATTTTATTTCAATCATTTTCTTTTAACAAAATTCTCAAAAAGTCGATCATCTTTTTTCGGCATATTTTTTATTTTTATATTATTCATCTTAATGATAAAGGAATATTTTTTGTAATATAAAGAATATATTTTGTATTATTGATATGTAAACAACAAGTTTAATCTATTGTAAATAACTTATAGAATATTGTTTGTGATAATGTAAAGAACATATAGTAGTACGTAGTAGTTTTGTTTTTTTTTAAAAAAATAACATATAGTTCAGGCTCAAAGAACATATTAATCAGACTTAAAGAACATATTCCATCCAATTTAAAAATAAGTATGTACTCAAGAAATGAAGAAATGATAAAAGAACATTCATCATAATATGAAGAACATCATCTTCAACCTCAGATTATAACAGAAAGAAAGAAAAAAATTAATTGAAAAATGCCTTTTCTCCCAACAATAAATTAGTCAATTACATTTTTTGATTAAAATTAAAGATTCAATAGAACGACAAAATCAACCCTATAAGCTGTAATGACATTGAATTACTTTGAAATTCAAAATCTACTATGGTTTATATCTCTATATCAACTCAACTTCTCTCTCTTAACATTAAAAAAAAATGATATTCTGCTTAGTGTTTACCAAAATTAATGTGGAATGCAAATAATAAATCTCTTCCATAAATTAAAGAGTATAAATACCAAATCAATCCCTTAAACTAAGAAGGGAATCATTTTGGAATTTTTTGCTCGTGTACCTTAAATTTGTACACAGTACAATATTCTTTTCATTATTACTCGTCTTTTGACCGAAGGTACACCTGAGTTTATGATGAAATTTTCAAAGATTGATTAGATGACTAGATTTTCGATCTTAATTGGTTTACTCATTAAGCAATGAGTTCATGTGTTTCTCAAGGCTTGGCAGACGATGGTTGTCATCATATTTGTACATAATTGGAATCATCCTTGCTAAATTAAGCAGAGCATTTTTTATATCTATTGAAAATGGAGACTGAGATAGGCACTCTTCATTGAGGTACTTCCATGCTTCCGAAATCATCCCTAGAACTTGTTCGCGTGCACTTTCATCTGAGCTCTCTTGGTACTCATTCATGTAACACGCTACAAATGATCCATCGTAACCATCTTGATCCTCATCCTACAAATTAAAGTAACATATTTAAGTAAACTAGGTTCGAAACACAAAATAATCTTGTATGAGACAGTTTCATAAATAAAGTACTACAAAACTAAAGCAATACATGACATACCTTGGCACTCCCTAGGTCATCCCATAGACGAAGAAGTGTACCCGTCATAGTAGCAATTCTAGGATGGTTAATCCAAATATTTGTGTTTTTAACATTTTTTGCTTCACCCAAGATTGAGAAGAGGGTTGCAAAAACAACATAAACACCGGAACTAACCACTCCATTCTTCAAATACTCCTTAGTTGTTGGCAAATGCTCGGAAGCAAACCATCTTGCTTCTACTAAGAAAGCATTGCATAACTCTGCCCACTACATGTATATCAACAAATACAACATATTATCTCCTATATAACAATAATGCACGTAGGATTTCGAAAGGAGGTACGATTTATAATGAATATGCCATTAAAAAATTGAAAGATTAGTAAGAGGTTCATGGACATACTGCGTTTTGTAAAAACTCTTTAGGGTTCCATCCATGTTTAATGTAGATTTTGTGGCTCATCTCCGTTGTAGTCTCAAAAAGGGCATTAAGGCAAATTTTCATGTAGTCCGGTAAACCTATGATGTTAGCATATTCCCATCTATTGACAGCTTCGGTGAAGCGAATGACCTCCTCGAGTTTTCCATACACATCAAAAATGTCATCAATGACATAAACAAAAGATATCGATTTTGTGAGTTCTGTTCTTAGATCCGCCTTATCTGGCCAGGGAGGGCGACCCAGGACCACATATGCCATTTTACTGGTTGGTTTCTTGCATGCTCCAACTCCTCAGCCATGCCAAGTTCGTTCCACCACCTAAGTAAAATGAACATATAAATCCAGTCATAAATCATTATTGGTAGATGATGAATAATTATTTATGTAGGGAAATTTTTTGAAATTATGTTTCGTACCTAGAAACTTGATTAATTTCATTTTTAAGGGTGGTTTGAGACATGTTGACATCAATTTTAGCAAGTTCTTGTATATCTTTTATCCACTGATCATTCGTGCCATAACAATCATCATGTAGAGAATTTAGCAAAGTTTCAAAATTGTGTATTTGGTTCTTTGCAGTAAGTCTAGGAAGGCTTTTATGAAATGGATTGTTAAGCGTGTTTCTTATTATCGCGGTCTCATCAGATTTTTTGACATGCTCTAAAGATGTATTTAGGAGATTCCAAGTAAATTCACTAGCTTCATCAAGTATTTGATCCCCTGAGATGCCTAGCTCCGATGCCTCGAAAAGACTCATTAGCCCTTTTGTGTCTTTCTCAAGCTCTTGTTTGAATCTCCCATTGTTGTCTATGAACTTTTCGAAGATATCTATACGAGTAAATGGACACCAAAATTTTACATATTAGTAGTGTCATATTAAAATTTCTAAATCAAGAGATAATAACAACAATATATATGATAATAATTTATTACAAAGAAATCGGTTGTACTACGTATAATTGTTTTATTATGCTCTCTAATCCATAATTTACTAATCTATCATTATTAAGTACATTCATAACGTAACCCATCATTGCCCTAACCACTAAATCTAGTGGCGGTTTTAGGAATTTGTTCCTATGTGTTCGGAATTTCGAATCTCATACAATATCACAATGCAAAAATAAAATTTTAAATTGACAATTCGGGTGTGCAATAAACGTTGATTTGAGGTGTTAGGTATCATTTTGAGGGGACTCATTAAATAGAATTGGATTTGGGGAGGAATAAGTGTATGATTTTATGATTTTGACGTACAATCTTTCCAAAAATATTCTAAACCTTTCATCTCCAAACAATAAAAAAAAAACATAAAATATATCTATATTAACATGTATAATAAGTTAATAACCAAAAAAAAGGAAAAAGGAAAAAGGTATATGTATATGTATATGCTATTTAGAAAATTACGAGACTTGTAATCCTATAATTAATCAATACAGTACATAGTAGGGTTGTTAATCGATTCAAGACCGGATCAGACCGAAGATCGAAAAATTGAACTTGAAGAACCGAAGACCGGACCGATTAAGCTAGGACCGAATCGAAAAAAAATTGATCCAAAACTTGGGCCGGACCAATTTGGACTGATTTTAGAATTTGTATAAAAAAATTACCTAAATTGTAAATAATTTATAGAAAATTCGAAAAAATTAAATGAAAAACAATATTTTTACGTATTTTATTTTGCATTTGTATGTTTAGTACAAATAAGATCATACGACTAAAGTTTTCCAAGGTTGTTCAAGGATAATGTTAATCATTATTAAAGGTTTTATGTATGTAAAATTTTAAGCAAAAAATTGATCCGGTCCAAGATTGGTTGTTATAGGGATTGGACCAGACCGGACCGGAAAATAAATTTTCCGACCCAAAAACGAACTACTTAATATGATCCGGTTCGGTGGTACGTGGTCAGTCCAGATCGCTCTAGTTCATTTTTCGATCCGGACCAATTTTTAAACACCCCTATTATATTATAGAGTACCTATTATACGTTACATTATTTTATTTTATTTTTTGCCTTTTTAATGTACATTTAAATTTTTTATGGTTGATAAAATTTGTCAATAATAAAATAAAATGTAAAATCATCAAATTAACGTTGCAACACAAATTAAATAAGATTAAGATACCTGTCAAAAAAAAAAAAAAAAAAAAATTAAGATAGCATGAAATGTAAGGCAATCAACCTGCTTGTAAATTGTATCCTCCTTGTCTTAGTAGCCGAAAGCGAAGAGCAACACCATGAAGGTCATCACCACCACCTTCACTATCGGTTTCGCTACATTTTCGCAGTATACGATCAATATCATCTCCAAAGTAACATTCGAGTCCTAACCTCTGGATAGCATCAATCATAACCAACTCTTCTACGTGATCAACTTTGCCTTCACTCGATTTGTTTGCCATTGTAACCTTTATCTTCTTGACCAATTGCTGAAATTGATACTCTTGCTGTAAATAATGGAAATAAATAAATAAAACAGTTACAAAACTTGTATATAATAATATAATAAACTATACAAGCTTAATAAACTACGAGTACAACCATAGTTTTTCAAAGATGAGATAATCAACCCCATTTGTAATTTGTATTGCCCGTTTATTCGACCAAAAAATAAAAATGCAATAATAATAAAGATTAAATAAGATTAGATGACTCAACTGGGAAGGAAATAATATGGGACTGCTCTAAAAAGCTCTGGTTTACAAGGGCAGAATTTCCCTTAATTGATGTAATTTCTTGTATTTGGGTCGTCATTATGAAATTAATTTGGGATTTTTAAGAAAAATAGAAGTTTTTATTTAATTAAAGGGGAATCATATACAGTATATAATTTTATTTTTTTTTCTTCTTGATTGTAAAATACGAAGAGAAGAGAGCCTTATTTATAGAAGTGAAGCGGATATCATCACAATCGTAGTGTTTTACTAGTCAACTGTTAAATTATTATTTATCACATGTAAAATGAAAAAGCTCATGAAGTACGGAATAAGTAGTAAAATTAAATTCGAATAATGAAATGACTATTTTTCGGGTCAATAATACTACGAGTAATACTTTTACAATGACTTGAGTTGAAAAATGACCTTCAGTCCTTCATTATTGATCCGCTTTAGTCTGAAGCCTTGACAACTTAAGGTCCCAGTTTTTTGTTTTTACAAAAGATAGCAGCTTTAATTTAAAATGTTATTTTATACTCGGTCTAATAAATGTATACGCATGCGTCCATATCTACCGGGTCTGTAGGGTCTTGGGGCTAAAATCAGTATGGACTATCGAGTACTCCCTCCGTATTTTTTTTTATTTTTTTTTATATCAGTTTGATAGGTATGGTTGTTGGGATTTAACTTTGATCATTAATATTTTTAATTGTCTATTAGTAAAAATTATAACAATATTATATTAAGAAATTAGATATTATAACTAATTTAATGATATATTATATAATAACATTTATTTATTTTTTAGAGGTGAAAAAATTAAGTCAACCATGTTATGTGAATAGTGCAAAAATTAGAGTGATGTATTAAAAAAAAACGGAGGGAGCATTAAATTTATGTCATTTGTACACCTGAGTGTACCATGGATAAAAGTGGAAAGAACATCACTTATTATTGCAAAGAACATCACAAATATATAAAGGGACACAAAATCAGTAAATAATTAAAATGGAAAATTAATATTAACATTTAACAATAATTCAAAAATCATTAAATTTCAATCGTTCATTTTTTAAAAATTATTTTTATCATTTTTCAAACGACAACCATAGGATCATTCTTTATTGAGTAGTTAGTGTTTGTTAATTTCTCATAATTTGTAATTATTAATAGTATAATTTTTTTTAGTGTAGACAATAATGAAAATGCATTTAATTTATTTTATTAGTGTATGTATGTATACAATTTAGTACAACATGTGACTAATTGAGCACCAATTTTGAAGAATATTTAGGGTAGTTTATTATGTTACAAGGTGTAGAGTAGGAGTACATAGGTAATTATACATGAAATTAAAAAAATAGAAATAAACACTTAGGAAAATAATGACATAATAAAAGGAACGAAGGAAGTATTATTTACTGCGGAGTACGGAGTATCTAGTTTGTACATTTTTTATGAGTATTGTTTGCTCAGTTACTACAGTTAATGTTCATTTGGATGATCTCAACAGGATAAAAAAAATAATATGTCCTCTATTTCTATTTGTTAGGCCTGTTCTCTCCACCTTAAAAAAATAATATTAAGTAAAAATAATTTCAGTTCAGTAAAAATAAGTTCAGTTCAGTAAAATTAATTTCAGTTCACTAAAAATAGTTTTAGTTCAGTAAAAATAAGTTTAGCTCAGTAAAATTCAGTTTTCTTAAAGAAGAATTATAATAGAAAATCAGTAAAAATAATTTCAGTTCAGTAAAAATAATTTTATTTCAGTAAAATTAAGTTCAGTTCAGTTCAGTAAAAATAAGTTCAGTTCAGTAAAAATAATTTCAGTTAAGGAAAATTAAGGTGAATCAAACAGGGTCTTAGTCCCATATTCTATTTTAGGTGTTTTTAAAAAGATTATATATATTCCAGTTTTAACTTAATTTTTTTGGTCCTATTTTACTCATATTAAATACTACCTCCGATTTTTTATTTTTTATTTTTAGTTGCAACTTTGGGGGTATTATTTGAGAGATATAAAATATTCCAAATTTGCAACTAAAAAAAAATAAAAAAATAGAGGTAGTATATTAAAAGCTTGTAAAAATGGAAGGTACATTGGTTAATAAAATGTCAAAAACTCTTCTAATTGGTTAAATAAATTGATTAAGGATTGATAACATGACTTTAAGTAAGGGAATTCCTGACTTGAATTATGCAATTATGGTACAAAAAAATTCAAAAAATTTAAATAAGGCAAAACTAATTAACTGTGAGTTGTTTTTTGTACTTTAATGTTATTCCAAACTTATTTTAAGTGATTAATTTCATATGGGACTATCATATGGTAACAGAGGGAGTAATTAATAAGGCTCTGTTTACTTCACCTTAAAATAATAATATTCACTAAATTAATTTCAGTTTAGTAAAAATAATATCAGTTTAGCAAAAATAATTTCAGTTTAGTAAAAATCAATAAACTTAAAGAAACAATAAAATAGAAAATCAGTAAATAATTTCAATTTAGCAAAAATAATTTCAATTCAACAAAAAATAAAGTAAAGTGAATGGAACCTAACGGTATAAAAACCAAAAAATTTGGAATTTATTAAGTACTCTATATCAGCTTTACTTTTTATTTGAGTTAATCCCCTAGCATCACATCATATTAAATTCGAAAGACAATGCCACAAGATCACGGTTTCAAACTCCATCAACCATCTCTTCAATTGAGTAATTAGTGATGGGTTATGATACGAGTAATAGTCAAAGCTTCACCCTTTACCGAAAGTGTATAGTGCATGGTTTTTTTCCTTAACTGTTTTTGAACCTTTATAGCTCAAAAAAAGGAAAGAAATCTGAGTGCTTACCATGGGCCTCACTAGATCTTGAGAGGCTATTTGGGTGATTTACACTGTCTACTTTGCTTATTACTCCATTCATTTTTAAATATTTGCTTCATTTTTAATTTTTGCACTATTCATTTATTCTACTTTGACTAATGTTTGTGATTTATACATAAGAAAAAATATAGTCGTGTGAATACTTATTGGAATCATCTCAATGAATAAATTATTAATTTTTAATTGTTAGAAGTTATACTTAATGATAATTAAAGATATTAGTGATCAAATATTAGCATCGGCATTCGTGTCCAAGAGAAATGGAGCAAGTAGTTAAAAATGGAGGTGGTAGCTTTTAAATTGTCAATTTAATCAATATCTACTGGAGTACTTATTATATAATCTTATGTGATTGACTAATGGACACATCTATAATTATGGGACGGAGGGAGTATTTATTAGTCCAAGGCTATCACGAACCTTTATGTGATTGACTAATGGACATATCTGTGTTCAACACTTATTATATAATCTTGTGTCTTGTGAATTGTGATACATTCCATACAATTACTTGAATCTCTGACATCACTTAATTTTTCAAAAAAATGGTGTGACATCACTTTTTTAAAATTAGTGCAAAATGGTACTACATTACGTATAAAATTTAAACGGTGAGTTTTAGTTTAAGAGACCAAAGATCAATCATTTATGCTAGCTTTTTATTATTACGGAGTATTATTTTTAATGTAAAAGATAGTATTCCTTCCTTTTTTTTTTCTTAACAATTACTCCATATATTCATATCTTTGTTTGAATAATTGCAATTGTTGATTTGCATTTTATTATGACAAGCGCATTCAATTATTTAATGTTTGAATTCTTCAATAATTCTAAACACTAATTCTAAACACATAAGCCAAGAAATGGTAATATGACGTTGGTATTTTTTACTAAGTAATCCGTATTTTAAAAAAAAATGAAAAAGTTGTAAAACATTTTAAATTACGTGATGTTCGTTTGTCCCCCCGATAGGAAATTCCTAGCTCCGTCACTGTCTTGTGATACATCCCATACCATTACTTGAATTTCTAACACCGAGCACCAAAAATGATCCATTTTCATGCATTATAGCCTTCAATTTGGCTTAAGAAATATTTTTTTAGATCCAACAAGGTTATTTATTATCAAAGTGCTTACCGTGATTCCCAAATGGTCTTGAAAGCAAAGACTTAGGACTTGTTCACATTTACTGAATTGGGCTGAGTTGAACTGAACTGAACTGATTGGAGCTGAACTGAAGTGGTTGGAGCTGAATTGAGCTGAACTGAACTGATTGGAGCTGAACTGAACAGGTTGGAGCTGAATTGAAATGATTGGAGCTGAACTGAACAGAAATTAAGTTGAAGTAAACATACCCTTACTTGATGCTCGAAAGCATATCATCATACCTTGGCATACCTCTCGACGGGGCCTAAAGGAATTTTCAGGATCCAAATAAGGTTATTTACATCATGCATATAAAAAAGGAAAAATTGATGGGAATAATCCCACCTTTTGAGCATCGGAGATTAATTATCCCACCTTTTGAGCATCGGAGATTAATAATCCCACCTTTGGGATTCTTTTTAATAATCCCACCTTTGATATCAATCTACTTTAAATAGTCCCAACCAGTCAAGTAACCTGTTATAACAAGTTACTTGACACGTGATGGCTTATAATTGGTAAAAAAAAATAAAAAAAAAATAAAATTTTAAAAAAGTTAAATATTTTATAAGAAAAAAATAAATAAAAATAAAACCACCCACCACCCACCAGTTTCCCAAGCCACCACCAGCCCCACGACTCCGGCACCCAACCTACAACGACAGCTCCTGCTCCGGCGCCGTGTCGCGACTCACCCCTACCCTCGTAAACCCAGCTCCGCAACAAAAGCGAAGCGAGCCACCACCAGCCCCCTCCCCTCGAAAACCCCTTTCGATCCCGTCGCGATCCCAACCCCTCACCGTCCTCCATTCCTTTTCCGGTCGCGTCAGCCTTCCCTATCCCCCATTCCGACCTCTCCGTCCTCCCCGATCTCGATTCACGCCGTTTTCGGAGGGGTTGCGATTTTTTGAAGGGGTTAATTGGTTTGACGGGTGGTGATTTTTCGAAGGGCATTTGGGGTTAGGCTGGCTGGGTTTGGTTCCTAGTCGGCGCAGTGCCGCAGTGGTGTCTTGGTGGCGCTGGTTTCGGGCTGGATCGGGCGATGGTTTCGGGCTGGGTTTTGGTGGTGTGTGGGGATGGTGGTGGCTGAAACTCAGTTGGTGGTGGTGGTGGGTTTTTTTATTTAATTTGATTTTACTTTTTTTGAATGTTTTTTTAAAAAATTTTGGACAAATCAAATTGTTATACGTGTAAAATAAACTTAAATAATAAAAAAAATAACTCTTCAACCGGTTACTGGTCACCTGAGACTATTTTCAGCGGATTGATATCAAAGGTGGGGTTATTAAAAAGAATCCCAAAGGTGGAATTATTAATCTACAATGCTCAAAAGGTGGGATTATTTCCATCAATTTTTCCTATAAAAAACTCCAAGCAATGATGTGAATGCTCAAGCTTACCTACTTACTCTAGTATTTTTGAAAAATTGTACTCTAGAACTTTCATGTGTTATTCGTGAATAATGCTTCCATTTGAATAATTGTACTCATTATTATGAAGTACTATCCTATGTAGGCTTTTGTTTACCGAGGGTTCGAATCCCTCTCTTGATTGTGCATAAAAAAATTACAGGCAATGATGTAGTACTCAAGCTTACCTACTTTTTATTTTTGATATTTATTGTGTTTTTTTTTATTAACTTTATGATTTGTGGTTCTTTTATTTAGCCCTTCATTTCTAAACAAAAGGTTGCTTTTAGTAGTTTTACATGATTAATAAAGAAAAAAAAATGTCACGATTTTTCAATATTTGTATAATACTTTGTATATTGCAACATAATATATAGAAAAAAATCAATAAATGTAGAACTAAATCAAAAGAGTCATGCACACTTTTTGTAATACATGTAAATAATCCTCAAAAACTAATTGATAATCATATGATCTGAGTACAATAGTAGATACTATAATAAAAAATATAAATACTCCGTAACATAAAATATAAAAAATTAAAAAAAAAAAAAAAAAAAAACCTCGTACAAAAGTTAAAGAATGTAACGTCAATGCTTATTACTCGTATTATTTTTAGGTGGATATGAACGCACTTACGCACCACCCAAAAAAAAAAAAAATGTTGAATTTTGTGGAAAACAGCCGGAAAACGTTTTTTGTTGAATAAAAGCTCGATTGACAACACCACCTTGAATTAACGTTTTGTAGGAATGAACTATTGAATTATTGAATTGTACTATGTGTCCTCCTCAATGTTAAATTTGTCTCATCAACGTAGACAGAATAGACCTTTCAACAGCACTCCTATGTAACAGTTTATGCAAACTGTTGAGAAATATGTTGTGAATCGCTGACCGTTCTTTAATATACACGGCCATGTGGTTTATGGTACATGGTCGTGTACGTAGTTCCGTGACTACAAGACATATCACACGCCACACGGTCATGTGGTTTTGGTCCGTGTGGTTATTAATTGGGCTTTGGCCCAAATCAGTTTCTGTTTTAGAGAGTTATATATATACTTTAGGGTTACCCCTAGCCGAATAAGTTGAGTGGTTATTTAGAAATCTGAGAGTCTTCTGTATAATTCTCATATGTGAGACATGAGATAGATAACATTAGAAATTTGAGAGACAATCAATCTTTCTGTGATTGGTCTCAAATCTGTAATAAGTATTCCCTAAGATCAATAAATCTATTACTCTTGCCTGCCCGTGGAAGTATTTACGTGGTTCACCAATGATGTGTATGAGAATTTTTCTTGTTAATTTTATATCAGCTGCTAATGATCACTTTGTTGAATGTGAGAATATTTGTCATTGAAGAGTTTGTTTCTTCACTGTGATAAGAATGATTCAATGGTAACTCAGCTCATTGCACAAAATTTCAAACAAAAATAATTATTCCGTAGGTGATAAAGGCTTTAGAAAAACTTTTGTATACATCCGGTTTTTAGTAATTTACTGTACATCGGGTACACTTTTGTCAAATTTAGTGTCACTTTTGTCAAATTTATCAATAAAGCATAAATAACTCTTATATATGTCAGGGTAACTTTTGTGCGTTTTAGTGTAACTTTTGCACATTTTATTGTCACTTTATAACGGATGTTCAATAATTTACTGAACATCCGTTTTATTTAAAAGTTTGTGAAGGCTTTATCATGGGGTATACTTGACAAATTACAATACAACAGGCCCCAACTAGACCAGCCCATGGAATAGCCCAAACTTCATTCTTTCTTCTTTTTCCTTTATTTAAAAAAATAAATAAAAATAATACAACCATTTTTTAACACAAACAAAATATCATTTATATTAGGATTTTTTTTTGTGAAAAACTACCTTTTAAACTCCAAATTTTGCAAAAAACTACCCTAAAAACAAAATGTTGTAATTAACTACCTTATAAAATATAAAATGCTGTAATTGACTACCTTCTACCGGAATGACACATTTGACTTTTATTTTCCGACGTTAATCATGTCACGTGACCCTTTAATGACTTAGTCCCCTCTTTTCCCGATTCAATGGTAACTCAGCTCATTGCACAAAATTTCAAACAAAAATAATTATTCCGTAGATGATAAAGGCTTTATCATGGGGTATACTTGACAAATTACAATACAACAGGCCCCAACTAGACCAGCCCATGGAATAACCCAAACTTCATTCTTTCTTCTTTTTCCTTTATTTAAAAAAATAAAATAAAATAATACAACCATTTTTTAACCCAAACAAAATATCATTTATATTAGAATTTTTTTTTGTGAAAAACTACCTTTTAAACTCCAAATTTTGCAAAAAACTACCCTAAAAACAAAATGTTGTAATTAACTACCTTATAAAATATAAAACGCTGTAATTGACTACCTTCTACCGGAATGACACATTTGACTTTTATTTCCCGATGTTGACCATGTCACGTGACCCTTTAATGACTTGATTCCCCTCTTTTCCCCAAAATTTCCCGCTTTACACCAATTCAGCCCATGTAATTATCAAAGGGGTTGCAAATATACAATATAAAATATGAATAATCGTATTGTTATGGAAAATAGTTGGTATAAAACGCGAAATTTTCGGAGAAATGGGGGGAATTAAGTCATTAAAGGGTCATGTGACCCTCACATGACATGGTCAACACCGGAAAATAAAAATCAAATGTGTTATTCCGATGGGAGGTAGTCAATTACAACATTTTATACTTTATAAGGTAGTTAATTACAACATTTATACTTTATAAGGTAGTTAATTACAACATTTTGTTTTTAGGATATTTTCTCGCAAAAGTCAAAGTTTAAAAGGTAGTTTTTCACAAAATATCCATTATATTAACCGGCTATCGCCAATGGTTTAATTACAACAAGCATCATGTAATTTATACATTGAAAATCAATGCTGCCCAAAAGAATGCCTAAGAGTAAGGCAAAACTACTTCCGCTAATAACCAGTTCTAGTAAAGCTAACCCTTTCACTATATAAATTCCGAAATATCATTCCATAATAAAACGAAGTATAGAAGAAGAGAAGCAATCCCGAAACAAATGAATGTGTGTTTCATTATATAAATTGCATCTTGAACATGTTGGTGACATTAAAGGCGTGAAACAGAAATGGATTTAGCAACTGGTAAGATAGAGTGAGCACAATTCCGAACAAAAACTTTATACTAAAAAGGTGCATAAACCTTCGACAAAGCCTTCCATGAATGTAATTTAAGAGATGGCACACAATGATCCTTTGGTAAGAAATGATAAGCTGATTTGATTGTTAAGATGTCAGGTGTTGATAAGTATATTAGGTGACTCGTACTTCGTAGCTTTGTCCGCCCGATCGGGCGGACATTGCCCGGTCTGACCGGGCGGAAGAAGAAGAGGTGCCTGGCAAATTCGTTGAAGAAGCTGCTCTCGCGCCCGACCGGGCGAGCCTTCGCCCGACCGGGCGAGCCTTCGCCCGACCGGGCGAGCCTTCGCCCGATCGGGCAGACCTTGCCCGGTCTGACCGGGCGGTGGGGGTTGGATACGTTGAAGCATTCGTATGGAGTTTTCTTCTCGCGCCCGATCGGGCAGACCTTGCCCGGTCTGACCGGGCGGAGAAGGAAAAATACGGAACGCGGATTTTGCGGTTTTAGGTTATCTTATTTTATTATCTTTTTGCCCAAGTATCTTTTAATTAGGGATTAATATAAAACCTCCCTAATATCAGTATTAGGGTGAAGAGAGACAGAGTGAGAGCCGTTCTTGAGAAATACAAGAATCATCTTTGTAATCTTTGCAGTTTATAGTGAAATCATTCGATCTCGGTGCCCGTGGACGTAGCTATCACATCGATAGTGAACCACGTAAATTCTTGGTGTTGTTCTTATTGTTTGCATTGAATTTCTTTATTGTTTTCTTGTTTGTTTTCGACCTTTGCTTCCGCTGTCGCACAACAATTGGTATCAAGAGCTCAGGTTCAATCCTTGGAGAGTTTCTTGAAGATAACAATGGCAGGAGATTCAACAATAAGAATTGAGAAGTTTACCGGGAAAAATAGTTTCGGGCTATGGCAAATTAAGATGAAGGCTCTGTTAAAACAACAGCAGATATGGCGTCCGTTGGCTCCAAAGAGTACTACTTCGGAGTCAGGAGACGGACCGACTGACTCGCAGTTAGAAGTTATGGAAGAGAAGGCACACTCTACCATATTACTTAGTCTTGATGATCAAATCATCACGGAGGTTGCTGATCAGGAAACGGCGGCTGGATTGTGGCTGAAGCTGGAGTCATTGTATATGACTAAGTCGTTGACCAACAAATTATTACTGAAACAGCGGTTGTTTAGCCTCCGGATGCAGTCAGGTACTTCCTTACGGGAACATCTAGAAAAACTTAACTCTATTTTGCTTGATTTACGTAATTTAGATGTTAAAATTGATGATGAGGATGCTGCGTTGATTTTACTTGTATCTCTACCGTCTAGCTTTGAGAATTTTGTAGAGTCTTTTGTTGTTGGTAAGGATTCTATAACCTTAGAAGAAGTGAAGGCAGCACTTCATACTAGGGAACTCAGAATGAAAGCTACGAGTGATAATGGGGATAATGGTAGTGGGTTATTTGTTAAGTCCGGAAAGTCTAAAAAGAATAAGGGGTTTAACAAGGGGAACAATGCTGGGTCGGGTGCTGGAAACGGCAAGGATGGATCTAGTAAAACTACTACTAAAACATGTTATTACTGTAAAGAACCGGGTCACTTTAGGAATAATTGTCCGGTGAGGAAAAACAAGTCCCAGGCTGCTGTAGTTGAAGAGAAACCGAATGAGAGCTATAATTCAGAGGAAGATTTAGCATTAGTCAGTTCTGCTAGGTCTGATGATTTATCTGATAACTGGGTTCTAGATTCGGGGTGTTCGTTCCATATGTGTCCACGTCGAGATTGGTTTGATACATATGAACCTCGCAATGGGGGTATGGTTATAGTCGGTAACAATGCTCCATGTAAGGTCACAGGTATTGGTTCCATGAGGTTGAGGACTGTTGATGGGCGGAGGTTAACTTTGACTAATGTACGGCATGTTCCTGCTTTAGGAAAGAATCTGATTTCATTGGGTACCCTGGATGAATTGGGGTACAATGGTGTGTTTTCAGATGGGGAGTTGTGTATTTTCAGAGGTTCTGAGTTGGTACTTAAGGGTATCAAAAGGAACACCCTCTATGTTTTTGAGGGTGTTACACTGCCTAGTTCTGCGGTTTGCGCATCTGTATCTCACCAGGAGATGACTAAGATTTGGCACATGAGGCTTGGTCATATGGGGGAGAAGGGGATGCAGCTATTGTCCAAGAGGGGTCTTCTATCCGGGGTCAAGGTTGCCAACCTTGAATTTTGTGAGCATTGTGTGTTTGGTAAGAAACACAGGTCAAAGTTCAGCAAGGGTGCTCACATTACTGATGCAGTGCTCGATTACATCCATTCAGATTGCTGGGGTCCATCTAGAGTTGAAGGTATGGGAGGTTACCACTATTTTGTGTCATTTGTTGATGACAAGTCCCGATACACATGGCTTAGGTTGCTTAAGTCAAAGGATGAGGCCTTCAAAGTTTTCAAGCAATGGAAAGCTTTGGTGGAAAATCGACAAGGAAGGAAGATCAAGAAGCTACGAACGGACAATGGGCTAGAGTTTTGCAAAGACGAGTTTAATCAGTTCTGTGCAGATGAGGGTATAGGTCGGCATCATACTGTCAGGAAGACACCACAGCAGAACGGTGTAGCAGAACGGGTTAATCAGACACTGCTAGAGAGAGTCCGATGCATGCTCTCTAATGCAGGGCTTGGGAGGAGGTACTGGAGTGAAGCTGTGTTAACAGCTTGTTATGTCATTAATAGGGGTCCTCATTCTGGAATTGATTCCAAGATTCCGTTTGAGATCTGGAGTGGTAAGTTGCCTAATTTTTCGAATTTGAAGATTTTTGGTTGTGTTGCTTATTATCATGTTATTGAGGGTAAGCTGGATCCACGAGCCAAGAAGGGGTGTTTTGTTGGGTACGGGGATGGTGTGAAGGGGTTTAGAATTTTTTCACCTTCGGAGGGTCGGGTCATTCTTAGTAGGGATGTTACTTTCGATGAAAACACCATGTATTCAATTAAAAATGCAGAGATTTCAGATTTGAGAAGGGAAGGAGACAATTTATTACAGACAGATGGGGTACTTGAGGTACATCAGTCTACCATTGCTGATTTACCTCGGGTACAATATATTGATGATGATGCTGATGTTCCAGTGCCGGGTACTCCTGAACCTGAGATTACTCCTACTCATTCTAACTCTGGGGATGAGGTGGAGCAATCTAATCAGGGGTCATCTAGTCAACCTGACACCATTCTTGAGATGCCTAAACGAGTTATCAAGAAGCCTGTTAGATTGATTGAAGAGATGGAGGGAAGAAATTGCTGTGTTGATGCGATGACAGGTTATGCATTGAGTGTAGCTGATGATGTAGAGTCATTTGAACCTGCCACATATAAACAAGCAATTAGTTGTAGTGAGTCTGCGCAATGGCTTGCCGCAATGGGTGAAGAGATGCAGTCTCTTTACAAGAACAGAGTGTGGGAACTGGTAAAGGTACCGGAAGGGAGGAAGCTTGTGGGTTGTAAATGGATTTACAAGAAGAAAGAAGGGTTGTCGGAAACTGAGCAAATACGTTTTAAGGCTAGGCTAGTTGCTAAGGGGTTCAGTCAGGTAGAAGGGGTTGACTTTGTTGAGATATTCTCACCTGTGGTTCGACATACTTCTATCCGTGTGTTATTGTCAATTGTAGCACATTTTGATCTTGAGCTGGAGCAGTTGGATGTTAAAACGGCCTTCCTTCATGGCGATTTGGAGGAGGAGATTCTGATGAAGCAGCCCGAAGGATTCGAAGTTCCTGGAAAGGAACACTATGCCTGCAGATTGCTAAAGTCATTGTATGGACTTAAGCAATCCCCCCGACAGTGGTACAAAAGGTTTGATTCTTTTATGGTTTCACAAGGTTTTGACAGGAATTCATATGATTGCTGTGTGTATCATAGTAAGCTGGATAATGGTTCCATGATTTATCTTTTGTTATATGTTGATGACATGTTGGTTGCCACAAAGAATAAATCTGATATTGCTAGATTAAAGGAGATGCTTAACTCGGAGTTTGACATGAAAGACTTGGGTGCAGCTAGGAAGATTTTGGGTATGGAGATCTACAGGGATCGGGCTAGAGGTAAGTTTTTCTTGACTCAGAAAAGCTACATTGAAAAGATTTTGTCTCGTTTTGGGATGGAAAAATCGAAGCCTATAAGTACGCCAACTACTGTTAGTTGTAAGTTGTCTTTGTCTATGTCACCTCAATCAGAGGAGGAGTTGTCTTATATGTCTAGAGTTCCATATGCAAATGCGGTTGGTTGTTTGATGTATGCTATGGTCTGTACTAGGCCGGATATTGCGCATGCCGTTAGTGTTGTAAGCAGGTTTATGGCTCGACCTGGGAGGGAACACTGGCAAGGGGTGAAAAGGATTTTTCGCTACCTGAGAGGGACAACTGATATTGGTCTTGTGTACGGGAATGGTAGGGAATGCTTGGTCACTGGGTACAGTGATTCTGATTATGCAGCTGATGTGGATACCAGGAGGTCTGTGACTGGTTATGTGTTCACTTTGGGTGGTTCTGTGGTTAGTTGGAAGTCTACATTGCAGTCATCAGTTACGTTGTCAACTACTGAAGCTGAGTATATGGCTTTAACTTCTGCAGCTAAGGAGTCTATTTGGCTCAAAGGCCTAGTAGGTGAACTGGGTATTGCACAGGATTTTGCTACAGTGTATTGTGATAGTCTAAGTGCGATTTGCTTAGCTAAAGATCAAGTACACCATGATCGGACGAAGCACATTGATGTCAGGTATCATTTCTTACGTACTGACAAGAGGATTAAGGTGAAGAAGATTGGGACTGCTGACAACCCGGCTGATTTCTTCACTAAGCCTGTTCCGTTTAGCAAGTTTAAACATTGCTTAGACTTGCTAAATATTGATTACTACGTGATGTAGTAGGCCCTGAGGGGCGAAGTTGGGGAGCTCCTGGTGTAGGTGTGTTGGCCTTAAGGTGGAGCTTGCCCGGGGCTTGTGATGCAGGTGGAGCATTATGAGTTGTTATACTTGGAGACGAGTATGTGATGGGTCTTGGTTGAAGACTTATCGGGATGTATGGCTTATGCATGAGTCCTGCATCGGGTTTGGCTTGAGATGTTTTTTCACTATGTCTTGATGGGGTCGTTTGCTGACTACGAGTTCTCGTCAAGGTGGAGATTGTTGATAAGTATATTAGGTGACTCGTACTTCGTAGCTTTGTCCGCCCGATCGGGCGGACATTGCCCGGTCTGACCGGGCGGAAGAAGAAGAGGTGCCTGGCAAATTCGTTGAAGAAGCTGCTCTCGCGCCCGACCGGGCGAGCCTTCGCCCGACCGGGCGAGCCTTCGCCCGATCGGGCAGACCTTGCCCGGTCTGACCGGGCGGTGGGGGTTGGATACGTTGAAGCATTCGTATGGAGTTTTCTTCTCGCGCCCGATCGGGCAGACCTTGCCCGGTCTGACCGGGCGGAGAAGGAAAAATACGGAACGCGGATTTTGCGGTTTTAGGTTATCTTATTTTATTATCTTTTTGCCCAAGTATCTTTTAATTAGGGATTAATATAAAACCTCCCTAATATCAGTATTAGGGTGAAGAGAGACAGAGTGAGAGCCGTTCTTGAGAAATACAAGAATCATCTTTGTAATCTTTGCAGTTTATAGTGAAATCATTCGATCTCGGTGCCCGTGGACGTAGCTATCACATCGATAGTGAACCACGTAAATTCTTGGTGTTGTTCTTATTGTTTGCATTGAATTTCTTTATTGTTTTCTTGTTTGTTTTCGACCTTTGCTTCCGCTGTCGCACAACATCAGGCTTACTATAAGGGAGTTGCTCTAATCGTTGTAAGAATATAAGAAGGCAAAAGATGCTCAATATCCTTCAAATACCAAGAACCATTCTTTATTATATTTGCCACATTCCAATGACCTTTAGAATTAGGTACCTCAACATGTACATCCATAAGAGTATGTAATGGTGCCTTGCCAACCCAATGGTGATACCAAAGAGAAGTCGTTCTACCATTACCAATACCAACCCTTAAACCCGAAGCTAATACATGTGTTCCTTTCAAAATATCTTTCCAAATTTGAGATTGAGAAGCATTCACATTACAATAAAAAAAGAAAGGCACTAATTCATCTAAAACATGTCTTCCTTTCAAAATATCTTTCCAAATCTTTTCTAATAATATGATTTTTTTTTTTTTTTTTTTTTTTTTTTTGGAAAAATTACAGTGGATATATTTTGATTAACTTTTAAACCCGAAATGCTTCCAAATTCATCTAAAATATCCACAATAATTTAAACATTGGATTTTGAAGCATAGCCAAACATAAACACATCATCAGCATAGAATGGGAAACATGAATAGACTGAGTTACCTTTAATGGTTTCCAAAGTTTTTGAGTAACTTTCTCTTCAATCATTAAAGATAAACACACAAAGCGCAAATTAAAACAGGGAAAATATTTACTGTGATTGCAAGGAAACTTGTGCATCCATGCATGGCTAGACAAGAACAAGGTGAAAAAAAAATAGTATTATATGATAGTACAAAAGTCAAATCAAGACACTTAAACTAAAGAGTGCGTCTTATGTGCAGTTGGTAGCATCGTGTATGTGGCCGCTTGTAAAAAAACAAAGTAACCCTTAAAACACTGATTGGGTAACTCATTTAACACTGATTGAACAACCCGTATAAGCTATAACACTGATGAAATAACCTTTTATAACACTGATTAATCCATCCTTATAACACTAACAAAGCAATCCCTATAACTCTAACAAATTAACTGTTGTTGGACACCGACAAACCGGATAACCTTTATAACACTCACGAGTCACGAAGTAACCCCTAAAATGGCTAGCCACGCAATATGTACAACCTCATACTCGTATAAGAATTTGTGTAAATTAAAGTGGATGGAGTAAGTATTAAAAAAAAAGAGAGAGAGAAAGAGAGAATCTTGACTTTATTGGAGACTATTAATGAGGTCTCTTACTCCCAAAAGAAATCGGAACTTCTAAAAAGCAAGTTTTCAATTAATACAATCAAGGTTTGTCTGTTTGTATTGAATAGAGTGTCATTAATTGTGTAGTGAAAATTTAGATGTTTGTTCATTCAAACTATTCTTAAACTTGCAGACATTCTAATCAAACAAACATGCATCATTTTTTTTTTTATGTACTTGTATATATAATTTGGGTTATCTTCCCCATTGCCTGTCATCTAGAGTTACGCGAAGAGAAGAACAGAGAAAATGGAAGCTTTGTCATCTTATTTTATTGTACATATTTTGGTTTAATTCTTGCTTAAAGTTACTTTTTTTAGAAAGAAAAAGTAACTTATTACTTGTGTAACTTTTTTTTTTTTTTTTTTTTTTTTGGAGATAAACTTATTTCTGTTAAAACTAATCTACTGAGTAAACTATTGTAAATTAGCTAGTTGTAAAAAAATTTATTTGTTCAAATTTAAAATCTATGTAAAATGCGCTTATTTATATTTTTTAGTTTTAGATTTAACTTTGTCCAAAGTAATTACAAAGTTCCCAAAGCAAACAGAGATGGAGTGCAAAAAAGAATTTGATACATTGTACAGCTCCAACTTACTAAATTACTATACGTCACTACTTCTTCCTCATCTAAAATTTATCAACTGTGTAGAGTAAAATTTATCAACTGTGTAGAGTCTAGGAACAATAATTAAAAATAGAAGAAGCGGGTAGGGTTTGTCACAATTTTATTACTCCGTATTTTTTAAATACTACTCTGTTTCTTTTTAGTTGCCACGTATTATTTTTTAGGAAGTTTTTTTAGTTGACACGTTTCCATTTTGTGTAAATTTTTTACTTTGCATTTACAATGTACCCCACTTACTGTTTCATTCTCTCTCACTCTCTCTCATCTCCTTAATATATGTGCCTAAATCAAACTCGTCAACTAAATAGAAACGGAGGAATGTTTACCATGGTCCCAAATACCCTCCTGGAGTCCAATTGGGTTGGAGGAACCATCCAATTTTCCTTTAAACGACCAATTTACCAGTTTACAACTTGCATCGATTTCATTAGCTCAAGCCTTCCACAAACATGTATGACAACAAATAATGATCATATATGGTTCCAAACGACATTATATATGGTTCCCTCGAATTTCAAGACTTTTAGACACCGGGCCAAAAGACTCCAAATTTCTCAAAAACCGTGGATATTCGCCTTCAATTTTTGAATTTTTTTGTTTTTTTTTTTCCGCTCGGAAATAAAAATTTCCGAAATGTTTACCATGATCCATAATACCCTCCCGGAATCCAATTAGGTAGGTGGAACCATCCAATTTGCCTTTAAACAACCAATTTACCGATTTACAACTTGCACCAATTTCATTAATTCAAGCCTACCACGAACATTTTTGACAACATATAATGATCATATATTGTTCCAAACGGTATTATATGACCCCGGGATGTATCCCCTAAAATCTTAAGGCTTTTGGACAATGGGCCCCGAAACCTCCAAAATTTCTCAAAAAACGTGGATATTAGCCTTCAATTTTGGAAATTTTTTACTTATTTTTCGCCCGGATATAAAAATTAACGAAATATTTACTATGGTCCCTAATACCCTTCAGGAGTCCTATTGGGTGGGTGGAACCATCCAATTTGCCTTCAAACGATCAATTTGCCTTCAAACGAGCAATTTACCAGTTTACAACTTGCACCAATTTCATTAACTCAAGCCTACCACAACATTTATGACAACAAATAATGATCATATATGGTTCCAAACAGCATTATATAACCCTGAGATGTATCCCCTAAAATTTCAAGACTTTTTGAAACCAGGACTTGAAATTTCTAAAATTTCTCAAAAAGCGTGGATATTAATTTTTAATTTTGGAATTTTACGACTTTTTTTTCGCCCGAAAATAAAAAAATTCCGAAATGTTTACCATGGGCCCTAATACCCTCAGGTAGGGCTGAGAAAAACTACCCGAAAACCGATCCGTAACCTTTTCGAAAATTAGGGTACCCGATCCGATATTCATAACGGTTCGGGTACCCGTTCCGATAATTTGTTATCGGGTATGGATATTGGGTCTCATTTTAAAATTAACGGTTACCCGATCCGTTCCGATAAACATTTTTTTTCCTTGTTTCCCTACTTAAATCTATTTTTTAAAAATCTAAACTCTTACTTTACTATATAATTATTTTATAATATCAATGATTTGTAATATTATTAATAATTTGGTCAAAATTATATGATAATGTTGTTAATTAGTGGTAAATTATATTATAATAACTACATAATTAAGTTTAATTATCATTATTGGATATCTTATTGGGTATCCAATAACCGATCCGAATATTCGGGTACCCGAAGTCCGAGTACCCGAACTTTTATCGGTTCGGAATACGGATATCACTTTTAGGGATTTTGGGTATCGGGTACCCGAACCATTAGTACTAATGGTACCCGTCTCATGCTCGCCCCTACCCTCTGGGATTCCATTTGGGTTGGTGGAACCATCCAATTTGCCTTAAAACGACCAATTTAATTACAGGTTTACAACTTGCACGGATTTCATTAACTCAAGCCTACTACGAACATTTATGAAAACATATAATGATCATATATGGTTCCAAACAGCATTATATGACCCCGAGATGTATCCCCTAAAATATTAATACTTGTCTACACCGAGCCCCAAAACCTCCAAAATTTCTCAAAAAAATGTGGATATTAGCCTTCAATTTTGAAATTTTTTGATTTTTTTTTTCGCGTGGAATAAAAATTGCCGAAATGTTTACCATGGTTCCTAATACTCTCCTGGAGTCAAATTGGGTGGGTGGAAGCATCCAATTTTCCTTTCAACGACCAATTTACCGATTTATAACTTGCACTGATTTCATTAATTCAAGCCTACAACGAACATTTATGACAACAAATAATGATCGTATATGGTTCCAAACGGCATTATATGACCCCGAGATTTATCCCATAGAATTTCAAGACTTTTCGACACTAGGCCCCGAAACCTCCAAAGTTTCTCAAAAAGTGTTGATATTAGCCTTCAATTTTGAAATTTTTTGACTTTTTTTTGCCCGGAAATAAAAAATTGCCGAATTGTTTACCATGGTCCCTAATACTCTCCGGGAGTCCAATTGGGTGTGTGGAACCATTCAATTTTCTTTTAAACGGCCAATTTACCGGTTTACAACCCGATTTACCGGTTTACATTGGCCAATTTAATTAACTTGCACCGAACCCTACTTGAACCGAAATTGACCCAAACCCCTTTTAACCCGTCAAAACCCAATTTTTACCCTACTTGTTACTAACCTGACCTGAATTCAACCTGACCCGTTCCTAACCCGACCCGAATTTCACCAAACCTGTTACAAACCCGACCCGAAATCAACCCGACTTGTTATTAACCAGACCCAAATTCAACCTGACTTGTTATTGACCCAACCCGAATTTTACTATACCTATTACTTACCCAACCCAAAAATTTATTTCAATCTGTTACTAACACGACTCGAAATTAACACGACTTGTTATTGACCCAACCTAAATTCAACCCAAATTATTCCTGACCCGATTTCAAATCATCTTAACTGCAATTTAGACCACCTTATTATTGTTGATCAAAGCATTTTGTCTAGGGAGACCAAGTCAGTCCAGGCCAGCAAAAGAAAGGAGCATCATCCTCAAATTTAAGAGTTAAATATAGTATATATTTGTTGTATGGTCATAGGAGATAATTTTCTTCCTAAATTATAGATTGTAGTTCAATTCCCTAGTATATTTCCATATATATTATAGTCAAAGGAAATAATTAGCTTGATAAAAATGATAATTATCTATTTATAGTTAGTTGAACCCGAATATGACCTGAATTGGAAATGACCCGACCTGATTGTAACCTGCAAATTATTGACTTGAACATAACCCGACTTGAATTCGGGAATGACCCGACTTGAAATTGACCCAACCTGATTATAACCCGCAAATTATTGACTTGAACCGAACCCGACTTAAACCAAAGAATGACCCGACTTGAAAATGACCTGACTTGATTATAATCCGCAAATTATTGAATTGAACCGAACCCGACTCAATCCCGAGAATGACCCGACCTGACCTGATTCTAACCTGCAAATTATTGACTTGAACCGAACCCGACTCGAACTCGAGAATTACCCTAACCCGATTAAACCCGTGAAAACCCGAATTAAACCCGACCTATTGTTCACCCGACCCAACCTAAACCCGATAAGAAGCATGAATCGACGTGACCCTACTTAAGCATGACCCAACCCAAACCCGATCTGCATAGGTTATAGAATTAATCTGAATTGACTCGACCTGAGTTGATCTGACCCACTCTTACCCAATCGACCTGTCACCTGAATTGACAGCTCTAGTTGTCATCTTAACAATACTCGAGCCATTTGCCGCTACTGCTACTTTTTCCAGACGAGACCTTTATAATATTAGAAAAATCGTTAATGTTGTGTTTATGATCTAGCTAGGTCCACAACAAGCGTACTCACAGCCGCATCCATCGCAAAATAAATTTACTCGTCATGAACCATATATAGTTCTTTAGAAGATGTTACTTTACTAAAAGAAGTGGGAAAATAAAATTAGTTTGGTACCCACTTATAAGTCCAAGTTATTTACATTTTCAACATAGATATACTAATTAATTGGTCCAAGAACCTTCTAAATAATGGCACAATATTATATAGATGTACAATATATATTTTTTTTAATCAATCTTGGAATTCCAAATAATTTGTTCAACAAACAGAACCACCCTATTTGGAATTAAGCTAGCTTGCCAACTTTTTGACCAAAAGTTCAAGTTTTCTTCCAAAATAAGCCTTCCGAATTAGTCATCCCAATTAGTCACCCCACTAAAGTTTTCCATTAAGGGCCTGCTCATATTTACTGAAATGAGCTTAACTGAACTGAACGGATTGAAACTGAATTGAACTGAACTGAACTGATTGGAACTGAACTGAACTGAACTAAGCTGAAATGAATATTTTATGAGAGAGGGAAATTAAGAGCTGAACTGAACTGAACTGATTGGAGCTGAACTGATTGAAGCTGAACTGAACTGAAAATAAGTATATATGAACAGGCCCTAAGTTGTCAACCCTAATAGTCAACTTTTTTCTTACTATCATTGTCAAGTGATGAATACAAACAGATAATCTAAAATAACGTACAAAAGTTCATAAACTAGGCTAAAAAGGCTTGAGGTCTCTCCTTTTTCGAAACCCGGAGCTTCTGCGTTATTGAAGCTTAGAAACGACGTTATGTGTTAATAAAGCTAAGAAATGACATTATGTGTTAATGAGGCTTAAAAGTGACTGACGCTTAAGGAATTCTTATTTGCGACATGTTTTTTTTTATTAACAAAGCTCGAGTCATTTTCATGCTACATAGTTCAAAAATAATAACTATAAAAAGTTATACGGATTATATACACATACACCGAAAGAAATAAATAAAACATACATCAATGTTTACTGAATCATAATACGTTATACGTACTTAAAAGGGGGGATATAATGAGGAATTTTCCTTGCCATACTTTTCATTTACTGAGGTCCAAGCCTCAAAAGTTTACCACAATGATGAAGAAGTACAATAACTAATTAAAGTCGTCCTAATAATCCTAACACTTACCATTATGAACAAAGCTTTGGGAGATGTTTAACATTATGTACACAACACACTTTTGGTGTTGTCATTACATTTGTGACATAATGACTTTGTAACTTACCAAAAATATTTTCTAATTCTACAACTGTCCATCCCATTTCTTGTAGATGCACTCTAAACTCCTCCTTCTTGGCTAACTCTTTGACAAGAACTTCATCCCTAGTTGTGAACGATTTCGCTTCATGACCCCTACAACTCAAATTCCTAAATACTTTGAGGTGATTAGTGTCCTTGATTGAGCGTTTTAGTGTAGGATTTTGATGAATTACGGCTTGTACTATTGCTAACAACGGAAAACTAGTGTTTCTAGACAGCCGGTTTAGTACTTGTGGCGAAAGCTTGTTGTAGTTCAATGCTGCACATATTTGAGTTTTTTGTTCTTCATTGAGTTTTGGATGAACCTACAAACATAAGTAGCATAAAAGAGTAAGGCCCGGTTCTTTTCACCTTAAAAAAATAATATTAAGTAAAAATAATTTCAGTTCAATAAAAATAAGTTCAGTTCAGTAAAATTAATTTCAGTTCAGTAAAAATAATTTCACTTCAGTAAAAATAAGTTCAGTTCAGTAAAATTCAGTTTTCTTAAAGAAGAATTATAATAGAAAAACAGTAAAAATAATTTAAGTTCAGTAAAAATAATTTCAGTTCAGTAAAATTAAGTTCAGTTTAGTAAAAATAGTTTCAGTTCAGCAAAATTAAGGTGAATCAAACAGGGCCTAAGTACTAATAAAAAAAAGTACTCAGCCATAATAAGTTATTTTGTACAATAACAACTTATTTTTGTAATTTCAAATAAAAATATTTCTATTACTTAAAATGGATGGTTACCTCAAGAAAGATTTCTATAGCTTGGTATATCTTGTCACAAGAGTCACGAGCAGAATCTGGGATTACCATGGTAAGTGCAACAAACATGGAGGGTTTCAATCGATGATCCGGTGCAATTTCGCTAGCATATGAATCCACCAATCGCGCTACTCTTTTCAATCGATATGAGCAAAGCTTATGATGACTTATGTTCCCATCCAAAAGAAAATTCTTCAAAAATCTTAGTACAATGTTCACATTGTACATAGTATATTTCTTTGTTTTTCTTAGAGGAAATGGAAGAAGTAAATCATCCAATGTCGCTTGATCAAGTTGCAAACCAATTAAAATCTCGAGTTTACTCTTGTAGGGTTGTGTTAGCTTCAAATTTGAAGCAATCCTCAAGGTCTCAAACAATCCCTTGATTGAAATAATCCTCTTATCAAGGAGAGAAAGTAGGTTGATTAATTTTTCGACGATTGTAGCCCTTACAACTATATTTGTAACACCAAGAACTCTCACTCTTTGATAGTAGAAAATAAACTTGCTTATTGTAACATGATCGAATTTCTCTAACACCATTTTCTTTACCAATAACTCAATCAAATCAATAGTGAGAGTTGTTGTAAGATCCTCGAACCACCAAAACATACGAAAATAGCCACTTTTATTACTTATTAGAGTGCTCTTAGAATCACATGAGGATCGAAAACTCGAGCACTTAGAAGAATAAGAGGAAGGTGTTGTTAAACAACGCGATGCAAGCCTCTCAACAAACTCACCTACTAACCTTCGAACCGAAGAAACTGGATTGATATCGATCAATAAACGTTGACCGTCAGTCAACGCTAGTAAAAGCTCGGACCAATCCCATAAATCGACTCCCTCGAGAAATTTCTCGGTTCGATCCATCAAACTAGGCCTTCCAAACACAACCTTGTTTATTTCTAAGTATCTAGCTACATGTTGTAGAAACAATACGTTCGAATGAGTTATGTCGATGACACCATTGTTGTAGAAGAACCTTGTGATAAGCTCAAAGCCGGTCGGTCCACCCGGAAAGTCTTGGAATATTACTTTCGTCTCCTTGCCACCATTTTTGCACCTTTTCTCAAATATATTGCTCAACTTACTAGAAAATTGAGCATAAATTTCCTGCCAAAAAAAAAAAAAAAAAAGAAAGTTAATACACCACAAAATTGTAATACAATGTACCAACTATGTAGTAAATGCATTAAAAACATAGGTTATAACTATATTTTATACGTAGTAATAACATGCAAATATAATGTAATATGATCAAGAAAAATTACCTTGTTCACCCAAAAAATATGTTGGCCATTGACATCTACTTGAAGGTCACAATTAATTTCCATAATGATGTTTGAAAACAAGTAATTAAACAAAATTATGTCTAAATTTATAATTATTTATGGTGATTAAGGATGAAGATGTGAAAGGCAACAACATAGAAATATAGAATAGGGTGGAACTGAAAAAGAAAGAGAAGCTTCTTTGTATAATTTTAATTTGTGGAATTTTGTGTTATTTGCACTAATTTCAACTTTTCAAGTTTAGAGACAAAACATAAAACAAAGAGAAGCAAAAAAAATGTCTTACATTAGACTAATAAATTTATTTAGTTGATAAAAGTTGACCATCCCAGAAAAAACCAACCACTTGTGGACAAAATTGTCATCTATTTTATTTTCATTGTTCCTTGAAATAAGATTCGCTTTTTTCTAATTTTATACAAAGTACAAGTAATTAAAAAAACATATTCTTGGGTATGTTATTTTTTAATATCTTTTTGTTTTTGACAAATATGTTAATTAACTGATTGCTAATTGTTTATAAGCACTAATGTCCGTTAATTATAAAGGTAAAAATCCTGTTATGGTGTCTTTTTGAGATGGTAGGTCCGTAATGTATGAACTAAAGCTGACAAAAGTTGATTATCAATTAATCTTGTCAATTGATTGCATTTTTTGGTAAGTATTTGAGGTTCTAGTTGGTGTATGTTTTCCCACCTGAGGCGTGACGTGTTTTTCTACATGTTTGAAATTGCGATTATTGATTATGTTTATGATGTTACCTAGCTAAATCAATAATTTTAACAAAGACAATATGTGTCGGAAACAAAATTGTACAAGTAATAGTTAAATTATCAAGTAGCTTGACAAAAATCGAAGTGTTTTATACTCTCAACAAATACTATCATGTTAATTACTTTGGACGTAATTTTACATTCTCTCATATTTTCAATTTAATATGGCCAATTTACACACGACTTTATAGAGTCCATATAAATGAAAATGTGACAGGACTTTATATTACACTTGTTTAAAAGATGCAAGGACATTATTATTCATATTAATGCAATAGCCCTATCTTTCGTTTGAATTACAATATTGGTAAGATGGTTACTCCTTTTGCCCTTTTGGTCATGATTAGCTACTCAATAATTAAAATTAAAATTCCATTTAATATTGAACAAATTTAAAATAATTCAACACAAATCTAGACAAATGTATGATCATTAAAAATTATGATCTGTTAAAGAATAAACTTCTCATGTGTCACCACATGTAAGTGTCCCACATTGGTTGGAGAAGAGAGAATTAAACACTTTATAAGGCTAATGGGATACTCCTCCTATTGCCATATGGTTTTGGGATGGAAATTCCTTGGACTTGTGAAGTGGACTTTCTCTCTTGGTTTACGGGTGTGGCCCAGACCCGCGTTTAATATATGATCAAGCATGATATTTCGCCTGCCTATTGTATAAGAAAACACATCAAGTGTGAACAAAAATAATTATAACGAAGTCTCTATCCAATTATTCCAATAGTCTTTATCCTTTCGCCCCACGTTGCCGGTATGCAAGCAACACTTTTAGGCGCCAATTATGGCATCAATTGGTATAAAGACGCTTCTAATATACTATGTATTTTTTAGTTTCTTACATGTAATTTTAAGAAGTACCTACCTCATTTTTTATATCTTGCGGTGGAAAAAGCTTGTTAAGAAGATAATGGGTAGAAATTATTTTATACACCCGGGTGTACCGTATAATCATGACTATTTGCTCTCATTTTGATGTTAGTTTTTCATTTTATCAAATAAAAGCAAAAACTAACCTTGGGGTTAATTGGGTGATCAAGCTTGATATTTCGCCTGCCTATTGTATAAGAAAACACATCAAGTGTGAACAAAAATAATTATAACGAAGTCTCTATCCAATTATTCCAATAGTCTTTATCCTTTCGCCCCACGTTGCCGGTATGCAAGCAACACTTTTAGGCGCCAATTATGGCATCAATTGGTATAAAGACGCTTCTAATATACTATGTATTTTTTAGTTTCTTACATGTAATTTTAAGAAGTACCTACCTCATTTTTTATATCTTGCGGTGGAAAAAGCTTGTTAAGAAGATAATGGGTAGAAATTATTTTATACACCCGGGTGTACCGTATAATCATGACTATTTGCTCTCATTTTGATGTTAGTTTTTCATTTTATCAAATAAAAGCAAAAACTAACCTTGGGGTTAATTGGGTGTACGATACACCTGAGTGTATATAACAATCTCTCGATAATGGGACAAGGGAGTCAAAAAAATCTCACTTTTTAACTTGTGGGAAAAACTTGTTGAATACATGCCACGAAAAAGGGTAATTATTAATAAACTTCCCATGCCCAAAGTGGGAAACTGAAATGAACAATTTAAATCATTCCATTTATATGTGATTACCTAGAAAATTGGAAAAAGTATTCTGCTTACCAATCTAGTATAGAAATAGTTAGTTAAATAATTTTTTTTTTTCATATTCTATCTCACCTTATGGTACTATGATAGAGTTTTGACTAAAGTAAAGACCACTTTTGACCACATTATTCAGCTAAACTTGTAAAAAATTTATCATGGATGTCAGCTCGCTTTGTCGGTAATACTTTTAGAGTTGTTTCAAAATATAAGATCGAATCTTGTCTATATACTTCGTAATTAAATTGACCTTTTTGGGTCTATCAATTTTACATATTGGACTACTCTTTATGAGCATCAAAACATCGAAGAGATACATACAAGTACATGAAAATTGATTAAAAATGTAGGAGAATAATTATGCAAGACAAGTAGGTACATTGAAGCAACCGTTGACAATCAAATTGATTGTCAACATTCATATTACAACTAAGCTTTCCCTCTCCCAAACAGCGTAATCGTTTCCTGAAGTAGCAATCTTAAAATTTGATGGAACTAGGTCACCAACTTCAAATCTTGAACCAGTCTTAACAATAATCTTTTCATCAACCATGGCAACGTAGAGGTCGGAATCCGAGGCCAATATAATCACTCTACTTGATTCACATATACCATTCCTTACCCTGATTGCAGCCAACTTAACGATTTCTTCCTTTAGTCCCCATTCGAAAAAATGATCATAGAACTGTAAAATCACAAAATATAACTTACGGTTAGTCTTAAAGATACTTAAAACAATGTAACATAATTCGAAAAAGGAGTGAGGGATAGCTCAAGTAGTTACAGCTTCTCTCCCAGTTTTAAGAGATTCAGGGATCAATTCTCATCAATCCATGCCCTTGTGGCTCTCTATATACCAAAAAAATATAATTTGAAAAAGAACGTTACAAAACTAGTGATCATACTTACAATTGATGGTATACCGGGATGAGTAAGAATATAAGCATATCCTTGCATGACTTTATCAGATGGGAAAGGCCACAAATTTTGAGTAGAACCAGTGTCATGGTTATCAATGAAGGTAACAGCATGTCTTGGTGAAACTCCAATCATTCCACTCGGTCGCCCACTCGAGTCCTTCATTCGCCACCATTCGTCCAGGACTGCAGCCTGCAATATACCTTTGGTAGTAAAATCGAACGCAGTAACAACACCTCCACCAGCATTTTCAACCCATGTAACCAGCTCATTTCTATGTGCATCCTGATTATACGCCGGCTTACCATCTTGATAAGAAATCGAGTTCCAAAGTTCTCCTACAACAAAGTCTGGTTTAGTTTGCTTTACATATATCTTGGTTATATTAGGTGCATAACCTCTCACAAAATCAAACCTCCATCCACTGAAACCAATCTCGGTTTTCAACCAATTCATCCAATCTGACAGCTCTTTCTGTACTCGTAAATTCAGATGATCAATATCAGGAGCAGCAGGATAACCATCTCCGGTATCTAGGTGGCCAGTGCCATCTGAATATTCAATATCATCCCTACAAATGGCCCAAGGACCCCAATCTAGGCGATCATCCGGAGTTCCTCCCTCGAATATACAATATATCCCTCTTGCATCTTTGTAGTCTGCACACCTATGGTTTATCACTATATCAGCAATAGCTTTTATTCCCTTTTGGCGAAAAGCTTTGATCAATGTCTTCAGCTGAAGCTCGTTTCCGTATTGAGAAGCATCAAGATCATACAATCTTCCTGGCAAATACCCTGCAATTCAAAGAGATGAATTATAAAACATAACTGATCGAATTTTGTCATAACAAACTTGTTACAGAAATATATATATACAAAGAACAGGTAAATTCAAGTTTCTCTCTAAGATAAATCTGTGAATAACTGAATATATCTCCTCTCACAACCTAATCATTTTCTTTTATTTTTTAAAGGATAAAAGTAAAATAATAAAGTGACATAGAATTCAATACATAAAGTTGTGAGCGGAGATAAAATAGAATGTATGATAAAAGGCGTTACCCTGAGGAGCAACCGAGTGGCTAGGTGGAGGAAGCCAAATATGTGTGACACCAGCTCTAGCAAGATCATCAATGGAGTTCAAGAGAGAGTTGTACAATCCTCCTTGTTTATTACATGACTCCCAATTGAATCCCTATTCAAGAGATATTTTCGTGTTAATGATATTATCTTAGAAATCGCGAATATTAGCCAAACATATTCATTGACATAAAAACAAATATCATGATCGGACAAAGACATACCTGGAACAGCAACGTCGGAGTAGGAGCGACAAGAAGAGGCGAAATGCCAAGAAGAAGACAGCAAAGAGAAACAAGAGGTAAGAACTTCATCTTCGCTTCAACAATTATGATTGGTACCAAAACTCATCTATCCTTTAAGAAGCCATAAACCAATCATTATTGAATTATAAAATAATAAAAATCAAGTTGTTAAAAAGTCTTCGTTGTCTTGAAAGTCAAGCTAAGAACAAGTCGTTTATTGGCCTTGTTAAATTCTAATTCACCTATCTTGAACTTTATCAAGACTGGTAGAAAACTATACATCTTTTTATACTTATGGTCAATTGCAATCGACATGGTCGTGTACAACGGTTGCACAAGATATTTTAATTTCATTGAATTTGAGAGAGGTTGACACTGAGTACTAATTTTTGGACTTCATTAATGGACTGAATTGCTCAATAATTTTAACATAATACACGTAAAACTATGCACGGAATGCTAAAAAATGGTGCACAAGCTCATATACTGGCCAGAAATTCAAGATGAGTCCAATGAAATTTGATTTCCACACATTCAAGTACATCAAAGACATTTCAGAGACATGCTCAAAGGCAAGTCTGTAAAAACCCAAGTAATCATCTGAAACAGTAATGAACCAAATATCATTCATATCAAATGGGTATGAGGCGGATTATCGAAGAAACCCCCCTGCTTTGACTTGCCGATAACTGAGCAACTACCAGTCAGTTCCTTGCCTATCACAGGACCTGAATCCTCTACCTGACAAGGAAAAACGAATGTGCAAGCGATCCAGCACAAGCAGCAAATTCCTTGCTCATTGGGACTCAACAATCCGGCAAAAAAAGCAAAGACAGCTGAAAATCCCCTTATTATTCACCATGTTTCAGGCATATTCCTAAGCTCATTTTCCTCACAACTTCTCTTGATCCAGCACAAGCAGCAAATTCCTGTCCACTCTCTCCCGCGATCGAGCGATCTCTCAAGCAATTGTCTTAAACCAATCAGTAACCATTGATCTGAGGTCTTGGTGAACTGGTAAGCCTTGAAAAGGGCACCTGTGAACGAACAGGGAGCCCCTTTTGAGCAGGAAGTCCTCTTTGACCAGATAATTGATCAACAGGTTTGGGACCTGACACTGATCTTGAAAAAGCTTGTGCAAGATCAACAGCAGAAACAGCCTTTCCAAAACGCAGTCCAGAATTGTCAGTGTCACTAGGCTTAGGCTGTTCAACAGGCTTGCGCCAAGTCTCTGGTGAAGTTTGCCTCTCCTGCTGATGCTTCTCGGTGTCTCGGCCACTTCTCCAGTTTTCATTACGCCAATTCTTTCTTTGCACATCAGCTCTCTGAATATCTCCTCTTTGGTCTCTCTTCTCATGGCCTCTTCCAGTCCTCTGATCAATGGAAAGATTATCGATCCTTTCACCCTGGCGTGAGGTATTACCATATGCAGGAGCTGCTACTTCAGCACGAGGGGAATCATTTTTAGTCCTACACAAATAATCAATAATCCATACAAGTAAGCACGTAGAACTGATAGATACTCTAGTAGTTTAGTACTTAATGTACAGTTGAGAAAAATCCTTCAGCGTTTTAGATATAATACACAGATGAAATCAATTTTGTGGTTGATATAATGGGAAGAGTAATATCCTTACCCGCTTGGACCTTGCGCTTCATCATGGCTGTTGACAACATCATGAACACCACGCTCCTTCAAAATCTGGCCACATAAAAATAGTTTTTAGGACAAAAACAAATAACTAAACCCCCCACCCCAAAAGAAAAAAATATTCATCCCTAAAGACCCTGGTATTTCCTTTTACTGCTTCAAATGCACCACAACCTCTTAACTGCAAGCCCCACACTCTGAAGCAAAAGAAAGCTTTCTATATCCTACAGAAAAAGGTAATAGGCTTTTCACCTTTCCCTTGTATTTCAATGTTTTCAGCCCGCCATTCATTCTGAGTAGCAAACTAGTCCTTAATTTCAACCTCTAAACTACAGTCTCTAGCACTCGAAATTTGCATCAGTTCAACTCATGACTCATGAGGCTCCATGCCAATTGCTGTCCATTGAACCATGTCAAAGAAGTAAATCCGAACATTTAGAGTTTTGGACACTATTTGGACAGGACAATCCTAGGTGAGTCTGAGTATTACAACACAAGTATATTCAGAAAAAATAAAGGCTCACACAAGATAATCTTGAATTTGAACATTTACCATTTCCCTTGGCCGAGCACCACCAAACACCGCCTTCCTGCATTAATGCAAACGGATAATTAACTCTAAAGCCAGTTTTATCAGGATTCAGGAAATCACAACTCGGCGCAACATATTAATCCCACATAACAAACATTTTAGTCTTAAAAACAAAGATCATTTATTATAGACCAGAATACAGCCTTATAAGGAGGACAAAGTACATGTTGAGAATTAATTGAAGAAACTATGTAATGGTAGAAAATGAATCAGCAGAAAATTTCTATTGTAAGGAAACCATGGGGTGATGGGACTATGGGAGTTTGTGAGTATGCAAAATATCAGTAAGAACACTAACAAAGTACCTTCCTGTCACCATAAAACAGTAACTAAATAAGTCTACATTACATTGTTAATCTGTAACCTTGCCCATCAAAATTAACCTCAACCCCACCACAATACCTCATATCCTGAAATTCCTGATCATAACTTAAGGAAGGATTTGATGCACAGTCTGCCCCTCCAATAACTTAGAGTTTGTTTCCAATAGAAAATTGACTGAAGCAAAATGCCTACTACTTCACAATAAACACAAAGAATAGACGGAACCGTTTTAATTAAGGAAATTACTATAATGCTAACGAGTATTAAACATTTCAGGTTCACATCTTCCCCTACCTTTGATCACCCACATACCCAATCTCCACCATATTCTATATTTTTGTTGCCACAGAAAAGCTTACCAATACCAATTTGAGTGACAAACAATTTAAGACTACCGTTAAAATGACCTTGTCCAGAATTCCACACAATTAACAAATTTAACAGAGCTGAGTAGAAAGCTAAGTTATGACATGATAATGACCAAAGAGAAAAAAACAGAACCAAAAAAAAAATTAAGTGCTACCAAAGAAAGGAATTGATAAATCATTTGAGATGCAGACAATTGATAAATCCGTGCATATGTTCATATCAGATAGGGCAGCAAGAACATACAGAATTAGCCTTCTCTAAAAGTCCTGTGGTAGCTTGGGGTGCAATTTGTAAATCTACTAAATAACTCCCAAACCATGCTCGGTTTTTAAAATTTATAGTATGTGAAATTCAAATATAGAAGTTTCTAGAAAAATGAGCACAACGATAAATAATGAAACAATAAAGTTCCTAGACAAATTAATAATTCTTTCAAAAAAAATAAGGTAAATTAATATTTATGTAAAAATCTAAATCAAATTTTATTTTATTTTATTTTTTAAAAAAGTGAGAGAGAAAAGAATAAAGTAGAGTTTAGGAGAGAAAATTCCCTCCAAAAATACTCTACTTGAGTATAGATCATACATTTCTTAGAGAGGTTAAGGTGTGAAAATACTGAGAAATAATGTCAACTGAAACATTGTTTGCCTTGGGAAACATGTTTGGAATGTGCAAACAAGGATGAGAGCATGTGACTAGGCGGATGCACCATAATGCAGCTTACAGTTGCAGCTGGGTCTGAAAATCAAGTTATGAAAGGCATAGTGAAAAAATGGCATTGCTGATGCCACATGGCTTCGTGAATCTTCTCGGCGGTATTACTCTTACTTCAGACTATAAATTAAAAAAAAATGGCCAGGAAGAAATGCTTAACTGGCCAATTTAGGTTTGGAAATACCACAATGAACCTAAGAACTTAACTGCAGGTTAATAAGAGGCTACTAATTTTATTAAAAAAAAATGAATGTGACTACTAATTTTATTAAAAATAAATGAACGTTATAGGGGTCTATGATAATCAGAACTGCATACTCAGTCAACCTACCAGAGACTCATGATCATATGTTTTATTTATTTGTTCTTTTACAAAATAACAAAAAATAAAGAAAATAAATGATGGCTATATACAGATAAAAATAAGCATTCTATTTAAAACCTCCAAACACAAGTACCACAGATACCTCCTAAAAGAATCAGAAACCACTTCCCACCCCACCTCACCCTCCTCTTATAGAAAGGTTAAGGAGAAGGAACTTTGGCTTAATCTACCAAAAACATAAAAGCACTTCTATGCATTATATAGAAAACACAAAGACTCACTTAAAATGAATCATCAAACTTGATCAAAAAATTCAAATCACATGCTATAAGCAATAACCCACAGAACCCCACCCTCCCTCCAATACCCTAAAAAAATGCTCAATTTATAAAAAAGCAGAACAAAGTAGGGTAAAAAAATATGTCAGGCTACCACAAATCAGAAGCAACAGGGCAAGCTGCCTATGTCAAAGTAAAGAGATTCACTAGAAATTACAAAATATAGATCGGACTTAAAGCAAATGGTTTAATAATCAAAAGAAGGATGCAAGTAGAAATGAGCTTCCTGAAGCATCCAAGCAAGGAACTTACCTTTCTCTTTGAGTATTTCCCACTACATTGTCAGCTGGCTGTGAACGTGGCTTTAAGTTCAACTTTGGACGCTCCACAACCTGATGCCCAGCTGCTTCATTGCCACTTACTCCAGGTTTCCCCTGGTTTGCTTCACTACTACTTGGTCTAGGTTTCACATGACTTGCATTGCCATGGATTCTGTCTGAGTGTCCAGTATCAATTGGCTGTTGAAAACCCTTCATAAAAACAGGAAGATGGACACAACAATTACCATAAGCATTCACAATAGAGAACCTACAGCCTAGATATCAGACAATTATCAAATTATCATATTAATCATACCTGCCTACAGTCAACAGAAGATGGCTCTTGGACATCCAAAGGCTTGGTTCTTGGCAGTAGTTTCAACTTAGGCCTTTCAGACACTTCTGGAGGCTGCTGCAACAGAGGACCTCCATACTTTCCATCAGGGTGAGCTGGTTGACCCTCGTTAGTAAACAGCACAGAATTCTGCACTGGAGAATGCACCCTCTCAACACCAGGCATCTCCTTAAAACCACCACGAATCCCGTCTTCTATTGCAAGACCCCTTTCAACCTGCCTCACCAATGTAGTGTCATTATATTCCCTTTCACAAGAAATGTTTACACCACCACCATAAGAGTCACTCTCCCTCCCATTCAAACTATTAGGCGAATCAGATGACCTAATGACTTCTACATCCACCTGATTTTGCACTGGCTTAGTCTGCCATCTCCCTGACGAAATCTGGTCTAGTGCACTTGCTTGTGCAAACTTAGAAACAGTACTCTGTCCACTCCACAAAGATGGCCCGGCATCAGACACAACACGAGTCTCTTTCTTAACACCCCACGCATTTGGCCGAGAACTCCCACCAGCACCCGAATGGCCTCCCTCAACAACCCTAGCCGAGTAAGACCTCCCCCCAGATCCCCCCATATGAGGCACCACAGGCCCCAAACTCGGTTGCCCAGAAAACTTTCCAACATCAGCTCGATGGTCAGACCGAATCGAAACCCCAATACTACTATCATCATTCACAGTCCTACGAGGAGCAGAAGCACCCCCATCAAGCGGCTTCCTTTCATCCTCATCAAAATTTCTACCTATGTTAGCAGTACTAGTAAGAAAAGGGGTCTTATTATCATCCAAACTCCTAATCGAACCCGACGAACTCGGGCGCAATCGATGGTCAGATCGACCCACCATTGGGTTTCCCCATGAGCTTTGTCGATCAAAACCCGGTCGATCAGCCGGCCTCGCAATCCTGTTTTCATTCGCATAAGCAATATCAAGCTAGGGTTTTCAATCACAGATCCAATCCAATAAAAAACACAATAAAAAAACATCCTTTTCCACACAAATTACCATCAAATAGCTAAAAAACAAAAATCAAATTGAAACCCAGATAGCTCAGATCTTAGGGCAACCAATTACCACATCAAAATCATAAATTTCTACAAATAAAATCAAAATCAAAGTGAATCAATAAGAATAGAAGAACATACACGCCAGGTGCGGAAGGAAGAGGAAGGTCAGATGGGATAGAACCGCCATGAAAATCCTTGAGAGTCATGGTGCTTCCGCAAGTTTTCTTCTTCGACATTTTTTCACACACTTTCTCTCTCTCTCTCCCTCCAACTGAAATCAAAACCCTAAAAAATTTACAGAATCTGGGAAATGGAGGAGAGAGAGAAAGGGGAAAAGCGCGAAAAAGATGAATGAATGAATGAAGGAAGGATTAGTGGAATCGATGAACCCAGAAAGGGGGGAGGAGAGAGAAGAAGAAGAAGTGTGAGATTGATTCACGGGAGAAGAATTTGTTCATGTTGTTGGGCTATTTTAATTATTTGAATAAATTAACCATATTATTAATTAATTAATTAATTAATTAATTACTTGTTTTATTAAATTGAATCAATGATTAACAATTGTCTGATGAATGATGATCCTTTATCTATTTTGCCATTTGGTGCTACTCTGATCCAACATCTGTGATATGTTCTAAACTTCTAACTTATAAGAAACTAGAAAGTGACTCTTTAATTTAGTTTAAGGGCACTCGTCAAAAAAAAAAAAGTTTAAGGGCAATTTTAAAACGACTTTTCATTTGTTCCCTAACCGGAAGAAATTCTTCCAGCGAGACGCCCAAAATATGCATGTTGAGAAACGAGTTTGACCATAATTTATTTAATTACTATGAGTATATGTTAGTAGAATTATAGGAAATAATATATCATGGAATTATATATATTATGACGAATTCAACGGTATATTATATAATAGGAGTAATATTATTTATTTTTTATAATTAGTAATATAATTAAGTTAAAACCAATGTGTTAATAGTAAAAAAAAAGTCAAACTTAAATAAACATGGAGGGAGTAATCAATTTTTGGTCCAGATGATAGGATATTCGGTACATTAAGGGTATGTTCTCATTGATTGAACTCAGCTGAACAAACTGAACTGAAGTGAACTGAAATGAATATTTTATAAGAGAAGGAAATTAGGAGCAGAATTGAATTTCAACGTATGAGAACAGACCCTAAGTTGTTGTTAAATGAATTGAGGCATAAATGGTTAGATAATACTCCCTTCATCAAAACATAATATTTACATATATTCTATGTAATCCCTCTGTGTTTATTTAAATGCGTCAGTTTTACTGGCATATTTATCGAGATGCAACTTTAACCATTAATATTTTCAATTGTATATTAGTAAAAATTATAACAAAATCATATTATGAAACTAGACATTATGACTAATCTAATGATATATTATGTAATAACATTTATTTATTTATTTATTTTTTGAATAGCAAAAATATTTCATTAATTTAAAGTCATACGACATCTACAATAGAGATTCGACGTTAACAAATACATAAGATATTGAATCAAATAGAATATTCCTTCATAAAAACTACGATCGTCGAGTAGATCTTGCACTGCGGAGCATCTCCCGCTTATATCGCTGAAAATTACAGCCTTGTTGGAGAGACAATCTAACGATCCTTTGTATCCGTGAGGATGTTTTCCTTCTGATTCATCTGTTCGTATTCGAAAACTTGATAACTTTTTCACCAACGAAATAATTTCACGACAATCCATTAGATCTGCTACCATGGATTCAAAACTAAGAAATTTCTCCCTCGAAAAGAGGAGATAAACCTTGTCTTTCGAAGGAGGTCGAAAAACCCTTGTCTTTTGAAGGAGATCGGAATTGAAACCCTTTCTTTCGAGGGAGAAAAATTCCTCCCAAAAGGAGGAAGTATTATTATAAACCTTAAAAAAACAATAAAGAAACAAGGATTGGGGCTTTCCACCGATTAAAATCGATGGAAGCCCCTTCAAAATTCAACAATGGAGGCTAGGGTTTTTGAGAGAGAAAGGAGGAGAGAGAGGAGAGAAGGGACATTTATTTATTTTATAGAGTTGGAAAAATTAAGTCAATCATGGTATGTAAATAGTGCAAAAGTCAAAGTGATCCATTAAAAAAAAAAAAAAAAAGGAAGTAATTTAGAATGTTCACAAAAAATCTTGTTGCTACTTAAAATGGAATATTTATTTACTTAATTCATGTGATCACTTGCCTCCTTGACTACCTTTCTTCTTCTTACTTTCACTCCATGTCTCCAACTTACTAAATTCCTTAATTAATACAGGAATCCAAACTTAATAAGAAGATTATTTGTAAGCAAATTATACTACAATAGCTAGTAAGCTAAAAATGACCTTAATTTAATTTATACTTCATTTATTCTCTTTTAGCTAAACATTTTGACTTTATATATTTCACGCATGCAAATACATAATTTCAATCATTTACACTCCGTATCTCTAATTATAAATATGTCATGATTCGAATTCAAAGTTTGAGTGGTTCAATGAGTAAACGTTTGATCTTGTTCTTTGTATCACCATCTTGAACGCTAAAACCATCTCCTTTTTTATATATGAAATGGCATACTCTTGCAGTGTTTATAACAAGATTCACAAATGTTTGCTGCTTTGAAGTCGCACTGAGTAACTCCATGTTGATTTTACTCCAAGCACTGTCAATTATATCTTTCATATGCTCCCTAGCTATCTCCTCTGTTACACCCGCGTCTACCATGTAACACATGATGGATGAATGTGCGTCACCCTCTCAAGTTCCGCCTATTGAAAGAGAGAAATACAACATAAAGTCAATCTCGAATTTTTTCATTTACATAAATTTAAAGGTATGTACGTTTTAGAAGAAAAATTCCACATTAATTAGAATGTGTACACAAATCAAAAAATTTCATCTAGCCTAGTAGTTGTTACGTTCTTAGCTTGCTAGCTTTTTAGACTCATAAAATTCTGTAAGATACAATATAGTCTGGGTGCCTATTAAACATTAGTACGTGTTATGTTATAGTATCTTACAGATCGGCTTGAGCTTACAGCTCAGGCCGATCTGTAAGGTGCAACAAGTTACAGTTTCTACCTATAAACAATAATTTAGCTCAATTCTTGAACTTACAGCTGAAGTTCCTTGATCATTCAAGAGTCGAATGATTAACGACGAGTAATATATGAGATCTTGACTGTCATCCCACTTATCATTCAGCTCCTCTGATGTACAATCAGCTGTGCAGAGAAGAGCAATAAGGGAAAGCAAAGGTCCAGAGGAAGAGATCCATGCTGAATTCAAATAATCGTCGAGTGATGGTATATATCGCTTCTTGTACCACCAAGCTTCCCTTAGCAGTGCTTTGCAAAAATCAGCCCACTAAAAAAACGAAAACATGTCTGTTGATGAGAATTGTGAACTCAGGTTTTTTTTATATGCAGTAGCAATCAAAAATAGTGCAGAAAACTTGCGCTGGATTTTAAGAAAGGCGATATGTCGTTCCAGCCTTTAGCTTTTTGGATATCAGTAGCAATTTCATAAGTAGTTGTTACTAGTGCCTTGAAGCAAACCTTCATGCACTCTGGAAGTTGTTCGACTTCTTCATAATCCCATCTAAAATGTGATGCATATATTAGAAATAGTAACGAATAGTGTCAAATCCAGAAAACATATTCAACTAGGTCAAATACATTTGATAAATTTTAACGGATAATTTAAAAAAAAAAAAAATAAGCAATTTTTATAGGAAAAAGTAAAATTATATAAGGTGTTGAGAAACATGATTGAATTGAACTTCACATGTGGTAATTAAAGTCAATGAAGACTTTACTAAGTACAATAATTTGTATAAAGTACAATAATGTATATTATTGTATTCAATTATTTTGGCTATATAAATGAAAGTTCACGTATTGTGAACTTAAGTTGAAAAACAAGAAAAGAGTTTTCCTACCATTCTACTACTTACTTCCTATCTTCATCCCTTCACTGATAAATATCTTACCATCAGTAAAATATTTTTAACACGTTATCAGCACCAGTTTTCAGTCAGGTATATTTATACCTACTTCTAAAAAATTTATAACAAATAATACTATCCACTTCTAAATATTTCGAGGAGTATGCTTTATAGTTGCCCATATTTGGGATCCTCTATACCAGAAACTCAAACATTTACTGTATTATATATACCTCAAAAACAACGGTGAAAGTTCTCTTTTGTTTATTCATGTTGATATTTCTTTGTTTGATCCATGTTGATATTACATACTCATTTTACGTAAATTTTTATCTTAGTTATTATAATTGCTAAGTAGTAGCTTTGCATGCATATTATTATTAACTAGATTAACAAAAAGATGTAGCCTTTTTATACTTATTATTTTTCTTACTTTTACATACTTTTTTGTGTTTCTTTCCGTTTTCGAACCCATGATCTTTTATAGATATTAGGGCTCTCGGACCACTATGGCTTGCATTCCCAGTGTGATAACCTTTTACAATTATAAATATATATATTTAGACCATAATTTTTGTCAGTATATTAGATTGTTATATGATATTTTTACAGTTGTACAGAACAGTAACAGATAAACCCACCTCTATAAAAGACGGATTTTTCCCCCAATTTCACCACAAATCCTTTATCTCTTCCCACTTTTTATCAAAAAATCACCTAAATTTTTTTTTCACCCCCTTCTTCTCCGATATGTTCCCCGACGACGGCAACCAAAACACCCACAACTTCACTTTTGAGGAAGATTTAATGAAGATAAAACAATATTTCCTTTTAATTACGGCGCTTGTAATTTTATTAGTAGCAATATTAATTTTTGTCATTATGTATAAGTAAAACTCACTTATTTTGTCGTTTTAGTATATTAAAAGCTTGTTTTTGTTTTATTATGTATGTTTGTTGTTATTAATCATCATTGTATAATATTACCGTTATCATTATAATTATTGTTACTACTGTCATTGTTGTCGTTTTGCTGTTTTTTTTGCAACTAACATGATTAATTTTTGTCTAATCATATAATTACTCACAATAATAAACCAAGGGGGAGAAAAGACTATATTACTTATGGTTTATTATTATTAAATTTAATTATCACGTGTCTTATTAACTTAAATATAAATATGGAAGAACTAAACATGTGAGTTGTACATATAATTTGTTATTATAATCTAATTATCACGAAATTTGTTGTAGCTAAAATGGGAGACCTTATGAAAAGACAGTTCAGCATCTTAGATTTATCTGGAAAGAAATTTCTGGAATGGAAAGTGGACGCAATGATGAATTTGAAAGCTCAAGGCTTGGAGCACACTGTTAAAGAAAATAAAAGTCCCCCTGGTCAAACAACTGATACTACCACTTCTGCAATGACGGTTGAAAAACCCATTACTGAATAAGAAAAGGCAAAAGCCTTAGTTTTACTAAGGCATCATTTACATGAAGGTCTTAAAACTGAGTACATGATGGTTGAAGATCCCAAAGAATTATGGGACTGCCTTAATGAAAGATTTGGACACCACAAAAGGGTGCTCCTTCCTAAGGCATTATTTGACTGGACAAATTTACGGTTCCAGGATTTCAAATCTGTAATAGATTACAATTCAACCATACATGAGATAGTATCTATATTGAGATACTGTGATCATCCAGTCACCGATGAACAAATGATTGAAAAAACACTCACTACCTTTCATGCAAGCAACATATTGTTGCAAGAACAATATCGTGAAAGAGGTTTTAAGAAGTTTAATGAATTAATGAGTGTATTGCTTGTTGCGGAACAAAATAGCGATCTTTTGTTGAAAAATCATAATCTCAGACCAACTGGGTCTTTGGCTACTCATCATGAGGCAAATGCAACAAATTCCTATCCACCCGAGTCAAATGCTACAAGAAGAGGTGGACGTGGAAATTACAATGGCCGTGGAAGAGGCCGTGGAAATTATCGCGGACGCGGCCGTGGTCGTGGTAGAAATAATTTTCAAAGAAACAGTAATTTCAAAAATTTTGAAAAACAGAAGGGACAGTTATCTGGAAGCCACAAACAAACTCTTTCGAAAGGAAAAGACACATGTTACAGATGTGGCATGACAGGACATTGGGGACGTACTTGTCGAACGACCAAACATTTGGTAGACCTTTACCAGGCTTCTGTAAAAGGCAAAGAGAAAAATGCAGAAGCAAATTATGTTAATGAGGAAAATGCTCCTTGTCCCAGCCTTGATGTGTCTGATTATTTCATGGATAATGCTGAAATTGGAAATGATTTCATTCTTGGAGAAAACAACAATACTTAGGTTTCTCATCTACTAATGTAACATATGCTATGTTTTAATGTATTTTCTTAGTTCCCTGTATTTTAATGTACTTTTAATCTCTATCATCAATAAAAGTTTGTAGATATTATTCTAAACTAATCTCAAATTTATTTTATGAAGATATGGATCTACCTCAAGTTAGTTCCGAATATCAATGCCTTTTGGACAGTGGAACAACGCACACTATCTTAAAAGATAGAAATTATTTTTCACAACTAAAGTTGTTTCAAGCAAATGTAAACACCATTTCCGGGTCAGCTAAATTAATTGAAGGATCTGGAAAGGCTTGTATAATGCTTCCAAATGGAACAAAATTAATAATCAATAATGCTTTATATTCGAGTAAATCTCGAAGAAATCTCATAAGCTTTAAAGATGTACGCCAAAATGGCTATCATCTAGAAACAATGACAACAGATCAAAAAGAGTATATATGCCTCACGGCAGAAAAACATGGCAAGAAACATATATATGAGAAATTGCCAGCATACTCTTCGGGGTTATATCGTATAAACATACGACCCGTGGAAATCAATATGGTATCTAACCATAAGTTAGATGACAAACATTTGACTATTTTATGGCATGATCGTTTGGGACATCCAGCAACTGGGATGATGCAAAGAATAATAGCACATTCAGTTGGACATTCAATAAGAAATGTCAAAATTCCCCGATCAGATGAATTAACATGCTCTGCATGCTCACTTGGCAAATTAATAATAAGGCCATCTATGAACAAAATTGCTACTAAATCTCCAAAATTCTTGGAAAGAATTCAGGGAGACATATGTGGGCCAATTAATCCAGCATGTGGACCATTTCGATATTTCATGGTTTTAATTGATGCCTCTACACGATGGTCACATGTTAGTCTACTTTCAAGTAGAAATGTTGCCTTTGCAAAATTACTTGCCCAAATCATCAAATTAAGAGCACAATTCCCAGATCATACAATAAAGAAAATAAGACTTGACAATGCTGGGGAATTTACATCCCAAACATTTAATGATTATTGTATGTCAATTGGAATTGATGTTGAACATCCAGTCGCTCATGTCCATACACAAAATGGTCTAGCTGAATCACTAATTAAGAGATTACAATTGATTGCAAGACCATTATTAATGAGGTCAAGATTGCCATCATCTGCTTGGGGACATGCTATAATACATGTAGCAGCGCTAATTAGATTGAGACCTACAGCTTATCATAAATTCTCACCACTACAACTTGTTTGTGGTCGAGAACCAAGTATCTCACATCTAAAAATCTTTGGTTGTGTTGTATATGTTCCCATTGCTCCACCCCAACGAACAAAAATGGGTCCACAAAGAAGGCTGGGAATTTATGTCGGGTTTGAATCCCCCTCTATAATTAAATATCTTGAACCATTGACTGGTGACTTATTTACGGCTAGATTTGCGGACTGTCACTTTAATGAAACAGTATTCCCAGCCTTAGGGGGAGAGAAAGTGGACCCACGTAAGAAAGAAATTGAACTCATTTGGAATGCAACACAACTGTTGATGTTAGACCCACGAACAAATATGTGTGAACAAGAAGTTAAGAAAATTGTTCATTTACAAAGTGTTGCAAATCAATTGCCTGATGCATTTGTAGACACAAAGAAGGTGACAAAATCACATATACCAGCAGAAAATGCCCCTGCACGTATTGAAATCCCAACTGGTAATAAGGCCATAGAAAATGAATCTCAGGCACGCAGAAAGCGTGGAAGACCACTTGGTTCAAAAGATTATAAGCCAAGAAAATTGAAAAGATTGGATGGAATAGAAAATGAGACTAATGATGTTCCCCCGTCAGAAGGTCAAGAAAAAACAAATGTGGATGAAAGTAAAGAAAATGATGATAATCCAAAAGGGGACGATTAAGAAGACAACCCTACGGGGAATGAACAAGATGTTCAAAACATCGATAACAATGAAATTTCAATGAATTACGTCTCTACAAAGACTCAGTGGAATAGGAAAGATGTTATCGTTAATGAAACATTTGCAAATTCCATCGCAATCGACATCGTGTCTGATGAAAATGATGTTGAGCCAAGAACTGTAGAAGAATGTCGACGTAGGAGTGATTGGCCAAAGTGGAAGGAGGCAATGCTGGCTGAGTTAAAGTCACTTGAAAAACGAGAAGTTTTTGGGAAAATAACCCTTACACCAGCAGGTGTAAAACCCGTTGGATACAAATGGGTATTTGTGAGAAAACGTAATGAGAAAAATGAAATAGTTAGATACAAAGCAAGACTTGTAGCCCAAGGATTTTCTCAAATTCCAGGGATTGATTATGAAGAAACATATTCTCCAGTGGTTGATGCAACTACATTAAGATTTCTGGTAAGTTTGACAGTCACAAAAGGACTGCAAATGCGATTAATGGATGTAGTGACTGCGTATTTGTATGGGTCACTCGATACGGACATTTACATAAAAGTCCCCGAAGGACTAAAACTACCAGAAAACCACAAGCCTAGACAACTGCTTTCCATAAAACTAAAAAGGTCACTTTATGGATTGAAATAATCTGGAAGGATGTGGTACAACCGTCTGAGTGAATACCTTATGAGAGAAGGATTCAAAAACAACCAAGTTAGTCCCTGTGTTTTCATAAAGCGATCACAATCAGGATTCGCTATCATTGCAGTTTATGTTGATGATTTAAATATCATCGGAACCCCAAATGAACTCGAGAAAACTGCAAAATACTTGATGAAAGAATTTGAGATGAAAGACCTTGGGAAAACTAAATTTTGCCTTGGACTACAAATTGAGCACTTGAGTCATGGCATTTTTGTCCATCAATCAAACTATACAGAAAGAGTTTTGAAACGTTTCTTCATGGACAAAGCAACCCCAACCAACTTCCCAATGGTTGTTCGTTCTTTGAATATGAAAAATGATCCATTTAGACCCCGAGAAGAAAATGAAGAGATTTTGGGTCCAGAAGTACCATACTTAAGTGCAATTGGAGCCTTAATGTACTTAGCTAACAATACTAGACCCGACATAGCTTTCTCTGTGAATTTGTTAGCCAGGCACAACAATGCACCAACATATAGGCATTGGAAGGGAGTTCGACACTTACTCCGGTACCTACGAGGGACACAAGACCTTGGTTTATATTACCAACCAAAACAAGATGCTGCTCTCATTGGGTATGCAGACGCTGGATACTTATCAGATCCTCAAAATGCCAAGTCACAAAATGGATATGTGTTCACTTATGGCGGCACTGCAATATCATGGAAATCAACAAAGCAGACATTGACCGCGACATCATCAAATCATGCAGAGTTGATATCCCTCTATGAAGCAGGACGGGAATGTGTGTGGCTGAGGTCGATGACCAGTAATATCCAAAAGAGTGTGGAATGAACACAATAACAGAAGACCCAACCATCATCTTTGAAGACAGTACAACATGTATCGCTCAAGTAACTGAAGGATATATTAAGGGAGATAAAACGAAACATATTGCCCCAAAACTGTTCTTCACACATGATCTGCAAAAGGACAAGGAAATAAATATCCAGCAAATTCAGTCTTGTGAAAATCTTGCCGACCTTTTCACCAAATCACTTCCTTCGAAGAAATTTGAACAGTTAGTTCACAAAATCGGAATGCGACATCTTCGTGAACTATGCTGAGATCAGGGGGAGTATTATATGTACTGCACTCTTTTTCCCTTCGATCAGGTTTTTATCCCACCGGGTTTTTCCTGACAAGGTTTTTAACGAGGCAGTATACCAAAGCATATAATACTATATCGTTGTACTCTTTTTCCCTAGCTATGGTATTTACCCCATAAGGGTTTTACCTAGCAAGGTTTTTAATGAGGCAACTTGTACCCCATTCCATGTGAACGTTCAAAGGGGGAGTGTTGAGAAACATGATTGAATTGAACTTCACATGTGGTAATTAAAGTCAATGAAGACTTTACTAAGTACAATAATTTGTATAAAGTACAATAATGTATATTATTGTATTCAATTATTTTGGCTATATAAATGAAAGTTCACGTATTGTGAACTTAAGTTGAAAAACAAGAAAAGAGTTTTCCTACCATTCTACTACTTACTTCCTATCTTCATCCCTTCACTGATAAATATCTTACCATCAGTAAAATATTTTTAACATAAGGTTTTTTTTTATGTTTCAAGTGGGGTCAAGGGACCCTAGTTAGTTACACTTGCATCCGCCACTGATAACGATTGATTATTACGAGTAATAAACAATCTAAAAATGTCATTAAACATTGCCTAAAAATGGTTAAAATATGTAAGAATTTAATGTTATGTGCCAATGTTTATTATCTTATTCAAATAGGTAAAAAGTTACGTATTTTAGCCAATGATTTATGTAGCTACATCTACATGTGTACGTACTAGTCTGAACGTGAGGCCGTGTCTTATACAGTAATAGGCTATTTGAGATACATAGTACTTATAAACCAACCTCTCTACAATTCTGGTGAAACACTCTAGCTCTTCCAAAGAACCATATATATCATACGCATCATCAAGAACAAGTACAAAAGTCACAACTTTTGTAAGGCATTTTCTGAGAAGTGAATGTTGTGGTTCACACGCGACTCCAACTGTCCATAAAAAACTCTCAACTAATCGATCTCGTGTGAAGCTAATGTTTTCTATTAGCCCAAGATTTTTCCACCACCTGAAAACACGGAAAAGATTAGGAGTCACTTAGAAAATATGATTTACAAATGTCAACATTAATGTTCCCACTGACACTATTTTTGTCACACGACATTTAAAAATAGAGGGACTACACGCTAATATTATTATTATATCCTTACCGTGACATTTCTTTGAGATCTTCTAAGTGCATGGCTTGTACAATGTTGAAATTTAGCTTAGCCAATTCAAGTAATATTAGATTTTTATTATCTTTGAGTTCATAAACTCGAATTTGGCGGGTGACATCAAACCACAATACTTTCCTATGGCATGGAATTTCTGAGGCAAAAGCAACTTGTTTAGCAAGGTTAACATCCATGTCGAAATAGTTGTCTGTGAGATACTTTTGGGAAAAAGCCTTAGCCTTTTCCATAAGCTCTTCGCCGTCCACAGCTAGGTAACAAGCCTCATACAGCTCAAGGATGCCTCTAATGTCGAATTTTGAACTCGAGTTTTCCTTGAAGAAATCCACCTCACTAATGAAATCGACAAACATTTCTGAGAAATCAAACAATTCAGTATTATTAGTACTTTTACTATCGATTTTTTAGTCTTAAGGTTTAGTATGCAAGGATTTCATCACCTTGTGAAACATTATATCCATGCTGCCGAAGAAGCCTAAAACTTAGTGAAGTACCTAAGATATTTTGTTCAAAACAAGCATTATTATTATTGTTGTTCAAATTAGAAACCATGGAATCAAGGGTGTCCATGATTTCCATGTGTAACGCGTTGGACAGACCGAGTTTCCTAATGGTTTCGACTATGTGTGGCTTCGACAACTCTGGTGCTTCACTCAACATATGCATAACCTGAACTTTAAGCTTCTCTGCTCGTTCTCTGTATTTTCTTTCCTGCATTAAAAAAAATTCTAGTTATAGTACTCTGCATTTTATTCTGGATTATGTAACAAAAAAAATAGTTAAACTTCTAAGTTAAAAGGCGATGAATTTTGACCCGGGGCATGTTATGTGACATTGACAGTCTAATAACTCGAACCTATATAGTAAAAAATGAGTACTATAGCTATATACGAAAATATAAGATCATCTAACTAAAACGCGAATATATATAGATTATGGATCATGTCTCACGTACTGTAAATTCACTTGTAAGGGATTGAACAAAATCATAGCTCCAGATGTTTGGCTTGTAATTAGCACTTCGTCGTTCATGTGTTATGCCACATGAATCCGATTTCATCTCATGATTTGGCTGGTTTAACTGGTTTTGGGTATAGTTTGTGTTATTCATGTTGGCTTACTAGTAATGTAGATATTAATGTGTATATGTTGTGTAACTTGATCTTGGACCTTAGAAACTGTGATAGTTCTGGTTTATATAGGCAACAAAATTACGGAAATAATTATCTTCGGATTAAGGTATAAATATCAGAATTTGAATATTCAAACTAAGGATTGTGTACACCACATATTTTATGCTACATACATGAGGAAAGGACACATTCTCATTTATGTTGTGTGTCTGACCAGTGACCACAAGGTGTATACATCATGAAAGTCTAACTGGCTAATACAAGAGGGGGGGTGAATTGTATTTGAGGTGAATTCTAAAACTTTTGCGGAATTTAACTAAATAAAACAAAGACAAGAGTAGATATAGGCTTTTCCAAATTTCCACTATGTAATCAAACTCTTTACAAGTGAAAATTCAAACCCTGTTAACAAGTTCCACAAATTAGGAACTTGTTCCCAACTCTCAGAAGACTTCAGCAACGAAGCTTCTTTAACCTCACTTTACAAACTCACAATCCCAAACCCAGAGTACTTGAATACAATCTGTGATTACAAATACCTATTGCACTCAAGAATATTTGAAGGACAAAAACTCTTCTTATGATATGTTATACTACTGGAATTTTTATGCTCAAGAGTCGTAAGTTGCTGAGATAGTTTGCATGAGTATTTATAGAGAAGACTTAGTCATTAACCTCCCACTACAATTACATACACATGTCAACACCCCACTAACAATTTGTGGAGTGAACGTGACAGATGTTGATCATGAAGGAGGTTTCCTTGCCTTGCTCACTAATCCACTATCTCAACAACATGCTAAATATTTGCTTTGACAAAACCGTGCATTCAGAGATTCATGCAACAATAAAACTGCTTATTTGACTTTGTCAAAAACTAGTTTAAAAGGATTTTATTTTAAACGGATTTTATTTGAAAAGATAATTTATAAATTATTTATTTAAAACAACTAAGATAATTATTAAGATAATTATCTTTATTTCAGAAAATAAAAGGCTAGATAAAACATTTATAAATTATCTTTTTCCTTAAATAAAAATTATCTTTTAAAACTAATTTTTATTCCAGTAATCATAAGTCATTGAGTTCCTTCCCAGCTTTATATTATTGAGTGCTCACAATTAAAACTAGAACGTGAGATTGCATGAGACTTTTTGGAGAATGCTACTCCGCATCCAAGTTCCTACTGCGGAACGAACTTTGCTTGAATCCTTTATTCACCAAAGACTCAAAACACTCATTAGTCGAGTTTGTCAATTTGTCCATCAAAACCAAAAGGGTCAACAAATTCCCCCTTTTTGATGATGACAAACATTGACAAACTTAGGTAAATAAAATCATCCAGGCATGCAACATAAACTTAAAACAAAACATGAAAACTTTAAAAACAAACAGATTAATTAAAGAACTTAGAAAAGTACTTTAATGTATTTACTTAAGTAAAACAAAAAGACTGAGCAAAAGAAAATTACTTTATTGAGTTATCTGAACTTAGCAAAAATGTATACCTTCGATGTGTGAGTTCCTTGGTAAACGCCTTAGCCGCCATGAAGTTTGTCTTTTCCCCCTTTTGGCATTATCAAAAGATTGAAAAAACAGTTTGCTATACTCCCACTAGACTACGTAGGGAATAGTGAGCTCAAATAATGCAAGGCAAATATAAGTTAGGCATTGAATTATCAACAAACACACACAATCATATGAAAAATAAGAGCCAAGTTCCGATATAGGAAATAGAAGAGGAACATAGAGAATGTAGCAAAAGATAAAGGCGTACAAGCCAAAGTTCAGAAAGATTAAACAAAACCAAAATGAAATTGTTCAACATATGAAATTAAAATAAGTGCAATCAAGGATTTAAAAGGTTGCATTGGTAGGATCAAGGGTTGGATTTGTGGGATCAAGTGAGTCTTCCTCGACTTCCTCAAAGGCTACTTTGTTGATAGTTTCCAGGATCTCCTTGTTGCCTTCATTAAACTTGCCTTCAGCCTGTGCAAGCTTTGCCTCCATGCCTGCAAATCCGGTTGCCTGAGATTCTGCCAGAGCCTGCACCTGGCCTTTAAGAGAGAGCAGTTCCGAGGCCATTTCCTCCAGTTTCTTGCTCACCAGAGTAGTCAACTTCTCCATATCTGCTTTAACCTGTTGAAAATCATAAAGAGACACACGAGTTCCAGAGAAAGCAGCAAAGCCAGTAGGCTGAAATGGAGGAGGAGAAGGTAAATGAGGAGGCTGCCTAGTAGGTGAGACAGGAATAGAAGAGGGTTCAGTGGCAAAGGGAACTTGGGTAGGTTTGAAGGTGGGATCAGATTTGTTTGAGGAGCTGATGGTTTCTACAGTCACAGGGTGTGTAGTAGAAAGGGCAGGCTTGACCACATTCCTCTTACTTCTTCTAAGGCCCCCTGTAAACACAGGAATGACAGGTGGTCCAGCTGTGCTCTCAGAGTCTGTTGTATGTTCCCCCTCACTTTGATCAGTTCCCTGCCCCTCATGTGAGTCAGATTTTTGAGCTTCCCCCTCAGAAAATTCCTTATGTTCCCCCTCAGAATCTTCCTGTTTTTCTCCTTGCACATCTCCCTCAAGTATTTTTTCTTTGTTTTTCTCTCCGTCAGAACTTGTTTCCTCTTCCCTATCTCCCTCAGAATCACTGGAGGTGGTAGCACCCTCACTAGCATCCTCACTACCCTGGTCACTTCACTCCTCATCACTTGCATCACATTCTTCCTCAGCTTCTTTCCCTTTCCCTTTCTTTTTCTCCCCTCCTTTCCGAGGCACAAAACATACTTTGCCATTTTTAAGCCTAAGACTCAGTCTAAGTAATGATTGTTCAGAGAGGATATTATCGGGTTTGAGATATGTAGGGGATTCACATTCAACATCAATACCAAAAGATTTGAACAACACAGTAAGGAAAGATCCATATGGAATTGTGGTCTTTTGAAGGTAAGATGAAGTGAAGGAGAAGATGAATAGTGTGAATAGGAAGGAGAGAGAGTGAGGCCGGTTATGGGAGTTTATGGGGAGTTTAATTGATTTGATAGGTGAAGGTGGAGTGGAAAGAAGAAGACGAGTTTAATTGGGAGGAGTGAGAAAGAAAAGTGACGGTTAAAAGGTGAGGAAGTGGGGTAGTTTTAGAGGTAGTAGGATTTAATTGGGTGAAATAATTGCACTCATCTAATTCAATGTATATAAAATGAAGTCGTAAGTTAAGGAGTTGATATACATGCTCCTTATCTTACGTAACAAATAAAATCTTTTTGTATTTTTTGAATTTTGAAAAGAAAACAGAACTAAACACAGGAAAATAAGGAGGAAAAAATAAAAGATAAAGAATATGAATAAAAGATAAGAATAAAGAGGAAATAAAAGATAAAATCAAGAACAAAAATACAAATAAAAAATAAAATAAAATAAAAAAAATGTACAGATTGATCGTAAATTATAATGATAATTTACGTGATCATAATACAGAAATTAAAGAATGATGAAAAGGGAACTTGAAACAACATGGCTCAATATTTTTACATATTAAAAGTATGTATAAGTGACTTTTCAATACTTTCACAAATCTTTCCCCTGGGTAATTTCAGCTGTGTTATGCACACAAGATTGAGTATAGCATTGTTAGTTACATCCGATTTTACCTTAGGGGTTCCAAACAAAAATCACTTGAGCCGTAGCATCCCCAATTCCACACGTATCTTTTCAAACTTGTCTCTGCTTAAAGGCTTAGTCAATATATCAGCAATTTGGCATTCAGTAGAAATAAAATCTAGCCTTATTAAGCCCTTTTCAACATTATCTTTCAAAAAGTGATGCCTTACATGAATATTCTTGACTTTAGAATGTTGTACTGGATCTTTAGAGATACAAATGGCACTTGTGTTATCACAATGAATAGGAACACACTCTAAAACAATACCAAAGTCACGCAACTGTTGTTTTATCCACAGCAATTGAGAGCAACATGCAGTAGCAGCCACATATTCTGCTTCGGCAGTGGATAGAGCAACAGTGTTTTGTTTCTTGGAACTCCAAGATACCATGCAAGAGCCTAAGAATTGGACCATACCTGATGTGATTTTACGATTTACTTAATCTCCTGCATAATCAGCATCAGCATATCCTCTTAGGTCAAACGAGTCACTTTTTGGATAGAACAAACACAAGTCTTCCGTCCCTTTTAAGTATCGTAGAATCCTTTTGACGGCTGTTAGATGCGATTCCTTTGGATCCGATTGAAATCTTACACAAAGACCTACACTAAAGGAAATGTCAGGTCTGCTAGCAGTTAAATATAACAAGGAACCAATCATACCTCTGTATTTTGTTTGGTCCACACGAGTTCCCTTGGGGTCTTGGTCCAACCTTGTGGTTGTTCCCATGGGAGTGTGGTTTATCTTTGTGCTTTCCATACTGTATTTTTTTAATAACTCCTTCACATATTTCTGCTGATGGATCATTATTCCTTCATCAGTTTGCTTAATTTGGAGCCCAAGGAAGAAGTTGAGTTCCCCCATCATGCTCATCTCAAACTCACTGCTCATTAAATCAGCAAAGTACTTGCACAAAGATTCATTAGTTGCACCGAAAATAATATCGTCAACGTAAATTTGTACAACTAATAAATGAGTTCCTTTTGATTTTAAAAACAAAGTTTTATCAACTTTTCCTCTTTTGAAATCATTTTGTAAAAGGAACTTAGAAAGTCTTTCATACCATGCTCTTGGAGCTTGTTTTAATCCATACAGTGCTTTATCAAGCTTAAAAACATGGTTAGGAAAGTTTGGATCCTCAAATCCAGGTGGTTGTTCAACATAGACGTCTTCCTTTAAAAAACCATTTAAAAAAGCACATTTGACGTCCATTTGATAAAGTTTAAAACCCATAAATGCAGCAAATGCAATTAAAATACGAATTGCTTCTAATCTAGCTACAGGAGCGAAAGTCTCCTCAAAATCGATACCTTCCTGTTGATTGTAGCCTTTGACAACCAATCTTGCCTTGTTCCTTACAATTGTGCCATGTTCATCTAGCTTATTCCTGTACACCCATTTGAGACCAATAACCTTTTGATTTGTTGGTTTGGGTTCAAGGTGCCACACTTTGTTTCTTTCGAATTCATTTAATTCCTCTTGCATGGCAACAATCCAATCAGCATCTTCCAAGGCTTCTTTGTGATTTCGAGGTTCCAGTGTTGATAAGAAGGCGTTGAATGCACAAAAGTTTCTCAGTTGGGATCTCGTCTGAGTTCCCTTGCTTAGGTCACTTATAATTTTATCCAGGGGGTGTGACCTTTGATGTTTCCATGGCTTTGGTTGAAATGATTGAGCTGGTATAAAAGTGTTATTTTGGGTTGCTCTTTCTTCCATTTCTTCATGGTGTTCTGCTTCTGCATTTGCTTCGCCTTCTATGTTTTCTGTTTCTTCTGTATTTTGAACAGAAGCTTCAGCATTATTTGGAACTCCAGTAGGTTCCTTTTCAGCATTTTCAGTAATTCGAACAGGCTGCTTTCTGGGAATTAATTCTTCATCTTGGTCTGTTGAACGAGTGAGACCAATTTCAAAATCTCCATCTTCATATTCCTGTACACAATCATAATTATTAGTTTCATCAGAAATCACATGTATACTTTCTTCTACACACATAGTCCTCTTATTGTAAACTCTATAAGCTTTACTATTAGATGCATATCCTAAAAAGACTGCTTCATCACTCCTTTCATCAAATTTTCCAAGATTTCTTTTATCATTATTGTGAACAAAGCATTTGCATCCAAAGGCTCTTAAATGAGCAATGTTAGGTTTTCTCTCTTTTAACAGTTCATAAGGTGTCTTGTCCAACATTGGTCTAAGCATGGCCCGGTTGATGATATAGCATGTTGTGTTGACGGCTTCTGCCCAAAAGTTCCTTGGAAGTCCACTCGCTATTAGCATCGTTCTTGCCATGTCTTCCAATGTTCGGTTCTTCCTCTCAACCACACCATTTTGTTGTGGTGTTCTTGGTGCTGAGAAATTGTGACTTATTCCTTGTTCCCTGCAAAATTCATCAAACTTGGAATTTTCGAATTCCGTACCATGGTCAGTTCTCATATGAATAAGTTGATTACCTACTGATTTTTGTGTCTTTTTCAAGAAAGTCATAAACATATCAAAAGTTTCATCTTTACTATGTAAGAATATGACTCATGTAAATCTAGAATAATCATCCACAAGAACTAAGACATATCTTTTTCCACTTCTACTTTGAATTCTAACGGGGCCACACAAATCCATATGAATGAGTACCAATGGTTTTGTGGTGCTTACCATTTTCTTTGATTTAAACGATGATCGAACATGCTTTCCTTTGATGCAGGCTTCACAAATTTTATCATTTAGGAACTTGATAGAAGGTAGTCCGATTACCAAGTCCTTTGACCTTAATTTGTCAAGCAATGAAAGACTAGCATGTCCAAAACGTTTATGCCATAGAAGTGGATCATCCTCAATAACACTTAAACAAGATAGATTGTATTTTGGAACTTTGTTAAGGTCCACGGTATACGTGTTCCCTTTACGAGTTCCTTCCAAAACGATTTTTCCAGTGTTATTGTTGATGATTTTGCATTTTTCAGAAGAAAAGCTTACAGAGTTTCCTTTATCACAAAACTGAGAAATACTGAGTAGATTATGCTTCAAACCCTCGACTAAAAATACATTGTCAATTGCATGGGAACTTGACCTTCCTACTTTGCCAACAGCAACAATGTTGCCTTTCTTATTGTCTCCAAAGGTCACTGTTCCCCCTGTATAGGCCGTCAGTGAGAGAAATCTGGATTCATCTACTGTCATGTGCTTAGAACAACCGCTATCGAGGTACCACTGGTTGTTCCCCCTCACTGCGACCTGCAAAAAAAATTAAGGGTTAGTAGCAGGAACCCTTTCATTCATGGGTTCCTGTGTTGACACATTTGAATCAGTTTTCTTCTGCCAAACATAGTTCACATTCTTATTGTACTGATTTTCTTTCTTAGTACATTCTTCACTGCGATGTTCCTTTTTACCACAAAAAGAACAAACGGTCTCACTAGGTAAATCCACATACTTCTTTTTCTTTCCAGTGGACTTCTTCTTATGAACATAGCCTAGACCTTCTGTTCTTTTTGTCTGAGCTTCCTGTACCCACTTAGGAACATCCATGTTTGCTGTACTTTTACTTTTTCTTGCAATTTCTAAGTCCTTTTCTAGTTTCGCATTTTTTATCATTAGTATCCTTTAAATCTTTCTTAACATGTTCTAACTCAGTATTGAACATGATTAAAGGAACTTCAGTAGACCTGCAAGAATCAATGTTAGTACACAACATTTTATATTGAGTCAATTCAACATTCAGCATGATATTCTCACTCTTGACTATTTCAAGGGATTCTTTTAGCATGATATTCTTATCTAATAATTCAAAAAATCTGCCTTGAACATCATTTCTTGAGCTATTCAGATACTTGACATGATCTCTACTAATTCCAGTTGCCTTTTTGGCTTGCCTTAGTTTTTCACATAATTCTTTATAATCATCTAAGGTTTCTAACAATAAAGAGATTAATTTATCCTTTGAGAGAGATTTCAAATAACTAGGTTGAATGACTACCTCATCATCATGCTTCGCCATTAGACAGAGATTGGCTACTTCATCGTCAGTGTGTTCCTGTTCCTCTTCTTCGGAACTTGATTCTCCCCACGTGGAAATCGTAGCTTTCCTGAAATTTGTTTTAGAAAATTTAGGCTTGGAGTTTCTGTTTTGATCAGCTTCTTTTCCCTTGCCTTTCTCAGATTCCCATAATGGACACTCTTTGATGAAGTGGTTGGTGCTTCTACATTTGTGACAAGATGACTTGGCTTTGGATTCCTGATTTCTTTTACTGTATCCTTTCTTCTTGTCTAAAAACTTGTTGTTACGGTAGAATTTTTTCAGCCTTCTCACCAACATTGCAGCTTCTTCTTCATCAATGTCAGACTTCTCTTCGGATTCTTCATTAGCTTTTAGTGCTAGCCCTTGACTTTTGACAGTCTCCTGAGTCCGGTTGTTCAACTGGATCTCGTGGGTAATGAGGGAACCCGCAAGCTGTTCTAGATTGAACTTGGTGAAGTCTTTTGATTCCTGCACAGCTGCAACCTTTGCTCTCCATCTGTCATTGTCTGGAAGACTTCTTAAGATCTTTCTGACCTGCTCATCTATAGGAATTATCTTACCAAGACACGTTAGTTCGTTAGTAATACTTTTAAATCGAGTAAACATGTCTTTAATGGATTCTTTGTTTCCCATTTCAAAGCGCTCATACTGAGACAAAAGAATGTCTATTTTGGAACATTTAACATCTGACGTTCCTTCATGTGTAACTTCCAGAAGATCCCAAATTTCCTTTGCGGACTTGCACCCTTTGACACGAGTATGTTCATCGGGTCCAAGTCCCCAAATTAAAAACTTTTTAGCAGTAGCATTCATTTCTAATTTTTCGAAATCAGTTTTTTCATACTCATCCATAGGTTTAGGGATTACCTCATTGTTAGCATTCGTTTTCGTAATTTCGTAATCTCCTACTTGTATAATCTGCCATACCTGATAGTTCTCTGCTTGGATAAAAATTTCCATCTTATCCTTCCAATAAGGATAATATTTGCCGTTGAAGTATGGAGGCCTTTGAATGGATGTACTCCCGAATTCCTTTTCCTCTGTGTAAGCCATTTTCCCAGGAACTTGCTCAACAGGGTTGCCTGCGTTTTCTGAGTTCCCGCTCTGATACCAACTGAAAGTCTAACTGGCTAATACAAGAGGTAAACCTGGGCACGGGCCGGGTTGGCCCGCGTGCCGCCCGGCACGGCCCGAATTCAAGAACGGCACGGCACGAAGTTCAACTCCCGTGCCACGGGCCGTGCCACGGACAGGGTTGAGAATTCCCAGGCACGGCCCGGCACGAGCACGGGCATGGCCCGCCGTGCTGGCCCGTCGTGCCGGCCCGCAGGCACGGCCCGCGGGCCAACGGTAATGTTACCGTTTATTCTAGCTCCTTAATAAGCCAAAAAAACGGCTAAAAAACGGCTAGTTTTTTGCCAATTTGCTCCCCAAAAATTCTATAAATACTCACCTCCATTTCATTCCCAAATCACAAAATCACAATCTCTTCTTCTTATCTCTTATATTCTCTAAATCTCTAATAATCCTTATTTTCTTAAATTCTCTAATTATTCTCTTAAATTCTCTAATTATTTTCCTAATATCGGAAAAAATTAAAAAGTTCGTAATCGTAATTAGTGGAGCGTTGAAGCACGGTTGTAAGATCTAAACTAATCTTAAATTTATTATTGTTTTATTGTTATTATTAGAATAATCTTGTTTAATTATTATTGTTGTTAATTGTTATTGTTGTTGTTATAATTGTTGTTATTAATTATTATTATTGTTACAATTGTTGTTATTATTTATTTTTGTTGTTATTGTTATTGTTATAGTTGTTGTTATTAATTAATATTATTGATATTTTTATTGTTAAAATTGTTGTTATTAATTATTATTATTATAGTTAACCACTTTTTATTAAAAAATTAATTGTTAATTATGGCATCGAACAACCCATCATCTAGGTCTAGGGGGAAAGGCCGACTTATCCGTAGTAGTAGTTCTAGGGAACCACCAAATACAACGAGCCCCCAAATTACGAGTCAGACCAATGACCCCATTTACTTCCCCCCGGGCTATGAGCCATATAATACGTCGGGATTTCCAGCACCACCACTAAACCAATTTCCACTACCACCATACCAATTTCCACCTAATTATATCGGTGATCAACAAAACTATTGTTCTAGCCAAGGTAGCCAAGAAAGTACCCGAATTCCCTCCGGTTCTACCCCTTCTACTGCCACTCCCACTAGTCCCACTACTAACCATCACACACATCATGAATGGTTAACCGAAACTGAGATGCTACTTTTGAAAAACCGAAGGAGTGAGGTATGGCGTTATTTTGTCCTAAGTAAAGATGGTGAACAATGGGCAAAATGTAAAACATGTAATAGTGTATTCACGGCAGTTACCAAAAACGGGACGGGACACTTATCTAGACACATGAAAGCTTGTGCAAAACCAGCTAGTGATCCAACCCAGCCCAAAATTTCCCAATTCCATCCATACGGCTTTACATACAACTATGAGAGGGATAGGGATGAACTAGGAAAAATGATAGTACACGCCGAACAACCTTTTCTTTTCTCGGAAAGTGACGCATTCAACACCTACATTAACAAAGCACTACAACCCCAACATAAAAGAATCTCTAGGAAAACCGTTCGTTCCGCCGCAATGAAAAATTTCCTAGAGTACAAAGTCCGGTTACAAGCCGAATTGAGTAACCTTAACTGTAGAGTATCTTTAACAGCCGATTCTTGGGATAGTGGTTATAAATATCACTATTTATGTGTGACTTGCCATTGGGTAGATGATCAATGGATGTTACAAAAAGAATAATACATTTCAAAATGCTGGAATACCCACACACCGGCATTAACATTGCTCACCATTTAATGCAAGCAATAGACGAATACAACCTTCGAGATAAAATGATGTCTATGACTTTTGATAATGCAACCTCTATGACATACACAGCTTATCTTATCAAACAAAACTTAACCGATGTACTATTAGACGGTGAAGCTCTTCATACTAGATGTGTTTGCCATGCACTTAACTTATGTGTACAGGATGGAGTTCGGGCAATTGGCCCATACTACAGCAAAATCAGAGATGCTATTATGTCTATTAATAGCTCTAACATGAGATACCAAGAATGGAAGAGTTTTCTAAAACAACAAAAGATAAGGGTAATAAAAATTAGAACCGATTGCCCAACTAGGTGGAATTCCACCTATGACATGTTAACAAAGGCAATTGAGTACAAGGGCCCGTTAACATTATTTTACAACCAAAAATTTCCACAAAATGCTTTGTATGATGATGATTGGAATAACTGTGAAAGATATATGCAATTTTTACAGTTATTATATAACATGACGTATTGTTTTTCTACTGTTTACAATCCTTGTGCTCAAAACTTTCTTTCTAATGCATGCTTACTCGCCCAACTTTTCGCTGATCATCGCCATCAAAGTGATTATGATCAGTATCTTCCAGCAATGGAAAAAAAGTGGCGTAAATATTATAGTGAGATTCCTTTGATTTATATTTTTGCTTCCATATTAGATCCTAGGCAAAAGTATGAAAACACATTTATGTTAGTTGACATTTACTTTCAATGCATGTTTTTTGACGATGATGTAGAAAACTATAAGACTAATGTGAAGGATCAGTTTTTTGCTTTATATAGAGTTTATGAAGCCAAATATGGCACCGTTCCTCGCTCAGGGCCTTCCCAACCATCCAAAAACGTAAGTAAGAAGGCCAAACATTTATTTTCACAAGCTACTAACTTGATTTTAAGGTTTTCAGGTGATTCATCAATCAGGAGAACGCAAAGAGACGTCTCGGAGTTGCAGATGTACCTGAGTTACGACTTCACCAAAGGCATGGACGACGATGAGATAAACAGCCTCGACCTCCTTGCATGGTGGAAACAACAAAGCTCGAAGCATCCAACTTTGGCGGCAATGGCACGAGACATTCTTGCTATCCAAGTTTCCTCCGTCGCCTCCGAACGAGCTTTCAGCGCATCCGGAAGGGTTTTAGACGATAGAAGAACAAGTCTAAAACCCGAAACACTAGAAATGTGTGTGTGTTTCAAAGATTGGTTGGATGCGAAAAATCGCTCACAAGACCGTTCTTACGACCACAACGACAACGAAGAAGGAACCTCCGCTTCCGGTTCGGGTTCGGCTAGTTCCCAATCTATGCAACTAGCCGAAGACCTTGAAGGCGAAGGCGCAGACGAAGACGAAGACGAAGACGAGCAAGAAGAAGGAGAAGAAGAATAGACAATTATTGTATATTGTACGATTTTAAAAGTATCAATTTTATCATTTTCCAATTTTTGTTTAATACCATCATTGTAAGATTTTTATCATTGTTATCATTGTACAATTTTCTCAACTCAAGTAATAATAATATAAAGTACGCATTATTCACATCCAAAGTCCAATTTGCCTTTTTTCCCCGTTTTGTTACAATTTGTAAATTCATATTAAAAAAAAATAAAATTATACCAATTACTAATAAATCATAAACATTAAATTTTAAAGTAATAGTATAAAGTAAATATATAAATATAAATATTGAATATACAAATGATAAAACATAAATATTCAACTTATAATTATAAAATTCATAACTTAATAACTTATAAGTTATAAACTTATAAGTTATAACCTTATAAAACTTATAATTATAATTTTATAACTTATATACATTATAAACTTATTAATTTATAATGTTGTCATATAAAAAATAAAAAAAAATAAAAAAAAATAAAAATTGAAAACTGCACCAGCCCGCTGCCAGCCCGCAGGCCGGCACGTGGCCGCCACGGCACGAGCCCGCCAGGCACGAGGGTCGTGCCGTGCCGTGGGCTGGCCTGTGAAAATGGCCGGCACGGCACGGCACAAAATCCTGGGCCCGCCGGCACGACGGGCACGGCACGAACCAGCCCGTGGCCCGCCAGGCACGGCCCGCGGCGGCCCGGCCCGGCACGGTGCCCAGGTTTAACAAGAGGGGGGGTGAATTGTATTTGAGGTGAATTCTAAAACTTTTGCGGAATTTAACTAAATAAAACAAAGACAAGAGTAGATATAGGCTTTTCCAAATTTCCACTATGTAATCAAACTCATTACAAGTGAAAATTCAAACCCTGTTAACAAGTTCCACAAATTAGGAACTTGTTCCCAACTCTCAGAAGACTTCAGCAACGAAGCTTCTTTAACCTCACTTTACAAACTCACAATCCCAAACCCAGAGTACTTGAATACAATCTGTGATTACAAATACCTATTGCACTCAAGAATATTTGAAGGACAAAAACTCTTCTTATGATATGTTATACTACTGGAATTTTTATGCTCAAGAGTCGTAAGTTGCTGAGATAGTTTGCATGAGTATTTATAGAGAAGACTTAGTCATTAACCTCCCACTACAATTACATACACATGTCAACACCCCACTAACAATTTGTGGAGTGAACGTGACAGATGTTGATCATGAAGGAGGTTTCCTTGCCTTGCTCACTAATCCACTATCTCAACAACATGCTAAATATTTGCTTTGACAAAACCGTGTATTCAAATATTCATGCAACAATAAAACTGCTTATTTGACTTTATCAAAAACTAGTTTAAAAGGATTTTATTTTAAACGGATTTTATTTGAAAAGATAATTTATAAATTATTTATTTAAAACAACTAAGATAATTATTAAGATAATTATCTTTATTTCAGAAAATAAAAGGCTAGATAAAACATTTATAAATTATCATTTTCCTTAAATAAAAATTATCTTTTAAAACTAATTTTTATTCCAGTAATCATAAGTCATTGAGTTCCTTCCCAACTTTATATTATTGAGTGCTCACAATTAAAACTAGAACGTGAGATTGCATGAGACTTTTTGGAGAATGCTACTCCGCATCCAAGTTCCTACTGCGGAACGAACTTTGCTTGAATCCTTTATTCACCAAAGACTCAAAACACTCATTAGTCGAGTTTGTCAATTTGTCCATCAAAACCAAAAGGGTCAACACATCATGTTTGTGACGTCCTGTAAATTTGCATGGAAATGGAAAGAGATTATTATAGTCCCTTTCTTATTAAAAGATTGGTTACATACTTACATATATGGAAAAACTTAACGAGTTTTAGAAATAAAAGGTTGGCCGAGTGTAAGAAAAAAAAAAATTGGATAAAGTTTAGTGTAAAAAGCTAAAAAAAAAAAGTGTAAATTGTGTAAGGTAAGTAGGTAAAAGTGTAAGACAGTAAATAAAAGGAATTATATAGAGTTCATGATTAACAAGAGTTGGCTCAAGTGGTAAGCAGTTTGATGTCGTTTAAGAGAGGTCTCGAGTTCAAGCCTCACCGAATGTAGAAAACTCTTGTTGGGAAGCTCACCTACTAATTTACTATAAGTCAAGGTGTGCAACACAGATCGAATCCGAATGTAGTCGAAACTAAGTTCCGGTGAATCGAATGAGGCAAACTCAAAAAAACATAGAGTTTATAACTAGAGCATTACCTTTAATAATCCCTTTATATATCCTTAATAGAAGAGAACTTTATAGGTAAAAAAGTAGTAAAATTATTAGAATAGTGTTGGGATCTAAAATAAAAGCAAACATAATACTTCGTACATATAGAAGAGAATTGGGTTCTAAAATAAAAGCTTGGAGTACCATATATGTCTTCAATTGTCAAAGATATAAAGTAATTATAAAGTAATTCCTTGTTTTTCTATAGTTGCAACTAAAGATGGCACAGGCCGTGTCGACACGCGGGCGGCACGGGCCCGCACGACAAGGGACAAATATTGAAAATTGACACGGCACGGGCACGATCGTTGGCACGCCAGCACAACCCACCAGCATGTTATTTTTATAATATATATATTGATATTTTTATAATATATATATGTATATATTTAAAAAAAATTATAAAAACGTGGTGGCCCGCCGCATGACACGGCCCGCTAGGCACGTGGGTCGTGCCGTGGGCTGTGGTGTGCCAAAACTTGGCACGGCACGACACGAGCCCCACCCCGACACGGCCCACGACGGCACAGCATGACACGATGCCCATCTTTAGTTGCAACACTTCTTTTCACGCTTGCCGATGTATGTTTTGAATCATTAATATCTTTGACTATCAATATGTGAAAATTATAAATTTTAGATATTAAAATTGTACAAATCGATACGAATCTAACAAAATCTCACATGACTATATTTATATTTATGTATAAATCGTCAAAACTAGTCAAAGTGAAACACAATAATAGTGTAAAAGTTAAATTGTTGCAACTAAAAAAAATTAAAAAAAAATTAAAAAAAAAAAAACGGAAAAGGTATTACATTAGAAGGTTTGTAATTACTTTGAAGCAAAGGAAGTCTTCTATGACACCACATATTTTTTAAGGTTAAAGAAAAAGGCTTTGTAAGTATGTATATACTACTTCCTTTGTTCTTTTTTTACTTGACCTATTTCTTTTATCACGCTTGTCAATGCAAACTTTAGTGATCAATAACTTTAATTCTTGAAAAAAAAAATTATAAAAATTGTATATTACGACTGTACTTATTGAGACGAATTAAAAAAGATATCATATGAATTTATTTTTCCTTACATATTATTCACAAAAGACGGTCAAAGAAGAGGTAGTGAATAGTGTAAAAGTCAAAGCGGGTCAAGTAAAAAAGAACGGGGGAAGTATATGGTAGCCAAAAATGTTATTACCATTGTAATTAACCAGGATTATTATTACAAAGACATAGTTTAAAAAAAAAAAAAAAGTTATATACACCCGGGTACAAAATACATCAAGGTTATTTTTTTGCTCAATGATTAATCAACACTCATTTAATCATTAAAATAAGAAGAAGAAAAATATCTTTAATACACCGTATATATATCTTAGTGCATACTTCCTCCGTTTCAATTTACTTGACTTATAGTCCCATAGCACGCAATTTAAGAAGTTAATTAAAGTAGACAAACGATATTTTTATTACAAAAAAATTAAACCACCAATAAAAGGGATAAATTGGGGTTTCATGACATTATTTTTTTAATTTAGCTTATGTTTATCTTCTTTAATCTCTTCTTTAAATTGCGTGTCAAATGACTATAGATCAAGTAAATAGAAACGGAGGGAGTATAATAACCATATAATATAATAACTACCACAACAAACATGGTCAACAATTAGTTACATCAATTAGTTACATCAAAAAGCTATAGGTTTTCGGTACCTTGTTTCTAGTCAATAATTCATGCATAGAGACAAAATCAATACTGGTAGCACAAGTGTGCTGTTCACATCTTCTTCTTTTTTTTCTATTTCGTTCTTTTTTTTTTCCCCCTGTAACTAGCATGTAATATGAATCTATGATCATGCAATTCACGTATGCTGTTTGCTGTATGCACTTATAAAAATAGTAGGCTAACTCAGATTAGAAAAACAATCAAAACAAAACATGTATATATGGAGTACCATTAATGACCGAAAAACCCAACACATAAAGGGACCGTTTTGCTCATTTATAACATGAACACAACAATAACAATCAGTTTACAAACAAAAGGACCAATCGGTTTTAGACTAAGCTAGTTAAGGTACATTTTACTCGTAGATTGGTAAGACGAATAGGTCTACCATGGAGATAGAGAATAATTATTCAACATAAACCTCTTATGCAAGTTGACATATTAGCTATTACAAATTTACATTCCAAAGTAATTAATATTACATACTTTTGTTAATAAACACGCAAAATATGATCCGGTACAATGCAAATTCAACGCTAAATGGTTAGAAAACCTTTACATACAAAAGATAACATTTTTTTCATTAATAAGGACAGCATAAATAGTACTTAATTGAAGAGAACTTTATAGGTCAAAAAAGTAATAAAATTATTAGAATAGTATTGGGATCTTTAAAATAAAAGCTAACATAATCATAATACTTCTTATATATAGAAGAGAATTGGGATTTAAAATAAAAGCTACGAGTACCATATGTCTTCGATTGTCAAGATACAGAGTAATTATAAAGTATTACATTAATCATTAGAAGGTTTGTAATTACTTTGAAATAAAGAATGTCTTTTATGACGCCACATATCTTTTAAGGTTAAAGAAAAAGGCTTTGTATGTACGTATATAGCAGCCAAAAATGTTACAACCATTACCATTGTCATTTGTCAATAACCAAGAATTTTTATAACAAATGCATAGTTGATAAATTTTGTATAAATCAAGACGTAAGATCTACCAAGGAATTTTTGCTTATTCAGTGATTACATGAGCAAATATATATACATACTCCGTATATATTTGTGCACCATACATTCAGATAGGGTGTCAATTCGAATAATCAGATTGAGTCTAATAAGGTCGGGTTGGGTCGGATAAATTTTTAAAATTGAGTTATACTAAATTATTATGTCCACACGAGTCCAAATCTGAATCAGATATTTTTCGAGTCGATTTTGAATCGGGTGGGGTTGGGGGTGGTTTTAATACCTCTACATTCACCACAACCCACATGGTCAACGATTAAGGTTACATCAAAAGGCTATAGGTACGTTTATCTCTTTGAAATAATTCATGCATAGAGACAAAATCAATATTGGTAGCACAAGTGAGAAGTGTTCACATCTTTTTTTTTTTTTTTTTTTTTTTCCTATGACTAGCAGGTAACGTATGCACCTCAAAAAATGGTAGGCCAACTCAGATCAGATATTAATATATTATACTAGAGGATTAGAAAGCATGTTTGGAGTACCATTAATGAGCAAAAAAATCCTACATATAAAGGGGACCATTTTGCTCATTAATATGAACACAACAATAATAATCTTTTTACAAACAAAAAGGGCCAATCGGATTTAGACTAAGCTAGTTATGGTACTTGTTTGTAGATAAATAAGATGAATGGGTCCACCTTGGAGAGAGAGAAAATAAGGATTCAACCATAAACCTCTTATGTAAGTTGAAATATTAAAGCATACAAACTTACTTTTCAAAGTAAGAGTCTATTCACATTTACTTAATTTTAGTTCATTTCAGCTCCAATCAGTTCAGTTCAGTTAAGCTCCAATTAGTTCAGCTCAGTTTAACTCTTAATTTTTCTCACATAAAATATTCATTTCAGCTTAGTTCAGTTCAGTTCAGTTCAGCTCTAATTAAGTAATCATTTCAGTTTAGCTCCAATCAGTTCAGTTCAACTCAGTTTAGTAAGTGTGAACATGCCCTAATTAGTATTACGTACTTTTGTCAAATATACACGCAAAATATAATCTAGTACATTACCCAAAATTCAACGCTAAATGGTTAGAAAACCTTTACCTATAAAAGATACCATTTTGTTCATCAAGGACAGCATACGACATACATAGTAACCATTATTTCTCATATAAGTATAACCAATTAAAAGTTTAAATTGGTTACGAAATACAAATTCTTACTCGTAGATAAGATGAAAGGGTATATATCTTAAAGAGAGTAAAAATTCAACCCTGCTACAGTGCTACTTATGCAAGTAATTGAAAATTAGTGACCAGGGTAGGTTTTTCAAGAATAAGGAAACAAACATATTAAGGGGGCGTTTGGTTAGTGCATTTTTTGAATTGGAAACAAATTCAATTAAACCAATGTCGTTATAATGTGTTTGATTTAAAAGTATGGTAACAATTACCATTACTTGAGGGTAATGGTTACCCCTCATTTGTTACCTCTCAAAAACTTGGGATAACTAATACCCTTATCCTCCTCTTGGTTAAACCTAACAAATGAAAAAGTTATACCTAATTGATTCCTTTTCCTTTTTATTTGTTTTTCCTTTCTACTCTGTTTTCATTTTCCAAACCAAATGCAAGTAGTTTTTTCAACAATAAGGAAACAAACATACATAGTACGGAGTATTAAGGTTGATCAATTATTATGCACTTATGCTATGATATTCTAAGAGATTTGTTAACTAATCAAATTTTGACTTAAGCAATCAGAATCAGAATGATTAACTGCTTCCCTAAAGTCTTGAGCCTGAAATTTTCTGGGCTTTATGGGCTTTTTTTATTGTTGGTTTATTCTCACGTAAACTGCTAGAATTGGATAGCCCATTAAGAAGATAATCTAGCTTCTTTCTCAAAAATTGAAAAGAAAAATCAAGCCCACTTATATAAATTTTCGATTACATATTTGGCTTATATTCTCAATGTGGGACAATTTGAGTTTATGTCCGCTATAAGCTTTTGACAAACTACTATCTTTCTATATAGTAAGTAGTGCTCCCTTGATAATCTTACTAGTGGAGTACACACCTTTCAGTGTCATACTCTTATCAGTGAAATAGATGATAAAATTTGCTGCAATTTGTGAGTTTTCCAATGGTTCTAAAAGATTATTGTATAATTGTAGATAAAACAGCTGAAAATCATTGTAAAATATACAAAAACTTCCAGTCCAAAACAAAGTACTAGTAAAATAGAACTAAGAAGATGCTGTATTTTCCCTTCAATTCTTCAATATATCTTTGCTCTTCAGATACTCCACAGTCGAGTCATAAATCTCTCCAATCCCATGCTTGAACTCGAATCCCTCGTTAACGAGCTTCTCTGAAGAAAGGATCAACTTGGCCTTAGAAGGAAGTTCTCCGAAACTGCAGTCATCAACCAAAATGTAACACCGAATAAATTCACTGTCTTTGAGTCATACATAATCATTATAAACTCCAATTTAAGAAAAATAGTTTGAAATAATACTCTGTAGGAACATTATACTGAGGGTATTTGTTACTTAAGAACTTGGCGAGATCAACAACACTAGTGTTAACAGCACAGCAGATGTAACGCCCTGAAGCTGATTTGTTCTCTGCTAGGAAAATGTGTGCACGACAAACATCTTCTACGTGTGTAATCGAAATTGAACCAGACAGTAACTGCATACCCTTCATACCATTTATAAGGGACTCATTTCCTGCAAAATCGCGACATATATTTCCTGCAGGACATGAGTCTTATGACTACAGGACTAATGACAACATTTATTTTTGTACATTTAGAATGAGAATTATGGACCTGTTAGCAGGCACGTAGCAAGACCGATGCTGCTAGGGACATCAGGAGTGAAAGCAGCACCAGTGATCAAAGATGGTATCACAGTAATGAGATCGAGGTTGTTTTCCTTAGCGAATTTCCAGGCTTCTTTTTCAGCTAGTGTCTTAGACACAGGGTAGCCCTGTAAATTATTAAAGAACAATTGTAATTTAAAGTGTGACACATTCAATTAATTAATGTGGTAGTATAAATTTGTTTTAGTACATACCCAAAGAGGTGGCTTTTTGGAGTAGAGGAAATCAACATCAGTCCAATCCTCCTCGCTCATCACAAGACCATCCCCGGTGAGACTATTGATCGAAACAGCAGCAGCAGATGAAGTCATAACAACGCGTTTCACAGACTTTGCCTTCGTGCAGGCTGTCAATACGTTTATTACTCCTTGCATTGCAGGCTTAATCATATCTGCCTGTCAATATCAGACTTTAAGGTCAATCTTAATCATCACTATAAAGATCAAAGTCAATACTTCCTATATATTCATAAAAAAAAGCTTACTTACTTCAGGGTCCTGAGAGGCAAAGTTGACAGGGGTGGCGACTAGGAAAACAACATCACAGCCTTCTACCGCGGCATCAAAGCTCCCTTCATCGGTTAAATTTGCTTTAAATACTTTCAGCTCACCAAGATCTTTCAGTGCTAAGAGGTGTGATATCTTCTTCTCATCACCTACATCAATCAACATAATTGTACAAGCATTTAATTATATGTCAAAATCACATGTCTCAATCAATAGAAAGTTTGGTGAAACTAAAACTTCCTGTGTTACAGTCTTACACAATTACATACAGTACCATGAAATAAAAATGTGCTCAAAAGAAAGGTGTTAAAAAGAGAGTTAGTTACCAGGGTCTCTAGCAGTCGTATTGACCAAATAGCCCTTTCGCAATAACAATTTAACAAGCAGGGATGCCACGAATCCTGTACCTCCTATGACACAGGCTTTCATGCTCTTCTTCTCTTCATGATCATGTTGTTGGACTAATCCAGCCATATTATATATTAATTTATTTGCGAAACCTAATAGGAATCCTAAATATTATGTAACAATGAAGTTCTAAGGTTTATGTTTTTGTAATAATGTTTGGTTTTTTAGTCTCTCTTATATATGCACAAACCAGAATACGTTAGAGATTAGCAGGGGAAGAAATTTTGGCAGGTGAAAATGTGATTTTCTAATGCCACGAGAAGGTGAGCATGTGACTATCTACTCATATTGTCAAACTCAAGTATAAAAAATGTCACGGACCTTTATAGACTTAGGCCGTGTTTGATTCAACTTAATAAGTTAAATTATTTTTTAGTGAACTGAAATTATTTTTACTGATTTTCTATTATAATTATTTTTTTAAGAAAACTGAATTTTAAATGTGAACAGACTCGGTCCCAATTCATTTTTCGGACTAGGATTTCTAACTTGGTGTCTAAGGTTAAAGTTCATTTATCATTAAACACAAATTAATTAAAATTATTTTGTTTTTTTAGTTGTGGTGTCAATGTGGGACTTTCTGATAATGCTACTTTGATCAATAATAAAGAATTACTTCATGTGACTAATGTCAGTCTGATTAATAAGTAGATAAAATTAGAAGACTTCGCACAATTTGCTTCATATTTTTTTCATAAAAATCCTTCTAAACTTGATTTAATTATAGGGAAAATGCTATGATTGCTAGCATCGTTGTTGTAACATAGCTTTTAGTGACAAACTTGAAAAGCGTAAAAGTCAAACTGTAAAACTGTAAGTACTCCGTTACATTACTACTAGAAGGAAAAATAGGGTCCATTAATTATTTTAGTGACAAACTAAACTATTAACTGAAACTCTAGAAACATTTAGAAGAAATAACAGAAGTGAATAGCTAGAACACATTTTGAAAAAAAATACTACTAACAAGTAAGAGTAATGTTTGGAATGATCCTAGTTGAGAAGCATGACCCGAGCTCGATTCAGCTGATGAAGCACAAGTTACCTTAGATGGGGAGCAGAGATTTGGATTACCGGTAAATGAATCCGCCTTGAAGAGAGCAAACTGTCCTTCAGATGGAATTCTACCTGACAAGTTGTTATATGAAAGATCAAGTGTCACTAAGCTAGTCATATTCTGCATGTCAGTAGGAATTTCACCACTCAAATGGTTTTCTGACAGATTCAGACTGCTCAAAATCTTCAGTTTTGAAATTTCATGTGGGATTCTTCCACTAAGGTGATTGTTGCTGATATCTAAGGACATCAGACAGGAGCAATTTCCTACAGATTTCGGTATCTCCCCAGTTATGTAGTTGTCTTTTACATCGATGATCGATATGCTTTTCAGATTGAATAACTCATCAGGAATGTTTCCTGACAAGTTATTTCTTCCAAGAAAGAGTTTCTGTAAACTAACCAACTTCTGAATAGATGGAGGAATACTTCCGGTGATGGAGTTGCTCGAAAGGTCTAGAGTTTGGAGGGAATTTCCTGTAATATACAGGGGAAGTTCACCAACCAAGTTGTTGTGACTAAGATCAATCATATTAGCCCTTGGCAGGTTCAATACTCCAGAGGGAATCGAACCATTTAACGAGTTTGTTGCTAATCTTACTCGAACCAAGGTCTTGCAGTTTCCTAGCTCTTCAGGGATAGGACCAGTAAAAGAATTCCCAAACAATATAAGGTACTCTAGTCTTCTTCCTTTGCATAGCTGTTTTGGAATTTGACCTGTAATTTGATTGCCTGATACATCAACCGTTTCGAGTTTTCCATTCTGGCCTAGATTTTTAGGTAGTTGACTATTGAAGTTGTTGTTCCATACCTGAAATCTTGTAAGCCTAGGAAGCTCAGAGATAGAATAAGGGATCGGACCATTCATTTTGTTCGAAAATAGGTTCAGCCATTCAAGCTTCTTTAGCTGTGAAAAACTTTCAGGAATCATACCTGTGAGTGAATTAGACGAAAGATCAAGGTTTCTCAAATTGGCTAAATCACCAAATTCAGCTGGTATATGACCTGTAATGTTGTTTTTCTGCAGGAAAAGAGTGTCTAATTCACTCAGGTGACTTAAAGTTACAGGAATACTGCCATTAAGGTTGCATGTAGCAGCATCAAGAACTCGAAGTGATCGTATGAAACCCCACTCATTAGGTATACCTCCATTGTATGTGTTGAAATAGCCTACATACAAGAACTTGAGTTTCGACAAATGTGATAAACTCGAAGGAAGCTTACCAGTCAGTGCATTACCATTCAAGCCTAAGTACTCCAAGCCTTGGATCTCTGAGTATTGAGATGGAATCTCACCTGAGAAGTAATTTCCTCCAAGATCCAGATGCTTCAGTTTCTTAAGGCTCGCGAGCTCTGTAGGTAGTGGCCCGGAGAAGTTGTTATTGTAGACACCCATGACTTCTAGCTGAGTCATTTTGCTGAACATAATTGAATGCAACTGCTCACTTATGTTGTTGTTTGAGATGTTAAGGAATTGCAACGTCGATAAGTTTGCTACTTCCTGTGGAAGACTGCCTGACAGATTAGTACCTGTTAGAATCAGAGTTTTCAGCTGGCTAAACTGTCCGATTTCAGGTGGGATTGAACCATATAGAGGCACACATGAGATGTTTAGACCGATTACTCGAGAGCTCATGTCACATGAGACCCCTGAAAACAAGCAATGTGATGTTGGAGATGAAGATTGTTTCCAGTCTTCAAGGGCTGAGCTCCTAGGTCCAACCAAAGACGCCTTCAGTTTTAGCAGTAGTTCGAGTTCTGCGTACCCATAGCAGAATGTATAAGAAATGAACAAATGTATCAGTGAAAATTTCAGCAAGAAATAAGCCATTTTGTATTGATGAAGATTTTAAGAGTATAAGTTGTAGAAATGAATTATACAGACTTATAGTTGATAAACTTAGCAATGAATATGTTTTAGTTTAAAGTGGTTTTTTACCAAACAGAAAAAAACAAAGGAATCAGCATCTTAGCTTGGTTCTTTCAGATAATGCAACGTAGCCAAACATTTACCTGAATTGCAAAAGATTTATAATGAGGATGATTAAAGTTACTTTATGAAAGAACAAAGAACAAAGCCAAGTTACAATAGCATGCAATTTCTTCTTTAAAAGGAACTAAAAGGGGAAGAGGAATTTTGTAAAAAAAGTAAAAACAACCAGAACACTAAAACAAGCATATGTTCCAACAGCATTAACATTGATATGAAAAGCACTTTGAAGGAATCACGAGGTGCTACAATTCTGCAAATTACAGTTTAACCCTGAACCCTGGACCGACCATATTATACATATGATGTAGACGGAAATTGATCACGAGTAAATTATTGTGGGGGTAAAAAAAGTACAAGCATATGTTCCATGAGCATTAGCATTTATATGAAAAGCACTTTGAAGCACAAGGCAGCGATGTAATATAATTTACAAACCAAGAGCATATAATATAATGTTGATCCCGAGTTTAAAAAAAAAGGGTAGTCTGTCAGAACACCGTATGATAACCAACGCCCCACAAGGAGGCAGAAGGAACGTCTTCGATTGCTTGTCATTGATCCTGATCAATGATAGCAATCCTACAAGTATAGTCGTACCCATCAATTGTATACGATTATTAAAATATTGTTTTTAATTTAGCCTCATGGTCAATGTGGGACTCTATAATAAATTAATAATACGCTTTTAGTTTATTTATTTTTTGTGACTGTTCTAGTGTTCCACATTCAACCTTATTATAAAACCTTATTTGGTCTAAGTAAAGAAGTTCAAAATATAAATTGTTTATTTCTATGTGAAAAGATCTTTATAGCTTAGAAGCATTCATATGGGACACTTGAACAAAGAGAGTCACTACGAGCCTACGAGCATGAGATGAGGAACGATAGATGCATAACAATAACTCTGTATTAGACTTTTAGTTCAATATCGGGGGCACTTGGTGATCATTATACAGAGGTTGTCCTAAGAGCGACATCCAAAAATAAGGGAAACTTTGAGCATATCAGGGAATAGACGGAATTTAATCCCAATTTTTTTTTTTAAAAAAAAAGAGAGAAGTCTGTCAGAACACCGTATGATTACCAACGCCCCACAAGGAGGCACAAGGTGCGATCTTCGATTGCTTGTCATTAATCAGGACCAATGAAAGCGGATAGTCACACTCACATCATAACGGGCATAGATCATCACCCAGACTTAGTCATCTGGCTCCTTAGTGGCTAAGGATACAGAGGTACGACCTATAGAACAAATCCTACAAGTATGGTCGTACTCATCAAACTCTATGCCGTTATTAAAATATTGTTATTTATTTAGCATCATGGTCAATGTGGGACTTTATTACGAAGTATTAATACTTCATTGTTTTACGTTGACTTTATCACTATTCACATGTAACGCTTTGATCAATATTTATGTACTCATGGATAATTAAAGATATTAATAGTCAAAGTTCCGCATTGACAAGTGTGGTAATTAAATTAGGGCACGCAAATAAAAACAGAGGGAATATGATTTTTATATTTTCTTGAGATTGTTCCACATTCAACCTTATGATAAACCTTAGTTCGTTGGTCCAAGTGTTCAAGAATCAAGATTGTACAAAGATGTTCAATTCAAAACATAAATAAGGGAAATTTTAACTTTTTAAGCGTATTAGGGATGTAGATTGAGATACAGAATACCCGATATGAAATACTCCATAATTGTTACGCAGTTACACTTTCTTACTAGCTACCAGGATATTCATTGTGCTACAATTTTGGTTACAAAATTACTTCATGATTTTAGAAGAAATCTAATTTTACATTTGTTTAGGTAAAATTCTATTCTATACTACTACTTGCACTAGAAATTCAGAATATCCAAACTATTGTTCATTTCTTTATCTATTTTTTCCTTAATTGTTTTAAACTGTATTGACTGTACAAGAGCTCTTTTCTTAGAGCTTACAAATAATGACAAAACAAGGAAGCAAAGCTGTTGATTTTAACAAAAACAGCTCCTCAACATGAGAATTATTTGATCCTAGTTTTCCAGCCAAGGAATCAAACCCTGATCTTCTACCACCAACAAACTCTTGTATATTCTCCAACATTGGCCTATGTACTCTCCCCGCGATCACTCGACATACAATCAAAGCCTTCTTCAAGGAATTTCTATGGTTTTCTTTCTCCTCAACATCGGTATCTATGCTTCTATATGCCCTTTCACTCGTCGAAGTAGTAAATATTCCCATAATACTATTGCTTGTACCCTCGCTATGCAAGAATCCGTGTCTTAGAATGCAACAGACGTTGCATCTTTGCAAAGTGCAAAGACTTGAGGACCCTTTTTTGCCTAAGGAGCAAGCAATTGTTGTGCCATAGAACCTAAGGAGTTCGTTGCCATCGGCTAGGAGACGGGGATGTTTCTTGGAATGTTGTAGCTTGTTTGCTCGGATTTTAACCATTTCGCGGTACTCCTCAAATTGTGCTACCTTTGTTTGTGGGTTGTGGACTTTCAGGATCTTGTCGATGCGTCCTCGATTTTCGACATCAATCCATCCTGCCTTGAAAATCATCTCTATGACTTTCCTAGATGAGTCCCCTTCTAGTACTTCAGTCACTGCACCAAAATTGTACAAATAAAAATGAAAAGGATCATGCATTGCTCCTCATACTCAAAAATGTATCTATTTGGTTAACAAAAAATGCATAAGCAAAAATGCATATTGACTGTGAAACTTAATCTTTGCTCTAATTAAGCTAGCACACATTGACTTTGAAAATTAATGTAATGTACTAAAGCTACACTATTTTACCAAAAGTGATGATACTTTTCCTTGTATTCTTGATATCTTACCTAATGGGAAATGGTAAATTCACTTGCCCCATAGTCCGATTTTTGTGAGAGCTTTTTGGATTAAACGGGGCAAATAGAATGAAACAATTGGAGCATGGTGGCATAGGTGATCATTTTAAGACCATAAGGTGAAGATGGTGTGAGGCAAATCAGGACTATTTTTATGTATGCAATTTTTTTTTTTTTTTTGGGTGTTTAGGGAGTGAGCCACGAGGACGGGGGTGAGAATCGATCCCATGATTTTCTATAATCAGTTGAGTTATCCCTCACTTTCTATATGTATACAATATAACACAACCAAAAAGAAAATTGAAACCACATTGGAGATATTTTATGCCAAGTACCCAACAAACAAAACAACTAAACTTAAACTTGCAACACTAAGTTAAAACATTATAATAAATTATATTATATTTAAATATAATAAATTAAATTAAATTAAAATTTAAATTACCTGCATGCTTAGAAAGATGATGTTCTTCAGCATCCTGCCTAGCTAATGGCTCACCACATTTATGACAATTCTGTCTAAACTCCCCACCAAGTTCACCCTCGGCCATCGATAACCTTCTACTTCGAAACGACGACCCCGAAACAGCGCTACTCCCTGGCTCATTACTAACAGTTGAGGGAGAATCAAGCCCCTTATTCACATTCCTCAATCTTGGTCTAGGTGCAGGGGAACCAAGGTAAAATTTTGAGGGTGAACCATTAGCATTATGACCATGATCTTTTGTGTTCTTAAGATCAGAATTGGTGAATCTAACATGATGTGTAACAGGATTGATCAAATCACTGCTGCGTATCGACATCGGACTACGACTTGATGAGCTTTGTTTGATCCTCTTGCTGCCATGAATCACATCTCTGATGGTTGATTTACATGACAACGACGACGACGACAAAGGCGGTACGGTTGCTCGTGATTTAGGCTTACAGCAGCTGTTTGTGGTCTTTGTTTTGGGTTTTGGTTCATGAACTTCAGATGATGGGGTTGACTTGCAATCCAATGATTTCTTAACTGCTGTCCAAACTGCTGACATTTTTAAATTTCTCTGTTTTCCTCTGTTTCTTATACTCTGTTTTTAGTTTTTTTTACTCTGTTTCTCTCATTTTTGAGTTTGTGAGAACAATTTATAATGTATAAGTTGGTAATCTAAGAGAAAAGGGGGAAGAACAAGAAAGCATTTTTATGGAAAAAAATTGAAATTTTTCTTTGACCAAAAAATAAATATAGTCACCTTATGAATTTTATTATTGTGCATGTAATTCTGGCAACTTGGTTTTGTTCCTATATTTGTTGATTCAGCACGTATTAATGGCGTGGGAGAATGTGACAATAATTCTCAGAGCAAGGAAGTAAAAATAATTATTTTGTAATAATTATTTAATCTTCCTATTTTGTCACACTCATTATATAGGAACAATTATTCTGTATTAATGCTCATTAATAATTAAGAAATTATACTCATATAGTCATAATACCTCATTTGACTTTTACAATAAAGGTCAAAATTCACTTTCTACTGTATTCAAGGGATGCTCCTTAAAAGGTTAAAATTATACTTTAGGACATCCCTTGAAATTCTTAGTTGTAAAACTGTTTGCTTTCTCCTCTTCTCTAATGTAGGACATCTCACATGTAAATACCCACTGCAAGACATCTCACATGTAAATACCCACTGCAATTTATTATTTCAAGATTTATAGCCTTTTTTAGAAGTGTTGGTAACTTGGTATTATATTTGTCGTATTTAGATTATTTAAGCTTCATAAATAGCTAATCATATTGGATGGAATTGATATTACGATCATACAAGATCGTGCAATAATCTCTTCATATAACATTTCATTCATATGTGCACATACTCTTGATGCTTAAAATATTACTCCGAAAGTAAGAGAACTATACATTAATCAATTACTCAAAAAATTTAGTTCAAATCAATTACAATCCCGATAAATTTAGTTTTGCGTGCAAATTACATGATCTTTTAATACAAGTAAAAAAAAATTGTTATCACAATAAATCTTGTTAAATTTATCTTAACAAGTGTTTTCAAAACCAAATAATACATGATCAAGATATTAATAGTCAATGACTCGTATAGAAAGCCGTGAATAGTATACGGGTGAGTAGTGACTAGTCTTATACAGCTCCTGGAGATCTTTTATCTTATTTACTTGGACATTTGTGTATTGTTGAATTGGTAGTGACTTCAGTTTAGAAATACTAGTGTTTGTAAACAGTTATTGTAAATTTGTAATCAATAACCCAATAAGAAAAGGATAGAAAGTCACCATCAAAAAGATTGAAACATGTATCAGATGTAAGATGTATGACTGTTCTAGTACCATGTGACAGCCTGACAGGATAACTGGTTTTAGTTAAGGCTATTACATGAATATATAAATTGCAGCATAACAAGGTCTTGTTACAAACTGGAATTAAAATAAATTCGCAGTTGTTATATTGAATATTGATCCTCAAGTTTGTTATGTGACTTATGCCAGACAATATCACACAAAAAATTATTCTTGTTGCAGGATCTATTTTTTTTCAACTATTAGGATTTATCAAGCAACAATAACTGTTCTTAGGCTGGCATGTGTTGGTGAAAGGCTTCAAATTCTTTGGCAGATCTTAAATGATTATAATCGTGAGACGAAAAATGTCACCCTACTTGTCAGCTATGTTACTCGGACCAGCTCTTCACTTTAACTCGTGTCGATTTTGCACTTGACTCTTCATTTGGGAGCCAATATCATGGGAAATTTTCATAAAGTAGTCAAGTCGGACACTTGGGCTTGTGCCTGTATCAAACACGAGTACTCTAGTCCGAGAAACATAGCTTCTCAATAACAGGCATTCATGTTTACAACCGTCTAACACAAGAATGTTACGAGCCTACAGTGGGTTTATGATATACCGTCTTTCTAAGATTGCATTTATTCTTCGTTCTTCCTCTATCATGGCTGACACTAACATTTAACTGAACACTTTATCGTAAAACCAACTTAACAGAACCAAGGGAATTTAATTTAGCATACCCAAAGTCGATTACCAGGTTCCCTATGCTGATAGCACAGAATCTCATGCTCCTCTCAAGGAGAACTAATTGAAATTAATTGTAGGGGAATGCTTAAATCAGTTTCCAAAACACTAAGGGCAGAAACTTCCAAAAGTTCAAAATTTAGAGCACAAAGTACAAGCCAGGATCTGCATCTGGTGATCACCAACCGCATATACAGACATCACATATCAGAAGACGATTAAAATAATTTGGAGTACTGATAGTTACAAAACTCATACGAGTCTTCCACATGTTTTCTTTAGAGTACAGCTAGCGGGACTGCAATTAAATAAAATAAAGGGGAACACGCATATAGACACAACAATTATACCGGATTTGCAAAGGTCACCTTATAACAGACGATATGCAGAACCGAGAACAGACATGTGATTTTTGCCCACTTTGCTCCCGCGGAGGCATTCTAGATCTACCACTTGGGAATGATCCACAAAAAGGTTCACCTGAAAGTGTGATAATAAGCAAGAACGTACAGATTACGTAAGATGTCCAGTTCACTAAATAGAAGAAATTAATAGAGTATAATTTCGGAATGGAAAGAGGCAGATACTGTAAGATAGTCACCTTAGGACCATATTGGCTGACAAACCAATCAGCTGCTCTGGCATCCGCAGCTTCAAACATTGTCTTCTCAACTCCTAATCGACCGATAATCTTGGCAATGATGTCTGCTCTTAATGATTCAGCTCGACGGCAAACATCCTCAGCATCAATCATTATCATGTCCGCCCCAGCCTCCAGACACCTCTCTGCCTTTCGGATTAGGAGGTCTACATCTTCAACAAAATCTAGACATGCAGAAACAGGACATTCATACACAAAGTTAACGAAATTATTGCAGGTCAGAGTATTAAGATTATCATACTTTGCGTTGCACCATTTGGAAACCTCCATGGATTTAATCACCCACCCCTATTAGGACATATAGCTCAAGCATGCAAAGATGTTATCAACCAGAAGGTTTAACAAAGTCTTTGTCGTTTAATAACAGCTTGCTCACTTTCAAGATATTCCTCTGCTTTTAAATATAAGTAGATCTACATGATTTTCTCACACACCTTAAAAAGGAGGACCTCCAGAAAACAAGATAAATTTATGAACAAAAACCTTTCAGATTTTTTTGTAGCAGTTAAGGCATATGATTACGACAGAAAAAGCATCAAGTAATCACAAATTCACAACTTCAAGATACATAATAGAGAATAAATTATTGTTCAAATGATTTCCAAATCAAGCACGTCAAGGTAAATTACAATATCAAGGAGCAGGCCAATTTACCATAAGATCTGGGCCTTGGGGCTATATAGGCTCCATATGCTCTGTTTCCAGACAATGGTATATCAGACTTGTCAAATTTGACTGCAAACTGAGGCTTAACTTTCAGACCCGCATCCTTGATCATGTGCACGTATCTTAAAAGAGTTTCTTCGGGAAGCTCAAGTGAACCTGCATCTAGCTCGATTGTGTCAAAACCCAAGCGCTTGCATTCCTGAAGAGTACCGGAAAAAGATTTCAGAACAATTTTGACTAGGTAGTAGTTGCCTGTAAAAAAAGCCAAAAGAGGATAAATCCTGATCATTAATTACCTCTATGTATTGTTTTAAAGCAGATGGGCCTTTGCGGAGCAAATTTTCTCCCCAATCACCGGTACTGATGTAAACATCATGTCTGTGTGCCATATCAGTCATCTTTTTTATGTAGCTCTCTGGTGTTAGGCCATGAGAACCTTCAGAAAACTTCAGACCATCGACAAACTGCCCCATTGACTCGAAAACATCCTACAATGTGTGCAAAACCAACTTAGCCACAATAAACATTCACTTTCCACATAAATAAGACTTCACTTTTGTGGAGGGGGGGGGGGAGGGGAGGTAATTATCATATCACTTTGAGACATCTATCCCCATAATATATAAAGCAACAAGAAAACTTTAATGAAATAATCAGTAATAAACTGCAATCAAGTTTGATGCTTTGTCAGCATAACAACTCTAGGATGTTGCTCTAACTTGCAATCAGAAGGCTGCTTTATGTCAATTCAGCTGCCTTGCAAAGAAAAAGGAAGGTGTCCACAAGTGCTAATTAAAGTTTCTAAAGGACCTTCCCTCCTAACCCTTTTAAATCCAACACCCCCAGGCCCCAGGAAGCTCTTAATGGTTCCTCTCAGAAATGTGGCTACTAGATGTTTCTGAATAACAAAACAGCTTTCTCAGCAGTGGTTTGTTGTGAAGATTTTCGATGTTTGACCAGAATTCCATAGTTCATGACTCCTCATAACCAGCATTTCGACAAGATATTGAAAACCCTTTCCCAACAGTGATATAGACTATAGAGTACACAAGCACTGTACTTCTAAATTTTCATATGCTTATATTGTCAGAGAAACAGAAAGATTACTCTTTACATATGCAGTGAATATGAAGCAAAATATAAGAGCCGTATCTTCAAATGCTTAAGCAACCCTCTAAGAAACTTTGTGCTGATCAAAGCAGCAACTGACCTGGCTTTGGAGAAGGCACGAAGCCCCTCGAATATCAGGGAGGAATACTAAAAAACAGATGGTTGAATCTTGAAATCTTTCACATTTGATTGGCTAATCACCAAAAAACTTACCAGTATTACCAAAATTATAGCAAATATAACCCATATGTTCCACACATATTTTCTTAAGTAAACATGAAAATGATCTTCATTTAGTACAGTCAGTAAAACTCTAGTACATCATTTACTTCTTGCCTGATACTTTACTGGAATCAATCTATCTCAAAAAATTTGTGTTGAAGCCAAACAACTGTTTAGCAAAGATTTGTGATCTTAATGTTTAAAATCAAGATCAAATTTTGAAATCACATTTGCTGCTAGCAATAGATACTGGTCATCCAAAAAGAGAGAGGCAGGGGTCACAAGACATACGTCCTACTAATTTATACATTAAAATAAGCTTCAATTCTGGAAAGCATCCAACTTTTAAACATGGATAAGGCACTATGTTACTGCAAACCTGCAGGACTCCACCAAACTAATAAAGTTAGGGAGAATCTAGGACAGAAGTCACTTCATAGTTCATACTCCATACAATGTTGTGCAATTTAAGACCAACACTTGAACAAAATAATGTGCTAAAGCCAATATGGATTATGTCCCCAAAAGGATGTGGCATTGTAGCAAGAGTTGTGCAATGTTGCATATCACATCCTTAAGATCAAAGGCAAATATAACTCAATTTTCAAACATTAGCAAAACTGTGCGCCCAAGGCTTAAGGTGTCTTACATGAACTAACACAATCCTGGCATGGTGTCAAAAAATGAGGAAAAATATGCATAGTCCAAAAGGGCCATACTACGGCCATGAACCAACTCATTGTGTGTGTGTGTGTGTGCGTGCTTGCGTGCAAGTAAATCACTTGGATAGCTTGGAAGAGCCTGTGTCAACCTAAGAATACAGAGGTCATAGGATTCACTCAAAATTCTCACCTAAATTTGATAGGGTTGACCAGATTATACTGGAAACTTGACAACAAGATTAATTGGGAGGCTGAGCTAAATAGCTAATGTTAGAGAAGTGTGTCAATAATAGGCAAGAACCCTTAAGCTTCGATTAGGATCTCACATTTGGAAAGCAGTGGGGAAGGTATGGGACTGGTGCAGGTACTGGGAAATGGAGATGGAACATCTATAGACCTGTGGAGATGAAGCTCTTAGAACGAAGTCATGTCATTGGGCCCTTCCCTAAGAACCAGAACAATAAACTTCTTAGTGATTTATATAGAAATCCCCACGATATTCAGCATGATTTAAACTTCCCTATCCGTGATGAACTACTCAAAATAATCCTTAAAATTCCTTTCTCAAACAACAAAGAACATCAAAAGGAAAGTTGACCCAAAAACAGCTTCTAGATTAATGGCAGACAAATTCTCAGCCAAGACATGTTGCCTAGTAACCCATCTTAGGATTGTGTTTGGATAGCACAAAATCATATTCTTTATTTAGCAGCTTTTTGGAACAGAATTCCCAATAATGTTAACTTAAATAGAAGAATGGTTTCAGCTTCCAGCACTGAAACTTTATGTACTCATGTCTTAGAATCTATGGAGCACATTCTTTTGTTCTGCCAGAGAGCAACAGAACTTTGGACATCATTCACCTTCCCATTTTTTTGACCAAAAACTTCCAATCATGGCTTTTAACTAACCTTGTTTCAACTAATACTTCAAACCACCCCCTCCCTTGGACTTTTATCTTCCTTTGCTATTTGGTCCTTGTAGAACCGGTATTTATCAAATCCAATATCACCACTGAATGGTTCTTCAATCACAAAAACCAACCAGGGCCAAGGAGCCCACCCTGCATGCATGGTCCACCACCACCCTTGTCTATGAAAATTAGCACTGATGCTTCCTTTAACCACAACAGCAAAGTAGCAGGTTGTGCTGCAGATTGCAGGGATGGAAATGGTTATTGGGTTAAATCTCTAATTTGGAAAGGATACACTATCTCCTCGCTTCATTCTGAGTTTACTAAAATCCAGAAAGCTCTACAATGATAGAAGACACATCTATTAGTTTTTTACTGTATGGAAACAGGCTCAAGACAAGCCATTGGAGAGATTAAGCAACATAATGTTCATAATGTAAGGTTGACTTTCACTATAACCCAATGCAGGGAGTATGGCGTCGCTTAGCAGACAAAATGGAGTGCAACTGCCTTTCAAAGGAAGCTCAGATAATGGATTAGCATATAAGCTAGCTTAGGATATAGTAACTAGAAACTATGTATGATATAGGAACTCCTGTGTTTTCAACCCTCCCCTGGACTGTACTAATATTATCCTTTCCGACAAACATGGTTCAGCCATGAACAATGGGTCTGTAACTTAATCCTCATATGATGAACTCTAGTAGTTAAGTAATACATCCTGGTTACCAAAAAAATATTAGCCAACTCGTCTGCCCATTCCATCCGCCCGAAACAAGGCATCAAAGTAATAATTAGAGGCCACTAGTTCAAGTGTGACTCAACAGGGTAAGAATTTGATGCAACTTTAATATAGACTTCCATCTTGCTTCCTATTAGTGTAGTCCAACATCTCATGATCATGGAATTCAACAGTTTTTTCAAATAATAAAGAGTAATTGCCAAGTATTCCGTGATTGTAATCAAACTCAAACAATAATTTTATTTTATATTGGCAACAAACTAAAGGCCGTTGTACTTACAGTGCAGCAGACTACTGTTTTGATTTGCATACTACTGAGTATGAATCAACATAATGAGTATAAATTGCGTAATTCAAACTAGTAATGCGACAACTAATTCCAGACAGAATTACAGGATAATTGACACAAAGTAAAAAGAGCAATCTACAGGGAGCTATATTGTTGAACATCAATAAAATAAAAAATAAAATTAATATATATATATATATATAATATATATATATATACTTAATTTCGGAGTTCGCGACAAAATCACACGGGTAGCATTTGAAGCTAAAATTTTACTAACTCAGAGTCTACATATCCATCAAACATTTCTTCAATGATAATCATTCACCTAAAACATGAATCCAATTCTTATTTTTTCATGCAAATGAAACAAATCACATCAACTTCTTCATGCAACTGAAACAAATCAAATCAATCTATCTTACACTTCAATCTCCATCACATCATAACATTTTTAACATTGAGAAATTAAATTCAATACTTAAATCGACAAAAATGAAAATGAACAACCAAAATTCAAGGAAAAATCAAAATTATTACCTCAAGAACATTTTGAGAGAAGATAGAGTATTGAGGACCACGAATTTCAGTAACGCCAAAACTTCTAGGCTTTTCTGGACGATCTTCCTCCTCGAAGAAGCTCTTCCATCTCAACGAAGCCGCCATTAAAATGCACTAGGAGAGAGAAAAAATTTCCAGAAATGCAGAAATTTGAGTTCAATTGAATTTGTGAGAGAAGAAGATAAAAAGAAATTAGGGATTTTATATGATCAAAGTTATTATGATTGTGTAATATAAAAAGTTGGTTGAAGGGAGTGTGAGTCGGTTGTTCTAGAGAGCGCTCAAAGCTTGTACAAATGTTATTTTGTCAGCAATTTATCTGTTTTCTGAATGTGGGGTCCATTGACCCTTTTTTCAATTTTATTACTCTTACAGTATTATCCAGTTTTATGATTATCTTGATCCATTTGTACTAGTATATTCTTTTTCATAACTTTAGATTTTAAGCCCATTGTTTTTATTCAATTTGGATGAACAAAGGCCCAATTAAAAAGATAAAAGTTCACAAAGCTTTAATTTGTAAAGAACAAGGTTATGGGTTCTCAATTAGAAATTTTAGAACTAGTTAGTAGGCAGGTTGGGTCAGATTCGGATCTACAGACGGGTCAAGTCATAAGTGGGTTGTCTTAAAAGGGTTTAAGCATATTAAAGTGGATCGTGATATCTTTTACAAAATTACTCGTATTAGACTATTAATGTAAGAGCAGTTGTTTACACTGAAAGTAGATGGATCAATACTTATTACTCCAAAAAACTATATCCCACGAGAAATGAGAAGTTTTTTCAAGTGATATCTACGTTAACCATCTTTACTTTCGAGTTTGATTGAGAAACAAAGAAGACAAGCAAATCTACTACCATATATGCCATAATCTTGTAGAGCTTGCAAGAGAATGTACTGTAATGAGCTTTAGCGATGCCTTGTACTAATGTGTGCTGTTGATACCCTTCTTTCCTTGCTTCCCATGCCAAGAATCTAAAACCAACAGATTGAAAGACACACCAAACTTGGAATAAAGAACAATTTTAAGAGGAGAAAAGAACCTTTTTAGTTCAATCTCTTGCAATAGCTAACTATCAAGCCTTTACTTTTGTGTAAATTCCAACAGCTAATCTTTTCTTCATGTCATCACATTTTATTTGGGATGATCAGCAAGTATGCCTTAAAACTTTATTCTATATTCCCTACTTCTTAAGGACTCCCCCTTGTAAGCTCCCTCTTATAAATGCGAGTACGTTGTTAGACCAATTAACACTTAAAGCCTTCCAATATTATTAAATCTCAATCAAGCTTGTGATAGAAATAAACCTTCGGAGATTTTTCTCTAAATCATAAAATGCCGCTTTTGTCTAAAAGAATGGGGCCTGTGGTCTGTCTCTTTATCATGATCATGGATATTGTGGCCGGGATATTAGGCATCGAAGCTCAATTTGCTCAAAACAAGGTATGCTTTCATCTCATCATTTACTCCATGAGAAATCACTAGAATAGAGAAGAGAATAACTGATTCAATTTGATCTGTATTGAACATTGCAGGAGAGGTTCATGAGAGTTTGGATATTCGAGTGCAGAGAACCGAGCTATGAAGCATACAAGCTCGGATTTGCAGCCTGTGTATTGCTAGCAATAGCTCATATTATTGCCAATGTACTCGGTGGGTGTGTTTGCATATCATCTAGGGAAGAGTACATCAGATCTTCTTCGAACAAACAAATAGCTGTGATTTCCCTAATTGTCTCTTGGTACGTGCTCTAAACACCTTCACTCCTATAGTATTAGTCACTTTTTTTAAACGACTCGTGTTATATTGCAAAATTTAACATCTTCCATTGCAACATACCAGGATCGTATTGCTGATCGCCTTCCCCCTACTGGTTCTTGGGACGGTATCAAACTCAAGATCACGACAGTCTTGCGGATTCTCACACAAGCATTTATTCGTGATCGGAGGAATTCTATGTTTCATTCATGGGTTGTTCCTTGTTGCTTACTACGTTGGCGCCAGTGCTGCTAGAGCAGAAGAGCACATGATCAGGCAACAACACAGAGCTACTGGTCCCCGACCTCTTCCTACCTAAATAAACCTTCTTTCCTTCTTTTTCCAATGTTGTTTTCTGCCCTGTTTGATGAGCTAAAATATTGATTGTTAACCCTCCCCCTCTTTTGACTTCTTATTTGCATATACAAATGTAATTGACAATTTGTCTATTCTTTATTGTGAAAATCATACTTGTATTCTTATCACTATTTTTTGCATCTACAAAATTTACTCAGAAGTTTCATTATTCAAATTTGTCAATTTGCCCGCCTAATCCTCCTAATATACTCTACCAAAATCGCATTCCAGGAACTTTACAACAATAACGTATAAATCCCTACCAAAATTTGTCACATTTCAACTAGTAGTAACAAATTCAAATTGCATCTACAAAATTTACTCAGAAATTTTATTATTCAAATTTGCCAATTTGCCCGCCTAATCCTCTTATATACTCTACCAAAATCGCATTCCAAGAACTTTACAACTATAAGTCTATAACGGATAAATCCCTAACAAAATTTGTCACATTTCAACTAGTACTAACAAATTCGAATGAATAGACAATTATACAAATCTTCTAGAACAACGATTTGCCCACATTTAAGGAGTTGAGCATCAAATTTCTCAACTCAAAACGGTCACAGAATCAGCATTACAAAATCACAACAATTACACAATACGAAATTCACTGAAAGAGACGTTTGTTTCACGACGTTAACAAAACATTAGGTGAATTTCTTCATAAATAGCATAATCCGAACGAATTATAACGCAATTAGCAACAAATAGGCACAAAATTTCCAACCAGAAATGCTCAAATTCAAGCTTTATAACTCAATTTCCATAAAAGATACCAAATATTTGTAACCAAAAAATTCTACCCCTAATCTAAAAACCAAAGTTATCTCATAGAAACTAGACAAACTAACTATTATAAAATCCTAAAGAACTGTGTAGAAAATAAAACTATCTGCTTGTATGTTCATCCATCTCTACAAATTTCTAAGATTAAACTTTGATTGGATTCCTTTCGATGTCGAATTTACTCGTCATCGGCAGCCGACTTCTTGGGGCCCTTGTTGGGGAGGAGGAGGTTGTGGATGTTCGGCATAACACCACCGGCAGCAATCGTCACATCGCCGAGCAACCTGCTGAGCTCCTCGTCATTCCTGACGGCCAATTGAATGTGACGCGGCACAATTCTGGTCTTCTTGTTGTCTCTTGCTGCGTTTCCAGCCAACTCCAATACCTTCATTGATTGAAACGAATAAAGTTAGGTTATCAAAAATCGCAATAAATTTGGAAAGAGAATGTTAGGTTTAATTAAAATCTGATACGAGAATTTTAAGGCTTGATTGAAATGAAAAATTAAGGCGAATTTTAGGTTTACAGCGAAATGTCGAATTAATCGAAAAATCGACAAAATTATTAAAAATATCAGATTAAACCTAGAATAATTAATATCAAAATTTACGAATCAGAGCAAAATAAATCCGAACAGATAAACACAAATTTCAACAAAAATAAAATAAAATAAAGCTCGAGTATAAGATAATCATCAAAGAAGATTTACGAATGAGAACACAACCAGGATAGATTCGAACAAATCAACAAAAATTTCAACAAAAATGATGAAACTATAAAGAGAGAGGAGAGAGAAAATACCTCGGCGGCGAGATACTCGAGGACGGCGGCGAGGTAGACGGGAGCACCAGCACCAACACGCTCGGCATACTTACCAGCCTTAAGAAAACGAGCGATTCTTCCGACGGGAAACTGAAGACCAGCCTTGCTACTGCGAGAGACACCTTTCTTGACGGCGGCGCCGGCGCCGATGTTCTTGCCTCTTCCGGCCATTAATGACGATGAGAGAGAAAGTGAGGCGGCGATTGTTGGCGTGTAGTGTGAAGGGAAAAGTTTGGGCACGGCAGTTGTTGAGAGAGAGGAGAGATAGTGGAGATGATGAGAGAGAATCAAGGTGTGGAAGGAGTATTTAAAGGGTGTGGGAATGATTATTAGCCAATCAAATTGAATGGCACGGATCGGTGAGGTGGACCGTTGGATTGAAGAGGAGATCTACGGTGTGTGTTCCTTTTGGGGGTATGATGTGGCAGATTGTTGTTTTGGATATCTGACGTAGGAATTTGTCAGGGTATTAGCGGGATAGTTTTGATTTTTTTATTAATTGTGCAGTTGTGCGCCAAAAAAAAATGATCATCTTGAACTAAAATTCATAAGAAGAAATTTACGGAAAAAAATTGTATGAGAAAGCTAGATGGATATACAAGGATGTGTGGGAGAATATATCAATTTAATGATATGTCTCCTAAGTTATTGAATTACCCTACAGTGTACTTCGTAGTATAGAATAATCTTGAAGTAAGAGTAAAAGATACGAAGTAATGAATAACGGTTGTTGATATTAATGTCACAGCCTCCCAGATGATCTTTTAATGTTTGAATAATGATAACGTTCATTTTTAGTTCCGAACATGACATAAAATGCGTTGAAAACTATTTTCATTAGAATTGGGATGTAAAGTTCATTGAAAACAAAATTTTAGATCGATCTTCTTCCCTTAGCTTTATGATCTGATGATTAGATAAAAAAAAATAACTACAACTAGACATTGCATGCGTGTTCAACTTATTTACGAATAAACTTCAAAATAAATGATTGAAGATAAATCACTAAAAAGAATGAAATGCTAAACCAACTAGTGCACTTCAAATGACAGTTTCGAAGTACTCTGTAATAACATCGAAATAAACTACATGAAAGAATTAATTGATGTTGATGGTCATGTTGATTTTGAAGATGAGCAAGGATGAGGATGTTAGCTTGAAAGAAAAAAGGACGGACAAGGACCATTATTTCATTTTGATTCTACTTGATTTTATATTGATTGTGCGAAATTAATGATAAGAATCTATATTCTCAACCAATGCAAAAACACTTTTACTTATAGATAGCTTTCACAATAGGCTAAACCTGTCTGAATTTTTATCTTATATTATGGAGAAGAATTTCATGACCTAATAAGTAGTTCGTTATAATGATATGCTATCATTTCTTAAATGATTTGCATGAGTTATTAGATCAACTTTGGATTTTTTTTTTTTATGTACAATTAAATTAAATGATAATGGATAACGATTGCTTAATGATTGGGTGTTCCAAGGCGAAGGGAAGATCATTTCTTTTAATGTTTGAATAATGGTATTGTTCTCATTATTCTTCAGTTTCAAGCAAAGTATAAAGTTTATACACATGTTTAAAATATTAGAACAATCAATAATAACATTATTATGACCACCGTGAAAATAAAGCACCAAGCAAACATCAAATAAGTTTGTTATGTTAGAATGTTTAGGAGGATTTTTATGAAGTGGAATATAGTGTCTATTTGAAGAAGATAGGGTAAGGGCACTACTTATTGTATTAACTTATTTTGAAGGATTAGGACACATAGTCAACAATATTTTTTTAATTTTTTTTTAGCACAGACAATTTATTAATTAGATTAGATTTAACTAGAAAAAATATAACTATAAATAGTTTATGAAAGTTGTTTTGGGTGTTTTTGTCTCTCGGGAGAGTTACAGCACGAAGACTGATCCGGCGTGAGCTGTACCTGCAAAACAAACGGAGACACCGGTTGGGTGGTGCTCCGCCTCCGACGAACAAGTTAGTAACTTGAAGGGAGAGAAAAAGGTGCGGAAATTTAGGTGGGTATCTGCTCGGATTCCAAGCTCAGATGTCTCTATCAAAGGGATAGTTTGCAATAAATGGTAAAACGTGCCCTCCAAAAGAGGGAAATCTCCCTATTTATAGAGTCCTCGGGATGCGTGCCCCTGATTAGGTCAGTGAACCCTAATCATTGGTGGGTTGCGCCGCATTGCGGCTTTCTCAGGATTTGGGCCTGAAGGCCGTCATTTCCCCAGGTTTCTGGAGTGACACGTGTCAAGCAGGGATAGGTCCACTTTGGGCCATCTTGGGGATGACACGTGTCATCTTCTGATTGGACCACGTGGCGGGGTAAAATTACCCTAAACATTTGCCCCTCACAGACGTGACATGGCATGCCGCGTGGCATCTATGACACGCGTCACGCTCTGGTTGGTGGTAATTTTACCACCAAAGAGTAACCGTTCGCCTTCAAGGTAAATTACGGGAATGTCCCCACATTTACCCTCTATATATAGTCGTTTACCCTCGTCATTTTGTACGTTTACAAAAAAATTTCAAGAGAGTCAACTTTGAGAAAGCAGAAGTCATCCGTTTGAGTCAAGCGCAAGCGAGACAACTCGTTCTTCGTCAACCCAGCCGGACCCGTCTAGATATCAAATCTAAAGGTACCGTCTCTGCCTCTCTCAGCTCGTTTTCTTGTTTCACCGCTTGTATATATTTCTTGCAATAAATGGATGCATCACCAACACACACGGCACAACCTAGGTTAGAATCCAGCCGGTCACCGGGGACGGCTGAGTCTAGGACTGGGAGTGCCGCCTCGGGGTGTTGGGACCACCCTTTTGCTTGGATTCCGACCATTTATGTGTCTGTGCAGGACACAATGGCTCGGACTATGCAGACGGTTGTCGATCAGGAGTACCGAAGCGAGGGCTCAGGCGGCCAAACGCCTGAGGGAGATGCGTCTGGTCAGAGAAACCAGACGGCTCTGGAGAGATCCCCTCCGCGTGCCCCTTCGACTCCCGCGGACTCCTTTTTGGAGGAATGCGACCAAGACGACGATGAAGCCGTCTCAGCCCCTTTACCACAAAATGAGGAGGAGACGGAGAGCAACAACTCCGCCTCCACCTCTGAGAGAAGCGACGACTTGCCCCCGCTTGAGGATAACAAGGAGGAGGAGAGGAAGAAGTGGAGTGAGAAGGATGACCCCTTCAAAATTCACGTCTCCACCAAGGACAGGGTTCAAATGGAGGAGAACTTGAAGAACTTTACAGAGATGCACCCGTTAGGAGTCGGGTACAAGATCAGAGTGCCGCCTGAGGACGGCACCATCGCATGGGAAGACGATCAGCAGAACGCTAACAACTACTTCGGTTGTTATGAGGCGGCGTTCAAGGCTGGTCTTCGCTTTCCCCTTCACCAGGCGGTGAAGGAAATCTTGAGAGGCTATGGCCTCGGAGTCTGGCATCTTACCCCCAATTCTTGGGCAAACATCTTGGGGTATGTTGCCGCCTGCGAGTTCCAGGGGCTCCATCCCGGCTGGGAGGCTTTTGCTAAGATGCATTATCTTAGCCGAAGCCTAGGCGGCTGGAGGGCGTGGTATACTTTAACCACGTATCCCCAATACATGATGACCTTGGACAAGGTCTCCAAGTTCGACGGCTGAAAGCACAGGTTCTACCTGATGTCAGCTCCCAGCAGGCGGGAGAACTATGAGTTCCGTCAGTACAATAAGAAGCCCGACCTGATGGGCCGGAAGTGCGCTCTTCCCCGGATCCCGGATGAGGATTTTGACAAAATCATTGAGGCGGACTTTTTCGGCCTTACAAACGCGACCTTGTCAACTGGGGAAACAATAAAAGTCCCCAGGAATTGGATCCCCAAGAGCGCCTGGTTCAGGGACGAGTGTTTCTTAGCCGCCTGCGGTCTAGGTCACATGTTTACCAAACGTATGCGTCTGAGTTTACATCCGCCTGTAGTGCTTTTGTATCAGAATTGATTGATGACATTGACCAATCTTTTTCTTTTTACAGAAGAAGCTCTAAACATGCTGCAGACGGAGAAGACACCCAAGCGATCCTCTGCAACCATTCGCAAGGAGCTTGCGGAAAAACAGGCGGTCGCAGTCAAGGCCAAGGTAAAAAACCGCTTGACCCTTTCTTAGATTGGTCTCAAAGATTATTTTCTTCGGATGCTAACTTTAACTTGGTTATTTTCGCAGGGGGGAAAGATAGGAAAGACGTTTGAGAAAGATCTCAAACGGGCTAGGGAGGAATCCACCTCCATTCTTAATAAGACCAAAAAATCCACCTCCGCCTCAACTCCTGGCGCCTCAGCCAGGAACCAACATATGCGGATAGGGGGGCAAAACAAGAGGATAGGCGGCAGTCTGTGCCTCGACCTCGTCAACCCCTTATCACCAACCGGGGGGTTCACCACGCCTGCAAGCGGCTCCCGCTTGGCCGGCTCTGAAGGTAAGAACCCTTTTGAATCCCTGCCTGAGCTGGGGTGGCCTTTGCGAGTGAAATCCCACTCCCAACAGACGTCATCCTCAGACGATCGGCAACAGATAGGTGTTGCCTTAATTTCGCACTCATCACCTATTGATTATGGTGCAGATCAATCTCCCCGCTGGCCATACGTCCAGAAGCATGCTAAAGCCATGCTGGAGGCGGTGAGCAAGAGGGAGAAGAACGCTATCCCTGGGATAGAGACGTTCAACCTGGAACGAATCTTGTCCCTTCTGGCTAAGGTAAGAAATTTAACAATTTTTTCATTTTTTTCCAAGTGCTTTACTCCGCCTGCAATACTAACTTGACATGCTTTTTTGCAGGCGATGTTGCGGGTAGACGGGCTCAAGCGTCCTTATTCCCGCAAACGGGAGGAGGTAAAAAGGGCCAAGAAGTCCGCCACAGACGCTGATAATGTTGCTTTATACTCCACTATCGTAAATGAACTTGAAACTAAAGCAATAATAATGACACAGACGTCAAAAATCCAGCAGCTGGAGGCGGATCTGAAAACGGCCAACCAATGGGTGAGCGACGCTGACGTCTCAGAAGGGGGCGGAGGAAGCCAAGAGAAAGGCGGAGGAGAGCCTCAATAAGTCTGAAGAGGCGCTCAAAAAGGCCTAGGCGGACCTTGGCACTTTGCAAGGTGCTTCTGAAGAGAACACCAACCTGAAGACCAAGGTCGAGAAGCTGGAGAAGGATGTTGCTCAGGCTCAGGTGAACTTTGCAGCAACCCTAGAGGCGGAGCAAAACCGCCTGGTTGCTGAGGGTGATGCGGACAATGACGCCCGCATGAAGATCGCCTGGGCTGCCTTGTATCCAGACCAGGATTATGGCATCTGGGCACTTGCTCACAGGTACGCCGAAGACGTGGTGTACTTGAGAGAAAAAGGTGAGCCAGAGCCTGAGTCCTTCGACGCCTGGGTTAACGCCAACAATGAGCCCCCCGCGCCTGAGATACCTGGTCCAGGTGTAGCACAAGAGATTCCCTCAGATGATGAGGAAGAGGACCAGGAGGCACCAGGAGGCACCGTCTGTAGGTCGGAAGTGATTTTTCAGCGGCAGTATGCCAAAACTTGCTTTCTTTTATTTTTTCTTTAATTCTGCGGCAGTATGCCAAAACTTGCTTTTCCGGCCTGCGTGCCGAGTATCTTTATATTTACCGGCTGAGGAGCCGGGTTAATTAACAATTTCTCTTTTCTCCCGGACGGGATCTGGTTAACATTTGATCCACTACAACCGTTCGGACGGGGTCCGATTAACATTTGATCCACTACAACCGTTTGTTGGGTAGACTTTTTAAGGAATGCATCGACTGAGTCGGTTTTGATCATTTTGCGTTTGCGTTTGCGTTTGCGTTTGAATTTCAATTTTGCGAGTTTCAATTTTTGCATTTTTTGCCTAACTTATCAAAAGCAGGCGGCGATGTTTTGCCAAACTTATCAAAAGCCTGGTTGTCCTTGCCCCTGGACGACTGTGTGGTTGGTTTCAAATGGAGTTGGTTGATTGACTTAGGAACGTCTGATGCTGCAAAGAGCATGACACGTTTGTAAGTCAATCAATCACAGTAGTGATTGCCCCAAACCAAGTGCACAGCCGCGCACCAACAGGCGTTCCAGTCACTAACCAGACGGAGTTTGTCCGTCTTGGTAGAGATTGCATAGCCATTGCACAATTCTTTTGCCCCAATTGGGATAGAAAGCGCAACTTTGGAATAAATAACCTAAGTGAGAACTTCAGCCAGTGACCGACTGATGCCCCAGGGTATCCGGTATTCGGTAACTTGATCGTTCTTCACAGATCATTCTGGTCAGACGGCTATGAGTTAACCAATTCAGTCATTCAATTTTTGCCGTCTGCATAGGTACGTAGAATCGACAAATAATTTGTTCTCTGCGACGATTGCACTCGGAGGGGTGTCGCCGAACGCCTTTGTCCAGATTGGGACAGGCGGTTTTATAAAATAAGCAACCATCCGGCCATTTTTAGCCTTTTGTCTTGTTTGAGACCGGTTGTATAGCCACTAAGCGTCTTTGTGCTTAGTTTTTAATCGGATTGTTACAACATTAAATTTACACTAAGTGTCAAACTTAGTTATTTTAAACAAATAAGCCCGTATGGGTATTACCCAGACGAACAGACAATTATCAATTCATAATAAGTATCAAACCTAGTTAAATAAACAAAGGATCCATCCGAGTATTACCCAGGCGGTCAAGCAATTATAACCTTTACTAAGTATCAAACTTAGTTGGTTAAATGGAGAGTCCGTTTGAGTATTACCCAGGCGGGACAATAAAACAATTTTGCAAACAAAGTCTGAATTCTCATTAATTGACTCACTGTTTACAAAAAACTTACATTCTCAAAAGTAGTACTTTTTCAAATTGTCTACATTCCACAGGCAGGCGCCTGCCGTCTCTTACTTCTTCATAGATCCGGTAGGGGTCTTCCCAATTTGGAGTCAGCTTTCCCAGCTTATTGGCCCTACCGGTTGCCTCCATTTTCCGTAACACTAAGTCGTCAAATTTCAAGGGACACTTGTGTACTTTCTTGTTGTAGGCTCTAGTCATTCTCAGATGGTAAATCTCATGACGCAAGGCGGCATTTCCCCTGCGTTATGGGAGTGAATCCAATGTCAGGCGCATTGCTTCCCAATTTGCCTCTTCATCATATAGCATGACTCTTAGAGTCGGCTCGTACTGTTCAATGGGCAAGACAGCTTCAGCACCGTAAACCATGAGAAATGGGGTTTCACCGGTTTCCCCCTTTGCTGTTGTCCGGATGGCCCATAGGACATGTATTAACTCTTCTGCCCATAAGCCATCGGCTCTTTCAATTTTCTTTTTAATACCGTTTGAGATTAGTTTGTTGAAGGCTTCAACTTGGCCGTTTGCTTGGGGTCGGCCGACTGATGCAAAATAGCTTGAGATCCCTTGATCTCCCAACCAAGTTTTGAGCTGAGGCGTCTCAAACTGAGGACCATTATCAAAAACCATAGACATAGGTACCCCATACCGGGTGATAATGTTCTTCCAGATGAAGGAAATTACGTCTGAGGTCTTGATGTTCTTAACCGCCTCAGCCTCCACCCACTTGGTGAAATAATCCACAGCCACCAAGATGTAGTGCTTTCCGCCTGGAGCAGGCGTGTAAGGACCTAGAATGTCCATGCCCCATTTTGCAAACGGGATTGGGCTGTGGATGGCCGTCAGATCAGTAGCCGGACGGTGAATAAGTTTGCCAAATTTTTGGCACTTGTCACATTTTTTCACCAACTCCTTGGCGTCTGCCTCAAGAGTGGGCAAAAAATAATGTCATTTGGCTCTAACGGCTAGGGACCTGCCGCCTATGTGGGAGACGCAGAATCCCGAGTGCAAGTCTTCGAGAACTTCCTTTCCCTTTTCTGGGGTGACACACTTCAACAGAAGCTTAAGAAACCCTGCCTTGAAGAGTTCTCCGTCTCTCAACTCGAAGCTTGCAGCTCGCTTCTTCAGGACGGCTGCCTCCTGTGGCGAATCAGGAAGCGTACCGTCTGAAAGATAGGCCCGGATGCCATCCATCCAGGTAGAGCTTCGGTCCAGAATTCCAATGGGATCTTCAAAGATGCTTCTTTTTTCAAGAACTTCCCAAAAGACTGACCGAAGCGTATCATGGCAGGCGGAAGATGCCAATTTTGACAATGCATCCGCCTGGTTGTTTTCCGACCTAGGCACTTGATTCAGATGGAATTCCTCAAGTGCCCCGGCCTCTTCTTTGACTTCCTGAAGATATTTGATCATAGCCGGATGAGTTGCCTCATAGTTTCCCTCATACTGGCTAACGACCAATTGTGAATCAGAGTAGGCGTCAATTTTCATGGCCCCTGCCGCCTTACACATACGGATGCCGGCTAGCAGGGCTTCATATTCCGCCTCATTATTAGAGGCCTGAAACTTGAAGCGTAGTGCATACTCAAATCTGTCCCCTTCAGGAGACTCGTAGATTACGCCTGCACCACACCCGTTCTTTGTAGAGCTCCCGTCTACGTACACTTTCCAAATCTGGTCGAGATTATCCGGAGCCACCGGACGATTCATTTCAACAATAAAGTCGGCAAACGCTTGACCTTTCACTGCCTTTCTTGGTTCGTAAGTGATTTCAAGACTTTGCATTTAAATAGCCCATTTCAACATTCTCCCGGATGACTCCAAGGTAGATATTGGCCGCTTGAGTGGCTGGTCGGTGTAAACCACCACCGGATGTGCCAAAAATTAAGGCTTCAGTTTTTTGAATGCCATATACAAAGCAAGGCCAAATTTTTCAACCATGGGGTACCGGAGTTCAGCATTTTTGAGAACATGGCTAATGAAGTAAACCGGGAGCTGCACGCCGTCTCACTCAGCAAGGAGAACGACACTGAGAGCATGATCTGAGACGGCTAAATACATGTACAACGTCTCCCTAGGCAAAGGACTGACCAACCTAGGTAGAGAATGCAAATGTTCTTTCAATTTCTGGAATGCCGCCTCAGCATCATCCCCCCATTCAAACCTGGTCTTCTTCCTGATTGCTTGGAAGAAGTAAAGGCATTTGTCGCCTGACCGGCTGAGGAACCTCCCCAAGGCGGCCAGGCGATCGGTGAGTCTCTGAGCTTCCTTGACGGAACGGGGTGACTTCATGTCAATCACCGCCTGTATCTTTTCGGGGTTAGCCTCTATCCCCCTTTGATCAATCAGGAATCCGAGAAACTTCCCAGACTCAACACCAAAGACGCATTTATTTGGATTTAACATGACCTTATGCCGCCTGAGGGTGGTGAATGTTTCTCGGAGATCAGCAAGGTGATCCGTCTGTAGCTTGGATTTGACTATCATGTCATCAATGTACGCCTCCACATTCCTCCCAATTTGATTAATGAAGACCGTATTAATCATCCGTTGGAAAGTGGCAGGCGCATTTTTCAAGCCAAACGACATCACAGTATAACAGAACAACCCCTGATCAGTGATGAAGGTCGTCTTCTCTTGATCTTTTTTCCACAGGGGTATCTGATGGAAGCTGGAGTAGGCATCCATAAAGCTCATCAAGGCGTGACCGGCAATAGAGTCGACCAGACTGTCGATCTTTGGAAGCGGGTAACTGTCCTTTGGACACGCCTTGTTGAGGTCTGTGTAATCAACACACATGCGCCAGGTCCCATTCGGTTTCTTAACAAGGACCACATTGGCCACCCAGTCGGGAAAATTACAAGGCCGAATGAACCTGGCGTCTAGCAGCTTTTTGACTTCGGCAGCAGCCGCCTGACTTCTTTCCTCGCCGTGGTTTCTTTTCTTTTGCCGGATGGGCTTCTTTTTGGGGTCCACGGCGAGTATGTGGACAGCGAGATCCGGGCTGACGCCTGACATCTCTTCCACTTCAAAGGCAAAAATGTCTTTGAATTCCTTCAGCAGGAGGTGCAAGCTTGCACCTAAGGTAGCATGAGCAACCGTCCCAACCTTTACAGTATACTCTGGACGACTGTCATCCAGAACGAGATCAATGTTTTCACCAGCCTGTTGGGGACGGAGCTCTTCTGACCGTTCACCGATCAGTGATTGCTATTTTTTCTCTTTCTTCACCTCCACCAGCAGAGGTGCCTTTTTTTTCTTCCCGACTGCTGGTGGGACAGTGGCTGGGTCGGCATCCTTGACATTGTCAAGGTCTATTGGTTCCTGACCGCCTGGGGCCATAATATCTTTGACGACTAAGAGATAGCATTCCCGGGCCGTCTTATGATCCCCATTCAAGGAACCAACAGAGCTGTCATCCCTCTCATACTTGATGAGCATGAGAGACGGGATGATTACCGCCTTGGTTTCGTTGAGAGTTGTCCGACCAAGGATAATGTTATAGGCGGTCAACTCCTCAACGACCAAGAATCTGACGATAATATGTCGTCCCTGGCCTTTCTCTCCCAGCCGGATGGGTATGTCAATTCTCCCGGCTGGGTAGACCATCCCGCCCCCAAAACCAACTAGGGGGTAGGTGACCGGATACATGCTGTTGACATTGTATTTCAGCTTTTGCAGGAACCGGAGGCTGATGATGTCTGATGAGCTGCCGGTGTCAATAAGGATTCTTCCAACCAGCTGGCTGGCAACCTTACATTCAATGACGACCGGGTCATCATGCGGACGACGGACGCTGCCCCTGTCCTTCTCAGTGATCAAGACGTTTGGGAAGGAGGTGCTTGCAGACGCCTGCTCATCATCATCTTTGTCCATCTTTCGAAGATGGCTCTTGGTGCCCCGGATGGTAGGGCCACCACAGGAGAACCCGCCTGATATTGTGTAGACCGGCTCCTTGTCGGTATCCGAGCTACTAGCAGGCTGGGGGGTAGTCTTGGATGACTTACCCTTGTTCTTCTTCTTTGTCCCGGCTGGGGACTTAGAAATGTAAGACTTCAATATCCCCTTGTCAGCCAGACGGTCCAACGCCCGTTGTAAGCTGAAGCATTCGTTGGTGTCATGGCCAACCTCCTCATGGTATTGGCAGAATTTGTTCTTGTTCCTTGATTGAATGGAACTTTTCATTGGATTCGGCTTCTCTAGGGACAACCGGTCCTTAATTTCCATGAGGATGGAGTTGCAGTCCTTGTTAAACTCGTACTTAGGAACGTACGGTTTAAACTCTTTCTTTTTATTCTGGGACGGCTGATCAGAGTCATTAACCGCCCAGATTTCTTTTCTTTTCCTGCTCTCTTCTTTATTTTTGGTCGGCTGAGCAGGCCGGCTGTCTTTCTGCTTGTCGGCTTTCTTGGAGTCCGACTGGTTACCAGGCGAGTAGAGGTCGGTAGCTTGAATGTAGCTTTCCGCCTCCCTCAGGGCCGCCTGTAAGGTGAAAGCCCCTTTTCTGACTGGGTCGAACTTAAAGGTCGACCCGTCTCTCAGACCCTTGAAGAAGTCTGTAAAAGCTACCTCATCAGACAGTCCTTGAATCTGAATTCTGATTAGATTGAACCACCTGACATATGAGCACAGCCCTTCTCTCTCTCCCTGCTTAACAGTGCTTAAGTCAAGGCTTGTTTTCTTAGTAGGGATGTTCATTGAGAAGTTGGAAACAAACAGGAAGGCGAGCTTCCTGAAATTTTCAATGGACCCGGCTGACAAGTTGCCAAACCATTGTTGGGCAATGCCCTTCAATGTAGCCGGGAAGCATCGACACCAAGTGGCATCATCCAACCCCTGTAAGTACATGAGGTTGGTGTATGCCATACAGTGATCTTCCGGGTTGGTGGTACCATCATAGGTACCCACCAATACATTCTTAACCTTGGCTGGCTGTGTCGCCTCGGTTATCTCCCGGGTGAACGCAAAAGGTTGTTCACCCAGGCGTAGTAGACGGAGCTTCCAATCCAGTGGCTGGACATTTTGATATGCCGCCTGACCTCCGAAGAGAGCCGGCTGCATGAAGTGAGGGGGATACTGACCGTAAACCAAAGCAGGTACATACGGTACAGTTCCAATCATCTGAGGGCCAGAATGGACGGTATTACCACCTGTCTGGCTCTCATATAGGGAGAGAGCATTCCCTGCAGAAGTATTGTTGAAGCTGTCAGGAAAGTTCGACGTTGAAGCCGACTCAGACAGCTGTTGATTTCTCTTCCAGTTGATTATTTCCCGGGCATCAAGAGATGATTTTTTATTTCCCACCGGCTGTTGAGTCCGGCGGGTATTATTGGTTTTACTCTTAGGAAGAAGAATCTTAGACCAATCAATGGTCCCGGCTACCTTCTCCTTTATATGGGGAGTTGGCTGCCGATCTTTGATTGACTTCCCTTTTTTCAGTGGAGCCTTCTTGGCCGACTGGCCTCTACTTGGGCCAGCCCGGCTCTGGGTGATCAGCTCTTTAATTTCACCCTTGAAACTTGTCATGAACCTCATGAGTTCGTCTCGGGTGACAGGTGCTGATCCTGCGGCCGTATGGGTTTCCCCTTCTGGCTGCCCAGGGGGTCGACCTGTTCCCGCCTAGGTGGCACCCCGCTTCAGAGTATCTCTGGGCCGGATGCGCTTGATTCTGAGAGAGCCATCATCGGATGTAAAGGTTTCGACCTGAGGATCTTCATCCTCATGGTCTGTAAAGACTTCTGGGTCATCGCCCAGACAGTTAGGGGGTGGTACAGACTCTTGAACCATCTTCGAGGTACTCTCCCCACAGACGGTGCCAAATGTTTTGGGTGTTTTTGTCCCTTGGGAGAGTTACAGCACGAAGACTTATCCGGCGTGAGCTGTACCTGCAAAATAAACGGAGACACCGGTTAGGTGGTGCTCCGCCTCCGACGAACAAGTTAGTAACCTGAAGGGAAAGAAAAAGGTGCGAAAATTTAGGTGGGTATCTGCTCGGATTCCAAGCTCAGACGTCTCTATCAAAGGGACAGTTTGCAATAAATGGTAAAACGTGCCCTCCAAAAGAGGGAAATCTCCCTATTTATAGAGTCCTTGGGATGCGTGCCCCTGATTAGATTAGTGAACCCTAATCATTGGTGGGCTGCGCCGCATTACGGCTTTCTCGGGATTTGGGCCTGAAGGCCGTCATTTCCCCAGGTTTCTGGAGTGACACGTGTCAAGCAGGGATAGGTCCACTTTGGGCCATCTTGGGGATGACACGTGTCATCTTCTGATTGGACCACGTGGCGGGGTAAAATTACCCTAAACAAAAGTCATACACTAATATAAACCCTTACAATTTTATTATTGAAACAAAATCTTAATATGAGGTGTTTATAGTGCAAATGTCGAGATTGAGATTCATTTACTATAATTAATCAAGAAATAGCTAGAAAGATAAATAACCCTTAAATCCATCTTATTAACTTCAATTAACAATCTCGGTAGATTTCATAATTACAATCTACATCATAGATCCGACCTTCAATCAACTAGCATGCATGTCATATCATTATTTACTTTAAGGTAGCTCAGTATCGTATGTAACGGTCAAATTTCAGCCAACAAAATCATAATCAGCTTTCACATATAGTACAAAGGTTAGCGAGGCAATACTTTTTGTGTCGCTACACCTTGAATTTATTTAAGCTTTTAAAATTTGACATAACAATTTTTTTTATTTAATGTGTGATTGGTTCTCAAATACCAAGTGTTATTAGGGTTAGCATGACGAATAATTTTTTTAACCACGATTACCCGAGTTTAATATTTTCTATCATATATATCGCATCATTTAACAATAAACTGTTGTTGATAACATTAATACCAAAAAGTCCAGTTTGATTAATTATTGCCACATTTTAATTATAAATAAAAGAGTAGCTTTTAAATATGATCACATTTCAATTCAACAATAAGATCAGATCATATAATATATAGAAATAAATTAATTGTGACTTTGAATTCAATCATTTAATTTTATTTTACTTTAACTTTTTTAATATTTATAGGGAAGATTATTTATTTCAATGAATGCATAATGACAGGCTTATCATCTTCAATTTCAAGCGCATGCAATTTAAAATGAGTCTAAGGGATTGTTCACTTCACCTTAATTTCAATTCAGTTCAGTTCAGCTTCAATCAGCCCTGTTCAGTTCATCTCCTAATTTCCTTCTCTCATAAAATATTCATTTCAGTTCAGTTCAGCTTAACTCATTAAATGTGAATAGGCCCTAACATGGATAATATACTTACAGATAAAATATTTTCTACTAAAATGCATGCTTGCAACACCTAACAAATCAGCTTGACAAGCATGTAAAATGAATCTAGTAAAATCAGATGGCAATTTGATATGGTAAGATGAAAAAGTTTTTTTTTTTTTTTTTTTTTTTTTTTTTTGACAAAGAGAACTAAATAAATAAAAGCAATATAACAACCTAAAAGAGCTAAAATAAGCAAACCAAAAAAAAAAAAGGACAACGTTGTGTAAGCAAGCTAAAATAACACACCTAAACCAAAGTCTTGCAGCAAACCTATTATTGCATAGCCTGGTTAACTAAGAGAAGGTTGTTTAGTTGAATGAAGAATAAGAATAAATGAAAGGAGTACTTAATGTCAACACTTTAATTGTGTAAAAAAAATGTGAAAACTTTAAATAGAGGGATCATCAGCAAAAATGACGAATATCAATGGGACCTATCAACAATTTAGAAATGAAATTTGTAAAATGGTTTTTATTTTACAATAGTTATTCATTTAATGATAATTAGATCAACTTAAGAGAGTTATATACATATTAAAAGTCCGTTATTTTTGTCATTCATTTAAGAGAGCTTAACAATACTACTAAAGTGATTACGTTATAACAAGTAGAATCACTATTATTTCTTTTTGATATTTGGAGAGTCACAAGGGCGAGTGATTATGTTATGAAATCAGAATGAAAGTTCTAACACCTTGAGTTATCCTTCACTCTAAAAAAATGGTTATTATTTGCTTTTCTTAATCAATTATCAACATATATATAAGGAAGAATTAACAAGAAAGGTATGAACTATTAGCATTCTTCTTTAAAAAGGTCAACCTATTGATTAATCCACAACAGTCCCAACTATTAAGGGTTCTTCCAAAAATGATCCTTGACCTGTTATGACTAGGTAAACCGGTAAATATTGCCACGTGTTGCAATTTTGTCGGCCCATTCATTTGTTAAAAATCTAATTAATTAAAGGAAAATTTGATTTACTACCACCGAAAGCACCCCGTATCAGATTTACTACCCATTTAAAAAAATATTTTATTTTGCTACCACACAAATCCCTAAAATGTATATTTCACTACCAAAGACTAAGACTGTTACTGTTTTCGTTACTTGGGTTTAGCCACCGTTCAACCACCTTGCGGCCACCCCTCCACTTCACTGCCACCCGTCCCCTCAACTGTCACCCCCTCCCCCCTACCAGCGTCGGCGCGACCCCACCCCCTTCCCCCAGCCGGCGCAACCAACCCCCTCCCTTTTCCCATACTTGCTGCCCCGACCCCTCCATTCACACCGTCACCCACAACTCCGATCCCCTTCTCTCTCCAACATCACCAAGCCCAGCCCACACTTCAACCCCCACCGCAACACTGCATCGAGCACCACCGCAAGAAGCTTCGCTCCACCAGCAGCCCCGCACGACCATCAATTGAAGCTGAATACACGTCGCTGCTATTGATACAAGATGAATGCCCCATTGATGCAAGATAATGCTTGGACTCCATTTCCGTCAACCGTAAACCACCATCGCCACACAAAATTTTCCCCCCTTTTCAAAACCCTAATTGCTTCAATTGTGATTTAATTTCAATCAAAATCTTCTATCAAATCACTTCAATGGCTCCTTGAACCATTTCTGACGCTTTAGTGCTAGGAACCGAAGTCGAAAACGCCGGAATTAATGGAAGTAATTTAATTTGGGGTGGGGTTGGGCAGCGAGAACGGGGAAAGGGAAGGAGGGGTTCATCGGCTGCGTAGGGGTGGGGGAGAGGGAGGGGAGTGAGTTCGCACCGGCGCCGGCCGAAGCTCTGAGCGCCGGCCGCCGGTCGCCGACAGGGGGGAGAAGGGGTGACAGTTGAGGGAGAGGGGTGGCTGGGTTAATTTTTTTTAATTTTTTTTTTTGAATAAACTTAACGGAACCTTAACGGATTCCGTTAAGTGGTAGTGAAATTTTAATTATGTGATTTTGGGTGGTAGTAATATAAAATATTTTTTTAAATGGGTAGTAAATCTGATACGGGTTGCTTTCGGTGGTAGTAAATGTCAAATTTTCCTTAATTAAACCCTTCTTTCTGATCTCCACCTAGCCCACGCTATCTCCAACCACTAGACACTGCCCATCAACCCAATCACCTAGACCCATGCCCACCATTTCTCACAATATCGCCCACATATCCTTGCTCACCACCACCCACGTTCCCACACAACTCAACTCGAGAGGAAGGGATAGCAAAAGTAGGGAGGTGCGTGGCTGGTGTATAGGATGATCTACGATGATGGTTGGGTTAAGGAAGGGAGGATGCTTTTAAAGTATGGATTGGGTTCTAGTGGGAGAGGAGTGAATTTGTAGCAACAGGTGGTTAGGGGTCCATCCGTTCATGTACTTGTCGGTGCAGAGATTAATGGCATGGAAAGGGTCAAGTAGGTAAAATTGGGGGGGGGGGGAGAACATTTTATTAATTTTTTTTAAAACATTAGACAATTGATTCGTGACATGCGGTGTCAATAACCGGTTTAACCAGTCATAAGTAGGTCAAGGACTGTTTTTGGAAAGACCACCCCATAGTTGGAACTGTCATGAATTAATCAATAGTTTGACCCTTTTAAAGAAGAATGTTAATAGTTGAGACCTTTCTTATTAATTTTTCCTATATAAGATATTAACAACGATATAATACTCTGTAGTATGCTAGTTCGGTATTTGTGCTATATATCGGGTTATTTGAATGATGCATAATTCTTTTGAATGATTTTGTTTCCATTTTGTAATGATTTGATGGATTATATGAATTATTAATGAATTTATTATATTGATTCTAATTGATTTTGTTTTCCATTTTTCATTGATTGTATATGATAATTGTAGACATTTTTGCCTTTTTAAGTGGATTCGATTGGATATTTTTTGGTAATTCAAATTATGTAGATGATATTTTAATGTAGGTTAAGAAATGAGGTGTTGATAATAGTTGTAATGTCTGTACAATTCATCTTAGCTGTCAACAAGTACTCAGTTGTGAGAATAGATAATTAAAGTATGAGTGTTTGGTAGTTGTTGTTTAGCTATTATTTTTTATAATACTACCGAGTAACTATTTTGATAAAATCTACTTATACCACTAAACATTACCCTCAAATTACATTGCCAAATACTCATTGTTTTTTAGTTAATTACTTAAATAAAAGATACTGCCAAACACGCCTTAGTCGCACGTGAATTAGCAATTACAAAAATTCTTTATCAAATATGATTTGACATTCGATATAGGCATTTAAAAGCTGATAACTACTTTAGCAACTAACAAAAATCATATCAACGGTTACTTTCAAGGACAACTGTACCCCTAACGAATTTATCATGCAATGGAAAGAAAATCTTACAAGCGACACATGTGGAGATGAATATATATATTTAGAGTTCTTTATAGAAAAAATCGTGAAATGGAACAACTATATATTTTCTTCCATACAACAGTCAAAGATCTATTATTCAATCTCTTCATATTCCATATTACGTAAATTACTCGTATAAATAACAGTCGTATCACCATTCAATGAACAGAGCTCATTACTATGCAATAAACTTGCAGTAAGCTCTCAGATACAAAGTAAACCGAAGTAATACTTCTCTTGAAACCCTCACTTTCGTGCACTTACGCTCACCGTAACAACTTCCATATCGTCTAAAAAACCTTTATTTCTACAATATCAAGCTCTAATATACTTCAGATACAATATTAATATGCTAATTCCTTCCCCATGCTCGATCACTCATGTTCGACCCTGACCTCTTATTCCAAGTGAATCGCTAAACATCGCCCGCAAATTATCATATAAAGCCCACAAATATGACTTGGTGTGACCATTATGCCCATTTTCTAAAATTGAAATAATCTCGGTTTAAAAAATGTGGAGCCGTACTGGCTCGCCGGGGGAGACCGGAGGGCAGGCCGGAGATGCGGGGGACGCCGGAGGTACGTCGTCGTCGACGGAAAACGAGGTAAGTCACCGTTAAAATTCACGGTTTACCGTCGGAGTGGCTCTGGCGCCTAAGATGGACGCCCAAACCGTAGCCTGGACGTCCAAGCCAGACGCCAGAACCACCAGAGTGGCGTCCAGCCCAGACGCCCAGACCACCAGACTGGCGTCCTGGCCAGGCGCCACTCTACTGGCTGAGGCGGCCCTGCCAGGCGCCAGTCCAGTGGCTGTGGCAGCCCTGGCAGACGCCACCCTTATAAATTATTTTTTTTTCTTTTTTGATTTTGTTGTTGTTTTTTATTTATTTATTTTTTTAAAAAAAAATCGAAAATGATTTTTTAAAAAAATTCGAAATGGGTTTTTTTTAAATTAATTTTGAAAATTCGAAATAGGTTTTTTTAAAATTAAGTTTGAAAATTCGAAATGGTATATTTTTAAATTTAGTTTGAAAATTCGAATTGGGTTTTTATAAAAATTAAGTTTGATTATACATAATTATACTTTTTTTTGTGTTAATTCTGTGTAAATATAGAAATTAAATGTATTATCCGTTAAATGTATTTATTGTAATATATAATTGATGCAGGATTATGGTGGAGACGGAAATGATTACAGTGGGATATTTGGACATGATGGTCCATTCGAAGAAGCTCAACAGGCGATTGATTGGGCAAAACAGGTTGCAATTGCAGCTGGATTTTGCTTGGTAGTAGTAACTCATAAATCTCAACGGGATGGTAGAATGGATCGCATTTTGAGATGTGACCGTTATCGCAAAAGAGAAGACAGAGATTTTCGTAAAGCCACTCGGTTTGATACAAAGCGGAAAGGTTGTGGGTGTGAGTTCAGAGTAAAGGTTCGACAACTACGGAGTCGTGAAGGTTGAGAAGTGATTGGTTACTCTAAATGGGGGTATCACAACCATGAGATGATAGTATATGAAGAGGGTCATCGACAGCTGAGCGGCTTAAGTCCTGCTGCGAAAGTAGTTGTGAAAGAAATGAGTGATGCTCAAGTCAAGCCTGCTAAAATATTAGCATCTGTGTTAGAGAAATTTCCAGAAGACCATCCAAACCGAAGACACATCTACAACGTCAGACAGCAACTCAGGTTTGAACGGTCAGAGGGAAGGATCCCTATACAGCAGCTGCTACACCAGGCACAATCACGTGGTTACCTGTTCTGGTTTGATTCTGATGAAGATACAGCGGAGGTGACTCATCTTTTCCTTGTGCATCCTGATTGGCTGATATGATCAAGTCTTGGCCATTTGTGATTTTGATCGACTCAACGTACAAGACAAACAAGTACAAGTTCCCACTGGTTGAGATCATGGGGATGACTCCAACGAACCAGAACTTTCTGATTGGTCATGTAATCATCAAGGATGAGACGGCTCCAAGTTATTATTGGGTGTTGGAGAAGCTGAGAAACTACATCGGGCCTAATGTTCATCCAGCAGCCATCGTCAGCGACTGTGAGGGAGGTCTCTTTGCCCCCATAGCAGAGCTGTTTCCAGAATCGAACCACTTATTGTTCACATGGCACATCAACAACTGCGTGAAAGTGAAAGCCTACAACCTTTTCAACAAGAATTTGGAAATGGCAGAGAGATTGGTGAATGGTAAGTGGCGGAAGATCCTACAGGCTACCACAGAGGAAGCGTATGAGCGAGCATTGGCTAACTTCAGGGATTCGTACCAGTGGTGTCCGGCACTGGTGGACTATGTGATGCAGAAATGGGTCCCTCACAGGGAAAAGTTTGTCAAATATTGGACAAACCAGGTACTTCATTTCGGGAACACTACAACATGTAGAGTTGAGAGCTAGCTATTGCGTTTCTTGGGTCGTCATACAGACATTTCATCCGACTAGACATGTCATCCGATTTTCCAGTGCCACCGATTATACCTCGGTGGTACAACATTCGCACAACGAGCGTAGAGGGTTGGGATGCGCTATATCATGACTGGATCCACGAATGGAATACCCTAGCTGCATTTTAGTTTTTCATGTTTACATTCTTCCTATGTAATCTTATTTGTACGTTGCTCTTTTAATGAGAACATTAATCTTTTATATTGTATTGCTTACTGCATTCTATATGTTGCATGGGTAAGTTGCGCGGATCCACGAACAGTTATATCAAAATTTAAAAACAGCAATGATAATATGTTTAAGTTGGAAGCTAAAAGAACAATCTAAAATGTTACAAACTTACAACATAATGTCCAATTTAATAAATTAAAACGATAATATTTAAAGTGCTCTATAAATAAAATGACAAAACCATCAGTAATCCCTCCTCGACGACGACTCCCACTGCGCAAGGGTCTGTTCCAGACTATCAACAACAGCTCTCTCTGTTGCACTCATGTTGTCCTTCTCAAGAGAGAGTTTATGTACGTCCTGCATTATCTTTCCCATCCACTGCATACAACAAAAAACAAAAGATGAAATACAATAACAACATATAAAACTTAATAAAAGACAACGATAAATATAATATGAGACATACCGCTTCCATGGCAGTAGGCGGTGGCATATAATCATCATCGCTGTGGTCGAGATCTGCGATCAACCTCGGGTGCGAATACCGGTTGAACCATTCCATGTAGTAATGGTCACACATGGGAGGAACCCCAGAGGGCGGCCGCTGCAACTCCGCAGTCCATAAGCGGGCCACCATCGGAAACTGGTCCCACGACCCGGTCATGATATCCGGCCATTGCACGACGTAGTCCCTCGACGATGCAGGTCGGATCGCCTTCATCGGGCATGCCGGGGGAGGATGGACAACTTGGACAAATCCAAGCTGGAGAAGACAACGCTGGGGCATGTACGCCTCGACGATCTCACGATACTGAATGAGTCCCGTGTACAGGGTCCTGGGTACCCTAACACTAAGGTTCGGGCCGAAAGACATCCAGTTCACCTGCACATAGTTTTAAAATTTAATAACATGAATATAATATGTGCAAATAATAAAATGTAGAAACAATTTATAAACGTTACCTCTAAGGGGGACAGCCTGTCCAGCAATAACCATATCGATCGGAGGCGGTCAACGGACTTCTTCTCCGAGCGCGGACTCCACGCACAAGCACGCGACATCCCCTCATCAATAGGAACCGGGTCACGATGTGGTCGCAATGCAGGAAAGTACTCGTATATCCAGGTCTGCAATAGAGTCAGACACCCAGTGATACCTGCCGCGTCAGCCCGACTCGCAAATCCTAGTTGGCGATACAAATACGCCAACGTAGCCGATCCCCAGGAAAACTGGCCTACACTGTCGGGGTCACACGCCTCTACTATGTCGCGTGGCCTGAGCTTGTTTCCGCCGCTCTTATCCGGAAACAAGGTACATCCGAGGAGTAGAAAAACATAAGCACTCAGCTGTGCGTCGTGCGTCCTACGTGCACTGGGGTACAAACACCGCTGCAACACGGATGCGATCTTCACACCTTCGTGTTCCCAAACACCTAGCGCCTCGGTGTGCAGTGCATCCCTGTCCACCGCCAACAACTCCGCCAGCAAATCTGCCTGATCCGCATCAGCCACAGCACAAAGTCGTTTACCCTCAACACGAATCCCCAGAATGGCCACGACGTCATGTAACATGATCGTCATCTCACCGAACGGAAGGTGGAAAGAGTTTGTATCCGGCTGCCATCGCTCAATGAAAGCCGTGATCAGCGTACTGTCAATCTTATCGTGCATGGTGGCAGGAACGTGACCCCAGTGCCTTCCAGTCGCTCGAACATCTCGCTCTCCGCCGGCCAAGCCTCAGCCCATGTACGCAAAAAGCTACAAGTCTTTTCCCGGGTATGACATTTCAACAACCCCGTAACTGAAGGCCTCTCCTGGTCCTCCCAAATACGGGCAACTATGTGTCCTAGAAAGCTAGGAATCACACTCCCGTCAACAGGCCCACCGGGCACCTCACTCCTAACAACCCAAGAATCATTACCGACCCTCGATCGTTTCCTGCTTGCCCTAGATACAGTGGACGCAGATGATGTGCCAGATCTACTAACAAAACTACCACCCCTACCCTTACGCACCTCCACCATATGTGTCTCGTACATGTCATCAACCCTCTGACTGAATGGACCGTAATCATCATACGGTCCACTGCCATCGTCCACATCCTCATCCTCATCTGCGCCCTCCTCATGCTCCTCCTCCTGGTCACCCTCCTCAGCATCATCATCGTCATCGTCATCCTCATCCCGACGGTGGATCCGTTCTCTACGAGTTGAGGCCGAAATACCACGGGATCTGACATGTCTATGCCCCGACCTCTCCACTGAATAGCTTCTACTAAGAAGCTCTACATTCTTCCCCGCACCATGACGACCCAGTGAATTCTACACAAAATTTTAAAATATATAAACATACAAAAATTTATACGAAAAATAGCTACCACTACCCAAATCAAATAAACTAAAAACATACTAACAAATTAACATAATAAAGAAATTAACAAAACACTTAAATAAAAATAATAGAATAAAAAATACACTTAGAAAGGAAATAAAACCAACACAGAAGAATATATATAAACATAAATAATTCATTCCCAATTAAAATAAATTAACTAACCAAAAACAATATCAATAATAAAATTTAAAATAAATTAACTAACCAAAAACAATATCAAAGTCACAAAAAAAATTTAAAAACAAATCAAAATAGAGAATAAAAATAAAAATGTACAAAAAAAACAAACAAATAATTGTAAACAAAATATAAACATAGAAAAAATACAACAAAATTGAAAAAATTTATAAAAATAAACAACAAAATATAAAAACAATTCAAAAAGATATTACACAAAAAAAAAATAAAATAAAAACAATATTTTAAAACAAATATATAAAAAAAAAAGAAAAAAAAGGGGGGGGGTGCCTTGGCTGGACGCCCAGCCAGCGGTGGTGGCGCCAGCTGCAGACGCCGCCACCAGTGGGCTGGCGCCTGGGCTGGACGCCACAGCCACGGCTGCGGCGCCTTGAATAAACGCCACAATCGTGTCTATGGCGTCCAGCCCAGGCGCCAGCCTACTGGTGGCGGCGTCTGCAGCTGGCGCCACCACCGCTGGCTGGGCGTCCAGCCAGGGCGCCCCACCTCCGTCACGGCGGTTTTTCCTTTTTTTTTTTTTTTTTACAAATTGTACCTTGCCTCCTTGGGACCTCCTTCCCTTCGCCGCCGCCAATTCCTTGCCTTGCCGCCTCGACATTGCCGTTGTTTGAATTTTTTTTTTTTAGAGAGGTTGAAAGAAGATGAGCGATGAGAGTGTGAGTGATGAGAGTGTGAGTGTTTTTTTTTTTAGGTCAAGGGCAATATTGTCAAACCAAGTGAATTTTGTGGGCGATGTTTAACAAATCCCTATTCCAAACCCTTTTGTACGAAGATTCATAGTTAACCATTCAAAAACCGTTATAGTCAACTAGTCAAGACAGTCAATTAGGTCATCTAGTAACTCCCCATAGGCCCCCCTCAAACCCTCATTCAAGAAGGATAGGATAGCATCAAGCAAGGATAGCATCAAACATTCACTCACACCTCGCACGATGCACCCCATTCCCCCACTATAACTCCCTGCCTTCCCCCCTCTTTTAGATCTAACTCCTCAACTCTCAAACCCTTCAACTCTCTCCTTCTCTCTCCTCCTTCTCTCTCTTTCTCTCTCCTCTCTCTCCATCAATGGCTCGCAACAAAGCCCAGAAACCCTTGACTGAAGCCCCACCAGAGGCAGATTCTTCTGAAGAATCCACCTCTAATTCAAGCATAGAACCCGAAGAAGAAGAGAATTCCGGTTCTTCTTCCGACGAAGAACAAACCCCATCAACCCCACAACCGCCGCCGGCCTCCGGCAAGAAAGCCCCCACTTCGGCCTCCGCCTCCGCCGCGCCAACCGCCGTCGCCTCCGGCAACAAGAGGCCTCTTTCCGAGGACGATTCTTCCTCCGATGATGAAGAAGACGAACCCACTTTGCAGAAAATCAAGCCCATCTCAAAACCCGGCTTTATATCCGGTACCCTCGGTAAGGATCAACTTAAGTACACCATTGCTGCTCTCCCCGCCGGCCAGGTACCCGAGAAGCGCTCGTCGGAGAGTGCACTCAAGAGTTCGTCGAAGAAGCCGAGGAAAGAGAAATCCGGGAGTGTCGCCGCCATTTCCGGCGGCGCCGGTGGTGGGGTTCCAGAAGAGGGATCGAAGAAGTTGTTTCAGAGGGTGTTTAGTGAAGATGATGAAATTCTGATTTTGAAAGGTATGATTGATTTTAAGGCTAAAAGAGGGGCTGACCCCATGATTGAAATTGATGATTTTTATGGGTTTATTAAGAAATCTTTGCATGTTGAGGTTAGTAAGGTTCAGATTGTTGATAAGGTTCGTAGGCTTAAGAAGAAGTTTTTTAATGCTAAGAAGAAGAAGCTTACTAACCCTGTTGAGATTCAGTGTTTTGAATTGTCTAAAAAGATTTGGGAGAATAATTATAGTAATGCTGGGGATGATGTTGTTGTTGAGGATGATAAGGGTACTAATGGGGCTGTTGCTGAAAACAATGGTAATAGTAATGTGGGATTGAAATCGAAAGCTCGGGTTTTGAAGATTAAGAGTGGTTCTAATGCTGGGGCTGTTGGGGAGGATCAGAAGAAGAAGAATGATAAGGAGGAGGAATTGATTGAGAAGAGTGGGAAGGTTGTTGGGACTGATGAGAAAGATTTGGAATTGGAGGTTGGAGAAGCCGTGGCGTGGGAGGAGCTAAGGAAGAAAGGGTTGAGGATGATGGGAGCCAAGGCGAGGGCTGAGATCGGTGAGATGTGGGAAAAGGTGGCGATGAAGCAAGCTGAGGCGAGAATTCTGCGGTCTGAAGCCGAGCAGGAGGAGACGCGGAGGATCATGGAAGCTCTTAGGTCTGGTAAACATTAGATGAATCGAAGAAGTTCGGTGTGGTAAGATTTTGTGAAGATTGGATCAGTGCAGAAGGTAGTTGAATCGCGGTGTTTTATGGTAGTTTTTCGTAGTTGAACTCAGTTATTGGAGATGATTTTTCTCCTTATCAAGCCTTAGGATGTACATCCCTTTTAAGAGGCTTTTTACGTTTAATATGCTTTTAGGGTACAGTTTGTTGTTGTTTAGATTTCTGGATTTAAACTTGAGATGCTTTGACTATGGTTTGGTCATTGTTAGTTTCTTATAGTATAAAATTCGAAATGGTAGCCTTGTTATTCTTATCTTGTTCTTGCTATTGGTGTGTTTTAATATTCTCTCTAATTTTATGCTGTTTGCAAGTGTTGATTTTTGTTCTTCTACTTGGGAGTGTTGTGTACCTTGTTGTTTGTAGAACTAGTGGGTGGGATATAATTGAGGCTTATAATTAAATTTGCCCTTCTAATTGCCTAATGTCTCCTTTTGGATTCTTAGAAAAGTCATATTGATTCTGCCTTTTTGATTGTGTTTTCTAGCTGTACCCATACTTCATAGGAGTTAGCTGTCACTTATCTATTTGGTCTGGATTGTTTTCCTTTATGAAATTGTTGTGCTGTCGGGATGCTTAGTCTGTCATCGTTAATTATGTCCGGGCTTTTATGTTACATGGCGTTAGATCTATGCAAGGGGAGTTGTTCTTGTTCATGAAGTAAGATTGGGTTTACTGGAGGGATTGTAATTGTTTTTTGTGGTCATTTAGTTACGTGTTGAAGTATGCCTGTGTGGTGTTTTTCATCACAACCTTTCATGGCAAGGTTTTTAGACGAGTAAATTTATAATGCTGTGGCTTGCTATTACTTTTGTGAGGGATATAATTTAGGTTTTTAATTTTTTATGAAGGATGTAATTAAGGCATTTATCATGCTTTTGCTGTTTTGGTTGCTTTATGCCTCCTTTTTGGATTCGTAGAATAATTGTATTGATTCTGCCGCTTAGATTGTGATATCTAGTTGTATTAGTACTTCCATAGGAGGATAGTTGTCGCCATTAATTTAGATATCACCATTAAGTTGGTTGGGATTGTTTTCCTTAATGAAATTATTTGGAAGCCTCTTAGGCTCTTAGCTTGTTGTCATTATTTATTTTGGGCGTTTTTGTTACATTGCATTTGGGAATTTAAGCAAAGGGAGTTGTTTATCTTGTTCATGAAGGAATATTGGGTTAATTGGAGGAAATGGAACTGTTTCTTGTGGTCTTTTAGCTCCTTGCTGAAATGTAATGTTCTCCATTGCAATTTTTCATGGCAAGTTTTTTTAGTTTTTGAATTATGCCCCTAGTGTTCAGAGACTGGGTTGGGCTCTTGGGTACTTTTTCCTTTAGTCTTTGGTTTTTGTTTCACTGAAGGAAGTTGGGAATGGAATGAAAAGAAACTCTTGTGCTCCTTTACATTCATCTTAGTTGGGGAAAACATTTTAAGGTCTTTCTCTGCCTTTTAATAGCATTGATAACCAAGGCTTTTGCTGAGTTATGCTCTCAGGCTACCCACTGCCCCGTTTCAATATGATAAAACCTTAATTCTGCTATCTTAAGTACTTGTCCTTTTGATGCTCTATGAATGCTGTTTAGTTTATTGGTCTACTCTATTATTGGATATAATATTTCTACTGATCAAGCTTAGGATGTGTCCCTTTTAAGAGGCTTTTTATGTTTAATATGCTTTTAGAGTACAGTTTGTTGTTTTGATTTCCGATTGGATGCTTAGGATGTGTCCCTTTTAAGAGGCTTTTTATGTTTAATATGCTTTTAGAGTACAGTTTGTTGTTTAGATTTCCGATTGGATGCTTTGACGATGGTTTGGTCATTGTTAGTTTCTTATAGTATAATTTGCGAAATGCTAGTCTGGTTATCCTTATCTTGTTCTTGCTGTTGGTGTGCTTTTGTATTTTCGCTAATTTTATGCTGTTTGCAAGTGTTGGTTTTTGTTCTTCTACTTGTGAGTGTTGTCTCCCTTGCTGTTTGTAGAATGAGCATTTTAAATGCTTTTGCATGCTTTTGCTTTTAGGTGGGACATAATTAAGGCTTATAGTTAAATTTGCTTGTCTAATTGTATAATGTCTCCTTTTGGATTCTTAGAAAAATCCTATTGATTCTGCCGTTTTGATTGTGTTTATTAGCTGTATCCATTCTTCCATAGGAGGTAAGCTGTCACTTAGTTATCACCATTTATTTGGTCTGGATTGTTTTCCCTTATGAAATTATTGTGCTATTGGGATGCTTAGCCTGTCATTGCTAATTATGTTTGGGTGTTTATGTTACACGGCATTAGGAGAATTAAGCAAGGGGATTTGTTGTTTATGAAGGAAAATTGGGTTTACTGGAGGGGGAATTGTTTTTTGTGGTCATTTTGGTATGTGTTGAAGTGTGCCTGTGTGGTGTTCTCCATCACAATCTTTTATGGCAAGGTTTGTAGACGAGTACATTTCTAATGCTGTGGCTTGCTTTTACATTTGTGAGGGATATAATTAAGGCTTTTAATTTTTTATTATTAAAGATGTATTAAGGCATTTGTCATTTATGATAAAGGCTTTTGCTGTTCTGGTTGCTTAAAGCCTCCTTTTGGATTTGTAGAATAATTATATACTAATTCTGCCGCTTTGATTGTGATATCTAGTTGTATTCGTACTTCCATAGGAGAATAGTTGTCACCATTAATTTAGTTATCACCATTAAGTTGGTTGGGAATCTTGGGATTGTTTCCCTTAATGAAAATATTGTGCTGTTGGAAGCCTCTTAGGCTCTTAGCTTGTCATTGTTAATTATTTTGGGAGTTTTTGTTTCATGGCATTTGGGGATTTAAGCAAGGGGAATTGTTTATCTGGTTCATGAAGGAATATTGGGTGATTGGAGGAAATGGAACTGTTTCTTGTGGTCTTTTAGTTCCTTGTTGAAGGGTAATGTTATCTGTCACAACCTTTCATGGCAAGGTTTTTTAGTTTTTGAATTATGTTCCTTGTCTTTAGAGACCGGGTTGGGTTCTTGGGTACTTTTTCCTTTAGTTTTTGATTTTTGGTTCACTTAAGGAGGCTGGGAATGGAAAGAGAAGAAACTCTTGTGCTACTTTACATTCATCTTAGTTGCGGAAAACATCAACAAGGCGTTTGCTTAGTTATACTCTCAGGCTACCCACTGCCCTGTTTTGATATGATAAAATACACCTTAATTCTGCCATTGTAAGGTACTTGTCCTTTTGATGCTCTATGAATGCTGTTTGGTTTGTTGGTCTACTCGATTCTTGGAGATGATTTTTCTCCTAATCAAGCTTAGGATTTTTTATGTTTAGGATGTTTTTAGGGTTTTAGTTGTTTGTTTAGATTTATAGATCATATCTTGAGATGCTTTGACTATGGTTTGTCTATTGTTAGTTTCTTATAGTGTAAAATGCTTATTGCTAGTGTTGTTATTCTTACCATGCTTTTGCTGTTATGGAGCTTTTTATTTTCACTAAGCTTATGCTCTTTGCAGGTATAGATCTTGGTTCTTGTTCTTCTACTTGTGAGTATTGTGTGCCTCGCTGAGTATGTTTTTAATGCCGTTGCTTGGTTTTGCTTTTGGGTGGGATATAACTAAGGCTTTAAGTTAATTTTGCTCTTCTGGATTCTTAGATTATCATATTGATTGTGCCGCTTTGATTGTGTTTTCTATCTGTATCTGTACTTGCATAGGAGGATAGTTGTCACTTAACACCATTAATTTGGTTTTGATTGACTCTTAGCTTGTCATCATTAAATATGTTCAGGTGTTTTTGTTACATGGCATTTAAGGATTTAAGCAAGGGGAGTTTGGTGCCCTTGTTCATGATGGAATCATGGAATATTGGGTTTATCGGAGGGATTTGAATTGTTTCTTGTGGTCATTTAGTTCCTTGTTGAAATGTGATGTTCTCTGTCACAATCTTTAATGGCAATGTTGTTAGTTTCTGAATTATGTTCCTGGTCTTTTGAGACAAGATTGGGTCCTTGTTAGTTTTTGGCTTTTGTTTTACTGATGAGGGTTGGGAAGGGGATTAGAGAGGTCAATATATCCAAACGCTTTTGTGTCTGAAGGTCTTTGATGTATAATGCTGCTTTAAATTCATCATAGCTGTGGAAATAAAATCAAGGTGTTTCTTGGCCTTTCAACAGTATTGATTTGTATTAAAAGTTACCCTTTGGCCTTTGCTCATATTGCTTTGATGCTTGTGATAACCAAGGCTTTTGCTTATTCGTGCTCTTTTAACTTCTGCCCTTTTCAATATGATAATATCTGCCTTCATTCTGCCATTGTAAGGTACCTGTCTTTTTGATGCTTCCATGAATGTTGCTTGGTCTGTCGGTTTATCTGTGCCTCTTAGTTTGTCATTTGTTGATAATTTAGCTTTTATTCTTTGCATATTATTCTGAAAGCGTGACAACGAGACTTAAGTGTACACAGTATTTTCTAAGATTGTAGCAGTTGGAAGTCGAGGACTAGAAGATATTGTGCTGGGATGAATACTATACTGGAGGCAGATAGAGAGGCTTTAATGCTTTATTGATGGATGTTGAACTGCCATTGTTTTGAGGTCTATATGTTCTCCCTGTCAAGTTTCAGTAATAGGGCCTAGTTTCCGCATACTTTTAAATTTTTTATTTATTTTTGGCGGGAACCTTCTGCTATAAATTTGATCTTTGTTTTCTCATTGATGGGAAGTTGGGGATGTGAGGGGTCACTTTTGTTTAGCAATCTCTGTTGTCAAGGGGCATCTCAAGTGAATTATTCGCTTGATTTGCACTTTGTTTTACTTGGTGTATTATTGCTACTTACACATTCATCTTTGTTGTCTCCAAGTAATTCATCGACTCATCGTCGCTTCTTTACTTCTCTAATACCTCTCTTATTCCTGTCAAAGCAATATGAAATATTATTTTGCTTTTAACTCTTTTCTGTATCAAAATGCCATCTTTGCTGTGTTGATCCTGTTGAAGATTCTGACAGTTCACAAATATTTGAGGATTAGAGTTCCTGTTTTCTGTATCAGTTCATCCCCATCAATGAGATGTTAATTTTATAAGGGTGTGAGCTGAGTATTAGAAGAAAGTTAAATATCATGCGATGCAGTTGGATCACTCCAGGCTGTCTCTCGGAAACCCTGATCTTTCCTTTTTGTTTGCTTGGAGTTTAGTAGTAATAATTTAGCGGAGGGTGAGAATGTTATCATTGTAATTCGTATATGGTTTGTTTCACCCCTGTCTACTGGTATTCGTGGTATGAACTTTGACAGTCGAGTCTTGAATGTATTTGAGGAACAGTTGGTACTTGTCTTCCACAAACGTTGTTTGTCTTATTTCTCTTGGTAGCTAATGGCGTTCGAAATTGTTCAGATTGCCATGATGTCTTTCCTCTTGAGGCTTGTTTGTATTTTGTCATTGTCTCTGTAGTATAAACAGTGGCGTCTCTGCATATCTTGTTATCAATCTTATTATAGCTCGAGTAAATATGAATGTTTAGTGATCATTGCTGTTATGATTTTACTAGGCTCTTGTGTTTTTAATCTTTTTTTTACCATTTTTTTTTGTGCAATTTGTGTTTGAATGGCACACAGCCACACACTAAGTAGAGAGATACAATGTTGCACAACCGAATAATTCATTATGTGGATCGAGTTCGACATTGTCGATCCTGATTTGGATTATGTGGATGGTGAATTCATTGTTCGTTTATGAAAATCTAGTTATCCGAAGTGTGTTGAAATTTGAATCCAAGGATACCTCTGCAATTGAAATCACAATGGCTGAAAAATGTAACACAAATATATGCATTTTCGAGTTTCGGCCCTGAAGATTATTAGGAACTACACATGAAATAAAAGGGTTTTCATTACAAAATGGTTTTCCTCATAATATAAGAGCATGAATTCAATTCTTACACGAGGTTACAATGAGCGATATACAATTAACCAAGCTTGGCAAGAACGTCGTTAAGGTTGGATACAGTCTGAGCATAGTATTTCTCTGCTTCTGTACTGCTCTTTTTCTTTGCAGCATAGTCGAGCTGTGAGACAAAGTAAGTCAATTAGCAAAATGGATGGTTGTTTACTCGTTTTCATTGATAATAATAACACGAGAAGTTATAATCGATAGCCAGATCAACCAGTTAAAGACGGTAAGAGCACTCACATTGTTGATACTGTCAAAGAGTTTGCTGGTGAGGTCTTGGAGAGATTTCTTCTCCTCCTTGGGCTTAGATGAGATGACAGTTTTGAGGTCATAGCGAAGGTATTCGGCCCTGAGCCGTAGGTCATTCTGGACAGCCGGCCATGCCTTCTTTTCGATAAACTGCTTCACATTCAGGATTTCTTTGGCTGATTCCTTTGCTCTTTGAGCTGCCTCAGTTGGAGGCAGGGGTTGAAGGTAGAACCTGTCCTTGGTGTAGGGCAAGGTACCGTCTCTTGCTTGGTCCGAGTTCAATGTCCCGGCTGCCCAATACATATCAAGTTAAACGTAGATAGACTTTGAATTTGAACTAAGCAAACCAGTATGTGTCATTCCAAACTTATTACCCTAGTTATTATAATCATACTCTTTCTCGTTTCAATTACATATAAGGTATTTTTTTTTTTTTTTACCTAGCCACTCGATCATGCCTATTTTAATACACAAAAATGATACCAGTATTGTTTTTAACACCATTTATATGCTTCATTTTCTAGCTTTATCCAACATTCGATCAATTGATCATGCCTGTATAGCCTAAAATAAATATATGTTGGTCTAAAGATCGTTACATACTTCATACACAAACTTCTACTCTTATTTTAAATAGTATGTCAAAAATCCAAATTAAGAGCAATGAAACCATAAAATACTCCCTCCTATGATTGGTTTAAGTATGAAATCTTTTTACACGAGTAAAATAGTTAAAGCGTAACCAATAAAAAGGAACGGAGGAAGTAATAAGTTAAAACACTTACGAAGACCCCCGGATGGTGGTGGTGGTGGCCCAACAGGGATAGACTTAGCCTCAGCAAGAACAGCCTTAACAAAGGAGCCAGAAGCAAGTCCAGCAGCAACAAGGCCCAACACAGATCGGCGGCTAGTCTCATTAGTCTCAGCTGACACTTGCTGAGCCCGAATATTCAAGCCCAACTTAGGGACCGCAACTCGGCTTGTAGTCGGCCCACTAAGCCGGCTTGAGCCGCTGATTTGAAGACTACCTTCCAATACAGCTTGAGATGAGCCGCGTAAGCCAGCCATTGAAGCCATTGCTTGAGCCATCTTTTTTTTCTTCTTCTTTTTCTCTCTCTAAGTTAGATAACAATGGTGGTTTAGTTTTGGTGAAAGAAGGAGAAATGTGGAAATATAGATGGTTGATTTTGATGCATTACACCTTATCTGATGTGGGGTCCTAGTTGGATCATATTTGGATATGTGGTTAACCAATTGATGGTCTACATGTGTTTATTTATTTCATTTGTTGGATTGGATTCTTAATTGGGCCGTTCATATTTTGCCACGTGGAAATTGGTTTTTTTTGGAAGTAATTTGCTAACTTAAATATGGATTACAAATTTGTATTTTTTTTAGGGCTACAAATTTGTATCTAGGGCAATTTGATAACAATCTCAACTATTGCTATCTTGTCAAAACAAACTTTAATAATTAGATAAATCGTTTAAAAAAAAATGAAATAAAATAAAGTAATAAACTATTTTACAATATGTAACACAGTAGTATGTACCATTTGATTTAACTTTGTACAATAGAATTTTAAGCATTTGCTCTGTAATTTTTCATTATGTATTTAGTTTATGATTTTCTTTAGTCTAATTTTAATTTGTATAGTCCATACATGAATATGCACTACATGTCTACATACATTAAACATTCAAAGCTTTCAAGTTGGCAGTGTGTAGATGTAGTATTCTTACCAAGAGTGGTGATTTTGCTTTATAAGATGTACAAGTAGTAATTCTTAAACCACGGAGATACATTTAATAGTTTGACTTCAAATTCACAAAATTACACTAATTTTGTAACAAAATAGAGTTGTAATTAGATTTGGATAAACACTCTAATGACTTAAATATATACAACGGGTGTATTGTATACAACATGTTTAGTCATCCTAAATCACATAAAAGTCAACTTTTTTTGTGTGTAAAAAGTGATTTTAAACGATCGAGAACGGCTAATTCTTGTATGAAGTGTACCAAAACTTTTCCTTTTATGCCTATCCAATATGAATTAAACCCATCAATTCATTTATTTGCACATTCTGCAGGGGTCTCCTAGCTTTGTTCTTCAAAGGCCATTCTCACCAAGCTTCTAATTTACCTTAGCTTTCTTTCTTCACATGATTTGACTAGCTTCTCAGTATAAAGTCCATCCTCAAATTAACCCTTTATTCCTCAAGATTAGCATCCCATTATTTCCAATGTATGAATATCTATCATCTTTAATTCATGTGCAACCTCACTTCTTAAAACAAACAACATATTCAGTAAATCCTAAATGAAGCATAAGTTCCCTCTTACACAGATCAACTCTAACATCTCCTTCCCCGGGGTAAGCGTGAAATTTTCGACAGATGATCGACGACGTAATATTCTCATCAACAGCCGATTCATCACCTTCCCAGCAACGCTGAATATATATACCTATATGACACCAACAAGAAACATAAATAAAGAAGCTAAATAAGGAGTATTACAAAGCTTAATGAGATAAACATAAAAGAGTCCCACATTGAAAGATTTCTAAACATTTCCTCAATTTATATATTCGTACAAGCATGTTACTTATCGCTGAGCTTGGTAACGCGAGCTTGTGACCCAAGTGGGAGCACTACTGTGATGGGACAGGTCTTCAGCCAATTGGGTCGGGTCAGTGGTTGGCATAATGCTGGCTCGCCCTATCCAAGTTGAGAGTTGGCCCATGTGGGTTGGGCGAAGGCTCAATCTTCTTGGGCCCTAAAGTGGAGGGGACCGCGTGAGGCTGGTTTCACAGAGCAACGAAAACCTCCCGCTCTTGTCAGTGGAAGGATAACGGGCTTGCGCCTCCTTGGCCCATTAGTACTCACTTGGCTGATCTCCAATCGGACCATCACTTTTTTTTTTCTTTTTTTTTTTTTTTGGCTGCTACAAGGTTTTTTTTTTTGTTTTTGGCTGTTCTCAGACTACTATTGTGTAAGGGTGAATGTATAAAGAATTAAAGATACAAGTATAATGTAACTAGCCATTAGTACTCACTTGGCTGATCTCCAATCGGACCATCACTTTTTTTTTTCTTTTTTTTTTTTTGGCTGCTACAAGTTTTTTTTTTGTTTTTGGCTGTTCTCAGACTACTATTGTGTAAGGGTGAATGTATAAAGAATTAAAGATACAAGTATAATGTAACTAGATGAAGCCCGTGCGATGCACGGATCGATTTTTTTTTTTTTTAAAAAAAATATTCATATTTATGTAATTACATTTATGTGGGTTGGGCGAAGGCTCAATCTTCTTGGGCCCTAAAGTGGAGGGGACCGCGTGAGGCTGGTTTCACAGAGCAACGAAAACCTCCCGCTCTTGTCAGTGGAAGGATAACGGGCTTGCGCCTCCTTGGCCCATTAGTACTCACTTGGCTGATCTCCAATCGGACCATCACTTTTTTTTTTCTTTTTTTTTTTTTTTGGCTGCTACAAGGTTTTTTTTTTGTTTTTGGCTGTTCTCAGACTACTATTGTGTAAGGGTGAATGTATAAAGAATTAAAGATACAAGTATAATGTAACTAGCCATTAGTACTCACTTGGCTGATCTCCAATCGGACCATCACTTTTTTTTTTCTTTTTTTTTTTTTGGCTGCTACAAGTTTTTTTTTTGTTTTTGGCTGTTCTCAGACTACTATTGTGTAAGGGTGAATGTATAAAGAATTAAAGATACAAGTATAATGTAACTAGATGAAGCCCGTGCGATGCACGGATCGATTTTTTTTTTTTTTAAAAAAATATTCATATTTATGTAATTACATTTGTTATTTTATTAGTTGTAAGTAATATATCATTTTCTCCGTATTTGTTTTAAAGTATTAGATAAAATTTCTAATCTCAAAAGATAATATCTCAAAAGGGTTGGGCGAAGGCTCAATCTTCTTGGGCCCTAAAGTGGAGGGGACCGCGTGAGGCTGGTTTCACAGAGCAACGAAAACCTCCCGCTCTTGTCAGTGGAAGGATAACGGGCTTGCGCCTCCTTGGCCCATTAGTACTCACTTGGCTGATCTCCAATCGGACCATCACTTTTTTTTTTCTTTTTTTTTTTTTTGGCTGCTACAAGGTTTTTTTTTTTTGTTTTTGGCTGTTCTCAGACTACTATTGTGTAAGGGTGAATGTATAAAGAATTAAAGATACAAGTATAATGTAACTAGCCATTAGTACTCACTTGGCTGATCTCCAATCGGACCATCACTTTTTTTTTTTTTTTTTTTTTTGGCTGCTACAAGGTTTTTTTTTTTTGTTTTTGGCTGTTCTCAGACTACTATTGTGTAAGGGTGAATGTATAAAGAATTAAAGATACAAGTATAATGTAACTAGATGAAGCCCGTGCGATGCACGGATCGATTTTTTTTTTTTTTTAAAAAAATATTCATATTTATGTAATTACATTTATGTGGGTTGGGCGAAGGCTCAATCTTCTTGGGCCCTAAAGTGGAGGGGACCGCGTGAGGCTGGTTTCACAGAGCAACGAAAACCTCCCGCTCTTGTCAGTGGAAGGATAACGGGCTTGCGCCTCCTTGGCCCATTAGTACTCACTTGGCTGATCTCCAATCGGACCATCACTTTTTTTTTTCTTTTTTTTTTTTTTGGCTGCTACAAGGTTTTTTTTTTTGTTTTTGGCTGTTCTCAGACTACTATTGTGTAAGGGTGAATGTATAAAGAATTAAAGATACAAGTATAATGTAACTAGCCATTAGTACTCACTTGGCTGATCTCCAATCGGACCATCACTTTTTTTTTTCTTTTTTTTTTTTGGCTGCTACAAGGTTTTTTTTTTTGTTTTTGGTTGTTCTCAGACTACTATTGTGTAAGGGTGAATGTATAAAGAATTAAAGATACAAGTATAATGTAACTAGATGAAGCCCGTGCGATGCACGGATCGATTTTTTTTTTTTTTTTAAAAAAAATATTCATATTTATGTAATTACATTTGTTATTTTATTAGTTGTAAGTAATATATCATTTTCTCCGTATTTGTTTTAAAGTATTAGATAAAATTTCTAATCTCAAAAGATAATATCTCAAAAGGGTTGGGCGAAGGCTCAATCTTCTTGGGCCCTAAAGTGGAGGGGACCGCGTGAGGCTGGTTTCACAGAGCAACGAAAACCTCCCGCTCTTGTCAGTGGAAGGATAACGGGCTTGCGCCTCCTTGGCCCATTAGTACTCACTTGGCTGATCTCCAATCGGACCATCACTTTTTTTTTTCTTTTTTTTTTTTTTGGCTGCTACAAGGTTTTTTTTTTTTGTTTTTGGCTGTTCTCAGACTACTATTGTGTAAGGGTGAATGTATAAAGAATTAAAGATACAAGTATAATGTAACTAGCCATTAGTACTCACTTGGCTGATCTCCAATCGGACCATCACTTTTTTTTTTTCTTTTTTTTTTTGGCTGCTACAAGGTTTTTTTTTTTGTTTTTGGCTGTTCTCAGACTACTATTGTGTAAGGGTGAATGTATAAAGAATTAAAGATACAAGTATAATGTAACTAGATGAAGCCCGTGCGATGCACGGATCGATTTTTTTTTTTTTTTAAAAAAATATTCATATTTATGTAATTACATTTGTTATTTTATTAGTTGTAAGTAATATATCATTTTCTCCGTATTTGTTTTAAAGTATTAGATAAAATTTCTAATCTCAAAAGATAATATCTCAAAAGGGTTGGGCGAAGGCTCAATCTTCTTGGGCCCTAAAGTGGAGGGGACCGCGTGAGGCTGGTTTCACAGAGCAACGAAAACCTCCCGCTCTTGTCAGTGGAAGGATAACGGGCTTGCGCCTCCTTGGCCCATTAGTACTCACTTGGCTGATCTCCAATCGGACCATCACTTTTTTTTTTCTTTTTTTTTTTTTTTGGCTGCTACAAGGTTTTTTTTTTTGTTTTTGGCTGTTCTCAGACTACTATTGTGTAAGGGTGAATGTATAAAGAATTAAAGATACAAGTATAATGTAACTAGCCATTAGTACTCACTTGGCTGATCTCCAATCGGACCATCACTTTTTTTTTTCTTTTTTTTTTTTGGCTGCTACAAGGTTTTTTTTTTTGTTTTTGGCTGTTCTCAGACTACTATTGTGTAAGGGTGAATGTATAAAGAATTAAAGATACAAGTATAATGTAACTAGATGAAGCCCGTGCGATGCACGGATCGATTTTTTTTTTTTTTTTAAAAAAATATTCATATTTATGTAATTACATTTGTTATTTTATTAGTTGTAAGTAATATATCATTTTCTCCGTATTTGTTTTAAAGTATTAGATAAAATTTCTAATCTCAAAAGATAATATCTCAAAAGGGTTGGGCGAAGGCTCAATCTTCTTGGGCCCTAAAGTGGAGGGGACCGCGTGAGGCTGGTTTCACAGAGCAACGAAAACCTCCCGCTCTTGTCAGTGGAAGGATAACGGGCTTGCGCCTCCTTGGCCCATTAGTACTCACTTGGCTGATCTCCAATCGGACCATCACTTTTTTTTTTCTTTTTTTTTTTTTTGGCTGCTACAAGGTTTTTTTTTGTTTTTGGCTGTTCTCAGACTACTATTGTGTAAGGGTGAATGTATAAAGAATTAAAGATACAAGTATAATGTAACTAGCCATTAGTACTCACTTGGCTGATCTCCAATCGGACCATCACTTTTTTTTTTCTTTTTTTTTTTTTGGCTGCTACAAGGTTTTTTTTTTTTGTTTTTGGCTGTTCTCAGACTACTATTGTGTAAGGGTGAATGTATAAAGAATTAAAGATACAAGTATAATGTAACTAGATGAAGCCCGTGCGATGCACGGATCGATTTTTTTTTTTTTAAAAAAAAAATATTCATATTTATGTAATTACATTTGTTATTTTATTAGTTGTAAGTAATATATCATTTTCTCCGTATTTGTTTTAAAGTATTAGATAAAATTTCTAATCTCAAAAGATAATATCTCAAAAGGGTTGGGCGAAGGCTCAATCTTCTTGGGCCCTAAAGTGGAGGGGACCGCGTGAGGCTGGTTTCACAGAGCAACGAAAACCTCCCGCTCTTGTCAGTGGAAGGATAACGGGCTTGCGCCTCCTTGGCCCATTAGTACTCACTTGGCTGATCTCCAATCGGACCATCACTTTTTTTTTTTCTTTTTTTTTTTTTTGGCTGCTACAAGGTTTTTTTTTTGTTTTTGGCTGTTCTCAGACTACTATTGTGTAAGGGTGAATGTATAAAGAATTAAAGATACAAGTATAATGTAACTAGCCATTAGTACTCACTTGGCTGATCTCCAATCGGACCATCACTTTTTTTTTTCTTTTTTTTTTTTTGGCTGCTACAAGGTTTTTTTTTTTGTTTTTGGCTGTTCTCAGACTACTATTGTGTAAGGGTGAATGTATAAAGAATTAAAGATACAAGTATAATGTAACTAGATGAAGCCCGTGCGATGCACGGATCGATTTTTTTTTTTTTTTAAAAAAAATATTCATATTTATGTAATTACATTTGTTATTTTATTAGTTGTAAGTAATATATCATTTTCTCCGTATTTGTTTTAAAGTATTAGATAAAATTTCTAATCTCAAAAGATAATATCTCCAAAGGGTTGGGCGAAGGCTCAATCTTCTTGGGCCCTAAAGTGGAGGGGACCGCGTGAGGCTGGTTTCACAGAGCAACGAAAACCTCCCGCTCTTGTCAGTGGAAGGATAACGGGCTTGCGCCTCCTTGGCCCATTAGTACTCACTTGGCTGATCTCCAATCGGACCATCACTTTTTGTTTTCTTTTTTTTTTTTTTGGCTGCTACAAGGTTTTTTTTTGTTTTTGGCTGTTCTCAGACTACTATTGTGTAAGGGTGAATGTATAAAGAATTAAAGATACAAGTATAATGTAACTAGATGAAGCCCGTGCGATGCACGGATCGATTTTTTTTTTTTTTAAAAAAAATATTCATATTTATGTAATTACATTTGTTATTTTATTAGTTGTATGTAATATATCATTTTCTCCGTATTTGTTTTAAAATTAGATAAAATTTCTAATCTCAAAAGATAATATTTCGTATTTAATTAATGTAACCATTAAAATCTCATTAGTCATTTATTCTTATGTGGCACTTGAATTATTTATTGGATATAACTATAATTTATAATCTTACGTGGCACGTTAACTAATCTTGGGTCGGCGCCTTTTTGGTGTAGCAGGCCACATGGTGCGGCCTTCTGCAATGTCAGCAAAAATAACGGAGTATAGTCGCGCAAAACGGGATTGATCACACGCGCTAAATGAAACTAAATGACTATAAAAAAGACGCGCACAAATCCCTAAACCCTAAAACCCAGAAAAAACATTTATTGCGGCGAAACTCAATATTCCAGAAGGGCGATAAAAACGAAGAAAAATCGAATTGAAAACTTGATCCATTTTTATTTCAGAAATTCAAGAATAACTATGGCAGAAGAATTCGAACAATTACCTGATTCACAGGAATCAATAGAGATGGAGCAAATTGAGGATTCATTGATGAATCTCGAAATCGAAACCAATAATCAAGTATTGGATCTGGAAGATGAACACAGATACAAACAAATTGAAGTAATTGATGTCAACAACTACATAGAAGGTAAAATCTACATTGTGTTTATCATTTAATAAGTAAAAAAAATGAATGAAAAAGGTAACTCTATTGAATTCTGTAATCAATATATTATTTTATAATAAAAGTAACATTCATTTTAAAGTAATACAAGTAACATATACAAGTAAGACTATACTAAAATAATACAAGTAACTAAATAGTCGCGCAAAACGGGATTGATTACACGTGCTAAATGAAACTAAATGACTATAAAAAAGACGCGCACAAATCCCTAAACCCTAAAACCCAGAAAAAACATTTATTGCGGCGAAACTCAATATTCTAGAAGGGCGATAAAAACGAAGAAAAATCGAATTGAAAACTTGATCCATTTTTATTTCAGAAATTCAAGAATAACTATGGCAGAAGAATTCGAACAATTACCTGATTCGCAGGAATCAATAGAGATGGAGCAAATTGAGGATTCATTGATGAATCTCGAAATCAAAACCAATAATCAAGTATTGGATCTGGAAGATGAACACAGATACAAACAAATTGAAGTAATTGATGTCAACAACTACATAGAAGGTAAAATCTACATTGTGTTTATCATTTAATAAGTAAAAAAAATGAATGAAAAGGTAACTCTATTGAATTCTGTAATCAATATATTATTTTATAATAAAAGTAACATTCATTTTAAAGTAATACAAGTAACATATACAAGTAAGACTATACTAAAATAATACAAGTAATACAAGTAACTAAATAGTAATTAATTGTAGATTACTAATAACCAATAAAAATAACCAATTAACCTATACAAGTAACCCTATACTAAAATAAAAGTAACCTTATACAAGTAACCCTATACAAGTGACTATGAACAAAAATACAAGTAACCAAATATAAGTAACCCTATATAAAAATACAAATAACCCTATATTAAAATACAAATAACCTTATAAAAGTAACCATATACAAGTAACCTTATAAAAGTAACCATATACAAGTAACCCTATATTAAAATACAAGTAACCTTATAAAAGTAACCATATACAAGTAACCTTATATTAAAATACAAGTAACCCTATAAAAGTAAAAGTAACCTTATACAAGTAACCCTAACCTCATACAAGTAACCCTATACATATAACCCTATATTAAAATACAAGTAACCCTATAAAAGTAAATATAACCATATACAAGTAACCCTATACTAAAATACAAGTAACCTTATACAAGTAACCCTATACAAGTAACTATGAACAAAAATACAAGTAACCAAATACAAGTAACCCTATATAAAAATACAAATAACCCTATATTAAAATACAAGTAACCTTATAAAAGTAACCATATACAAGTAACCCTATATTAAAATACAAGTAACCCTATAAAAGTAAAAGTAACCTTATATAAGTAACCCTAACCTCATACAAGTAACCCTATACTTATAACCCTATATTAAAATACAAGTAACCCTATATTAAAATTCAAGTAACTCAATACATGTAACCCTAAATTAAAATATAAGTAACCCTGTACAAATAACCCTATATTAAAATACAAGTAACCATATACAAGTAACCTTAACCTCATACAAGTAACCCTATAAAAGTAAATCTAACCATATACAAGTAACCCTATATTAAAATACAAATAACCCTATACATTAATAACTAACAACAAGTAACTCTATATTAAAAAACTTACAAGTAACCCTAGTGCTTTATAACAAGTAACCTCTGATTATATACAAGTAACCATTGAAAAACAAGTAACCCTACTTTTTTATGTCATTAATAAGTAACAACGAGTAAACCCAGATTATATTGTTATTTACTAACAATAAGTAACTCCACTTTCAAAAAAATCTAACAAGTAACTCTACTTTAATAATTAACAACAAGTAACTCTACTTTAAAAAAAACTTACAAGTAAATGTAGTGCTTTCTAATTAGTAATCCCTGATTATAACTCCTATGTATTATTTCAATTTCAAGCTATATATTCCTAAATTCAGTTTATAATTTGCAGAAATAAATACAAGTACTGCAGAAACAAGTAATAGCACATTGACAGAAGAAAGTGCAAATCAAGCTGAACTACAATTGGATGATTTTGCAGGAAGTCTACTAGGTTTTACAGCCTTAACTTTAGATGAAATATATGAGCAATATAGGCTTCATGCTATGGTTGTAGGATTTAGTATAAGACAATCAACAACAAGGTATACACAAGGGAAACACAGAGAAATTAAAGGAAAGGATTTTGTTTGTTCTAAAGAAGGATTCAGATGTATACCAAAAGGCAAAAGAACACCTCCTCCACCAAGTGAAAACAAAAAAAAAAGAACACATCAAGTACCTATTACTAGGACTGGTTGCAATGCATTCATTAGGGAAAAAAAACAAAGAAGGAATGTTTGTAGTTGAACAACATGTTATAGCACATAACCATGAGTTGACAAGAAGTGTTTGGCAGCATTTACATAGATCAGAGAGAAAGATAACAGAAGAAAAGGCAAAAGTCAATGATTTAATGGCAGACAGTGGGTTAAGACCAGCAGATGCATTTAGATTAATAAGTAGTGAAGCTGGTGGAGAAGAACTTGTAGGACACACTATAACGGATCATTATAATTACATTTCAAGGAAAAAATGAAAGAAATTCAAGGAGGTGATGCACAAACAGTAATAGATAGATTATACAAAAGGCAATCTGAAGATGATGATTTTCTACTTATACCAGTAACTTCTATTACCAAAACAACTAACTTTGGAATTTCTTTTTCAGATTTAAGTTAGGAGGTGGTGATAATGAAAACAAACTCACTGTTATTTTTTGGAGAGATTCTGAAATGAAGGAAGATTTTCAAATTTATGGAGATGTTGTTGTGTTTGATACCACATATAGGACAAACAAATATAACCTTATTTGTGCCCCTATTGTTGGTCTCAATAATCACTGGCTGAATGTTATGTTTGGATGTGCTTTTATTGCTGATGAGAAAATAGAAACTTTTGAGTGGGTGTTAGACCCTTTTAAAAAGTCAATGGGAAGTAGTGAACCTGCTTCAATATTTACAGATCAAGACTTGGCAATGTCTAAAGCAATTGAAACGGTGATTTATGAATTAGCTTATAATTTCAGTAAGATCAAATCTTTAAAAAATAAAAAAAACACCACATAATTTTAACAGTATAATTCATTTACAATGTTGTAGGTCCTTCCTCACTCAAGACACAAATTATGTATTTGACATCTTATAAAGAATGCTGTATCAAGATTTGGAGCACTGAAAAGAGATACCTCATTCAAAGATGCATTCAACAAATGTCTTTCAGGATGTGTGACAGAGGAAGAATTTCAGGTAACCTTTATAACTATCTTCCTAATACAAGTAAGTGATCTTAATACAAGTAACCAAATAATACATAATACAAGTAACCTCAATACAAGTAACCATATAATACAAATAACTTCACTTAAAACTATATAATACAAGTAACATCAATACAAGTACACATATAATACAACACATATAATACAAGTAACCTCACTAGAAATTAAATAATACATGTAATCTTAATACTATAACATCATACTATTACTAATATTTATATATACTAATAAGTAACCATTATAATTATGATGTTACATGTAATGGTTTTATAGTTACTTGTATGATGTTACATGTATGCTTACTTGTATGATGTTACGTGTATAGTTACTTGTATATTTTATAACCAATTTTAACAATGGTTTTATAATTACTTATATAGTTTAGAAGTGACCATTACTTATAAATTTTAACAAGTAACCATAAATTTTAATAAGTAACTATTACTTTTACATTTTTAATAATAAACAATAATTTCACTTTTATTCTTAATTACTTGTATTCTAAATCATTATTTATAAATCTGAATTTAATTTCACTTTTATTCTTTAATTACTTGTATTCTAAACCATTACTTATAAATATGAATTTACAGAAATGATGGGATTCTATGATTGCCAAATACAAACTTGAAAACAATAAATGGTTTAAAAGGTTGTATGGTTTGAGAGAAAAATGGTGTACAACATTAAGTAAAGACTTTTTTCTGCTGGTATACTATCATCACAAAGAAGTGAAAGTGCAAATAATGCAGTTGGGTTTAAGGCCAACAAAAACACAAGCCTGACAGATTTCTTCAAAATTTTCAATCAAACAGTGAAGAGGTGGAGAAAGAATGAGTCGGATGCTGATTTTAAATGTTCAAATTCCAACCCAACCTCAAGTATTCCTTTTATGGGATTACTTAAACATGCTTCAGAAGTGTACACTCAAACTATTTTCAGATATTTTGAAACGGAATTTATGTACTCAATTGGATGCATAACTTATCTTCATGCTACTGTGGGAGATTTTTACTTTTATGAAGTGCAGATTGAGTATGATGATAGCAGCAGACAGAAGGTTACATATAACAAAGCTGAAAATAAGATAGCATGTTCTTGCAAGAATTTTGAAGAAATTGGTTGGCTTTGTTATCATTGTATCAAGATCTTGCATCATCATAATGTGACAAGAATTCCTAGCTTATATATTTCAACAAGATGTTCTAAAATGGCAAAAGCACATGTCTGGAAAAAGAAAGATGAAGATGGAGCAAAAAAAGAATCTCAGTCAGACAAATTAATGCCTTGGCGTCACACAATGACTAGAAGAAGCTACAATCTACTTATAAAATGTCAAAACCACAAAGAGACACGAAACTTGGTAGAAGAACATTTCAAAATGATACAAGAGAAGGCAGATGAATTCAAAAGGGATTGGCAAAAGAACAAGGAGAAGGAAAACTCATTTGGTCAACAAGAAGCTACAAGTAATCAACAACAAACTTCAGCTGATCATCAGGAAGCATCACCAGACCTAGAATACAAGTAACCCTACACTAAAATACAAGTATATTATACAAGTAACCCTATACAAGTAACTTTGAACTAAAATACAAGTAACCAAATAATAAAAGTAACCTTATAATACAAGTAACTAAAATACAAGTAACCCTATATTAAAATACAAGTAACCCTATAATAAAATACAGGTAACCATATAAAAGTAACCTAATACAAGTAACCCTATATTAAAATACAAGTAACCTTATAAAAGTAACCCTATACAAGTAACCCTAAATTAAAATACAAGTAACTGTATGAAAGTAACCGAAACACTATACAAGTAACACTATAAAAGTAAATCTAACCATATAAGTAAACCTCATACAATAACCGTATACAAGTAACCCTATATAAAAATACAAGTTACCCTATACAAGTAACCCTAACGTCATACAAGTAACCTTATACAAGTAACCCTTTATTAAAATACAAGTAATCCTAACCTCATACAAGTAACCATATACAAGTAACCCTATATTAAAATACAAGTAACCCTATACAAGTAACCCTAATCTTATAGAAGTAACTCTATACAAGTAACCCTATATTAAAATACAAGTAACCCTTTATTAAAATACAAGTAACTCTATAAAGTAAATCAAACCATATACATACAAGTAACCCTATAAAATTAAATCAAACCATATACATACAAGTAACCGTATACAAGTAACTCTATATAAAAATACAAGTAACCTTATATTAAAATACATGTAACCATATATTAAAATACAAGTAATTCTAACCTCATACAAGTAACCTTATACAAGTAACACTATACAAGTAACCCTATACAAGTAACTCTGAACTAAAATAAAAGTATCCTTATAATACAAGTAACCCTATATTAAAATACAAGTAACCCCATATTAAAATACAGGTAACCATATAAAAGTAACCTAATACAAGTAACCCTATATTAAAATACAAGTAACCTTATAAAAGTAACCCTATACAAGTAACCCTATATTAAAATACAAGTAACCCTATAAAAGTAAATCTAACCATATACAAGTAATCTTATATTAAAATACAAGTAACCCTTTATTAAAATACAAGTAACCCTATAAAAGTAAATCAAACCATATATATACATACAAGTAACCGTATACAAGTAACTCTATATAAAAATACAAGTAACTCTATATTAAAATACATGTAACCCTATACAAGTAACCATATATTAAAATACAAGTAACTCTAACCTCATACAAGTAACCTTATACAAGTAACCCTATATTAAAATACAAGTATGTAACTCTATAAAAGTAAATCTAACCATATACAAGTAACCCTATATTAAAATACAAGTAACCCTATATTAAAATGCAAATAACCCTAACCTCATACAAGTAACTCTATACAAGTAACCCTATATTAAAATACAAGTAACCCTATATTCAAATACAAGTTACCCTATAAAAGTAACTCTAACCTTATACAAGTAACCATATATTAAAATACAAGTAACCTTATACAAGTAACCATATATGAAAATACAAGTAACCTTAATTATACAAGTAACCCTATATTAAAATACAAGTAACCTTATACAAGTAACCCTATACAAGTAACCATATGTAAGAAAAGTGACCTTATACAAGTAAAGTGACCACTAATACAAGTAATCCTATTCAAGTTAATTTATACAAGTAACTAGTATCCAATAAAACAAATAATCACCAGTACAAGTAATCTTATACAAGTAGCCCTAATCCTATACAATTAACCACCAATACAAGTATTATTATACAATCAAATCTAACATAAAATAACTATATATAACTTATATACAAGTAACTAGCATCCAACAATACAAGTTACAGTAACAAACAATACAAGTAACCAAAACTAAAAAAATACAAATAACCAAACTAAACTCAATAAAATTAACTTAATATAAGTTAACAGTATCAATTATACCAATACTAGTAGATAAGTAAAACAATAAGAGTAACTAACTAAAATTATCTTGAGTAAAACTATAACAGTAATGAAATACAAGTAACATAACTCTTATATATATATATATATATATATATATATATATATATATATATATATATATATATATATATATATATATATATATATATATAAATTTAGATTAAAATGTACTAAAATAAACAAATGAAATACTGTCATACTATTAATATTACAACCCCCTAAAAAGTGTTCAACATATTAAAATAAAACTGTTCAATATAACTAATTAAAATTTATTACTAAAGTTCTTACTTCTTTCTTTTAGAACACCGTTTTGCAGCAACCTTAATTCTCTCTGCCATTTTTTCTGCAGCTATAGTTGCTGCAATCATAAAGGCTTCTTCTTCCTTCTCTTTATCAGGTGTATTTTCTTTAGCCTTCATCTTTTTCTTCAACAAACTCCTTTTTTTGCTTTTAGACAGACTAACCTTCATCGCCTTCTTTATTTGTTGAGCAATATTGTTAGTCTTTTCTATTTCTTCATTAAGTATGACTTCAACATAAATCTCTTCGTTATTGTCACAAAATGCATTCACACTTGTTAAAACATCATCTCGTCTTAAATTCAAATTACATAAAACCAGAGATGCACATATTTCTGCTATGAAACGACGTCTTTCCAATGCCTAAAATACAAATTTAGAGTAATAAGTAATAAAAATAAAAATAGCAAACAAAATTAAATAAAAGTATAGATAAAAACATTATACCTGAGTCAAACTTTTACATTTGAATGCTTTCCCCTCAAATGTGGCACAATGGTACAAACAAAAGATTCCACAATCATTTGTTTCAGAAGAGCACTTTTGAGAATCAAGTGGGATCATTTGAATGAGGAAATCTTTGACAAATTCTCCAGAATCATGGCCTTTTAAAACCAAATATTTCGACATATAAAGCCTCTAGAAAAAAATAAATATTAGAACTACAGGTTTACAATTTAAATAAACTACAAAGGCAACTGATACAATTAAAATCTGTTAAATACGAAAAAAAACAAGTAATGTCAAAAGTCCTAAAAATACAAGAAATTCTAAATACAAGTAACTCCAAAAGTCCTAAAAATACAAGTAACTCCAAATACAAGTAACTCCAAAAGTCCTAAAATACAAGTAACTCCAAATACAAGTAACTCCAAATATTTTTAACTAACATGTAAGTAATTACACTATAAACTATACTCCAATAATTCTAATTACATACTATACCTATAATCCACAATATATGTAACCCCAATAATTTTATTACAAGTAACCCCAGTTATTCCAAGACCATATTTACCATTTTCATTACAAGTAACTCAAAATTACAAAAAAAAAATACAAGTAACTCCAAAAGTCCTAAAAATACAAGTAACTCAAAATACAAGTAACTCCAAATACAAGTAACTCTAAATATTTTTAACTAACATGTAATTAATTACACTATAAACTATACTCCAATAATTCTAATTACATATTATACCTGTAATCCACAATATATGTAACCCCAATAATTTCATTACAAGTAACCCCAGTTATTCCAAGATCATATTTACCATTTTCATTACAAGTAACTCAAAATAACCAAATTCAAGTAATTATAGAAATTAAGTGTAATATACAACTTAACTTAACAAAATTTTAAAACTTACCAAGTACCAAGTAATAGTATAATACTCAGTGTGAAATTCATCAAAATTTGTAGTAATTTTGAATTTTTTAGTACCCCCTTTGGTTGCAACTTTCCCTTTCTTTGAATTGGGTTTTTCTTCAACTTCAACATGCATGGAATAGGTTCTATTATCCAAGTAGTCAACAGTTTCAGTGTAAAAATTTATCACTACAGCAGAATAGTGATTGCCATGATAGATTGGTATGAATATCTGCACAAAAGAATTAAATTCAACTAAAGCATCTGGTAAAAAATAAATCAAATAATAGAATACAAGTAAACAAAGAGTAAAACAAAAACATACCAACAATGCATCCAATAATTCACAACACTGAACTGATTCAGTCCACAAATCCCATGCTCCAAAAACTTCATTTTCATATATGCAACCATCTCCATTACATATACAACGCAAAAGAGGCAACTGTATACATAAAGAATATATAAACACATGATATAAGACATGCACCATAAAAATTTTAAAATTATAAAAAAAAAGTATTTAAGAATTACCATATGTTCACCACCAAAAAAGAATCTTGGTAATTGATTATCTTGTTTAACCTCAACATAATTCAACAAGATAAAAAAACAATCCAAAATTCGACTTGAAATCAATTCCTTTTGGTACAATGTCAAAAACTCTTCTCTAGGTAAACTGTAGAACTCATTAAAATATACTAGAATCTCCCTGTTTAAAAATGAAGAAAAGTAAGTAACATAGACCATAAAACAACATATAATCAAAATTTACAAGTAAATAAAATATAATTTAAGCAAAATTTTATAACTTACAAGTAACACATATAAATGACTTTGATTTACAAGTAATACATAAAAATTTAAAAGTAACACAAATAATTAAATTTACAAGTAACAGATATAACTAAGTGAATTTAATTTAGAAGTAACTCTATACAAGTAACTCTATACAAACACAAGTAACTAGTATCCAACAATACAAGTAACCTTATACAAGTAACCACCAATAATGATAATCCTATACAGGTAACCCTATAAAAGCAACCCTAACCCTATACAAGTAACTAGTTTGCAATAATTCAAATAATCATATATAAGTAACCCTATATAAGTAATTAGTAACCAACAGTACAACAATACAAGTAACTAAAACTAACCAAATCTAAATAACCCAACTAATCCCAATAATAGTAACTGAATATAAGTAACACAAGTAACCCTATACAAGCAATACTAATAAAATAAGTAATCATATACAAGTAACACTAATAACAAAAGTAACACACAATGCATATTTTAAAAGTTTTTACTAACACAACATAAAAAGAAAACATAAAAACAACTTACGACATCGACACTCCAAAATAATTTTGAATAAAACAATAATCTGCAACCATCAGCCGTAAACTCCTCATTGTTGATACTCTCTTGCAGTTAAGCCTCATAAATTTTGATATTAACTGTAATTTATAAGCACCATGTGCACCACAGTCAATATCGCAGCTAATTAATTCAGCAGATTGAACATCATTATCATCAGAAGTTTTAATCTCCTCACCATCTGGCATCCCAACTTCATCAAATATTTCCCTAAGAATTTTCATTGACTCTTCGGGAGTGCAACCTGCCACAAAAGATGTCAAAACTTCTTTTCTTTCTCTCTTTTTCCCTTTTGCTTGAGTGGAAGCCTTTTTCTGAGGATTCTTTCTTTGAGGGGCCTTCTTTTTCTTATCAGATCCTTCAGCTGCCTCACCAGAAGTAGTAACAGATTTATCAGATAACCCTCTCTTTGAAGTAACAGGATTGTCTTTCCTCTGTATTTCTCTAATTTCATCAAGCCATTTTTGAGTTGAAAGAGGAAGGGCATCATCACCAGCACCAGGAATTTCTGTTATATTTTGAGTGTTCTCTTGAGTTGAAAGTTCGATAACATCTTCAGAAATTTCCTTCATATTCTCTTGAGAAGAAGGATTAAATTCTTGGCTTGAAACCACTATCTGACTTTGATTAAACTCCTGGCTTGACAAAATAATTTCATTTTGAGTTGAAAGTGTATCCAGAGTTTCAAGACTTTGAAAAATATCTTGACTTGTTGCCAATTCAAGATTATCTTGGCTAGATGACTGAATGTCCTGACTTTCAACAATTGGACTGTAAAGAACCATAGCCAAAGGATTAACATCAGAAACATCAGAAGCAACAGAAGATGATGATTCAGGAACCTTCAAATGTACATCAGTTTGCACATCAGAATCAGCAGATGTTCCTTTCATTTCATTCTTAACTTCAGAAGCAGCAGAAATTCTTTCTTCTCCATTCTGTCCTTGTGCATCATCAGTAGGATCATCATTATCATTAATCTCATTTAGATTAATAGATTGCAAAACATCTTCAACAACCGATCTTGCACGATCAACCCCCATTGAATCATCAAATATAGGAACATCCTCGATAGGAATTTGTTGAGCAGAATCATTTTTAAAAATGTTCTGAACTTCTTCATTAGATAACAACCTAGCATTTGATTCTGGATCAGTGCAAGAAAACAGGTTAAATAATGGCATTTCATCAACGACTTTCTTCATTTCAACATTCTGTTTCACAATCTTGTCGATTTGATCCCAGAATGACTGATCATTATATATCGGATCTAGCTGAGACAGAACAGGAGATTTATCCTTTTTAGAACGAACTTCAACAGTGTTCAATTGTAGCTTCATTGATTCAACATAACGCTCAAATTGATATGACATTAATTTCATATCCCTCTGCATTAGCATATAATTCTTTTCCACATCCTACAAATAAATCACATTCAAATTTTAAACCAAAAACTTTTTAAAATAATCCAATGGACCCTAATTATTATACAAGTAACACTTAACATACATGTAACTCAATATACAAGTAACTCATATACAAAATATACAAGTAATACAATAAAAAATAACCAAAACAAGTAACTCAATCTAAGAAATTTATAAAATAAAAATATACAAGTAACTCCATATAAAAATAAATCCAATGAACCCCAATTATTATACAAGTAACACTAAACATACATGTAACTCAATATACAAGTAACTCAAATACAAAATATACAAGTAATACCATAAGAAATAACCAAAACAAGAAACTCAAGTTAACAAATTTAATAATAAAAAAAAAATATACACAAGTAACCACCAAAACAAGTAACTCAAGTTAACAAATTTCAATTAACACAAGTAACCTTATATATAAATAACTCCAATCAAAGCTAATAAATATACAAGTAACACAAAAAAACACATACAAGTAATTTCAATTAACATTTAACAAAAATACTAGTAACTACATATATAAGAATATATACAAGTAACTGCAACTAACACTTAAAAAACATACAAGTAACTGCATTAATACTTCAATAAAATAAAATAAAAAAAAAAACAGTTAAAACACTTACATTTTTTGCAAGTTTAGAAATTTCATCATTTGTTTGAATTTCATGAGGAACTTCAAAAGAAATAACACGAGAAGAACCAGCAACATCTTCCCGTCCAACATCAACACCTACTAAATCTTCAATTCCATGATCATCATCTACTGCATCATCAGCATCATCCATGTTTAAATCTTCAACTACAACATCACCTTCTATTTCATTTCCATCACTCACAAGTCTTCTCTTCTGTTTTTTCTCAATCTCATTTCTAGCATCATCAAAATCAATTATATTTTCCTTTTCAAAAACATAAAAGTCAGCCTTTCTTAGCCTATGCCTTCTCTTTTTTTCCTTAGGCTCTACGCCTTTTCAAACTTTGTTTTCGGACTTCCATTTCCTTCTCTTCTTTTTTTTTTCTTCAACTTTCTTTTTTGGACTCAAATTTTCTTTCTTTTTGTCCTTTCCTACAACTTTTCTTTCAGCCTCAACAACATCTTTCTTTTTTACTTCTCTCTTCTTTTCTTCATTTTTCTTTTCTACTTTCTCACCTTTATTTTTAGAAACAACAGACTTTGTTTCCTTACTTTTCTGCTTCTTGGTATCAACTGTATCACCAATTTTAGATACAGGATACGTATCTTCATCTAACATACCATGACCATACTTCCCACTTTCATTGCCCAACCTTTCTCTAAAATTTTCTTCAGTCCAATGCTTAATTAAAGGCAATGAACTATCAACTGTACTTCCTTCCACCTTAATTCTATGAAAATAAACTATCTGCAGCAATAAAAGACAACCAGGCAAATACTTCTGTGTAAGAGAACAACTTGACAATTTCTCACATAAGTCATCTAATACATACTGACACCAGTTGTATGTATTGATTTTGTTAACACCCTCTAAAGCTAAAACTAGCTTAAAGTCAGCAGATCGATTTGATGTAGGAGCAAGCAGAGTAACCATAGTATACATGACAAAGCATCTTTTAAAATCATCATGTCCTTTTTTCATCACATCATCACTTATCATTTTATTCCACAAAAGGGGGACTGAAATATCAAGGTTTTTACTCCCATACAAGTTCCTCCAACCAGTCTTCAAATCAGAATTCTGCTTTTTAAGAGAAATAGGAACAGGTGTTGTTCCCATTGGAATCATAAAGACGTCATAAACATCAGCTGCTGTAAGCTGAAAGTTTCTTCCAGAAGGTAAATTAAAGATACAGGTTGCAGGATCAAAACAGCTACAAAGCCAACGAATCATTTCTATTGGAAAGGTACTTAACTTGATCAACGATATATTCCCAAACCCAATAGATTCAACTGCTTGCTTTTGATCTTCAAATAACTTCTTATATAAGTCTAAAACACCAGACGGTCTACATCTCAAAACAATTACATCCTCCCTAAAACAAAACAAAATAAAAAATCAATTTCAAATTGTAGTTATACACTACAAATAACCAGTAACTCTATTTCACTTCAACTCATAATTATTAAAAATCTTACAAACAATACATATAAAAAATAAAACTCTTACAAGTAGCTCATAATATATAAACCTGTTACAAGTAACTCAAAATCAACAAATAAGTAACTAAAAATAAATAATATTCTATAGAAATCTTTTAAAAATAACTCAAAATAACTAAACAAGTAACCTCCTAACAAGTAACACTCACATAAAAATTGATGCGGTTCCAAGGCATCAATATTGTTATTATAATTATTTTTATTGTTATTTTTAGTTTATTATTAGGTGACCGAATTGATTAGGATATTTTTGTTAGTTTAATTCGGTTAGTATAAGATAAGCTTAACTTTAAAGATCATATTTGCAAAATATTATCTTTACAAGTTAGAGTTAGTTTCCTAGTTAGATTAGAATTTGTTTTACCGATTTTAGGCTAATTATTTAGCTTATAAATACGTGATGGTGTTTAACGAAAAGTATGATTGATTGATTTGAAATTTATAAAGTTTTACGTAAGCTTGTGCTTGTGTATTCTTGACCTAGTTTAGGTTTTAAGCTCGTGTTGCTTAGCGTTTCTTGACCGAGACTCAAGATTCCAAACCTTTCAACTGCGATTGAAGGTTATATCCATCAAAATTCATATCAAAAATAATCTTAATAAGTAAACCATAATCATAAAACAAGTAACCCAACATCATCAAACAAGTAACCTATAAACATAAAAATAAAAAAATAAAAAAATTTATCCTATAATCATAAAAAAAAATAAAAAAAAATAAAAAAATAACACCAAACAAGTAACACTCATATTAAAATATCCTAAAATTAAACTATAATCAACAAACAAGTAACCAATAATCAATAAACAAGTAACCCATAATAATAAAACAAGTAACCACAACTAAACCATATTACAGAAACAACATATAAAAGCTATAAAACAGAATAAATGTATTAATCAGGATAATGTTTCATACCCCTCTTCAAGTTTTACAACTTCGACCACTTGACTACCTTGAGTAGCAGTTGCAGCAGCTCTTCGACCTTTGCGTCCTCTTTTAGCAATGACAAGTTTAAGATCAGGTTTAACATCCTCTACTGGAGTATTATCAACTTCATCAGCTTTCATATCCTCTGCAATCACTTTATCAGATTTCAGACCCTCTGCATTTACATCATCCTCAACATTCACACTATGCTCTGCATTCACACCAGCATTTGCATTATCTTTTTCTAAGTTAACATCCTCAACATTTAAATTGTCAGAATCGGCATTAACATCCTCAGCATTCAATTCCTTCTCTTGTTCAATATCACCTATAGCATTATGTTTTTCTGTTCAATAAACAAATTCAAAATAAATTAGAATACTTGTTTGAGTTAATGATACACACTATAATAACTCAAACTAAGACATTATATATTAATTACAAGTACACTCAATACAAGTAACTCTATGTATAACAAATACAAGTAACCATTAATAATACAAGTAACAATAGATTACAACAAATACAAGTAACCATAGTTTTAAAATAAATACAAGTAACCCAATACAAGTAATTCAAAACGAGTAACTCAATACAAATAACTAAATACAAGTAACTCAATACAAGTAATCAAGTAAGAGTATAATACTCAGTGTAAAATTCATCAAAACAAGTAACTCAATACAAATAACTAAATACAAGTAACTCAATAGAAGTAACCATAACATGTACATCCTTCAATAAGGAATTACTAATACAAGTAACACTAGTTTACAAAAAATACAACTAATCCTATACAACTAACCAAATACAAAACACAAAATTTAAATACAAAAAAGCAATAAAAGTAACACAATATAAGATGGCATTACTAATAAAACAATATAAGGACAAATACAAGTAACCATAGAAATAATGACTAATAAAAATAACAGTAACCCTAAAAAAAATTAAAAAAGCTCAACAAAATTAAGCATATCCTACAACTAAAAAATCAAGATATAATACAATTCAAGAAATACAAATTAAGCATTTAAAACAATAAAACAGATTGAAAACAGAATAATCGCAAAATTAAAAGTAAAAAACCTAACATCAAACACGTAACCCTAACATCAAACACGTAACCCTAACAAAAAAACACACAAAAATTTAAAAACAAAAACAAAATTAAATGAAATAAACAACAAAATATAGGTAAAATACTTTAAATCTAAGTCGAATAACAATAAAAAACAACAATAACACAAAATCAAAACGAAATACAAATAATCTTTGATCAAAACACTCGAAAAACAACAACAATGTGCAAAATTATCAAAGAAATACAAATTAAAATTTTAAAAATACCTGTTTCAACAACATTTGTACAAGAAGGCGATCCTTTCTTTCCTTTGCGATTGATAATCTTCAATTTAACCATTTTGAATCAGAAAATTAAACTTAGATGACACAAAAAACACAGAAAATAACAAGTTAAACTCAGAACGAAGGCAAAGCAATAAAGAGAGTAAATAATTTAGAGAGAGAAAATTGCAAGATGAGAGAGAAAATAGAAAGAAAAAAACTGTGATAATGGCGGTTGAATGAAGAGACAACTCTATAATAATGGCGGTTTTGGGAAAAGAGATACAAAAACACAATTTCAAATAAAACGGTTTTTAAAAAAAAATAACGGGGTACCAAATGGGTCCGTTATTTTTTACATAAAAGTCCGTTATATTTTGGGCTTCGAAACTTTGGGCCCGTTATGTATGCTGGCCACACCATGTGGCCAGCCACATACAAAAATTTGTGATCTTCAGTGGCATAATCCAATTGTAGCGTTTTAAAAATATTAATCCTGTGTGGCGTTCTAATAATTTTTTAAAAATAAAAATCCTACGTGGCGCTCTAAAATCTCGGGAAAAAACTCCCCTTTATATATATATACTAGTTTTGTGCCCGTGCGATGCCCGGGTTGTTTCTTGAATTTTAAGATAAATTTCTAATCTATATGTCAAATTTTAAAACATATCATTGATACAAAATTAGTTAGCAGTTAATGTGTTTTTGTGATGATTTAAACATTTCTTGACCCGTAACCTGAAATAATGACCCTGTCCGAAATGACTCGTGACCCAACCCGATTGAAAGGTCTACACACAGTAATAAAATTATATTAGATTGTAAAGTATATTGTTTAAATTGATTAGAATATATTATAAATAATGGATGTGGTGCTAATTCCTTCGCTCCAATTTTTTTTTTTTTTTTAAAAAAAAAAACCTAAAGAGAGGAGGAAAAACCTAAAAGAGAGAACAAAGAGAATCAAAATACTCTAAACTTCTCACCTCTCATCAAATACTCTAAACTTCTCCAAAGAAATCCTCTCAAAAAAAATTTATATGATAATTTATGAGTGTTATAATTTTTTTTTTAATAAAGTTATAAATTAATTTGTACATATGAAATATTGATACTTTATCGAAAATAAAACTCTAAATTAACAATTTTATCTAAAAATTCTATCCAAATTTGATTGAAAATAGAATTCTAAATTAACTTTTTTTTATCCTACAAATTAAATTCTATATAATTCTATCCTACGTGGTGCGACACTTGGCGAAAAGTTGGAACGCCAAGTGTCGATATCTCGTCGCCTGGCTAAAAGTTTAGCTTTATATATTAGTTATATGATTAGATTTAAGAAGAGGACGCTCCATTTTATCTCCTTGATAAATAAAATTCATTTATAATAAAAAATTATTGATTCATTTACAGTTTTGTTATTTGATTATCAAGGAAATTAACTTGTATATTCTAATTTAAGAATCGCGATGAGTCGTATGAGTATAACTTGATTTGGAGTGACTAAATTTATTGTATAGGATATACATGATGAAGTGTTATACGGAGTTGGTCTGTTGGTGAATATACTACTTTTAACTGCTTTTCTTCTTTGATATGACCAAGTAGGGGAGAAGTAACATGTTCAAGATTGAAACAACTAACAGTCTTACATCCCAAAAATAGAGCCACCAGGCCCAATACAACCTGAAAGGCTGAAACAGCACACCTCTCCACAGCTTTTTTTACCCAAAGTTTTTTTTTAGCATGTCTAAATTTCTTATCCCAACAAAGGCAACAATCAAACAAAAGGGATTAAGATCAATTAGTTAGCCATATCCGCTACAAAAATGTTGTATACAGCTTGAGAACCGCAAGGTATTAAAGATTAACAAGATGAATATAGGAGCAAATGATCAGAAGTTTTCTCGAAACTGAAACTGAAACAGTCTGAAGCATGAGGACCCAAGAAGCAGTAAGATACCAGATTGCCAGACCATCCAACTCTTTGAGTTTGGTGATCTGAAGCATGAGGACCCAAGAAGCAGTAAGATGCCAGACCATCCAACTCTTTTGAGTTTGGTGGTTTGTGTATCTGTGTTGCAGTTAGCCAGGTATCTCTGACATAAATTTAAGGAGCAAAGACCACCCAAGAAGTTATGCTCAATAGCATTGTTGCCTTCAAATGTGTACAAAATCAATAGTTTAATTGTAGAATGAGCATCTCCTCTTTCCATTTTATACTCACCAAGTAACCTTCTACAAAAGTGAAAATCTTCTTAATTCTCAAACCATGGCACAATAACTCCTGCAACCGTCGGCAAATTCCACATACATCACCTACTAACACACAATAAGGATCACCTGACATCAACTGCATATTTCTAAATGTGTAATAACCAGATTTTTAACCTTGGTAGATATGCAGGCCAGAAAGCCTGAAGTCCAAAGAAAGGCTGTTGGTTTATATTTGCAGAGGCACTTACACAGTCCTAAGAGGCTTAGATACCATGTACAAATTTGATCTCGATGCCCATGATACATGTTTTTGGCTCAGCTTGAAGCACTTGAGCACAGAATGTACAATACAAATAATTTTACGCCCCACAGCTTCAGCCAGGCAATAAGGATTTTGCCTCAAAAGCTCATGAAATCCTGTTAGGCTTAGATCCATTCATTGTTTTACCAGATACTAATTACATACAGCTTTTCCCCTGTTTCACAAGAATGTAGCAGAATGAAATTGCATAGTGGAATATACAGAGAATGTGAGAAAAAAGTCCATTTCAAGAATGGAGTGCTACTTTATCACTTGCATAAAGTTGTTCCAGCTTAATAGTTATGTATATAGCAGCAAAATGGGCAATGACTTTACAGTTCAATGTAATGATTTTTTTTATAACATCTTTTACAAATTTCCTAACAAATGTTGAAAGATATACTAACTTTAAAATATCAGCAGTTTGTTGTATTTATTGCAGTTAACTCGAAAAAAAATTCTTCTGAAGAGAGAATAATTATCATCACAGGTCTTCACACACATCACGAATAGAAGAAAATCTGAATTCAAGGAGTCATTGATGTTGGAGTTAGGACATTTACCATGGTAAACTCTTTTATTGGCTAGTAGTAGATGACCTTGGCAACGATACGAAGAACACATCACTTGATGAACAGGAAGATTTCCTCTGAGCAAACAGCCTTTATAAAGTATTTAAGTGGAACGGACTTGCATAAATTTGGGACAGATAAAAACCAAAGAGCGACAAAACAATTCACTCTGCAAATATCTATTGAGGTATATATGGTGATGAATGGTTTAGAATCAAGAATCATGAGCTTACTATAAGTAAACTATAAAAACCACCATCCTTTCAGACTCGTCACATGGATTCAAAGAGTAAGCTGTATTTTCAACCTCCAACATATTATACAGCACTATACCTCATATAACAACAATTGGTTCTCCAATCCCTTGTCTTCATTAATTCACAACTACGGTGCTTCAACTCTTTCATCATCCTCATATTACCTTGTCTATCTCCAGTCCTATAAATTCCAGCTATAAGATAACCCTCTGCAAAGAACCACATACAAGAATTGCATACCTATCACCAAATATCTACACTACCAATAGTCTCTACATGAGCAGACACCGTCTTTGAAATGGTGAAATCGTGTAGCATCCCTTACAATAATTTCTCTGCCCACTAGCTTTGAAATGAATTTGATAGCAGAGTGACAGTCATTGCATACACGCAAGTTTTTCATGATTCTTAAGGTGGTGTTTTCGGGAGTATTTAGAAGTCCAAATGCTATAGCAAGCTTTTCACTGTGATGCCTAAGGATATGTTCTTTCACTTCTTCATCCAGATCATGTAGCACTGAATTTGTGTCCGGAACAAAGCCCATTTTTTTAATCTCGTCCCATATTTTTGCCATCTTTGTATAGATTGCATCTCTTTGAGGGTGATGTGCATCTTCAGCTCCAAAGACATGCACTTCATTCTTGAGTTGAAGCCAGCTCAGTCCTTGGTCCTTCTTAATTCCTTTTTCCTTCATTGATTTTCTAACTTTAGCAGCCTCAGCCCACTTTCCACAGGCAGAATATAGATTAGCAAGGGATGCAAAGGCACCACTGTTCCCTGGATCAAGAAGTAGCAATCTCTCAGCTGCAACTTTTGCCAACTCTATATTTTTATGAGCATAACAAGACGCTAAAATTGAACCCCAAGCAATATTGTCAGGTTCCATAGGCATTTTCTTAATGAAATTCTGTACTTCTTGCAGCAAGCCAGCACGTCCAAGGAGATCAATCATGCAAGAATAGTGACTTGTAGTTGGTTCAATTTTGTGCACATTCTGCATCATGTTGTAATAGCTCTTTCCTTTTTCTACCAAACCAGCGTGGGTACAGGCAACAAGTACTCCCACATATGTTATATGGTCAGGCTTAATGTCCAATGACAGCATTTTCTCAAACAGTTCTATTGCTTCTTCTCCAAAACCATGCTGAGCTAAAGCTATAATCATTGAGGTCCATGTAACACTGTCTCTATAGCGGTGTAGTGTAAAGACACGTCTGGCACCAAATATGCTTCCAGCCTTGGCATACATGGTAATTAGTGCATTGGATACACTAACGGATGATACTTCTGCTGACCTTATAGCAACAGCATGAATCTGTTTGCCATGATCCAGATTTGCCAAGCTTGAAATGACACTCAGCATAGCAGCTAATGTGTAATTGTTTGGCCTCGGCTCTTCTCTAAGCATTAATCTGAATAATGACACTGCATCATCATTAAGTCCATTCTGCTCATAACCTACTATCATTGCCGTCCAAGCAACCACATCACGGTCTTTCAATGAGTCAAATATTTCTCTTGCAGGCCTAATATCTCCAAGCTTCACATAGCCATCCATTAAAGCTGTGAATGCTATCACATTGAGATTGGAAATCCCGTTTTTTTGTATGATCTTTCGAGCATTTTCTACACCTCCACACCTAGCGTACATTGTGATCAAAGAATTTTCCACTGCCCCATAAACATCAAATTTAGTCCTTACCATATATGCATGAATTTGTTTCCCGAGTTCCAAGTTCTCAAGACTTGCACAAGCTGATAAAGCACTAGCCAACGTAAATTTGTCCGGTTTCATTGAAGAATCCTTTAACATTTCCGAGAATACTTGGAGAGCTTCAATATGAAACCCCCTTTGATTGTATCCTGTAATAATAGAGTTCCATGACACAATGTCGCGGTCATTCATTTGTTCAAACTGTGCACGAGCAAGATCAACATCACCGCACATCATATGCAAGGAAATCATAGAGTTCCAGCTTGAAACATTTTTGATCCCCATCCTGTCAAAAACAATCCTTGCCCTTACATGATCACCAGTCTTTACATACATATTAAACAGTGAATTTGCTACTGAAACATAACTACCTAGTCCATGCTTAACAACAAAAGAATGAACCTTTCTACCAACATTCAAATCTCTCATATTTGCACATAATGCAAGAACACTAGTAATTGTGAACTGGGTAGGTGACACTCCATCCCTAATCATATCCAAAAACATTTTCAATGCATTTTCATAATAACCCATTTGATAGTAACCCACAATCATAGCAGTCCAAGAGACCGAGTCACGGTCCGGAATTTGTTGAAAAACAAAATTAGCCGCACCCATTTCCCCCACTTTAGCATACCCTGATACAATTGTGTTCCAAGAAAACAATTTTTTCACAGGCATTTCATCAAACAGTTGGTGGGCAACAGAGTTTAACCCACATTTAACATACAAATTAAGGAGATTATTAAAAAGATATACACTTGCAAAAAGACCTTGTTTGATAATCTGAGCATGAATTGATTTCCCAACTGATAAGTGTTTAGATTTCGAGCAAGTTTGAAGCAGAGTAGCATAGTAATCAGAAGAAGAGGTAAGAAAATGTGGAGTAGAACTCATGGTAAGAGATAATAATCTAACCTGGAAACATGGATATCAAAGAATTCTAGTTAAAAAATGGCGGTGGAATTTCAGCATTGTTTGTGACATTAACTCTGTGTGTTTTGTTGAGACTGCATCAATGGGGTTTGGTCTTTTTTGTGATCTGTTTCGAAAACAAAAGTGCGCGAAAATACCGAAAATAAGAGATAACACCACGGGATCGTAAACAAGTTCGGTTAAAACATGTTACTCGTAATCAGGTACTTTCACACTTGGTAAACATTTTTCCGTATTAGACTTGTTTCTTATAAACAACTTTATAGTACTTCGTATTGATGCAACACTTATTTTTAGTAGTCATATAAAATTTGTTCTAGCTTCAAAATACAAAAAATACAAGGCATTATATATTTTCCAGGGGAATGATTAATGGCTTAATGCATTTATTAATCAATAGATAATTTATCCATGAGACCATGACTCTATGAGTACATATAACTATATGACTATATGAGAATACAACTTTTATGATAACGAATTTCCAAATCCAAACAATTTTAAACAACCCTAATCTTTATTCCAAAAAAAAAAAAAAAAAACCTAATCTACCAAGGTAATAGTGGACAACAAAATTACCCTCCCTTTTAACATGAAATCAAGGAACGTAATCTAGCTTGGAACTTGTTGATCGGTGAGGATTCTTAATGAGCCTTAACTTTAACAAGCCTTTACATTTTTGTATAAGGGTCTGTTCACTTTAGCCTAATTTCAGTTCAGTTCAGTTTAACTCCAATCATTTCAGTTCAGTTTAGTTCAACTCTTAATTTCCTTCTCTCATAAAATATTTAGTTTAGTTCAGCTCAAATCAGTTCAATTTAGTTCAGCTCAATATAGTAAATATAAACAGACCCTAAGTCTTTTGTACGTACACTTGATTATTTGATCATACAAGTCCATTTAAGATATAAGAAGCTATGCCCAATAATCTCTTCAACATTAGGCTTCGGCCCAAATCATATAACACAAGCCATGTCCGCTAGATTGTTTTGTTCCCTTTAAAAATCAGTCCCTTATACTTGCTTCAACCTTAACACGAGCAAACTAACGTAACTAGAGTAACAAATAAGAATTGGAATTATTGCATCCCCTTAGAGTGATTGAATTATTGTGCAACTGTTGGTGCAACAACTAACAAGCAACAACCTCTACGTGCTCTTTAAATTCTATTAATACCGAAGAGTCAAGGGCGCACATTATTGCTGGCAACCAGGCACCCGAATTGGACCCAACCATTAGACATCAATTGCATGTTTGTATTGTCTCTTTGTTGCTCTAACCTCTTAAGTGGCTAGCAAGTCATTCATGTTTTTCGTTCATTCCCTTTTTTTTTTTTTTTTTTTTTTTTTTTAACTGGCTTTACGGTGTGGCCATCCAATATATGGATTATTTCGTTAGTGTAATAGGGGTTACTTGGTCAGTGTTAAAGGAGTTACTTCGTCAGTGTTATAAGAGTTACTCGGTCAATGTTACAGGGATTACTTAATCAGCGTTATAGAGGTTACCTTATTCTTTTATAAGTGGTCACACGGTGTGGCCAACCACACACTAGACGAGCTTTTTTTTAGTATAAATTATAATAATAAAATGATTATCATACATAATTTCTCACTAATTTTATTATGTTACTTTCTCTAAATTTCTCATGCTGATTTAAAATTGGAGGAGCATCTTCAAATTTGTGAAAATTAATTAAGTGATAAATTAAAGAGTTCTTATCCATCCATAACATATAATAATTATATAATATGGCCATATAAATATATTTCAATGAAACTTATGCTTAAAGAAAATACTAATATACTATTGTACAATTACTTGATATCAACTCACACGATCACACCACTAAATTCGTCACTTAATCAGTGGTTACTTTTCAGTGTCCGAGGCATATAACCTATAAGTACAATAACACTTAATACTGATAAAATATGATAAATATTTTAGATATTATTCTGTATTGAAGGAGTTGAATAAGAACGTGAAAACTTTTTTTTTTTTTTTTTTTTGGTGGAAGAACGTGAAAACTTTGATTATCCGAAAACCGAGTAAATTATTTATGATTTCCGTCTCAATAGATTACTGTACTTGTTATGTTGTAGCACTGTTGCTGTCCTGTTCTTTGCTATGATGCGTACGTTCCAAAGACAAGATATATTCCGGATGGATTGGAAAATAATTATTCGTATACACTTGTGCATATAATATCAGCATGTCACACTCCAATTTCAACGTAACCAAAATTGAGTAATGACGTGCTAGTGTCATTTCCGTAAATTAGAATTTCAGATGTGCAAATTATGGTCTTATTTGATCATTATTTCATAATATAGTCTATTTCTTTGGAAGAGTATTAAATTTATGACCCATTAATTTAAGAGAAAATCCAAGTTTATCAATATGATAAACAAAATTTGTTTATCAAATGACAAAATTGTAAATAAACCAACAACTTTTTAGTAAATTTGGGACCCACTATTGTTGATATATTTACGAAAATGCCATGATACCTGGGCATTTATGTTGTTTTATTTACCATTTTGCCATTTGATAAACAAATTTTATTTATCAAATTGATTAATTAGGGCTTCCTCTTAATTTAATTAGTAAGCTATGATATTACCCTACTTATATGTACCTTTAATTTTGGATGCAAATTAACAATGTACAGTACCAATCACAACTAATGAAAATTCTGTTCATCATTACTATATACTTGTACTATTACTAATAATAATAATAAAGTACAAGTACTAATTAAACAAAGTCATGTTATGATAGCAAAATTGCTGTTCTTGTTTTCAATAAATCCAATTACACTCATGTCAATTAAGACAATACATTAAACAAGCAATTCTAGCTCACTTCTATTCTATCAAATCATCTATCACATTGACATATATATTACAATTAAGCAACTTTTTGCCAATCAATAATATCTGTAACTTTAATTATTGTGCTCTTGGCTATCAACTTATCACCTTTTACAAGTTCTATATCTGTACGTCAATTTTTTTCTTTTTGCAAATTATAGAGTTATCATCAAGATGGTTGTAATTTTCATCATTTCTTGTAACGCTTCTTGTAAAATATTTTAGTATCGTTAGTAGTTATTACTTGCAAGACTAAGGACCAATATACAAGTACCCCGTACAAAACAACAAATAGAGAATTAGAAATGTGTACTATTTTCTTGGATAACTTCCATTGTCCATACATTATTCAATATCATACCCCAATAGAGATGCCTAAAGGAAACCGCCATGTTTCCTTTTTACTTAGCTAAGGGACATACATTCAAATATTCAATCTTGAAAGTTGGCAATGAATATCTAATACAATATCTTTTTATTGTTGAAATAATATTCTAAGAAGACAATGAAAAATATCTGAGAAATGATCCAGCTAGATATTTATAATTGGGTTAAATCAAAAACCCTACCAATTAGCACTCGTCTAATTCCACGTGGAACCCCCTGGTCGCTCTACTTGCGCTTTTTATGCACTTTTTTGCACTTTTTTTCTTAACACATCTCTTTCAAGCTAGCTTTAATGACATATATATGGAGCTTATCATAATTGATTGGCTATGTCAAACCTTATCACTATTATTAAAATGATGCTAACATTATTAGAAAGGTTTGGTTTTAGTTGTTGCTATTGCATTGATTTGTATAGGGTAACCGTGATTCGAACTCGCCCCAAGTATCTAGTGTATCACTTGTACATGATTGACGTTTTATTCGCTTTTCAAAATTTTAACTTATTTCAAGATTACTCCATTTACCAACTCTTTGATGACATATCTTTGTTATTGAGGGTTGTGAAATGAAACAACTGCACAACTAAGGGCATGTTCTCTTCGGCTTAATTTTAGTTCTATTTAGTTCAGTTCCAATCAGTTCAGTTTCTAATTTCCTTCTATCATAAACAATTCATTTCAGTTCTATTAAGTTCAGTTCAGTTCAGTAAATCAAAACAGGTTCTAACTCGGGAATATACCAATTATAAAGTATAATAACAGTACTCTGTAACAGATTCAAATCTTGATAATTAACACATACACATGTATTAACGTGCTTTTATATTAAGACTTTTCTTTTATTTGAATTACAATTTTACATAACTCAATCACTCCAATGAATTAGTTTGAGACTACTTTGCATTGATTTTAAAAGTCATGGTTTATAACTATTGGGTACCGTACCCTAATAATAAAAAGAGATTCATTAGAAATAATTCATGAAGGTAAGAGGGTCCAAGTTTTTGTGAAATGTCAATGTATGTACTTATTTTTTATGTGTATGTAGGCCTGTAGGGTATTCATGAACGTGATGAAATTTGTGAGAGTTCGATATCAAGTCATTTCTTCTTGGCTCTTGCTATTGAAACATACCTATACCGACTTGTTAGGACTATGTAATATAACAATCTAAAGAAGATAGAGACAACATTTATGAATATTTAGTACTCCTACAAAATATTACCTAAAATAAAAATACTTCGTATTATAAAAAATAAAATACTAACAAAAAAAAAAAAAAAAAAACCAATTGCTATTGTGCCCTTAATCTCACGAAAAACCAAGATTCAGTGCTAAAATGTTGCATCGGCGAGCTCATTAAACTACAAGAACCGTGCGGGGAATAGCCACAATAATTCGCAATTTACTACGGAAATTTATGCTCCTATAGTCCTATAACATTGTCTAAGTTTTGCAAGACATACTGAGCCATGTCACCAATAAACCTAACCTGGCCTTCAAACTCAAAGTAAAACTTTGGATTAAGTTGGTCATTTAACAAAGTATTAAAAGCACTAGTTTAAATAAAATCAATGTGTTTTCTGTGTAGCCGGTTGACATATATTAAAACACTAAACGGGCAACCCCTTACAGATTGAGTAACAACTGACTAAATAACCCCTAACCAAGCAACCTATGACTAATTAAACCCTGAATAAGTAGCCCTGATTATTATATTGTATGGCTAGTTACATATAAAACTTTGTGAAATAAAATTTAAATAGTATGACTAATTGACTATAATATATTATTAAAAAAAAACAAAAAAAAAAAAAAAAAAAAAAAAAAAGTGACATATGAAATTAACAATCAATGGCTATATGGCTATATGTCAATATTTGGTCATGATGACCCAAGAGTGGGGCGATGAGAAAAGTTGATCGCAAAAACTGTAGCATTATCGCGATCTCCAATTATTTGGGCAAGCACTTTTTCAACTTTTGTCGCCTTTGGTCCTAATAGAAGTACTATGCTTCCTAACTATATGGCCCTATTAGGGCAAGTATTTTTCAAACAAAACCCTCACCCTTAATCTCTCGCATTGGCCACTAGTAAGTCCGATAAAGATTTAGGTATTTCCTCTATTACTTAGATACTCTGATAAATAAATGTAATTGAAGTAATATATGGATGGTAGTAAGAATGGAGGTGGCCGGCCCAGTGAGTGGGTGTGAAATAAATTCAAATATCAAATTAAAATAAATTCAAACAATATAAGTCAAAATATATAACTATATTTTATGTGAGTTATCCGAAAAAAGTTAGAGTTTTTGCTATCTTAAATGTGTTTGAAATAATACTTATTTTGTGTTAAAAATTGCGTGAAAATTTATTTTTGTTTAAATAACATTAGTTCAGATATTAGAACATGCAAAACCTACCCTTGCCTAGCTTAGTCACTTGAATAGCTAGTTTCAATAATTAATCCTTAAATGATAATTTGATAATTATATAGAGGAAGATTATAATTAGATTAGCTGAAAATCTAAATTATCAAGGTGAAAATCAAATCCGTTTATTTTTTATGACATTGAGATTTTTATCACTATAACATAGAAGTGGCATCAAAACATTCATGATAATTAAATAATTAATGTAATACCAGATGAGTTTCATCTTAATTACATATTTTAGATATCTTTATTCGATCTGGTGATAAACTGATAATGGTTGCACAAATTCTTGATTAAGACGGACTTTCATTAAGTTATTGTAAAATGAATCAAGGTTACCCTAAAAATATTTAAAGTTACCCATATATACTACAAAAATCACCCATAACATAAAATTTATCCTTAAAAATACTTACTCTCACCGCTTTTGTAATTGCAGCCGTTTCAATTCACTTATACACTATTGGGCTTATTCTGTTTACCTTGTTTTCATGGATTTTAAGTGTAATAACTTCTAATAAGTTTAGGTTGGTTCGATTCAAGAAAAATAAGTTCAGATAAGAGTTTTTCAAATACAAATTATAACAAGTTTTAATAAAGTTTGATAAGTTCAAATAAGTGCAGGTAATTAAGTTCTAATAAAAAGTTTAAATCAATTCTAAAAAGATAAGTTTTGATGAACACATCCTTATTCTGAACTTATCCTATCTAAACTTAGTTCTTGTTTACTTCACATTAAAAAAAATATTAAAAGAAGAAATATAATAGAGAATGAGTAAGTTTAATTTGAATTCAGTTTAGTAAAATTAATTTAAGTTTAATAAATTTAATTTCAGTTGAGTAAAAATAATTTCAGTTGAGTAAAAATAATTTCAGTTTAGTTAAAATATGATAAAAGAACTGTCTTAGGGCCTGTTCACATTTACAGAACTGAGCTGAACTGAGCTGAATTGAACTGAACTGAGCTGATTGGAGCTGAACTAAACTGAACTGAATTGAGCTGAGCTAAAATAAGTATTTTATGAGAGAGGGAAATTAAAAGCTGAACAGAAGTGAAGTTAAGTAAATGTGAACATGACCTTATTTTAGAACTTATTTTTAGTAAAATAAATGGAATAAATCGAACAAAGTCTTATATGCTTTGGCCTATTTAATTATTTATCTTCTAATCGATAGGGCTGGCAAACCCTGACCCGACACGAAAACCCGACCCGAACCCGACCCGAAGTTACTGAGAGAGACCCGAACCCGACCTGAACCGAACCCGAACAACCCGAATTCGACCCGTTTTGACCCAAATTTCATATTTCGTAATAATATTAAGTTTTACACTATTTTTAATAGTTTCTAAGCATAACCCGAAATCGACCCGAAATCTGACCCGAACCCGACCTGCTGACCCGAATTGCCACCCCTACTAATCGACAATAGTAGCAAATTCATTCGATTTTGCAAGTGTCCTTTTCAGCTTGTGAGAAATCAATTTTGAAATGATGACTTTGCACTGTATTTGACTATTTTCTTTGTTGTTTGTCGATCACCCTGAACTCGAGAAATCAGATGTTAAAGTGATCATTAATTGGCACTAGCTATTAGCTAGAGAGCTAGAGTTTTGGAGGAAAAACAATATCACCGTTCTAGCTAAATTCTGATTATAGCTAAAACTATAGCTAGGATCGATCTAGTTTGAAATAAACCCTGGTAAAATCCCGTACAATAGATGCAAGGTTGTTAAATAATAATAGTGAAAACCAAATAATAAAAACGACATCCCTACCTTATAAAAAGTGGGAAAATACTTTTATGAATAATGTCAAGACAATTATACCCTTGAAAAAGTTAATTGACATATTTACCCCCAATTAAAATTAATTTTGATGCATTTAAGTATTTAACTTTTTTATAAATAATCATAACACAAAACATGTTTCTACAATTAAATAAAATTAAAATTAATTTTGATGCATTTAAGTATTTAACCTTTCGTATAAATAATCATAACACAAAACATATTTCTACAATTAAATAAATTAAGATATAATCTCTTATTGATCGACTTAAGACAAGTATAATTCAACAACAACTCAAAGTACGTAAACTTTGAGGGTTAAATTTATAACTCCTCTATGATGGCTAGCTGTATCGCGCGCATCGCGCGTGTAGGCTTCCCTAGTATGAGTAAAAATATAAGGACTTGACACACCAATTATTCAATTATAAGTAAATAACCACTCTATAATGGTTATTATATAATGAACTAGAAAATTAAGGGTTTGTTCTGTTTAGCTTAATTTCAGTTCAGTTCAATTCAATTCAACTCCAATCAGTTCAGTTCAATTCTTAATTTCCTTCTCTCATAAACAATTCATTTCAACTCTATTCAGTTCTGTTCAGTTCAGCCCCAATCAATTCAATTTAGTTGTTTTCAGTAAATTAGAATAGACCCAAGTTTAGATTTTATATAAAGCAAATATCATTTTTAGACACAATCCTCCGTTATAGAAACATGAATACTTTTTTTTTGAAACAAATATGAATACTTTATTTTAAGAAAATACTTTTGGTGGGAAATTTTTTAATATGATGCTGCCAAGTGTCTCTTTTATTCGCCTTAAATAATACGTAAAAAAAAATAAATAAAGTATCAGGAAAAGAAAATAATTTCATTTTACCTTTCCGATCCTTTGCTTTTCCAGTTGAATCCTTTTATCTACACTCTCTATATATGGTGTATAGTAGACTTTGTTTTGTTTACCTTTGATTTGATCACTTTAATTATTTTCACATTTGAGAAAAAATTAGCACAAGCAAATAAGCTCAGTCCAATTAAGAAAATAAGTACACATTCATAAGTTAACTTTTTAAAAAATAAAATAAAATAAAATACTACTCCCTCCATAGTTGACATATTTGACTTTTTTCACTACTCAAAAATTAACTTGATCATCATTGTTTAGTATAATTACATATAAAAAAAATTATTTTGAAACACATTGTTAAATATGTACTAATATAAAGTTACATAATATTAACCTTTTAATAATTATTAATAATATAATCATATACATCTAAAATCAAAGTAATGCATTGACATTTGTATCAAGTTTAATTGTGTCAATTATTTAAGAATGAATTGAAGGGATTACATGTTTAAATAAACTTAGTTTAAAAATTAGAAGGGTTTACCAAGTTCAATTAACATCCACATTCTTACTCTGTAAAGGTTTGATAAGTTCAATTATGAAAAATAAGTTTAGATAAGTAAAAATCATGTATTTTTCCTAGCATTTTAGGCCAACATGCAAGCTGAAGGAAATTTTTAAATGAATATATATTGCAAATTATACTAAAATTTGGTTTAAATAGGTGTCTTTAATGCTAAAGTGACCACATTTCAAGTAAAAATAGACTAAACTCGTGATATGTATGGGCAAATTAATAAAGGAGAAGTAATCAATAACTGGTGATTGGAATCATTGAGAGAGTTATTATGTACATACTCGTAATTTAAAATGAACATAAACTTAACAATAAAAAATCATTTTGAAATTTCCTCATAAATATTTGTCTCTACTATTTTTAAATTTGCTATTCGTGCTAATTATATTTGCAGTGTAGGTTCCAGATCGTTTGTGGCACGTAAATTCCTAATTTTTATTTATCCATTTTATTTTATTTTTTTATATTAGATGTTTTTCAATTAGTCAAACATATTTATATTAATAATATCATAATTAGCAAGATAATAAGTATATATATAATTAGAACAACCCCTCCAAAAAAAAAAAGAAAAAAAAAATTGAGAATTTAAAGGGGAGAAAAGCATTACATGCATTAATATATACCCATTTCACATAATACAAGTAATTAATTAATTAATCTAATAGCTTTGAACCATAATATTAAAATTTCTCTTATAATTATTAGACCTTCTCCTAGAACTAGATCGTCTACCTCCATCCCATCTTTCAGCCAATATATTCTCAATTTCACTTGGGTTACAAGGTATGGTAAGTGCACCACCATGATCAAACCCATACTCTTCAGCTGCCTTTTCCAACAATGCTAGAAACATAGGGTGTGTTAAGTACCTTAGAGGCACAACGAACCTCTTGACCTCCCCTCCATCAACAGCCACCGCGGCAAAATGCCCATCCTTGACATCCTCAGGCACCATGTTTGAGTCACCTCCAGAGTGACATACCTCCTCCTCATGATCATGTTGATCTTGGAGCTCATCAACATCGGACATCGAAAGCCTCTTCCCTTTTGAGAAACTCCTTTGTAACTTCTCCATGACTATTTTAAGGTTGATCATCTTATTTTTCTTAGAAATGAGCTTAGAGTATGCCATAATATAGAACAAGCTAAGCTTAGTATAGATTATATAGAAGTAGGAAATTATATAATATGGTATTATGTTTTTTGGTCAAATATTAAGGCTTAAGGTTGCACTTTTTTTGTGTGTAAAATGATGTAAATTAGGTAGGTATTTATAGGAAAAATTGAAAGTATTAATGATGATAAGAAGGCAATGGAAGAAAAAGGCTAAGGCAAGAAAGACACGGCGGAAGAAACGACAAAGGACGTGATATTAAAGAGGGAGACCGTTGCATGTGAAGAAAAATCCTTAGCTTTCTTATTAGCTTATGTAACGTCTATTTCGCAATGGTTGTCCTACTATACACTATACAACAACACCCCACTCTCAGTATTCAGTATACCCTTAGGCACTCACTTTGAACTTGCTTCGTTCTTCTACTTGTTTGTGTTGTGTTTTTGGATCTCGGATATTCGATCTCTTACCTAATTTGTAATCCTTATACTTGATTATACAACATGCTTAGTCGCCCAAAGTTTCATAAATGGTGTATGTCATGCTGAGTTACAAATATGTAGTATTATATTTTTTTGTTCGCAAAGAGAGCTAATAGGACAGTGATGTAAAAGGGATTTGATCTCAAATTAGGTTTTTGGAACCAACTCAACGACTTTATTCAAATAAGTTACTTGGCTATCATCATTTGGTTACAAGTAGTTAATTAACCTATACTGACAATTAACGTTTAATTTGTATGATTTGAGGCCAGGTGAGTTTTAGCTAATTTATGGTTATCAATTATGAAACACAAAGTATGACCTAGCCCACCTAGGCTTTGTGTGTATATTTGTATGAACAATCTGTTAAACAGTACTTATATGTGATCACATTGAAGATTTTGAGCGATTAATTAAGTAGTACGGAGTAACTTTTAGGCCTACTTTGTTTTGTTCAACTAATTTTTAAAAAATTAGACAGGCTCAAAAAATTTAATTTAGACGATTTAATTAGTATAGATACTTTCAAACAATTTCAGACAGATAATATGGACTAGGTAATAAGTTCATCTAGGTTCAAACAAAAAAAATGTTTGGATTTAAGTTGAACTAAGATTAGTTAACACAAATGCGTCAACACTTGTTTTGATTAGATCAAACATTATTAACTACAGTACATGCAAATAATTTGAAAAGCTCTTGGGCTTTTGGTATGTCCTATTCGATTTAAATTGTATACGTTTATCTTGTTATGCTATATGAACTTAGTTTATTTAAACAATTAAATCTAGCTAGCTATATTTGGCCTGAATTTGTTTGAAATAATCTTTTCTAAAGTTATTTTGTATAAACTTAAGAGTAACTTTTGTATACACTTGGTGTACAGTAATATGAGTAATTTACTACAGTATTTGAAATTATATTATTTGATCTACAGTTAGTAAGGTCCGTAATGACACTAGCGACTACTATTAATTTTTCACAGTAAGCTAGGTTTTGAAAACCTAGTATATCATTGCTGCCTGATTGATGTTCAGTCAAGTAATGGTAAAAATCAACTTTAGAGTATACAGTTGGTGTTAAAATTGAAAGATGCCAAAAATAATTGCTATTTAGAGTATAGCCTCTTACACAAAAGTTGCCAAGTTATGAGTAAAACAGTCTTTTTTTCTTGGGTACATAACTTTCAAACTATGAGATAATCTATCTTCCTCAATCTGACAACAAAAAAAGTTATATCTTGGATGTTATTAGGAATTATACTTTACCTGGCCTCCCTTGAGAAAATTAATAACAAAATTACAATCATCAATTTTCTAAGAACGGTCCATATATTTAATTTTTTTAAATCTGATCTAGCTATAAAAAAAACAGTACAATAGCTAATCATGTTGAACACAAATATTGAATTGCTACTTCGATCATTAACTTCTACGGAGTAGGAAGTAGCCAAGTACGAGTATATATAACGACTACCTAGCTTAGGGAGTACCGTCAAAAGGTAATGAAACGCTGCGCTACTACATACAAGTATACAACCGGCCATTAGCTTATTGAGAACTCAATTCGAATACATCTTAATTAGGGTAAGTTATTGCTACTCTCTCAATTCGAATATAATTGTCTTAATTTGATTTTTTTTTTGTGGTCGTTGAGGACGTCGGATCCAAATGAGCAACAAACAAGTTATAAGAAAATCTTAGCTAGGCAAATCTAATTGACTATCTCTTTAGTTAAGTAAATAACACCAAATAAAGAAGTTTGAATTAGGGTACGTTATAGATACCAATTAAGGTCCCGTTCTTTTGGACTGAAATTTGCTGAATTGAACTAAAAAGGTCTACAGAGAAGTTCAAAAGAACGGGGCATAAGTAATGTGTACATCCGGATGGACTTTGTACTATGATCATTAACATGGTAGGTCAAATCAATGTTTCATATTAGGAAAGGTTAGGCCTAAATGTACGCACATATATAGGCAGTTAGTCTGAACTTTGTCAAATGATGTGTTTTCTTTGCCATATATCACTTTCTTATCCACAATTTCATACATGGCTTAGCCACATGACACTTCCACACTCTGCTTTCATTGCATTTGCAACTATCATTTTAAAGTGAAAATGTGAAATTCTCCATAATATACTCGACCTCTAATCTCCTACATGTAGATAATTTTTAAAAATGAACTTGTATACAACACATAAAAAATCTTGTATGAGTTATATCAAATGGTAAGTATGGACAAATTATTGAAAATATGGAAAATTAAGCCTTTAATTTGTTTGTTTCAACTTAAGGGCATGTTTGTTCATCTTAATTTTACTTATTTTAGGTGTTATTAGTTCAAATAAGTTTAAATAAGTTCAGTTCAGGAAGGTTTAACAAGGGTTACACAAGTACAAATTACAACTAAAATAATTTAAATAAAGTCTAATTAATTAATTAGTTCAAAAAAAGTTCTGAAAAAGTTCAAATAAGTTTAAATAAGATAAGATAAGTTCATAAGAGTGAATATAACCCACCATGTGCTGAATTTGATACTCATACTATATTATTCGAAATCAGTCCAAATTAACCATTAACTCATATGAACTTACAAAATTTTCAGTATAGCAATATTAATATGCGAGTGTATGAGAGATCTATTCAGTCTAAAAAACTTGTCCTAACTTAAATAGATCCACCCTAAATACATGAGTTGCGTAAAATATAAATACTCCGTAATTTAATCACTTAAAATTAGAATATCACCTCATAATTAGCATAAAAAATTACTACATACCTCGATCAGAATTATACTGTATATGAAAGTTTTGCATGCATTGAACTGATATAAATATAATGGCATTGTTTTTGGTGAATAATTATAGTGCAACATTACAAATTTACAACTCATCATTGATGAGTTATCAGAAATTTCTCATACAAATACTTGAGTGTCATCCTAATCTATAGCTGTGATCTGATCTGTAAATGGTCAGTGATTGATCTGATCTGTACGTGCTCTTCGTTCTTCTCATCAGATTGCATGCAATTCATAATTTAATTAAATGACGAGGGTCCTACTCCAAATAATCAATGGCTTTTTATGTTTGGTATTCAGTGATTTTTTATGTTCAATTCTGGTTTTTTCCGCCTGCCAATTCTTGTTTTCTCCATCAATTTGTTACAATTTAATGTAGCTAAGCTAGCCAGCTAGGGTATTTCTTAACTACTGCACCTTCCGTTTCTGAAAGAAGCTAGGTTACGTTTGGTAGTTTAACGTATACTACGGTTAGTAAGGAAAATAAGATACTAATGGAATGAAAACAATAATTGAATGTTATATATATCAAGTATAAAGGAGAAATGTCCTTTGTGATATCAAGTACTACAAGTAGTATTCCGTATCCACCACTTGTCCTTTGGCTCTGCGGACTTTTTAAATCTGTACGTGTTGTCGTCTTTATCATTCATAACTCATCAGAATCATAATAATACATGTGTAAAGATATGCAAGTAGTTCGTGACGTTATTGTTTTTTGATTTCATTTTAACTCTAAGTAGATTTAGTCTAGTTTTTAGTTACTTCTTTCTTACAAATAATTAATAATTGAATGAACGTGAGTACATAAAATGATAGTGAACAACTCCTAACTTTTTAGGGATATTACTACATAAAAGGATAAAATTAGGTTATTCATTGTTATACTTTAGTTTATCTTTTACTATCTCTGTTTTTCTGAGCCATTTACTATTCATAAGGGTAAAGTTACAAAAATTTGGTCATGTCTAATTGTGTATGTATATATGAGAGAAAAAACCATTATCAACTTAGATCTTATTAGATTTGTATTGTTATAATTAATTTTGAGTTTATCGATTTTGTATAGTTTTTATTAATGCATAATTAAAGATAATAATTGTCAAATTAAAATAGTGCATTAGAGACCGTGTAAAATGCAAGTGATCGAGTAGAACTTAGCAAACAAAGAGTATCATATTAGAGTGAAATATATACGAAGTACATACATTCATGGAATATTTAATAATAAAAGAAGATTTAGATCATTAAATCAAGCCTATATTTCAAAATTATGCGTGCACTTTGCACAATGATAATGTTATTAATCCTTACTTCCTTAATCCTTATGAATCTAATAAGATCTAAGTTGATAATACATTAAGGATTAATATGATCATGTCCAATTAAGCAATTCTTACATACCTTATGTTCCTTAATGTTCTTATTAATCCTTACTTCCTTAATCCTTATGAATCTAATAAGATCTAACTTGATAATACATTAAGGATTAATATGATCATGTCCAATTAAGTAATTCTTACATACCCTATGTTCCTTAATGTTCTGATTAATCCTTACTTCCTTAATCCTTATTAATTAGTTCCTTAGTGTTCTTAATTATTATATATTCGGTATATACTCCCTCCGTTCTTTTCACAAAAACACAAAACAGTAGAAGTATAGAGTAAATCTTCAAGATTTGAGCAATTGATTACTCATAAGAGTAGTCATATATGACCTTTAGCAAGTAGTAACTAGAGAAGTCAGAAGTCGGCAAAGAAGTTTAATATAGAACCATGTGTTTACTGCTTAGTCGTTGATCCTTGAAGAATTGTACTTGTATCATTGGTGGCATCTATTACACGGCGTACGGTAGTTTTGTGGTTGAAATGGGTTAGGGTTTTGGGACACATGATGTTCGCTTTCGTACAAAAACAGTTGAAAACATGCTTTAACTTCAATTCCACCCAAATAGGTCACTTATGATCAGTGTCATCGCCCTAGCTAAAAGTATTCTTTATTAGATTTACATGCGCGTGATGTGTGTTTTAAATTTCAAGAAACACGTATATTTAAAAACATATTTACCAACTAAAGACATATTTTCTCTGTTTTTTTTAATTACTTGACCCACTTAGACTTTTACCCTATTTATCATCTCTCTTTTGACCATCTTTAACTTTGTAAATTATGTAAAGAAAAACATATCCATGAAAAATCTTGTTAGAATCATAATAAATATATATTATTATAAATATATAATAAATATAAATATATACTACTCCGTATTACAATATATAACTTCTCATGATAATTTGGATCATGTAATTTTTTTTTTTTTTTTTTGAGATTAATGTTTGTGTATTTGATTATACATATAATCATGAGTAGAATTAGTTAATCTAAGAAAATTGAGGTGCAATATATACGGTAGTTTGATTAGTTCGTTCACCCTTTAATTGTTTGTCGAAATCTTGAGTAATACCTGAATGATTAACTCATTAACTACACGGAAGAAATGTAAATATAGTGACAAGTATTCATCAATCTTGTCGATAAGAAAGTGAGAAATTTAGAGCAGTGGTTTGAAATATGATTATCATATGATTATATAGTTCATAATTGACATATTTTTTCTAGGTAGTTAATTATATTAGTGTTTTTTTTTTTTTTGAGAAAATAATTATATTAGTATAAAATAGTATTATTAACAATTTTTTCACTTTTGTATTTTCTTTCAATAATAAGTATTACTTGTCAAAAAAATACGAAAAAAATTAAGTACGCGCAAGTTTGAAATTAAAAGTCGCTCCGTCACTATGAATACCGATCGATCATCTAAATAAATGAGCTGTAGCCGTCCATATCTGCAAGAAGATATTTGCGGCATTTTTGTACTTAATACGAAGTATATAAAGTTATATATTTTTGGTGATGAATTCAACATGTGCAAAAATGAATTCAGGCACACTTCATAGCTACTATAACACGTGAATAATACAAGCTAAGTACCAATAATACTTGGATCAGCATTTATAAACAACAGTAAAGTTGGATTATATGTTAGCTTAGTAATACTACGTGTATATATGGATGTAGGACGATAATTGTGATCTCGGATCAACGAACGTCTCGAAAAAGATTCGAACCCGACATAGGGAGCCATGGTAATCTTTTGTAAGCAACACAATTGTTCCTGTATAGTAGTATTGAACTTGACATAAGATAAATCTTACCAGATGTTCTAGTGATGAGACAAGAGCTAAATAATATGTGCATTTTAGGTATTTAAGGGTCCAATTCTGCTTTTTTTTACGCGTCTTTAATATACATTGATTAATTTGTATGTTGTGTCCAACAAAACATAGAAAAAATTGTAGATGTTATTATTGTAGTATAATAATTTTTAGCATATGAATCATGTGTTATACTTGTATAATGTTAGATCCATTGAATATATATACTAATATACTTGAAAGATGTTAAGAAGTATGTAAGACAACAGAGTAAATACTGTATATTTGGATTTTCTTCTTATATTTGAAGTCCAAATTTCACGAGTGACTGTTATCCTATCACGCGCAAATTGTGCATTATTCTTTGATAGTAACGTGTAAATAATGATCAAGATATACTTCATACTCTACTGTAAATAATGATAAGGCCACTGATCGATGATCAAGATATACCACTAATTAAATTATTCGGGATTTGTGAATATTTGTGATCAGCTTATAAGTCCCTAAACTTTCACTTTTATTAATTCCAAGTCATTAGCTCAAGGTCATTTATCTTAATCTTAATTTTTAAATACGATGCCACGTATGTATTAAGATCCCCAAACAATGGTTAATCAACTAAAGAAGTTGACTCATTAATGGTTAAGAGACCCATTTGTCTCATTTAAACTTGAGGGACTTTAATTAAGTGCACAAATACCATACTTTAGGGACAATATTTAATCTTTAAACTCTTTACTCTATAATGTGGAGTATCTACTAATTGAAAATTTATAGCTTAGCTATTGGCATATGCTTAAAATGAATCACTCAATTGTATTAATTAAGCTAAGTAAGATTATGGATTTCTTAAAAAAATTAAGTACAACGGGATATTTATGCATGGGTATATATAAGATTATCATTCTGTGACTTTATGGGTACATTTTAGATCATCATGCATCAATCATAAAATTTAATGATTTATAACCATAGTTAATCACGTATAATATGTATAAGAGTAGAATCTTATTATTGATAATATTATGTAATAGAATCAATTACATTTATAAATAAGCAGCACATTATTATACACTAACTAAAACATTACGTCAATCCTTCTTAAAAAAAATTGTGTCAATCAAGATTTATATCCATATTAATCACGCATATTATATAATAGAATTTAAGGATTGATATATATATATATATATATATATATAATATATAATATATATATATATATATATATATATAGAATTTAATGAATGATAATAGAATGTAATAAAATATAATAATTTAATAAGAAAATATAAAAATAGCGCGAAAATAATTGATGACATTGTGGCAAGTGTCTATCTTAGGTTCGCTTTAATTTTAGTATAGGTTAATAGATTAAAACTTATTTCTTTTACTGATTCTCTATTTTTTTTTATAAATAAATTAAATATATTATAACTGGATCCTATTTTAAAGAAATTTTTAAAACGGATTTTATGATGGAAATATAATCGAGTTATATGATATTATATAAAAGGCTTATTTGCGTTGCTTATTTATAGTGTATTTGTGTCGCTTCTATGAGCGACGCAACTGCTCGCGACGCAAATGACTTTTAAATCATTTGCGTCGCTCCTAGGCGCGACGCAAATAAGAGTCATTTGCGTCACTCCTTTATAAACAAGTGACGCAAATAAGAGTTATTTGTGTCGCTCCTTATAAACAAGTGACGCAAATAGCTGTTTTGAGCAACTTCTTGTTTGTTATTTGCGTCACTTGTTTATATAGGAGTGACGCAAATGACTTACTAGATAATACAAAATTACTTTATTTGCGTCACTCACTCACTTGTTTGTTTAATGAGTGACGCAAATGATGTGATTTTTTTTAAAAAAAAGTTATAATAATTGCTTGTATATGTTTATAGTACATGTTTTCCTTGGTAGTGGTATAAAGTAATATGCTAACGTCAATAATTGAAATTAAAATGCAATATTAATGAATGCAAATATAAATTTTGGCAAAGTCTCCTTTGTATTTTGGCCTACTATAGGGAATAATTTCAAGCCTTTAAAAGCCCACTAGCTTGAACCCCACTGTGATCATACACTAAAGTACGGTGGCGTCCAAAAGGGAAGAAGATAGAGCAAAAGAGTCGCCAACAAGTTTTTAAGGAACTTGTAAACCATTCACGAGGTGAAGGTTACACCCCTTAACGATCCAAGAGATCGTCAACTCCATAAAGTCATGAACCAAATAAGGGTTCGGGGATGATGGTACAAATCCAACCTAAAAGAGATTGAACCTGCCCTAATAATAGGCCTCTACTTCATTCTGCTCGTATTCATGTGCGCTTTCTGATTAACATGCAATCAATAGGATTAACCCTAAACCTGTTTAATCTATGTTGGTTGAATTTAATGCACAAATAAACTATTATTGGCGATCACTTGAATTATAATCACAATTAACCCTAACAAGATTATTAATATCTTATTAAGCGTGGTTGCAAATACCAATTCCCTTTAACCTGCAATAAAAGGTGATCAAGCAATAACAATATACAATAATATGCATATCAAGCAACATAATAAATAATCATTATCAATCATAATCATAAATATTAGAAAGAACATAGGAAGCATCATATTTTTAATCATGCTTAATATTAAAAACACCCTATACATAATACTAGTAATATCATAATAATAATATAAACATGATGTCTACATCATAAATCAATTAAACCATTAAAGTACTTACTTGGATGCCTCGTACCTCTTTCTAATTACAAAATACACACGTTAGTAACTTCAAGGAAAATAATAAACAAAGCAATTAAATTAAATAATTGAAATAGAGATTTGGGACCAAACCCTCAGAAATTAAAACCTTTCACGTCTAGGGCGAAGGCAACTTGGAATATGGCTAGGTTTTTCAAGATCTTGTGAATGCGGAATTTTGTGTTTGAGAAAGAATAAAGTTTTGAAAGAATGAACGAAAGATTAATGATTCATAAACTAATTTGTTGACAATTGAAGATTGTAGATGATGAAGGAAAACGGAATCTATTAAAACTTAAGAATAAAAGAAGTGGTGAATGATAGATGATAATCCCTCCTCCAAAACGGAGTTTTTAATACGATATTTATAGAGAAAAACAGCCAAAAAAGATGATTTATCAAAACAGAGTCTAAAGATCGCATAAACAACTTGGCGCCAGCCCTGGCTCATTGGCGCCAGGACCAGTGGCTAGCGCCAGGCGCCAAGGCCTGGGGTTGGACGCCAAACCGGCTTTTAACACGTTTTCGAAAATCTGATAATTTTACCGTACTGGACGATAAAATAATATAATTTTAGTCGAAAATGCTATTTGATCTAATTAAAACTCTAAAGAATCCTAATTGAATTAAGAATGATAAAAACCTTCTAGAATGTTCTAGAAGACCAAAACCATTCCTAATTACATTAGGAATGATAAATCATATTAGGCCCTCCCCTAGATCATTGGGCCGTACTTAAAACTCAAACCGGGCCCAGTTTAGTAAATTGGCCATAAATTCCTCAATATTCATCGGAATTGGGCTTATAATATATCGTTGGAAAGGTCTTTGCAAGCCTCATCCAACTACACCACTATTGGAACCATATCATGGACCAACCAAACTGGATTGGCTGTTTTCCTTAAAATAAAGTTTTCAAAAACAGAGAGAAGAGAAAAGAAAAGAAAAGAAATAAAACTTTCCGCAACACTAAAACTTTCCACACTTTCGTTTAATTCGATTATGATTCGACGTGAAAGGCACTCATCACCGAGTTTGGTTTTGGGGAGACACAAATGGGTGTCTACACCTACCCATAAAATTGGGAATGACGGCATTATATTAACAACATGTCCAATAATTTACATCTCAATATCATTCATGCTCCATCAGTATTTATTTGTTCATGTCTGCAGATACTCTCTGAAAAAAGATGGAAAGATGTTACAGCCACTTTCAATTTCCTTCCACAGCCACAAATGCTTCTTTTGAGCTGCGAAAATACTACTATTCATTGCTTCGACACTATGAGCGAATCTACTACTTCAATGCCCGCGATTATTCTCCTGGTACCACCCTCATCACTCTATGCATGCCTGCTTTTGTATTTAGTCTGTAGCTTTTACTGTGCTGATTTTATTTTTATAGGTGTCTTGCAGAGTCTGAATCCTGCACCTTCTGCAGTCCATGGATTACCTGAAATGTCCGCAGCAGCAGCTCAGCCTGCAAATGTACATCAGAACCAGATAAACACTACAGAGTCTGTGTCTCAATGTATGCTTCAATTCTATGTAGAGTGACAATTGTTTGACTTGTGCTTTTCATCACTTATATGGTTCACACAAACAAATGCCTATCTACTTACTGTACTTAGCATATTTGGCTGGGTCTTATCTTTACCTTGCTAAGAGGAACAGGCTATGTGTCCTTCATCGGTTTTTTCTGTATTTGTTTGTATAGGAAATAGTCTAGCAAATCATTTTTGTAGTATATGTTAGCAGAAACAAATACTAATGTGTTAGAGGGCTAACTAAATGTTTAATACTTGAATTTTGGAACATCACCAAATGCAATTAGTTCAAAGGCAAATTATAACATAATCTGTACTAGATAATTGAAGATGACAGAAAAGAATATCTTACAAATTAAGCTTTTTCGGGATGTTTGTAAACCATCCATTAAATGTGTGTTTAAAATAACCACTTATATGATACAGTAGTAGGTATATATTTACATAAGCTAAGCATGAAAAGCTCAGAAACAGAAAGAAACTAAATTGCTTTTACAAAGCTCACAACAGATGGGCCATTTTCACATATATGCAAATAACCTTGATGATGATACCCACTGGAAATGTTTTGGCAACCGTCTGATATTATAGATACTCAAACCTCATTTACTAATACAAAAAGGTGTGTGCTTTGTGAAAGAAATATGAAGTTACATGTTCACTAGCCAAGAATCCCATCCTATTGTTAGCAAACTTTAAAGGTTTTCCAACTTTGTTCTGGTATGATGTATTGCAGTATTTTAACATTCATTTTCCTTTCACCAGCAGCACCATCTGGGGGGTATCCTATCATTGGAGTGATAGATGGAAAGTTTGAAAGTGGGTATCTAGTTACTGTCACAATTGAAAAGGATAAACTTAAAGGAGTTCTCTACTAGACTCCACCAACTAAAGTTAATCAAGCGCCACAAACATCTTGTATCCAACTTCGATCCATTTTCAACCACTGAATAACAAAATTAATTTTAAGATAATGTGTATATTTTCTAACATATATAGCTCCTTAACCATAAACAAGAATATAAGGCATCAAACATTTTCATTCAAATTTTATCTCATGTAAATGCAATGACATGATCCAACAAGGTCCTTATCACTCCAACCTAACCCATTCTTGAATGTCCTATCTCACTTGGTTCTATAGAAAATCCGGCAGCATTTCCCTATAGTTCTCCAAGCACACAATGTAGATAATCGGCTATCTACATATGTACCCAGAAAACGATCGGGAAATAGTGAGCCATGATCTTCTTAGACCCCAAAACAGTTCAAGTAGTTATCACCTAAATGAGATAGAATATTCAAGAACAGTCCCAAACCGGGGACTATTCAAGACTAACTCCTAATGAGTGAGCCCTGAACGGGTATCTAAGCCAATGATGCAAGTATTATTGCAATTCCAATCAATTATATCACAATTAAAAATCTCATACAATTCACAATCATTATACCAACCACAAAAAATAAGTTAATACAAAGAATGGTTTAGATATATATACCACAGTGAAGACAATCTCGTATGTGTACTACCGCCTTAATCGTTTGTCCACAACCAGAACCTCGAGCAACTTGTGGAATTCACTTCTGCATAATTAAGAATCTACCATATAAAATTACATATATTAAACCAACAATATTCAATCATACTATAAAATATTTTCTAATTAATTCTATCTACAAATTAATTTAAATTACATATATTAAACCAACAATATTCAATCATACTATAAAATATTTTCTAATTAATTCTATCTACAAATTAAATTACATATATTAAACCAACAATATTCAATCATACTATAAAATATTTTCTAATTAATTCTATATACAAATAAAATTCCATATATTAAACCAACAATATTCAATCACACTATAAAATATTTTCTAATTAATTCTATCTACAATAAAATTACATATATTAACCCAATTTTCTGTGAACTTTTTTTTTTTTGTTTTTTTTTTTTTTGAGAAAATGAAAATATTGAACATAAATAGAAGCAATCTTACCTTAGGTGAAATTGACTTCACAAATTCAACAATGTCGAGCCTAAATGTAGTTGATTTGGGCGAACACTGGTCGAACTACTACACTAATCGAACTTCAATTATAAAGGCTGTAATTTGCTCGTCCATCCTTAAATTTTTGGGGGGCGAAATTAATCAAGTAATTCACTCAAAAATTCAATTATAAAGGCAGTAATTCACTCAACGAATTCCTGGGGTTTTAATTTGATTTTTTTACTCGAAATTGCTCGAATTAATGCTCGAATTTGCTCAATTTTTTTGCTCGAATTTGCTCGTATTTGCCCATAATCGAATTTGCTCGAATTAATGCTCGAATTCCTGGGGTTTCTTAGGGTTTTTTTTGGTTGTTTTGCTCGAAATTAGAGGTTTGTAAACCTGAATTTTTTCCGATTATGGGTGTTGTCAATATTGCGGTTTGGTTGTTGAATTTGTGGGGGTTTTTTTGGTCGAATTTATGGGTGTTTTTGGGTCGAATTTTCGGGGTTTTTGGGTCGATTTTCTGGGGATTTTGGGTCGAAATGCCTTGAATTTCAGGGTGATTTTTGCTCGAATTTCTTGGGGTGTATGGGTCAAATTTCTGGGGTTTTTTTGCTCGAAATTCTGGGTGTTTAGCTGTAGAAAATCGCTGTTCTTGGAAGATAAGAGTAGCGCTGTTTTTTTTTGTTTTAGTAAAAGGGAGGCAGCTAGCAAGTGGAATCCAAAATAACCTAAATGCAAAAGAGTGATTTGCGTCACTCAACTAATAAAATGTGACACAAATAGCTCAAAGTTTAATGCTGCACATTACTTATTTGTGTCGCTTATTAATTAAAGGAATGACGCATTTTAATTTTATCACTCATTTGCGTCACTTGTCACTATATGAGCGACGCAAATAACATTATTATATATATGCGTCGTTTCACTAATTAAGAGCGACGCAAATAACAAAAAGCTAAAATGTATCTGACTTTTGCATCGCTTCTTGGTAAATGTGCGACGCAAATCACTTTTAAGGATGCTAAAAAAACATTTGTTTTGTTCTTTTGTATGAGTGACACAAATAAGGCGACGCAAATGTACGTTTTTCTACTAGTGGTTATGATTAATTTTATATAAAAGAAATATTAGAAGTATATCGATAATAAAACTCTATACAATATTTTTATATTACAAAATCTATGCAATCTAATCTAATGTTATATTTGATGAAATCACTATAATATCTATTTCTCGCCTACGTAGAGCGACACTTGGCGAAAAAACTGGAATGTCAAGTGGAGGAAGTATAAATAGAGTGTTGTGAGACATGGTGAAATATCTCACAACTATTAAAATAACATAAAAGTATAAGGAAGAGAAAGGAAGAGAGAGATAGGAAGAGTGAAAAAGGTGATGTGGGCTCCACTAAAACTTTTCAGACATGTATCAGATGCAAAAACGGAAAAAAAATTATTGGGATCACTACCACTGAGTTTATATTTGGTTTCACTAAGGTGTTGTTTAGTTGATGTGGGAATTTAATTCCCATAGGAATTTATACTTCATGGGAAGTTAATTCCTTAATGAAATTCCTAGGAATTTCTTAAATGTGTTTGGTTGGCAATAAGGGAAATTAGAATTCCCATGAATTTTGGTTTACCTAGGGGGGGCTAGGTAATTTACTTCCCATGTTTTGTGGGAAGTTGAAATTCCCATGAATTCCCGCTTCCCCCAGTTTTGCTTTCTTATGTCAACCAAACAACTCCTCATTTTCTCAATTCCCATGAATTTTCAATTCCCCCATTTTAGAATGTCAACCAAACAAGCCCTAAAACTCTAGTGGAGCTTTTTAAAGTAACAATGAGACAATATTTTGTACCACTGAGTGTGTATTTTATACCACTGAAACTCCAGTAATGTATAAATAGAGTGTTGTGAGACATGGTGAAATATCTCACAACTATATATATTAAAATAACATAAAAGTATAAGGAAGAGAAAGGAGGAGAGAGATAAGAAGAGTGAAAATGGTGATGTGGACTCCACTAAAACTTTTCAGACATGTATCACATGCAAAAACGGATAAAAATTTATTGGGACCACTACCACTGAGTTTATATTTTGTTCCACTAAAACTCTAGTGGAGCTTTTTAAAGTAACACTGAGACAATATTTTTTACCACTAAGTGTGTATTTTATACCACTGAAACTCCAGTGATATTATTTGATAACTCAATGAGACAACTTTAAACCGACGCCTAAAATGTCTACATTACCCTTGCGAGATATGATTTATTGTCTCACAACTCTCCGTTTGGAAGCCCTCATGTCAAGTGTTGCTATATATCTCGAGACCTGACTGCGAGATCGGCTTTATATATTAGTGATATGATATAGTTGTAGTTATATGGTTATTGATTAAAATATTAATGGGCATGGTTTATGATGCATATTTTAAAATTATTAACCAATCCAATAGTATAAAATGGTTCAATTTTAGGCTAGAGTATTAGTCTTAATAGATAAAGCACATCACATTTTAACTCTATGTTTCGTATGTAAAAAAAAACAATAAAAAAACTCTATTTTAAGTGTTTTATTGAATCTAGGCATTGGAAAGGTCATGTATGGCCACATTGTGGCATGTGATCCTATGTAAAGATGGCTTTTCACCGTGTCGGGTCGTGCTTTGTGCCAGACACACGTGCTTTGGAGTTAGTTAGACTCGGCCTATGAGTTTTGTGTCGTGCCGTGCCATGTCGAAATTAACAAAATTAAAGGTTGGCCCGTTTCACGGCCTAGGTTCACGTGCCATCGTGTCGGGCTTGCGTGTCTAAGCAAAATTGCATTGATTTTAGCATGATTTATGGTGTCGGGTTCGGCTATACTGTGCCTTATCGTGCTTCTCCCAAATAAAGGAGACCTAAGCTCGGCCCACGACCCACACACATAGTACTGAGTCATGCCATACTTTTTTTTTTTGTGCTGCGACTTGGGCCGACTTGACCCAATGCCATCTTTAGCTCTGTGGATTGTCTAGAAATATGGGTGCTAAAAGATAAATCTAATTTGGAAAGAAGGAATCGGTTTCAACCAAAGAGATACAGGTTTCGATTGGAAAAATATAATAAACCGATTTAGTGTCTAATCTGATTATAACTCCTTAAAAACATGTATTGAGTAAACTAATTTTTTTGTTCAAATTTATGAATAAAACTATTATCATAGTCAATATTTTCTTTTAGTATGTTAGAAATATCTTTATATTATAAGCTATTTTATGTTATATGCTCGAATTAAGCATTGAACAATCATATTCTTAACATTATTTTGTTACATTGAAAAAAAAAATCTAAAACCGATCTCCAGTACGAGTCTAGTCCAAGCAAAAATAGTTCGTTTTAGAGGTGATAAAAAATTTGGGACGAGCCTTAACATCATAACTGATGCCAAAACCCACCTCAAAGCGGTGAGCTGAGCTTGTTGGCTTTATTCGGGATGGGTTCAGATTTTAACTAAAAAAAGTGTTTTAGGATTGCCAAAACCCGCCCATTGTTTGGGCCTAATTGGGCCAAGCTAGTTGGACGAGCCGTTGTTGATCACCTCTAGTTTCTATTTGGCCCTTGAATTTTAATTTTCTTGTTACTAGTCCGGTCTAGTGTTAGACAACGAACAACCCTACCTTGAAATGAGTCAATGCTGAGGCAAGCCATGCTAATCTTCCATCAATAAGGCTCATTCACGGTTCGACCCTCAAGTCATGTCGTGATGCCATCATACCCTTTACTTAAATATGTTGATCTATACATGGACTAACTCAATGTGTTGAATAAAGGTGTCAAATTGGGTGTGGATCGAATTCGATGAGGTTGGGTCAGAATTTTTTTAAACTTGAGTCATGCTAATTTATTATGTCAACGCAAATTGAAGTCTGAATCAAATATTTTTCGAGTCATTTTAATCCGGTCAATTCAAATGTCATTTTGACACATCTAATATTGATAACATGCTCGTACCGCCTTTTAATAATAAGTGAAATTAACAATAGCCTTTAGCCCACTGGGGTGCCTTTCATTCTATGCCGTATAATTTTTTTTATTTTTTCGTGCCAGGCCCATAAATCCGCCAGCCCAACTTTAGATTTTTCAAAAAAATATTAGACCGTTAAAGTATTAGCTTACTAAATCCTCGTTTTACTCCTTAATCGAGCAAAACGATGTGTTTAATCTCGTTTAATCCAAATTTAGAGGGTCCATTTACATAGCGCCATAACACATTTCAAAATTTGAAAAAACTCAATCCAACGTCTCTCTCTGCGCTCCCCCTTTCCCCAACTCCGCTCCTCCCACTTTCTGCAAAACCCTAAATCAAAAAATCAAACCTTTGAATTCATTCACAAATTCCCTAATTCTGTACAAATTCTTCCTCATTTTCTCTCTCCTCTTCAACAATGGCGACTCGCAACCAAAATCGACCTCCCAAGAGTCCTTTCCATGTACTGCTCTCTCACTCTCTCTTCTCATTTTCCACCATTGAAGCTTCTTCTTCATCATCTTCTTCTTCCTCTTGTAATTGGGTTAATTCTTTGGTTGTTGTATTTGATTGCAGAAAAAGGATGGCGGTGAAGAAATTCCCTTTGATAAGCGCCGGCGAATCGCCGGAGGAACGAGGTTGGCGGGGCCCACTGCGGCGAGTAGGGCGCGGCAGGTGCTTTCCGCTGTCAATTCGAACAATCAAGATACTGCTAGTGATACGGCATCGGTTGCCGAGGGTTCGGAGCATGTTGAATTTACTTGGGAAGATGTGGATGCGTTGTTGAATGAGAAAATTAAGGGAAAAAAGTTCGATCTCAAGGTATTAATCCAAAAAAATTGAATGTTGATTGTTTTTTGTTTGATTGATATTGTGATGTTGATAATTGGAGAGGTTTTTTCGGTGAATTGATTGCTTGATTCTGAATTTTAGGGTAAATTGGAGCAAATTTCGGAATCCAATAAAAAGCTCAGGCTTTGTATAAAATGGCTTCAAGGAAAAGTGCATAACCTTAATCAAGAGCAGGAAAAGCTGCGTAATTCATTAGATGAATCCGAGAAGAAGTGCTCGGAAATTGGTAATTTCTTTAACCCTAATCTTATGGTGCTGTAATACTATATTGGGAAATTTGCAAAGTACAAAAATTGAAAAGTATTATTGGCCATTTATTTTCGATTTTACTTGCTTTTATGTGAGCTGTATTAGTATTTGACATTTAGGAGTGGATCAATTGCAAATCTTAAATTTTTTCCCCTTAAAGATAGGGTTTTATCACTGTCAAACCTTTAGGTTTGGATTCAAATGATCAATTACTGGGACTTGTTTGTCTGTCATACTGGAGTTCGGTGTTTACTTCTTTTCTAGGGAAAGTAATAGTGATCATGTTGCAATTCATATCTAATTTTAATGTGTGGTATATTTTAGAGATTGGAAGGAAGAACAAGGAGGATGAACTTAACACGATTGTTGGAGAGTTGAGACATATTATTACATCTTTGGAGGAGAAATTGGCGAAAGAAGAGTCAGAAAAGCTGGTATGCTTACTTCAATTTATTATAAAAATGAATTTGTTTTGTACTATACTATTTAGTTTTGATTTTTAGCCCTTTAAAAAAAATTTCAAACATGGTATGTGTAGGATGCAATTGAATGTTATAATCGAGAAAAGGAAGCGAGAGTTGCTGCAGAAGCTTTGATTGCTTCCCTTTCTCAGGAGCTCGAGAAAACCCGTCAAGAAAAAATGACTGCTGACCAAAAGGTATTGCAGCTGCAATAAATTAGCCAAGTATTCCTGCCACTACATGGTCACAATGTACTTGTGCTTATGATGTTTATTTTAATCATTAAACTGTTTAGGTAGTATCAGTCAATGATATGTACAAGCGCTTGCAAGAGTACAATACAAGCTTACAGCAGTACAATAGTAGGCTGCAAACAGATCTTGCAACAGCTAATGCAACACTTCAAAGGGTGGAGAAGGAGAAATCAACAATTGTAGAGAATTTGGGTACCTTAAGGGGACATTACGCCTCCTTGCAAGATCAATTAACATCTTCAAGGGTAAGCTGCTTGATGAAAGCTGCTTCCTCAACCAGCTTACTTAATGCTTTTCAAATGATCTGATTTAACATGGAGCTGTCTTGTGTGGTGTGCCATTTCTTTTGATGTTTTTGCATGCATTGGTTGCTGATATAAGTGATGTTTCAAAATGCTTCTTCAGTTATTGAGAAATTTATATACGGAGTATTATAGCATGTCTTATTGGTGTCTTATATTCCTTTGACAAGGTATTGTTTTGGTATCAAGGAAGAACATAATAAGGAAAATTCAATGGTAGTAGTTTATAGAGGGCTCTTGATGTATAGATTTCCTTGTGGCTAAGTGGGAAAGGAGTGTAGTTTAGAGGTATCAAGGAAGAAAATAATAAGGAAAATTCAATGGTAGTAGTTTAGAGGGCTCTTGATGTATAGATTTCCTTGTAGCTAAGCGGGAAAGGAGTGTAAAAATGGTATCCCAAAGGTTAACTTATTTACATCTTCTACTGTCCTGTAAATGTCAAAAACTCAGGATAATTTCATTTTCCCTTGAATAAAATTTTCATGATGAAGATGAATGAAACATGATACACAAAATGCTAAATCTTACGACGTTCAATTGAAAATGTCAGAAGTATGTTTGCTACTGGTTTTATAAAGGTTTGATTTGTAATTGCTTTTGTTTCATTGCCTATCTCTAGGCTTCCCAGGATGAGGCCGTAAAGCAAAAGGAGACATTTATGAATGAAGCTAATCGTCTACGAGGCGAGTTGCAACAAGTAAGAGAAGATCGTGATCGGTTGCATTCACAAATGAAGCTCCTAACTGCTGATATCGAAAAGCATAAAGAGAGTACAGGAAAATCTGTAGCTGAATTGGATAACATGATGATCAAGTCGAATGCCTTGGAGGTTTGTTACCTTGATTATTTTATTTTTCTAGGCTTTCAGCCAAATCAATTCTAAATAAGTAAATATTGTCTGTACATCTTCTGATAGGAAACTTGTGCTTCACAAAGGGAACAATTGCGTATACTTCAACATCAGCTTGCTGCTGCAAACGAGAAACTTAAGGTTGAAATTTAAGACTTAGTTTACAAATTTGTATACTTCAACACTCACCATCTAGCCTGTACATTGCGCATTTTTTTTTCATATCAAAGGTGTTCTTTGCAGATGGCTGATCTATCTGTTTCAGAAACAAAAACTGAATATGAAGAGAAGAAACAAGAGATATGTCAATTGAGAAAACGTTTGGCAGATGCTGAGCTTCAAATTAATGAAAAGGAGATGTTGAGGAGAAAGCTGCACAACACTATTTTGGTAATTATTTACTGGGAATAGATGAGCTTTAGAATTGTTTTACACTATTAAATGGACGATGGTAATTATTTACTGGGAATAGATGAGCTTTAGAATTGTTTTACAGTATCACTTTTCTCTCTCACTGGAAATGTCTTTGTGGGGTGGGCTTTCTTCTCCCCATTTGCACTTGTGTTGAAATTTCTAAACATTTTTATATGTTGGTTTGTGATACAGGAATTAAAAGGAAACATTCGTGTCTTCTGCAGAGTGAGGCCTTTACTACCTGAGGATGGCTGTGCTTCAGATTTTCCAGTTATTTCATATCCTGCCTCAGATGAAGGACATGAGCAGGGCATTGACCTGACACAAAGTGGTATGTTTTAGGAGTTTTTTTGCTTTGATTATCCACACATGGCTAATTTTACCTATTTTGTTATTGTAAATGATGAAGAGATTACAACATTATGTCAGGTCAATGTGTTGTAATTTGTAAGAACTAGTTACATTATCTCCAGGTCAATGTGATACATTTTCCTCCTTTTTTTTTCAGGACAAAAGTATGCTTTCACTTTTGACAAAGTTTTTACTCATGAGGCCTCACAGACTGATGTGTTTTCGGAAATATCAGAGTTGGTGCAGAGTGCACTTGATGGATATAAGGTTAAATGTTGCTTCAATTGGATTTTATATTTAAAATAAAATGAGAACTGTTGAAACTTGTATTATAACTAAATTTGGCCTCTTATAAGGTGGCTTAGATCAATCATTTGCAGACATTTTTATCACTTTACATGAACTTGATAAAGAGAAATTTTGCCCTCTGGGTCTGGTGTAAGAATGAAAAGGTAGTTTGTGAAGCTTATGACTTACCTTCTGATCCATGGCAGTTTCTCAAGTTCAGAATTCTCTATCTTAGTATGATACCTGTATATTGTGGTGCAGACCATGTAGGGTAGTAGTATTGAAATGCAGAACGTTCAGTCATTGTGTTTTCAACTTTTCTGTGTTTTATATGGGCAGGTTTGTATATTTGCTTATGGTCAAACGGGATCAGGCAAAACATATACCATGATGGGCAGGCCTCAGTCCATAGACCAGAAAGGGCTCATACCCCGCTCTTTAGAGCAGATTTTTGAGACTAGCCAAAGGCTCTCTGCTCAGGGCTGGAAGTATAAAATGCAGGTAAATGTTATGCTTCTGAAAATTCTTCTAATAGGAGTACAGTTAATGTTATGCTGAATATTTACTAATCTATGTATATTGCATTGGGAATTGGGATATTTACTTGTTCACACATGCAAATAGACATTTTTCTTAAGAGATGGAATTGTAGTAAGTTTAGTGATGAAGAAGTCATTGTTAACTTGCTGTTCATATCAGGCATCGGTGCTGGAAATTTACAATGAAACGATCAGGGATCTCCTGGCTCCTAATCGAACAAGCTGGGATGCTACACGTCCTGAAAATGGCGTTCCTGGAAAGCAGTATGCAATTAAGCATGACGCAAATGGGGAAACATATGTTTCTGATCTTACTATTGTTGATGTCTGCAGCTCAAAAGAGGTAGCTTCTCTGCTGCATCAAGCAGGTCAATGCCGGTAAGTATTATTATTATTATTTTACTTTCACGGTGTACGAAAGGTTGTTGGACTGAAAATCAAATGTGGGAGGGCTAGTAATAGGTTCTGATTTCCCTAAAGCTTTCTTAGATACAGGTTGTAGAATTGTATAGTGATGATTTTTGAGCTTGGTCAGTGTTTTTAGTAGGATTTAAGATATTGACTTCATAATGAAGCTTAGAGATAAGTTGACAGTGAGGGTATGCATATAAAGAAAAACAGATCTATAATCTTCACATCAAACACATTTTAGGAAATTTCTTTGGCACTCTTTTCCAGTTTATCTTTAATGTGATTCTTCTTTCTGCCTTTTCATTTCATGCTTTCTGACTTCACTCTGTGCTATCTTCCAGGTCTGTTGGCAAGACACAAATGAATGAGCAATCATCAAGAAGTCACTTTGTCTTTACCCTGCGGATTACTGCAGTAAATGCGGTAGGCTTCAATATTAAGCACTTTTATATTCTTCTAGCTCTAGTATGACTTGTCTAACATGAGCGGTTGATTTATTTCCAGACCACTGAAAAGCATGGTGTTTTGAATCTTATTGATCTTGCTGGAAGTGAGCGGCTCTCTAAAAGTGGCTCAACAGGAGATCAGTTGAAAGAGACTCAGGTACTACATATCTGCTTAGGAATTTGTTTGGGTTTCTGAACTGATTATTCTTGACCACTGAACTGAATCTGCTTCTTTTCTATGATCAGGCCATAAACAAGAGCTTGTCCTGCCTGGCTGATGTTATATTTGCTTTGGCCAAGAAGGATAACCATGTCCCTTTTAGGAACTCAAAGCTTACATATCTTCTCCAGGTATAAATATGACATTAATTGGTGTTATTTCTAATATCATGGGACTTCTACTGCAAAAACCTGCAAATTGATTGTGAAATGCTTTTACAGTAATCTGAAATAATTCTGATTACAGATTTCTCATGAATATTTCGTGTCTTTAATCTGCATACGTTCTATTTGCTTCTGGAATGGAGTTCTTAATTTCATGCAAATTCAATTTCCATCAGTAACATGCTTTTTTGAAACTGGATAAAATTAATATATCTGTGTTGTGTTATCAGCCATGCCTTAGTGGAGACTCCAAGACGTTGATGTTTGTCAATCTTTCTCCCGAACCATCATCAGTGAATGAGTCACTTTGCTCCCTCCGGTTTGCAGCCAGAGTCAATACTTGTCAGATTGGAGTTCCTCGCCGTCAGACAGCTATCAGATCGGCTGATTCTCGTTTAAGCATAGGCTGAAGACTCGATTCCTTCTCTCTCTTTATATTTCTTAACATCTAATCTCACAACCACACCTCCTGTTGGTATATGGTACATGTATGAAATTTGTTCCTAGAGTTGTAATCTGTATTACATATATTTACATGATGGGCCTGCATTGGATTTGTATAAGCAGCTATAGGTTGCATTAATTGGTTTATTCTGATTTGTATTGTAATATATTGAATCTGAGGGCAAAGTTTCCTGCTTGCCTGTAATACCTCATTTGAATGGGTTTCTGCAGTGTCTTTTTCATGTATCTCTTTTCTTCACATAATCAATCATAATTTGAGTAGTGCAAATTCAGAATATATTAAAGTGTAGTCAAAATTTAATTGAAGTGAGTTATTCAAATTACTATAGATTTATTGTAAATTTATATGATATCTTGATTGTGTCTAACTTGCACATTATGACTTACATATTTAAATATTTTCTCACTTGTTTTTATTGTTTTTATATATTTCATGCAATTTTTATACCTGGCCAATCAATTCATTATTTTTATATAATTGTATTTTTATTACAATTATTCAATATATGTGCATTGCACGTGGTTTAACTTGTATTCTTATACGAAGTAATACTCTATTTAAAAAATGGAGGGGTTATTTTGTAATCGCATTGAAATATAAAGATCAAATTTTTTATATAAAAAAAAAAGATCAAATTTGAAAATCATATACAGTAATAAGTAATGCTATTTATAAGAATGAAAAAAAAAGAATTTCAAGTCTACTATTGGGGTGTTGAGGTAGGGTTGGCCGGCACGGGCCTCGTCGCTGGTGTGGAATGTAGGCTAGGCGTGGAGGGAGAGAGGGTGGTTTGGCTGGGTGTTTTTTTTTTTTTTTTTTTTTTTTTTTTTTTTTTTTTTTTTAAGATAATAAAGTATTTTTTTTTTTAAAATATTTTTAAATGAGAAGTTGGGTGTTACAAAAAGAAATTTCCCAAAAAAAAAGAAAATGAAAGCTATCTAATGCATTGGTTGTTGTTACATAATTGATTTGAACTGCTTTAATGTAACTATAACACAAGTATTTTATCAATGGTGATTTAAAGATGACTATAGACTTGGAAACTAGTAGGCACGTAGAGCAAATCGATCTAAAAAACGTATTTATTTATCAAAGTTTCTCAAAATTTTATAGTCGTTCCAATAACACGTGACTGTTTACCCACAATTTTGAAACATGAATTACGTAGACCATGTTCTGTTTTTGTATACCACCGTAGGCATTTGAATATTGAATGATAAAAGAGCATAATTTTTCATTATAGACTTTGTTTACTTCACCTTAATAAAAGACCATGTTCTGTTTTTGTATACCACCGTAGTCATATATAATAAGGCTTCGTTTACTTCACCTTAAAAAAATAACATTCAGTAAAAATAATTTCATTTCAATAAAATTAATTTCTAAATAAGTTTAGTTCAGCAAAAATAGTTTCAGTTAAGTAAAAATAGTTTTCGTTTAATAAATATTAGTTCACTTAAAGAAAATATAATAGAAAATTAGTAAAAATAATTTCAGTTCAGTAAAATAAAATTTAGTTTAGTAAATATAATTTAAGTTCAGCAAAAATAAATTAAGTTCAATAAAAACCATTTCAGCTCAGCAAAAATAAGGTGAAGTAAACGATACCTAATTAGGTAAATTTAAATCATGAAAATAATCCTAGAAAATACACACAGATTTTGACTTCAATTATGCCACTTTATATCCGAAAAAAAATCAAAATAATTTCTTTTAGAACAATACAAGTTCATATTTATTAACTACGGAGTATTACTAAAAAAAGTTGCGTTGACATCATTTATAGACACATGTCAATTTTGTGAAATTTTTTTCTCCTTATACATTTATGACACTATTTTTTTCTTACCAAGTTTGATTACACATATTTGAATAAAGAATAATGACTATTTTTATATTTCTTCAAAAAAAAAAAAACTGTTTTTATGAAAAAAAAATTATAAATTAATGCTCTTAAGCTAGTATAGTTTTGTTAGAGACAAATCAAATCAAAGAAAACCTTTGAAACCAAAATAATTATGATTTTTTTGACAATTCTTTTTTTATTTTTTATTTTTTATTTTATTTTGTTAGGGAGAAAAATGATTTTAAAAATTAATAAAAAATAAAATAAAAATGAAGTGGTGGTAATTTAGGTGTTTCTAGAATTACATGTCAAAGGCCACAGTATTAATGTGGCCCCAAGAATCACTAACATCCTTTATAATTGCATTAAATTGAATATATTAATTAAATCAATATCACTAATCTCTCTATCAATAATCTTAGTTATCTTACAGTATATGATTCGCCTAATTTACCCCAAAACTAAAAAGAATATCAAACAAGATACTGATTTGTTTTTTGTAATTAAATTAAAATGGTGGGTCCACCTCAAGTTGATCCATGCCAGTCTCTTATCTAGATATATAGTTCGTTCACATCCACTTTGTTGGACTTCTTATTCGAATATTTTCAGGGTGTTGTCTAATTTTGTTTATAAATCGATTTATATACTTGTATATATATATATATATATATATATAAAAAAAAACTCATCAAAACTCAAAAACATTAACAAAAGTGAAGGAGATGGAGAGCAGCAGATCAAAGGTTTCAGCTGTGGAATCTAAGGCTCAATGGGAGGATCTTGTCAACAAAGCCAAAGAACAGGGTACCCCTGTAAGCTCATTTCTAATACTCGCCTTCCTCTGAATTTAGTTGTCACATTATTTGTTCAAATTACGATATCGATGTTGAAAATTGTTTCTGTTATTGAGGAAATATATGTTGAAATTTTGGGTTTTTACAAAAATAATTTTGAAAGATCAAATCTTGCAAATTTTTTTGATCAATATGGCTTTTTGGGTCATGACTTAATTTGGGGGTTTGTCATTTATTTTGCATGGTTATATTGGGGGAAATTTATTTATCTATTTTTATTTATTGAATTTCTTGATCACAAAGCAAAGAAAAAAAAAATCTGTGAAAATTGATGGTTTTATTTTTTTTGTTATTTATTTGTTTTGGTGGGGCTGTTGGGAGGAGGAAGGGACACATAGTTCATACTTTCTCAGGAGAGGGGGGAGGGGGAATGAGGGGTGTTTTGGGAAGTTCAGAAGAAAATGCCTTTTTTTTTTTTTTTTTTTTTTTTTTTTTTTTTTTTTTTTTTTTTTTTGAAAGAATCAGAAGAAAATGTTTTGATGGGTAATGAAATAGTAGTAGTATCTTTTTTTAAAAAATTGATACAATGGCCGAATGAGGCTGATCAAGTAGTGCTGTTAATTTTGGTGAAACTTGTTTATATCATATTATAATGGCAGATTTATTTTACAGATTGTGGCTCACTTTGGAGCTACATGGTGTGTCACATCATTTGTCATGAATCCATTCTTTGAAGAATTGGCCTCAGAATATGCTGATGTTATGTTTGTCAACGTTGATGTTGATGAAGTCAAGGTAGCATCTTCCCCTTTGAAATGGCTTGGTTTTGTTAAATTGGCCTTAAGAAATTATACTTCAGATTTTGTACTTCATAGTAGTATATGATGAATATGTTATTGGATTGTGTTTTGATTCTGTCAATCGATTACAGTGTACTCTTATATTTTGTTTTTGTGTAGAGTTCTGTGTCTAACGAGTAATGTGGTTCGATTTGGGTCTAATGGTGTATAATCAGGTCTATTGTCTATCAGTTTATCATGAAAGAATCAGTTGATGTTACATGCAGTAAGTTCCTATTGAGTTAGTTTGGTACAATTCCAGTCGGCTTTGTGTTTATTTATATTTTGTAGTTGAGAGTTCGAGACAATTTACTAGGCGATCCAGATCGTTACTGGTTAGCAAAGGTGAAATTTCCCAATAATGAAAGTAGTATCCTGCGTTGTGAAATGGAAGTGGCTGGCTGACTGCTTCCAAATCCGATTTTCTGTCATGTTAAGCACTACTAAGTTTGCTTTTCTATAGGATCACCCATACATAAGAAATGCCCTTTTTTCAGTTGATTAGTCAAGATTTTGAATAATTCTTGTCTGGAGTATCTGATATGTTATGATTTGTAAGTTTCATGTGCTATATTACTTCCTTTTGTCTTTCATACTGGTTGATCATTTGGTAGTTCTGTACTTATCGTGTTTGCACTTGTGGCTTTTGGTGTACAGGAAGTTGCTTCAATGATGGAAGTGAAAGCTATGCCAACATTTCTTGTGCTGAAGGATGGCATCGTAGTTGACAAGATGGTTGGAGCGAACAAAGATGAGTTAAGGAAAAGGGTCGAAAAGTTTACTCAGCCCACTGGTGCTAATATGGCCTAGTCTTGTGTTTCATGTTGTGCATACTGCTACCTTGCTCATTTCCTTACAGCAGTATGCTGGCATATAGGAAATTTACAGCTTTATGCCAATGCTTTCTGATGTATGAATGTATTCCGTTTCTGGTGTGGTACCGATGTCAAATGAAAACATATACATGAAAGTATGTGTATAAAAGGTTGATTGTAAATTATTTCATGTGTTTTATGCTATGCCTGATGACATCTTTAGTCCTTTAGACATTCTTACTGTAACATAATTGACCGCTTCTCTCTGTTCAGTTTTTGATTATTGAATATCTTGGCATGAATCATAATATTTGAATTGAAAATTTGCTTGTCAAGCTATTAGCTTGAAGATTGGAAGTGTCTTCTGCAGTCACTGAGGCAGGATAACACTGTCACATTTTGCTTCATCACTAGAGAGTAAAGAGTATCATAAGAACAGAAGTGCATCAATTCATCGCTGACTTACTGTGTGTAGTACAAACGACTTTAGTCACCGTAGCAGCAGCAGCTCTGATATTTAACCAGTCTCTTGCAGTTCCATTCCAAGATTTGACTTTTAAGGTCAATCTCCATGCTAATCCTCGAATTTTCAATCACTCAACAAAGAGTATGAGATGCTCTCAAGTCTCAACTCTCAACATCTGCACAGCAAGATGCAAAGTGTTTCATCATAGCTGACTCACTGAGTGCAGTACAAAGGCTTATGCAAACCTGCATTATGACTTCAGTCCCTGCAGTAGTTCTGATATCAAACTAGCCTCTTGCAGTTCTATTCTGAGATTTGAATTTTAAGGTCAATCTCCATGCTAATCCTTGAATCTTCAATCACTCAACAAAAAGTACGAGATGCTGCTCACTCTCAAGTCTCGATATCTGCACTGCAAGATGCATGCTTAGTACTAGTAGCATACCACAGAGAAGTGTTTGTTTCCAAAAATTCAGAGTTTTGAAGATGGTTGCTCATCACGAAGCTAAAGTTTTGAGGCACATTGTCGGAGCTTGGAAGTCATTTTGTGGATGTGGAAAGACATCCATCTTAAGTAGTCTTTAACAAAAGAAAGTGTTGGTCCAACCAATATAATCAGCATTCAGCAACAAAGCTCTTTTGAATCATGAATATTTACTAGTTTTTGCTAGGATTAGCCTGTGCATGTGTAGAATGGCAACACATGAGCACACCATGAATGTGACATAATTGAAGCAGTTGATTATAACTTCAACATTTTAAAATTCATGATTCCTTTCAATCCTCAATTTCTTTCTTGTTTTAACATGAACATAAATTCGATCTAACATGATTTATATGTCGGTTTAGAAAAGTGTACACCTTAAAATATGAAAGATAAACACCTCAAATGTATTTTCTAAACTTAAAAGATGAAACAATAGGTCTTTTAATAGCGTTGACGAATTTCAACAATTAAAGTTAAACATGGGCTATATAAGAAGGCTCTCATATTATTTAATAATTACCTTATTTATCATACTTTACACAAATTTTCTGATTCAAATAAAGTTGAACATACGGTCCGAGACGCGAAGACGTATTGTCGTGTGTCTCACGAGTGTCGGTGTTCGACACGCTGTCACAACAGTTGGATGAAGTGTCCATGTATCCTAGAACATGGACAATCATATTAATAGTTTTATATCAAGGATTCAACATTATTTATTTATTTTTAGGGTATCTATCTACTCATAAAAACAAGATTAAACAATGGATCACATTAAGGTCATTAACAATGTTTAACTTTTGTGACTCAATCAACATTAAAAAAAAAAAAAACGAAAAAGAAGTGGGCTTGTTGGGCTTTAATATTAATGGGCTATTACATTGGAGTACCCAAAAACTCACTCTCTCATCTTCTCCCACTCAACCGCTCTCTTTCTCACCGTTGGCGACTGACAACGGCGGCCGTAACTTCCGGCGGCGATTCACCGGAAATTCAATCTTCAACCTTCAATCTAAGGTATCTTCTTCAACACATCAAATTTCTGGAAAAACTAAATCAAAACGTGAAAATGATGCGCCAATTGTGCAAAAATTCACATTTTGATCTGAATTTTGGTGATTGAGGTGCGATTTTATTGATTCTGGATTTTTATTTCGATTTCTAGGGTTTATTTCGTATCAATTTGTGATTTTAGTGGGGTGATTTTGACGATGATGAGAGAGAATCAGTGGTTAACATCAATGGCGGAATCAAACGGAATCGTAGTTATTGTAGTGACTGTGTTAACATTGATTCTTGTTCGATTGATGTATGTTCTTCATCGATGCGGCAAATCATTACGACCTACTACTGTTAAACCACTGAGTACTCTCATTGTTCTTGGTTCAGGTTAGCTTATTGATCTAAATTTGTTAGAATTGCTAATTTAAAATAATTAATTTTCGTAGTATATCTGAAATTAATGTGGATTTTTGATATTTTTCTTCAAATTTTGATTCATATTGTATGGTTAGCTGATGATGATACAATTGGTTCTAATCAATTTGGCTGAATTTGGATTTTTATTCTTTGGAATTAAGGCATCAGGCATAATTTTTGTTTGAATTAATTTTGATTGATTTGTAATATTCTTTACCTAATTATATGCATGTATGTCTGCTGTTATGCTTGAAGGTGGTCACACCGCTGAGATGATTAATCTCTTGTTGGCGTTGCAAAAGGACAGGTTTATGCCGAGATATTACATAGCTGCTGCTACTGATAATATGAGCCTGCAAAAAGCTCGAACATTCGAGAGCTCCTCAGATAATGAGGTAATTACATTTCTGCTGCAACTGTTTCCTGTTTTCTGCAGCTTACTTTGTGTTATACTTTCCATCATAAGGTCCACTCATGAACATTTAATTTTGTAGTATACCTGATATTGAAAGTAGCACTCTCATAAGTCCAATGCCACATTTTATGGTCGTTTCATATATGTCGTTATGGATCATGTTGCTTGCTTCTTCTGAGATTAGTGTACTAACGCAGAACTGGGATTAGACTGTCAGGATAGACTCATTAATTGGGGTTTTAACCAAACATATTATAGGTTTTATGAAAAGTTCTTTTTCGTTGCAAACAAGTTCAATGGCTGAATTGCAAACTCGGCATTCTGTATTTTCCTGTTCTCTGTGCCTCTGTGGTGCTAGGGACTTGGGGCTAGATTTAGGCTAAATTCTCCTTTTGCAAATGTTAAGCACTAGAAAGCTGAAACCCTAATCAGTTATCTCCTGTGATTATCTATCTTTCTAGGCTCTCTCATCATCATCCACGTCAATGGCTACTTGTAGGTTTTTTTATTTTATATATATATATACTCAATAGTGTTTTTATTTTTTCCTTTTGTGAAACTTTCCAAATTTGGATGTGTGTAGTAGACCTTCACTTTTTTCTTGAAAGCTTTTTCAGAACACCTCCTAAGGTCTATTCCTTTCGGTCATTTGGCTTTGTGATTATTTAGTGATTTGAATTCAGAGTTAGTTTCAAATCTTTGCTAGAGGTTATGTAATTTACATTGTTTATTGGAGAAAGTTGGAATGCAAAATTGAGACTTTGGTAAGAGATTACAAAATTCACAAGAATGAGTACGTCTCATTAACATTCATTTTCATGAATTGATCATGCAAGGATGCTTATAGACAATTACCATGTGAGAACTGGAATTGTGCAGGTTACCTCTTTTTCAATCTTTGCTATTAAGCACACTGGTGGATAGTGTATGAGCAATAGCAAATTTGAAGGTTATAATGATGTAGAAAGATATAGAACTTCTCAGTACTTATAATATCTAAGAGTTTTTATTGGATAACTTTCTTGCTGAAGCACTGGAAGGAATTCATTAGGCTTATAACTACCAAGGAAAAAGGTGAATGCATAAGCTCATATAAATTTTTAGGAGTTGGCCAACAAGATTATTCTTTGGAGGGTGCTTTATGAGCAAGCTTTTATTTTATTAGTAATGTGTTTATCAAATTACAGCTGCTGCAATGTGAAACCTTAAGTATGACTGTTAGCCATGATATTACTCGTTAGGAAAATACTTCACGAGCGAGCTTTTATCGTAGTAGTAGTGTGCTTATAAGGATGTGATTCCTGCACTGTGAACGCAGAGGTATGATTGATTTGGATGTGATCTCTGTTTCCGAGTGGTTGGATTATGAACATGTGAATATTGGTTACTCCGTATGTACAGTTGAGTTAGATATGACAGGTATGAATATACTGATGTTGTAGCCAATAGCATGGGTTTCATGTGATTTTTTTTTGTGGAAAGTCATTATTATTGGTTGAGTTTATGATTTGTGAATTATAAAATTATATGAGTTCATGGGGATAACATGTAGATTTTGTGGTGAGGAGTGTACTTTTACATGTGGTTGTTTCTCTCTGCCTCAATGTGCTTTGTTGGGAACAATGTGTTTGATTTGAATCTGGTTGTAGAAGTTATGTTGTATACTGCTCACTGCCGTGTGAAAGTTTTACTTAAGGGCATCACTCTTCCCATATTTTCCTTATATAAGCTGTACATAACTTGCTTTATAATTAGCATTTTGTTCTTTTGGACTTGGTGGTCTACCAGTTTAAAAAAAGTGACTTGGTGGTCTAACCTGCTGCCCTCTTCGAGACCTTGAGATGGTCTATCAATTGACCGCATACCTTTATTAAATCATGAAGATTTATCACACGTCTACATGACTATTAACTGCTGTATTTAACGTATGTGGCGTAGTGAGATTACAGACTTTTGCCTGATTCTGATTTCATTGCAGAATGGGATGAATGCAGCACAGTACATGCAGATATATAGAAGTCGAGAAGTTGGTCAGTCATATATAACTTCTGTTGGGACAACCCTGATTGCCATTGCTCATGCACTATGGTTGATGATTAAAATCAGACCTCAAGTGGTATATATCTATTCTACCCTCACAATTTTTTTTTAACAATTATAACCTGTGTTATTTATTTATAATTGATGTATTGTTTTAATGTTTTCTGCTAGATTCTCTGTAATGGCCCTGGAACTTGTATACCTTTATGTGCAATTGCCTTTATGTTTAAGGTGAGCTCTTTACTGGAACTGTATCAAAATTGTGGACTAATAATCATATTGTTCTAATATGTTCGAGATTTATCAGATAGATTCTATTTGCTACTGCAGGTACTAGGGATAAGATGGTCATCAATATTCTATGTGGAGAGTATTGCAAGAGTAAAAAGACTCTCTTTGAGTGGTTTGCTGCTCTACAAACTAAGAATTGCTGATCAACTTTATGTGCAATGGCCTCAACTGCAAAGGAAGTATCCTCGATCCATTTATGTTGGTTGTCTCATGTAGCTGGTTGCTGCATGATCATTTGTGTAGACTACTGATATTTATCTGATGTAATAGAACAAGTCAAATTTTTTCACTAAATATACTAGGTAAGTTGGGTTTAATGATATGTTTTGTAATCATCTCCCCACCCTTTTTACTTTGATATAAAGGGGCCTAAGGGCTCTACTCGTTTTGTACATCCTCTGTCCTGAATCCTCCTGATTACTAGCAATTATCTTGACATTGTCCAGTTTACCTATGTATACAATAGTATGTGAAACAAAGATATGCCATGGACTCCAAAATTCATTTGCATGTGGTGTGTATTTGTCCTGGCTTCTTACAGAGGCCTATTAGTCTGTTATGGTGATTAGATTGCCTTGGATAGTTGGATGTCATCTTTGCTGACTGGGTATATTTCCTGGCCCCTTGCAGATTCCTGTTAGTCATGTCATTGGATGTTAGCAGTTGCCAAACTGTGACATCCAACATAAAGTATTCAATGGAAGCTTAAGGGATCATTGAATGATCTGGTAACAGACCACTCAAATAATTTCTGAACTACAGCTCATTAGCAGAATAGTTCTGTTATTCTGTGTACTTTTCCTTAATTGGAATATGGAATCTATGTTATGTTGACATAATGTGCTGAATTTGTGCCATTTCTGCAAGTTTATGCCAAACATTGGTCATTCTGACTGCATTGTAGATTCCGCATAGTAGATAAGCCTTTTGCCTTCTAAAAGTCTGTAACACACGCCTCTCTTTTTTAAAATTCTTTTGTTGATTTGATAGAAGTTTATTCTTTCCCCTTTCTTCATTTTGCCCCACAAAATAACACTTCTATTTTCCATGCATCAATGTATTTCCTAGTCTTGTACATTTCTTTTTCTTATAGACTTTATCTGCTCTCAGAACTTGTGTATTATGTACTAAAAAAGAAAACAGAGTATTTTTCCTGTAATAATACGCCAGAAATCTGTAGTGAGATTCTGGTGTTTCCTAGTCAGAGTAAGGTTAAGGGATGGAGTCTCTTGAAGATGAGGAGTTTGATCTCAACTGGGTTTGCTGTCTTCTTGATGATATACCAAGCACTTGTTGTGACTCTTCTGCCATGCAGCCTGACATTCCTTTGCCTATTGCTCGATTCGATTCTTTTCCCAGCTCCACCTTCCTCAGGTTTGTTCACTTTATCCATTTTATTAGTACCATTTCTGTTCAAATTTTGTTTATCAGCTGACAGAGTAATTGTCAGTTTGGATCAGAATAATTTTTTGTTAAGTAGATATTACCAAGCTGAACTTTTTGTAGGTATAAAGTGTTTGGTCCTTGAGATGTATTTATTTTAGGCAATAGATTTGTATTATTCTAATATCCCGTCGTTCTGTTCTTCTGCACCATTGAGCTGTTCTTTGAATCAAATCTAGTTTTGTTAAAGCAATAATACTTTAGGGGAATGAGTTAGTTCACTTGAAGTCTGATTCAAGTATTGTATCTTGGGGATTATTTAGTTGATCTTATCACAATATGTTTGAGTATGCTTTCTTTTCGTCCTTCCAGTGAGGCTACTCAAGATTCCATCGAGAGTTTGTATGGTTTTGATGTCTGTTGCCGGAAAAGGTACCCAATCATTTTGTTAATATGTACCTTGATTGTTGTAATCATCGTCCTTTGTAATTATTCATAACTGCTGAATATTTCTTTGCCTTTCAACTCCAGAGTTCGTGTTGGATCGGTTACTGCATCAAGCAGCTCCAAAGCATGTCGTGAGAAACAACGAAGGGATCATCTAAATGAAAGGCATGTACAGTATTAAAATTTCAGTTTTTTTTTTTTTTTAATTTTTTTTTTAATTTTTTATTTCTTTAACATACCTTAATCTTTCTCAAAGTACTTATTACTATTTTGTTGGTAGGTTCCTTGAATTAAGTGAAATTTTGGAGTCTGGAACAAAACCCAAGTTTGACAAAGCCGCTATACTAACTGATGCTATTCGGCAAGTAAAGCTGTTACGTGAAGAAACTAGTAACTTAACCAGCCAAAATGGTGAATTAAAAGAAAAGATCAATGAATTGAAGGTTACGTCTCTTTTATATTTGGTTTCGATCTGTAAGAAAGAAAAAAAAGGATTGTACATAAGCCATAGGCTAGCCAACCTCACAAATCAGCTCTAATACCAAAATATACAGTATATCATTAGATTCGTTAATATCTTAATTGCATTACAATCAAGGATGTTGGAGTCTAAACTATCTGCACTTGTACTAATGCAGGTGAAGAAGAAAGCACTTCGCGGTGAAAAGCATAGGTTAGTGTCAGAGAAAGAGAAGCTGGAGCAGAGAATTAAGTCTGTAGCTTCTCATCCTAGCTTACATTTCCATCCTACTTCCGTTCCATCTTCATACGCTATCCCCTGTCAAGCAGTTGGTGGCAAACTGATGCCCCTGATTAATTACTCCGGTGTTCCCTTTTGGCAATTTGCACCTCAAGCTGCTTTTGATACCTCACAAGATCACGTCTTTCACCCTCCCGTCGCTTAAGCTGGAGCTGTTATCCGTTCCTTGCAGATCTTCCATTGACCTTGAAGTTAATGGTTAAATCGATCTCCTTAGTGTAAGGCTCTGTTTCAGGATGAAAGGATTAACAATGGATGATTAATTGTATTGGAGCGGTAGTTAATTCTGCTTAACTGATGAACTAAATTCGGTTATGCATTGATTGAAACTCTCTCTTTTTCATAATCACTTCATGCTCCAGTCATCCACACACATCTACACATAATTTTCTAAAACCTGACACATTAGCGCCACAAGTTTCTTCTTTTACCATTATAATTATATGTTCCTTCCTTCTCTTAATTCTTCAATTTTCTCATATTATACTTCATATCATTTGTGTATATTTATCTCTGTTTCACTTTTATTAACTCTGCGTAACATGACCTAGAAGACTGGTGTAGTTTCTTACAAGTTTGCAACTGGAAAACACTTGATTCCACCTTTTATCCCATCTTTGAGAAATTGTCACTAATAATAATCTTACAATCTTACAACTGAGAAGTACATATAATAATATAATCTGTCTTACAATATTGTAAATTATCCTCTATTATATAGTGAAATATAAAGTTTCCAAGGGAGAATTTTCCTTACAATTAGTACTTATTAAGAATTTGCTATTTCTAGAACATGTTCATCATATCCTAACCTTTAGCCTAAACAATATATCAAAATATATACTCGTTGCCTTTACACTATTTTGAGTTGGAAACATTAAACAATTAGGGGATACTAGTCTAGGCCAACTCATTAATCATTGTGTTCATCTTTGGAGGTTCCTACCGTGGATAAGGGTCAGTTATCGAATCCTTGTTCATTGATGAACGCGCAATCGTTCTCTCCTTGCTATGACGATGTGACTTAGTGTCCCCTCTACTAGCAACGGACGTGATGAATGCAGGACAAGAAGGCGCCGGAAGAGTAAGCGAATGGCTACTGAGCATTAAAACTATAAAGGACATTGTTGGTCGGTCCTCTGCCTTTTCTTGAACACACAATAAGCCCATGTGTGTGCATCTTATAATATCCCTCTTTGATCTTAAGGACAATGCTGGATCCACAACTTTCAAAGGTGTACCTTCTCTCCAATTTCGCCAAACCTACCAGACATTATAGTCAATTTTTGATAACATTAAGCTGAAGTAATTTTTACTTAATCTTTATAATTGCTAACTAATTAGTACTTCTTTAATTAAGTATTCGATATGTATATTACAATTGGGTTTTAAGGACCATAATAAATAAGCTATCCACTAAGAAAACGTAGTCTACAACTTTTTAGTTCCTAGGAAAACTTGAACACTTACAAAGTTTATTAGGTCCTCTGCATATAGTTCATTGGGAGAACCTCGATTCTTTCTACCAGTTATAATTTCGAGCACGAGTACACCAAAGCTGTAGACATCGGATTTTACAGAGAATAATCCATATAGTGCATATTCCGGTGGCATATATGCACTGCAAAGAATAAAAAACAAAATTTAGTATGAGATTTGATGGTACTTTTTATATTCAAGCAGAGATGGACTGAAAGAAAACAGAACCAGAAAAAAAAAAAAAAAAAAAAAAAAAAAAACAGAGGATGACAAACAATATTACACTTACTAGGTACCAACAATTCTGTTGGTATCTCCTTGAGTTTGGTCAACTTCAAGTAACCTTGCCGTGCCAAAATCTGCTATTTTAGGGTTCATTTCAGCATCAAGTAGTATGTTGCTAGCCTTAAGATCACGATGGATGATTCGTAATTGAAATTCTTCATGAAGGTAAAGGATTCCTCGAGCTATGTTTGCTATAATATTGTAGCGACTTCTCCAGTCCAAATATGATCGCTTTCTTACATCTGTTCACATCGATAATATAGAGGGTGTAAGTTATTCAATCCATTTATGTCATATAGTCTGATAAAGTAAACTATGATGCTATAAACTGAATCTATAGTCATACTCATACCAAACAAGAAATGGTCAAGGCTCATATTGGGAAGGAACTCATAGATAAGAAGTCTTTCTTTACGTTCGATACAGAATCCAAGGAGCCTAACAAGATTTCTGTGGTGAAGCTTAGCCACTAACAAAACTTCTGTCTTAAACTCATCATAACCTTGTCCTGAATCTTTTGCCAGTCTTTTCACCGCGACTTCTTGTCCATTTGCTAATCTCCCCTGGTTTCAAATAATAACATGAACATTAGTCTGATCTAATTGTACTAATAGACTAATAGTACATTATATTTGTTTCTAAATATATGTATGAAGTACCTTATATACAGTACCAAATCCACCTCGGCCAAGTTTGTTATCATCCGAGAAGTTGTTTGTTGCTAATTTTATTGTACGAAAATCAAATTTTAGAGACACTAAACTTGTACTTTCATCACTGTCATGTCCACGATGGAAAGCAGAAGCCGCTAAAATCAAAAGTAAAATAACAAAAGCTCGATCATCAAATGATTAGAACGAATATGATTGATATACATCCTAATCTCTGAAGTTCAAAATAATTTGCTTATTACCTCCAAATATTTTCCATGATTTTCGTCTTCTAAACAATAAATAGAATCCAATTGCAAGAGCAATTAGTATAGTTGTTGATACTGTGACTAGGATGGCAATCTTCCTCGTGTTGCTCCCGTTTCCTACAAAATCAAGTCGGAAATCAGCATACTTTTTCTGTTAGTAATACTTGCAAAAATATGACTTTTGTACTATGTACGAGTATAATTTTGTAATTAGTGTGACAGGTTGACACAAGCCAAATAACCCTTAACCGACGAGTAACCCCTAACAAAGTAATCTCTGAACGAATGAGTAACCTCTGGCTGACTTGGTAACCCTGACCGAGTGAGTAACCCTTATAACACTAACAAAGTAGCCCCATAATGGTTGGCTATACGGTCCGCCCAGCCACATATAAAATTTAGTGTTTATCATTTTATATATTAACAATAAAAGATATTAATGATTGTTAAAAAGAAAATAAATTAATAATTGAAAATGTGCATACCTTGTCTTGTTAAAAAAAAAAAAAAGTTTATACTTGTCTTGTCTTAAAAAAAGTTTGTATTTGAGATAAAACATTATTCATGGGATTTTATTAGATTAAAATTATACCTATAAGAATAATAAGATATCAACTTTTTATATATCTTAACTATTCATCAAGATTAAAATGTATATTAATGATTGAAATAATGCATTGATATTTAACAAGTGTGAAAATAAAAATGTTAAATTATTGAGAAACTCTTATTAGAGTATTGATAAAAAAAATACTTTGTGAAAAAATTGACTTACCACTAGGGTGGCTAAAATTTGTCGCGGGGGTTGGTGGTAGGGAAGGTGGTTGTGATGGTGGTGAGGGCAATGTCGACAAATCAAAGAAAGGATAAAGATCGTATCGGATGTGACAGCTAGGTTGCCTTACTCCACCACCTGGACTCACCATTAATCTTGCAATACCATCCGTTATGCACGTATTACAGGCAGTAGGGCTCAAGTCTGGTGTGCACTGCCCCAACCCATATATGGTCTGAAAAGCCGAAATATTGACATAATCTGTGGCAAATTTCTTTTGTGACCCTCCAAGTGCAGCATTAACCGCGATTTTGTCATTCATCATGTTATTCCTAAGCTCCATGAACCGGGTCTCATTGCCTATAATGTTCGCGGTCACATAATAAACTAGGTAGACTGAATCATCCATTGAACCAAAAAATGAGCTATTAGAGTACCTAACCATGCACTCACTGTACCAAAGCGTGGATATTTTTCGGTTAGGACATAGGTTAGGAAGGTCCGTCATGGTGGACATAGTAACACATTGTTGGCACGAGCTAGCGTTTAGGTCTCCACGACATAAGAAGTGACCGTAAATAGCCTCATCTTTAGCATTGCCGTTGTTAGGAACTACGGCTTGGTGGTAGCCGGCCGGGTTGTTGGTGGAATTGGAAGAGAGAAAATGGAAGAGGGTGTTTAGGTTGGTTGCAAATTGGCTAGTGTTGGCAAACATAGTATCGTTTGGGCAATAATAGTTTGGATAGCTTGTTGATTTGGAAATCATCATTAACATAATTAGCATATTGAATGAGCATAAAACTAATATTTGTCTAAATGTTTGAGCCATTTTTTTTTTTCCAGATTTGAGACCATCAATCACATAGATTGAATTATATTAAACATATGAAACAAAGTTTTCAATTTTTTTTTCTTGATGTAATAAGTGGGTCAAACCTTTCTATGGATAAAGTATTCGCAATTCGTTACGACGCGTTGAAAGGAACGAAATGAGTGAATGTGAGGTCCACCTTACTAATAAAATACTTATTAATATTTTTTTTGAAATAAAATACTTATTAATTTGTTACGTAGTTGGATGTAATAAAAAAAATAAACCGAAAGTTTGAAATTAAGTTGTGGGTTAGGTAGACCGTACCGTAGACTCGGAAAAATTCACCCGTATCATTCACTTATTTATTTAGTGGGTTTTATTTAGTCAACATCTTGTTTACTTTACAATAATAGTTACTCGTGAGTGGGTAAGTATGTCCATAGTAATTTTTATACTTTATTTTACCTTAAAATAAAATGTTACCTTTTTTAACTATTATTTGTAACAAAGGAATATTTTATATTTCACAAATAATATACCCCTTTATTGTAAATAATAATTAACGGAGGTAGTACATTCGATTGAACGTGTTTCATTTTAAGCAGCAAATTATATATTCAACTTTTAGTTTTGCTTTTTTTTTTTCTTTAGTTTATCTTTAACAATCAACAATATGTGTTATATTAAATTTTTTTATACCTAATAGTATCATTTTACAGCAATATTGTAATTATGTTGTTTTACATGTTTTATTATTTTTTTTTTTTGGTGAAGTGTTGTTTTACATGTTTACTCAATCCAATACTCCCTCTATTCCAAATTGAAGAATGCCTCATTTAATGAATCCTCTTGACTTATAAAATAGAGATATATGTGTCGTAACTTGTAAAATAATGCCATCGATTTTTAAAACTATCAAAATGCTTGGTGAAAAAAATTTGAACATGTGGCCTATCGTGTGCATATAGATCTGGCCTTACCTGATGGAGGAGAATGCACTGTTGTTGGAGGAGAAGGCGCTGCTGTTGGAGGAGATGATGGACTAGGTACGTCGTTGTAAAACAAATAATCCTCGTATCTTAACTTGCAACTCGGTCCAAGAATCTGCGCTCCCGTGTTATTAGTTGAGCCACTAGGTATCATTCCACGAATATAATCTCCAATACAATTAAAGCAGTCTCGTTGCGACAAATCTGGAGAACATTGAGCAAACGCATATATGCTCCCAAAGCTGCCGTAACTATCATTTCCAATTGCAAACTTAAGTTGAGAATCACCTTTAGAAGCATCATTTCGAAGCCTACTTAATAATGTTCCTAGCACTTGATTAAACTGGTTAACGTTATTAGTCACCTTTTTTGTACTCATTAACATTAATGAAGGTTGTTCTTCTTGGCTTCCTAATATTGTCCGACTTGCATAACGTAGCGTACAATTGTCGTACCACCCGATAGCTTCCTTTTGTGTTGGGCAGAGCCGTGGAAGCATAGTAATTGAGTCATTGACACATTTATAACAATCTTGGAACGCTAAATCACCTCCACATAGCGCAATCCCATTAACTTGGTCAGGTTCCTCGCCGATTGAGAAGTTATAGAAGCGGGAGTTGATTTGAGTGTTGGATGATATTGAAGAGAATAAGGTGTTGAGATTGGCCTCATATATGCTAGTACTTGTGTAGTTACCATAGGTGTCTATACAATAATGTGCAGTGAAATTTTGCTGGCTTATTACGATGGAAATAAAATGAAATTGAATAAGAATATGAATGTAATGAACAACTTTAGAAATTCTCATTTCTAAATCTTTTGCTTTGTGTTTCAATCACCTAAAAAAGTTAAAATTTAAATCAAGACAAATGTATGGCTTATAACACATGTAGTTAGAAAATTCTACATTTTATAGGTCAACCAACGTGTTTAGAATTGAGCAACATGCTCAAATGGATCTTGGAAAAGTCAGATACGGAGTATTTAAGTGCAAAATTCGAAAGAGAGATGCAATTAGACAACGGTGTCGACTGTCAACCACAAAGGCGTGCTTTTATGGGTGTAATTGGACGTACTTTATGGGTTCAGTTAGTTATTTATACATTACTACATTTGGATAAAAAAAACTACCACGATAAAATCTACTTGTAATTATTGAAATTACAGTCTTCCCCATGTTGCGATGGTGGTGGTGGGAAGTGTCGACAAATCAAAGAAGGGATAAAGATCGTATAGGTTAGGAAGGTCCGTCATAATGGACATAGTAACACACTAACACATTTTTGGCACGAGCTAGTATTTTGGTCTCCACGACATAAGAAGTGACCGTAAATAGCCTTATCTTAGCATTGTCATCGCTAGGAACTACCGCTTGGTGGTAGCCGGCGGGGGGTTGGAAGAATTGGAAGAGAGAAAATGGAAGAGGGTGTTTAGGTTGGTTGCAAATTGGCTATTGTTGGCAAACATAGTATCGTTTGGGCAATCATACTTTGGATCCCTTGTTGATTTGGAAATTATCATTAACATAATTAGGATATTAAATGAGAATATAACTAATAATTGGCTAAATGTTTGAGCCATATTTCTACGACGCATTGATTAATCAATTATAGTAATTGATTTTGTGTTTTTCAAACCCATGCATTGTAAGGAACGAAAAGTGAGGTCAACCTTACTAATACAAAATACTATTGTTAATATGTTTGGTAGTTGGAGATGTACTAAAAAAATTGACCGAAAGTTTGAAATTAAGTTGTAGGTTAGGTAGACTGTAGACTTGGAAATATTCACCCGGCCCTTATCCACTTATCTATACTATATATTAAAAGACGTTTCTAAACAAGCTTATATGCCACTTGGTGCCCTCCTCGGTTCCTAAGCAAGCCTACATGTCATGTAGCGTGCTTAAAAATGTGAATTGTACAAGGTTTGAACCCAAAACCTTTACTTTAAAAACTTAAGTATTTGCCACTAAACTATCACCACATTAGATGTCAGTCTACCAAAACTAAATGTAAATAAAGATTTTAATTATGGAATTAATGCAATAACTCGAGGCATCGCCCAGACTTAGCTTATTTATTTATTTAGTGGGTTTTACTTGGTCAAAGTCTTGTTTACTTTAGGGTAATTGTTACTTCTTCTATGTTTAAATAAATGAAACGTTTTGACTTTCATGGAATTTTAAAAAAGTTAGTTAAATTTAGGTAAAATTGGTATAAACCACCTTTTTTGAAAAAACCACTTTTTTTTTATTTTTTTATTTTTTATTGCACCACCCCTATTTTAAATCTAACGGATTGCATCTCAACCATCCACTTTCAAATCAACAACCACAACAAAACCTTCCCTTCCATCTCAACCATCCACTTCCATTACCCCATTTTAGGGTTTGAGAATGAACAAAGACTACAATTTAATTTGTGCAGCAAAATTAGGTTAGTTTTTTAGAGCGTTACTCAATTTAGTTATGCATTATATACAGGAAGGGTCGAATGTTTTTGGGAGGGAAAAAATAAATGATTTAAGAGGAAAAAACGCAAGTCGTGGGCCCCATTGACGTCTCAGTTAAATTTTTCGTCAAAATTTAAAATAGTGGCGGTGCAATAAAAAACTTAGTTACTTAAAAGGTGGTTTAGTAAAAATAAATAAAAGGTTGTTTTTTTCAAAAAGTTGGTCAATAAAAGTGATTTATACCAATTTTGCCTTGAATTTATTAAAATATTTGGCAGTAGGGTATAAGTTTGAGGAGAGCAAATATGGGTGTTGTAATTCGGTGGAATATTAGCAATTGAGATAACGGAAGAGGGTGTTGAGATTAGCTGCGTATTGGCTATATTGTTAGCAAAGATTGTAGTGTTTGAGCCGCAATCGTAGTTTTGAGCACTTGTTGATTTGGAAATCATCAATATGATAATTAGCATATAGATTGAGAAGAATATCGAGAAACGACTTATTTTTTGAGCCATTTTTTTTTGTACTCGTACTGATTTTTTTGGTTGAGACGATTAAAGTATGTAGCTAAACAAGATAATTAAATGTTTAGTTGATGTTACATGACGGGTCAAACCTTTCTATGTACAAAGTCTTCACAAATCACAATTATGTCGTAAATGAATTTTTTTTTTTTTTTTTTTTTTTTTTTTTTTTTATCTATTGCATTATTTACTACTCCGTAATTTAATGTGAGTTCAAGAAAAATTTGGATAGTGTAAGTTTTGTAGTCAACCTTACTAATATTTTATTTTTATTTTTATTTTATTTTACTTTTTGACGGAAGTAAACCTTACGTACTAATAAAAGACTACGGAGTATTGTTTATTTGAGTAGTTAATATCTTACGTAGTTGAAGAGGTACTAAATTAATTAACCGAAAATTTGAAAAATATATGATTTTCTTATCATTTGCATGTCTTTAATAGCTATACAAAGTCATATGCAAATCCTTAGTCAAGAATCAAGATAACGCTTTTTAATGTTCTTCACAACTGTTGTTCTCCACTAGTATGACGCGTCGTTGGGAATTTCCTAACACACTGAATATGTCATATTATTACTTTATTTTATTTTTTGGTGCACAGTATGTCATATTATCACTTATAGTATGACTTCTTCAATTTCTCCGGGTTTCTCTCTTAACTTCACTTATATTAAAAACTAGTGGATGCCAAATTAAACTTGCCCTATGGACATATATTTTAGAAGTTATCAACGGTGGCCTGACCTGCTAGCCCAATCCAAAAATAGAGTGGGTTTGGACAAGCCTAAAAACCCGATCCCAGCTCGAATAATCTCAAAAAGCCAGCTATATTTTTGCGAGTTTGGGCAGAATATATAATGTTATAGTCCGAACGAACTCCTTTTTTTTTTTTTTTTTTTTTTTTTTTTTTTTTTTTTTTGTCACCTCTAATATATTTTCTCCATTTTTTTTTCAGTTGACTTTGTTTGAATTTTGCATTGGTCACACACTACCTTTGACCTTGTTTTATGATTTATATGTAAGGAAAAAAATAGTCATCTAAGGTCTTAATTGAATCGTATTTCAATAAATTCTTTTTAATGTTTATTCGTCATAACTTATATTATAAGGAATTAAAAAATATTGATGATTATATTTATGTATTGACAACTGTGATAAATGAAACATATCAAGTAAAAAAATTTGGAGGAAATAGTATATCTACACATTCCCAGGTCAATGCATGTGTGCTTCAAATATCAAAAACATGTATAATAACTCATGATGTTTTACATGGAAAAAAAAAATTGTTTAAGGTTACATATATATATATATATAAAAAAAGAGGATACTTTAGGTATTCTAGACAAACACCAAACTGATGAGCTCCTCAAGGGTATATACACGTGCACTTCTTAAGAGCCAAAAATTACTCTCACGACAAGAGATACATCAAACAATTGCAAGTCGGGCTAACAATATAATTAATCTACTCCAAGCCATTAGTTATTAATTAATTGCAACAAAGACGTATTATATTTATTATCGAGACATAAAATATTTCTTTGTTGCAATTAATAGTTAACGGAGGAATTATATATGTATCTTTAATATCTTATCGCGGATGTAGACCAGTGATCGAGTCCTCATTTTCTGACATAGACCTTAGAATTCTCTCCTTAGAATACTCAGAGGTAGTAACAGTGACAAAAGGAGGATGAGAAGGAACTGAAAGAGATAAAGATCGGCTACTGAGCATCAACATGACGGAAGACATAGTTGGTCGGTCCTCAACACTTTCTTGAACACATAACAAGCCAATGTGTATGCATCTTATCATATCAGTTCTTGATGTTGTTGTTAATGTTGGATCTATGATAGATGTCGCCGTATTTTCTCTCCAATTTCTCCATACCTGTATAACATTATTTATGTACGTAGAAAAGAACTATAAGGATTATACACATAAAAAAGTTTAAGGGTATACTTAAAAGATGATAAAATTAAAGAAAGTTTAAAAACTTACAAAGCTTAATAGATCTTCTGTGTATTCCTCATTATGAAAACTAGAGTTTTTTCGACCTGTAATGATTTCTAAAACTAGTACGCCGAAACTGTAGACATCTGGAGCCATATATCCACTGTATTGCATAAAGGAGTTATAAGTTTATTAGGTTTTGATACGTTCAATTAAGAAAATTTAATTAGCTTCGTTTTGTGAAACTAACTTGAAATCAACACTTACGAGATTAAGGTTTTGGTTGTTTGATTGATTGATTTTTGTGAAATTAATGCGACAAATGACATAAAACCTCTTTAATTTAATTTACAACCTACTGTATAGTTGATATGGGAATTGAATGTGACCTAAGTCTAGCAATTTATATGAATTTCATGTTTATTAGTATTATGCACTTACTAAGTACCGACAATCCTATTGGTATCCCCTTGGGTTTGATCAACATCAAACAATCTAGCCATGCCTAAATCGGCAATCTTGGGATTCATCTCAGCATCCAGAAGTATGTTGCTTGCTTTAAGGTCACGATTGATGATTCGTAGTCTAGAATCCTCATGAGCTATGCCTGTTATAATCTTGTACCGCTTTTCCACATCTAAATATACTCTCTTGTTTACATCTGCGCATGACACGAGCATGTATTTCAATTCATTATCATTACTATATCAATATACAGTTAAATCTTATCATGATATACATATTTATGTACATAAATAATATACTACCTCCGTTAACTATTATTTGCAACAAAGGGAATAATCCTTTGTTGCAAATAATAGTTAACGGAGGTAGTATTATCTAGCTTAATACTATCATGTATATAAACCCTGCTTTCATCTACGTGCACACTAGCTTTATAATGAAATAAACCATACCAAATAAGAAGTGATCGAGGCTAGTGTTGGGAACAAACTCATAAATGAGTATTCTTTCTTCTTCTTCTAAGCAGAAACCGAGAAGCCTAACAAGATTTCTGTGTTGAAGCTTGGCCACTAACAAAACTTCTGTTTTAAACTCACTATCACCTTGCCCAGAATCCCTTGAGAGTCTCTTTACCGCGACTTCTTGTCCATTTGAAAATTTTCCCTAATTTTAGCAGGCATATATATACATAAAACTTAGTGACCTATTATCCCATTAGAAATGAATTCATTCCAACCTATTCTTTCCACAATTAAAGTAGTCAAATACTAGTCATATAGTAATTAACATTAATTGATTATAGAGATCCAACAAGCTAATTAATATTTAGTACCTTGTAAACGATACCAAATCCACCTCGACCAAGTTTATTAGAGTCTGAGAAGTCGTTTGTTGCCACTCTGATGGTGTCGAGACCAAATTCCAAAGACACTAAAATTCTACTTTCATCATTTTCTTCTTGAGAAAGAGGATATGAAGCGACTAATTAAGATCAAAGGTTAAGAAAATCCGAGGGTTAGTATATAATACAATCAGCAATATTTTATCATTTCCAAATTCAAGAATAATTGATTAAAACAGAAGACATTATTCAGCTTACTTGAGCTTTCAGACTTTTTCTTTGTCTTTCTTCTTCTACACAAGAAAATGAATCCAATTGCAAGAGCAATAAAAACAATCGTTGGAACTACGATTAGGATGGTAATTAATGTTGTGTTACTGCTTCCATTACCTGACAGTGATGAAGTTGGAAAGTAGATTAAAGCACATGGTAATAGTGGTAGGTATTGGTTGTTTTACTTGTACAATGGAGCATATCATGCAAGGCAATGATTTTGGCACACTAAAAATTAATTTGGTACACCTACATGTGAAAGAGCATTGAAAATTTTGCTATGGGTGTTGAGCGAGTCTATGAACAAACTCACATGCAAGTGAAAGTATTGTCCCACATTAAAAAAGTGTACAAGTATTGGGAATAGAAGTGTGATAAAGTTTAAAATATATTCTTAGGCCTCAACCATCAACTTAAGTTTTTAATTGAGTTGGTCCTTTAACATGGTATCAGTGCCATGTGTTACAAACATCACTGGTTCGAATCTCTTCCATCCTTCCTTTCAAAGTGAAATATTAAGCGCAGAGCATGAAGAAGACATAAAACATAATCTTGGCCCTTAATCACTTGCTTAAACTTTTGGATGAATTGGTCATTTAACAAAGTGTACCAAAATCACTTATTTGTGCCTAAACCAATTTACCATCACACACCTAATAGACTATCAATACCTTCTTGAAGTTGTGATTAAAAGACAAAAAGAATTACTTTTGGTGTTGAAAAAGTCTTCCTAATCCAATTCTTGCATGGTGCAATATTTATATCAATTTTAATTACTCATTCAAAATGTTTGATGTTTAAGTTAATTACCGTGTAGAAAAAGTCACATTATATAAATCTCTCTATTATACATCTCTCTATTATACAACTTAAGGACTAAGATAGTGTTGTCGACCTAAAAAACTAATATAATAATGCCCTAAATTTGAATAATTCTTTCAAAATGTTTGGTGTATAAATTTTAGAAAATTTAGAGCATATATCGTGTGCATGATGTAGTATTTACCTGGTGAAGGAGGAGAAGATGGACTAGACACGTCGTTGTAAAACAAATAATCCTCGTATCTTAACTTGCAACTCGGTCCAAGTTTCTGTGCTCCTGTGTTGTTAGTGAAGCCACTAGGAATCATTTCATTAATAAAACCTCCTAGACAATTAAAGCAGTTTCGTTGCGACAAATCTGGAGAACACTGAGCAAGTGCATAAACGTTCCCAAAGTTGCCGTAACTATCATTTCCAGTTGCAAACTTAAGTCGCGAAGCACCATAAGAAGCATCACTTTGAAGCTTATCCAATAATGCTCCTAGCACTCGATTAAACTGGTTAACGTTATTAGTCACCTTGCTAGAGCTCTCCACCGAGAATGTTGGTTGTTGTTCAAGGATTCCCAAAATTGTCCGATTTGCATAACGTAGCATACAATCATCGTACCACCCGATGGCTTCCTTTTGTGTTGGGCAGAGCCGTGGAAGCATAGTAATTGAGTCATTGAGACATTTATAACAATCTTGGAACGTTACATCACCTCCACATAAGAAGAAGGTGCTGAGATTGGTCTTGTATCTGCTAGTGCTTGTGTAATTACCATAGGTGTCTCTACAATAATGCTCAGTTTAATTTTGCTGTCTAATTACGATGGAAATAAAATGAAATTGAATAAGAATATGAATACAATGAACAACATTAGACAATTTCATTTTTTTTGTATCACCCTACAAAGTTTAGAATCAACTATAATTTAATATATATGCATATTTCATGTATGTAGTAGTTTTAGAAAGTAAACATGTGTTAGGTGTGGATGTTGGCGTGTTTGGAATTAATCTAGTTATCTAGATGCAAATATTGAACTTTGAGAAGTAAAATGCTACAAGTATGTACTACGTATTATATATACACCTTAGGTGCATCTGACATCTGCGTGTGTACAATTTTTTTTTTTTTTTTTTTTAATGTAACATAGGTCATGTTTTCTCCGGAAAATTGTAAACAAACCCCACTCAAAAGACCAAAATTTGATTTTACTATTTTTTTTTTTATTATTATTATTTTAATAATCATCTACAAACACACAAAATTTAAATTTCACCACCTCCACTACAAGAAAATAACCTTTTCATAGCGATTATTTTAACCTTTAGTATCGATTGTAATTGCAACAAAAAGCTTTCCCAACGAATAGTCATTCGATACAATATCCCCCGTTGCCTTAGACTTTAGTAGTGGTTTTCAATATATGTGTATGATCTTTACAAGATTCGAACATGCAACCTCAAACTCTTATTTTAAATGTTTCACCAATAAGCTATGACATATTTTATGTATTCTTTGTCAAACAATATTTATATATCTAGTGTTGAAAAGGCTTTTCGTATCGATTTTTAGGATTTAGTGGCGATTGTAAATGATACGATTTCTCAAAATTATATAAATGTGTAAAAATAGTGTGAATATGTATTATTATGCTTTACGTATCGATTTTATATGGGAAAACCATGGCGATTGTAAAAATGATACGACATCCTTAATTATTTCACAAACATACTTGCATATTGTAGCAAATGAACAATCGCTACGAAATAATCACTACAAAAAGTGATTTTTCTTGTAGTGCTCTAAACATTTAGTTCCATTTTTAAATTAAAAACATCTATTTTGTGCAAAAACTTGGTCTATAAACATTTTGGGTTCACTTTGCCGCTTTTAATTCACTACGAGGTCAGTAGAGAAATTAACAGAAATGTACAAATTCTTAAATGGACCCGGTTCACACTAATTTATTGTGCACCACTAACATTAGAGATAATATGGTTTATTTGATAATAAAAAAAAGGTCACTATATTAAAATAAAGGTTATTATGTTGAAATAAAAGTTAGTGTGACATTAAAAGCTATAAGAGGTTAATTTTTTTTAATGAAATTTTAATATAATGGTCAATATGAATAATAAAGATTACTATGTTAAAATTAGGTCACTATTTAACATAATATCGTTCTTTAAGTTCATAATAACATTAAAGGTCACACAAGTTTTTAAAAAGGTTAATATCTTAAAAATAAGATTACTATATTAAAATTAAGAGTCACTATGTCGAATATAATGCCAGTTACGTGTGTATAAACCTTAGGTCCACAATAATATTATTGTGGACCAGGTCCACGCAAGATTTTCTAACAGAAATGTTGAGACTGTGATTAGGATGACAGTCTTCCCCGTGTTGCTCACCTTTCCTACAAATTAAAGTTAGAAATTAGCATAATTCCTTCGTTAGTACTCGTAATACGAGTAGTAATATGACTTTTGAGTTTTGTGATAGAGTATAAAACATATTTTTGGGCCTCAACCAAAAACTTAAGCTTATGATTGAAGCCCAAAAACATGTTTTATACTTCCTCACTTTATTTGTATTTGTTAAAGGACCAACTCAACCAAAATCTTAAACTAATGGTTGAGGCCCAGGAATATGTTTTATACTCTATCACTCCCCCCCGCAAATTATAAGGTGGACCATGGTCCACCTTACTCTATGTGGTCCACCATTATATTAACGCCATGTGTTTGCTAGTTGCAGTTTTCTTCTTTCAAATTCTCAATGTTCTTCTTCTGCTATTTAATTTCACTGATCTTCCCTCTTTCAATTATTTCCTAATTTCTCAATTCTCTCTGTTCAATTCTCTTCTTCTTCTTTTTTTAATCATCATCCATAATTTCTCTCTCCTCGATTTTCTCTCTCCTCAATTTTTCACCATTGTTGATTCTTCTATTTCTTTATTGAATTTGTTCATCATTGCTGTTCATCGCCACCCTCGACACTGTAAGTTAGATTTCTTATTTTATTTGATAATTATCACTAATTAGGTTTTTTGTTGTTGATGCTAGTTATTGATTTTTCATTTTGTTATTGATTTTTGAGTGATGATTTGAACTGATCATTTAATTTTTAGGTTTAATTAGTTTTAATTTCATATTATTCAATTGATTAATTGATGAATTGATCAAATGTTTGATTAATTTTAATTAATTTGCTGAAATTAGTGATGAGATTTTGATTACTTACTGCACAATTCGTTTAATATGATTCTAAACATTCGGTTCATATGATTACTTAGTGTAGAATTTATGTGATCTATTACAAAGATATTCATATATATTATTCAATTGATTAATTTGATATTTAATGTTAATTAAGCTACTGAAAGTGTGTGTTGAATTTGATTCTTGATTGTAATTGCTTTTTTTTTTTTTTTTTTTTTTTTGATGATTTTTAGTTTCATTTATTATTTAATTGGTGAATTGATGTTTTAATTTGTATTTTATGATCGAATATAATTTGTTTATATCATGTTTTTGATCATTTTGTTCATATAATTCGAGTAACGCACTTTTCATTGTATATATTATCAAAATTGTTATTAGCAGTATCATATTATGAACATAGTTTCTATTTTTATGAACATTTAGGTTACTTTAATGAACCTTTCCGTTTTACATAAATCTCTGAGTATGTATATATGCTTTTAGAAAATAATTATTAACGTAATTATGAACATTTTTTTCCTGTATTTGAACTTTGTTGTTTTATTTTTGAACTCCAGTAATGGTTATTATGAATTGTGTTTGTTTATTGCAGTTATAACATATGAAGTTGTTTGTAAGGAAAGTCTAAAGGCCGAGCAACATTCTGAGCAGTATTTTGACGTGCAGAAGTTTTTAAAGGATATTCAGTAGTTTGTGGTTGGGGTTCAGAAATTTTTCTAGGGGGTTCAGAGATTTTTGTAGGGTATTCAGTGGTTTGTGGTTGGGGTTCAGATGTTTTTATACGGGGTTCAGAGGTTTTTGTAGGGTGTTTAGTGGTTTGTGATTGGGATTCAGAAGTTTTTGTAGGGGGTTCAGAGGTTTTTGTAGGGTGCTTAGTGGTTTGTGGTTGGGATTCAAAAGTTTTTATAGGGTGTTCAGTGGTTTGTGGTTGGAGTTCAGAATTTTTTGTAGGGTGTTCAGTGGTTTGTGGTTAGGTTTCAGAAGTTGTAGGGTATTCAGTGGTTTGTGGTTGGGGCTCAAAAATTTTTGTAGGGGATTTAGAGATTTTTGTAGGGTGTTTAGTGGTTTGTGGTTGGAGTTCAAAAGTTTTTGTAGGTTGTTCAGTTGTTTGTGGTTGGGGTTCAAAAGTTTTTGTAGGGGGTTCATAGGTTTTTGGTAAGGTGTTTAGTGGTTTGTGGTTAGAGTTCAAAGGTTTTTGAAGGTGGTTAAAATGTTTTTGAAGGGCGTTATGTGGTTTGTAATTGGGGTTCAGAAATTTTTCTAGGGGGTTCAGAGGTTTTTTAGGTTGGTTCAGTGTTTTCTAGTGGCTTATCAGAAAATTCTTGGAGCTTATCATAAATTTATTGGGGCTTTTGGGGGATATTCAAAAGTTTCTTTAAGGTGTTCAGTAGTTCGTATATACATAAATATTAAACAACAAAAGAGGAAATACACAACATCCAAATAAATTATTATTCATACCAAATACTTGATAAAATTTATACACAAATTATTGCTTCATACATCACATATATATGGACATAAAAGACAACTTATATGAACATCAAACAGGAAATATATGAACAAAAATATGAGGGATATGGAACGATTAACATCATATTTGATAATTTTATTGCACAATCCACCAAAATTGGTTAAAAAGCTCAAAAAAAAATTCATTTTTTAACAAAATACAAGATACTTTATATTAAAGTGGATAGAGAAAGTAGAGTTTTTCCCATTTTTTGTAGAAAATTTTAGAGCTTCTAGTAATTTAGAGGTTAAAAAAAAATAAAAAAAATGAAAAAAATTCAAAATTGTTAATGAGGAAAACAAAAAATAATATCCAAAAAAAAGGAGAGATTAAAATCGAAAATGGTTGTTTATAGTTTTAATTTAGATTTTCAAATAATAAAGAGAATATCAAAATTCAATGGTGAAAAAAATAAAAAAGACTGGGCTTCTTTCTATTGATACCTTTGGGCTGGGCAGCAGATTGGGCCTGGTGCACCTATTTCTAGGTGCATCATGGTGCATGTAATACCAATTGGTCCCCCTCACATGAAAGGCCGCCCTTTGGGCTTGAAATGTGGATGCAGCACGGGCCTTCTCATACCCGGCGCGAATTAATTCCACTTTAAAGGAGGGGTGGATGAGATTCGGACCCGTGACCTCTATGTCACGTTGGCTCTGATACCATGTTAAATGAGCAACTCAACCAAAAGTTTAAACTGATAGTTGAGGCGCAGGAATATGTTTTATAATCTATCAGTATTATTTAATTTTTACATAAATTATGTTCATAATGGATCTTATTAGATTCATTTGAAAGTTTATACTTTCATAATTTCAACTTATAATTTTTGTTACCGATAAAATATACGTAGTATTAATGATTGTAGGTATGCATTATAATTTAGTTAAAACTTTATAGGTTAATTTGATGTAGCATATTACAACAAAATGTAAATAACATTGCTTAACGTTATTACATTTATAAATCAATAAATAAAGGTATTTTATACATACATCAAAATCAATTCCTCACGGATATACATATATAGGTGCACTTCTTAAGAGCCAAAAATTGCTCTCCCAACAAGAGAGACATCAAACAATTGCATTCGAGCCTAACAACGATCAATCTATTTATTGCATCTTTAATATCTTATCGTGGATTGAGAGAAGTGACCGAATCCTCATTTTTCGACAAAGACCCTAGAATTCTCTCCTTAGAATACTCTGAGGTAGTAACACTGACAAATGGTGGATGAGAAGGAACTGAAAGAGATAAAGATCGGCTACTAAGCATCAACACGACAGAAGACATAGTTGGTCGGTCCTCGACACTGTCTTGAACACATAACAACCCAATGTGTATGCATCTTATCATATCAGTTCTTGATGCTGTTGTTAATGTTGGATCTATGATAGATATCGCGGTATTTTCTCTCCAATTTCTCCATACCTATATCACATAAACATTAATTATTTATGTACCATGTATGTAGTTAATATTCATTTAATTAGTTGCATTACATAACATTTTTAGGACATTAAATAATTTTATCATGGAGCATTTATATCGAAAGTTGCCTTAAAAGTGAGTATTTAAGAGGATAATATAGGATTATTTGACCACTTACAAAGCTTAATAGATCTTCTGTGTATTCCTCATTATGAAAACCAGAGTTCTTTCGACCTGTAATGATTTCTAGAACTAGTATGCCGAAACTGTAGACATCTGACTTTACAGAGAAGAATCCATGAAATGCATACTCTGGAGCCATATATCCACTGTAATGCATAAAGGAGGTTAAGTGTATTAGGCTTTATTTTGGTATGTACAAGAAAATTGTGCTCATTTTGATGACATTAAATGGATGAATAAGCATGTTTTCTAAGATGAGAGAGAAAGTTAATGAGAGAGAGTCCCCAACCCCATCCAAACAACAGCCCCCAACACCAATCTTTTCCCAAGCACAACCATCATCCTCTCTTGCTCCACCCCATCTTCCACCCCTCTTTCAACGCTCTCAGTCTTCACCACTCCAATCCTCCACCTTTTCTTCCTCTCTTCCTCCTACCCTATCCCTTGTTACCCCTTCACCTCTCCGATCAAACCAATCCTTCCTTGAGGTGCTAAAGAATAAACAGTCTACATCCCCTGTTTGTATCCAAGCAGCCTCCACCCCCCAGCTGAGTTCAATGTTGACTCTGAGTTGTTTATCCCTATTGAAAAGGCTGAATATGAGTCTTTTTGTTCTAACTGGACTGATTCAATCATTTCTAAACCTTGCGGGAAGTCATTCTCCACTGAGTTCTATGCTGAGAATCTCAACAAACTCTGGAAACCAAAAACTCCAATCTCAACCTTTCCAATTGGAAAAGGTTACTTCATTTCTAAGTTCAGCCATCAAGAGGATCTAGATCGTGTGCTTGACAAGGGTCCTTGGTTGTTAAATGGTGCATTCATAGCAGTAGAGAAGTGGAAACCCGGGTTCAAACCATCAAGTGCTCCTTTAAACAGAGTGGCCTTATGGGTTAAACTTCCTGAGCTCCCTGCTGAGCTAAACAACATTACTATGTTGTCAAAAATTGGTAATGCAATCGGCTCCTTTGTTAAAAGAGACAACTCTAGAGGTATCAATTACCACTGAGAACGACGAGAATCCTTGTATTGATCAATGAGGATCTTCCAAAGAAGAATCACATTTGGTTAGGGAATATCAAGCAAGAAATTTGTTACAAAGAGCCAACTCCAAAGCAATCGTTTCAGAAACACCCAGCAAATCAGAGCTCGCAAGCTACCTCCCAAAAAAAATCCAAAACAGTCTTCAGCTATCACCAATGCTTCAGATAAAATCAAAATCCATACTCAAAGTTCCTCAGTCGAAACCTCAGATGGTGGGTGGCAAATAGTTCCAGAAAAATGTGCATCCTTGTCCTCTTTATCCTCTGGACAATTTAAGGTTAATTCTAGGGACCACCTACCAAAAGGTTCTTCTTTGAGTAAGGTCAATACGACAAATCAGTTCCAAGTGTTAAATTTGGAAGAAAAATTGTGTGGGACCCTTCATTTGAATAAACCTTCGGAAATTCCTATATCCCTGACCCGAAAATCCTCCCATAATCTTTTTTTCATCCTTCCCAATTTTCTTTCTGACTGTCGCCGCCTGACCATGCCTTATCACCTCCCCTGTCCTATCACCTTACATCCATCGCCACTCCCAATTTCCGGCGATTTTCAAACTTTAAACCACCCCCTTTCCATTATGGTTCTTCCCCAGAAGAAAATTGAGTTTCTCCCTCCTCGCTCTCCTCCCTTCAAAAAAAATGGAAATCAGACAAAAAAAGAAAGAACAAACCCAAGCTTTAACCAGGGAGATCCAACATCGCCGTCCTCAGCCCAGCCCGGTAAAGGTGACCCTATCACCTGCCAGGAACATCATCACCTACACAAAACCTCAGTTCAACATGGAAGAATGGCCGGAGACTCTGTTCAACCTGCAATCTTGCTACGTACAGGACATTCTGGGATCGTGGCACGCCCTCACTCCGGGAGTGGTGCGCCAGATCCTCCTTGCTCCGGCGGAGACAGCCCCAATGTTCACCAACCTCAAGACAGGGTACCCAACAGATCCTCGTGTGCTAGTCCCGGCGCATATTCCATCCCTAGCAGATGCGACCCTGATGTGCGCACCTTTGGGCATCCTCTTGAGATGGTGGATTAACGAGCTCCAACGGATGTACTCGGGTCTCACTATGCCTTGGGAACTTCAGATGTTAGTCGATCCGGAGCCCGTGCTTCCCAAAGAAAGAAAAGCTGTGTCGATTACCGACGAATGGCTAGTGGTTCAATCGCTCGCCGGAACAAACAACGTCAAGTGGCTCCATCTCACTCGGGAAGCAACTCAGCTACAACTTCTCTGCGGTTGGGGAACGAAGAGGGGCTTTGACTTGGAGATGTCCGGGATAAAAATCAAGAAGAATACGCTGGAAAAATTCAGCCACTACTCGGGTCTCTATGTCACTCTCGACAACAATGCGGCGTATGAGACCAAGAAGGAGATGTCCAAATTCCCTATAATGAAAGCGGGAATGTCGATTCTTTTATGGAATGCTAGAGGGATTGCTCGCCGGACCTTCAAAAAGAATTTCCGACAACTCTTGAAGGACCATGATCCAGAGGTCGTAATCCTTACCGAAACCAAAGTTAAGAAGTCGGGAGTTGAAGAATTGATTGAAAATTTGCCGTTCAATTCGTTTGAAGTTGTTGATCCCGTAGGCCTCTCTGGAGGTATCCTCATTCTGTGGAATAGTGGTGTCAATTCCATTACCACCGTCACGAAAGACCGGAGATTCATTCATGCTGTAATTCAGGTAGCCAATAAAGCCCCCTTTTTTATTTCCGTCATTTATGTTAGTACTTGTTTTAAAGGTAGACTAGAATTGTGGGGGGAGTTAATAAATTTGGCGCCAACTATCAACCTTCCGTGGCTGGTATGTGGCAACTTTAATGACATTTGTTTTGCTCATGAAAAATGGGGTGGGAATCCTCATTCCGTGGATCAAATGCGAGCATATAAAGATACAATGGACATGTGTAATTTGTTGGACTTGGGTTATACCGGTCATAAATACACTTGGTTCAATAAGAGGAGGAATTCTCCGATTTTCGAAAGATTTGACAGATTTTGGGCTACTCCGTCTTGGATCCAATTGTATCAAGAAGCAGCTGTCCAAAATTTGCCGAGATTGTCGTCGGATCATAACCCTTTGCTTCTTTCTCTGGAAAAAAAAATTCAAATGCCGGGTCACAAAACTTTTCGGTTCGAGCCAATGTGGCTATCTGACCTGGCCTTTGAACCTTTCGTCATCTCGCAATGGGCTATGATCCAATCTTTTCTTCCTTCCAAGCTTAAAGATCTCTCCAAGTCCTTGTCTGATTGGGCCTCAATGAATTATTCGTCGATCCAAAATCAGATTAAAAGAACCAGGGCCAGAATCGAAGGGGCCCAAATTGCTTTTCAAAACAACCCCCTAAATTCTGGACTTTTTGACTTGGAAAAATCTTTATCAGAGGAGCTCAATAAGCTTCTTGATCAAGAAGAGGTCTATTGGGCGACTAGAGCAAGAACGGATTGGCTAATTGAGGGTGACAAAAATACTACATTTTTTCATCTCTCTTCGACAATCCGGAAAAAAAGAAATAAAATCACTTCTTTAAAAAATGATGTTGGTGGCTGGATTGTGGATCCTAGCCAAATCCATGATCATATTGTTGATCACTTTTCCTCCCTGTTTAAATCTGATGACCTTCCCTCCTCTCCTATCCCCACCTCTCAAGAATCTATCTTATGTGCCCATCTCCCAACCATACCCGAATTGAAGGAAGCCGTGTTTTCAATTGGAGCTTTAAAATCCCCGGGAGAAGACGGATTCCATGCCCTTTTCTTCCAAAAATTTTGGGAAACAATCCATTTAGATTGTTTCAACCTTATTTCTTCCATTTTCCACTCAAAAACTATTCCTACTGCTCTTAATAAAACGATCATTTGTCTTATCCCTAAAGTCCAAAATCCAACCAAAATCACGAGTTATAGGCCCATAAGCCTTGTGAATTGTTGTTACAAATTTGTCTCAAAAATTTTGGTTAATAGAATTGGGCCCCACCTAAATTCTATTATTTCTCCAAATCAAAATAGTTTCCTCCCCGGTCGGGGCACGGAAATAAATTTCATAATTGCTTCGGAAATTGTCCACTCCATGGGTAAGAAAAAGAAAGGGAGGAAAGGAACCTTTGCTTTGAAAATTGACCTCAAAAAAGCCTATGATAGGCTAGAATGGCCCTTTATCAAATTTTGCCTTCACTATTTCAATTTCTCCCTTGATACAATTGACCTCATTATGAGTTGTGTCACCTCCGTCTCCTCCTCCATTTTAATAAATGGCCACCTTTCTAGATCCTCCACTCCCTCTAGAGGGTTGCGCCAAGGAGACCCTCTTTCCCTTTATCTATTCATTATTTGTATGGAATACTTTTCAAGAATGATCCACAAGGAGTGTGATCGTAACAGTTGGAGTCCATTCCGTTTTAGAGGGGGGAAAACAAACATTTCTCACCTTTTGTTTGCGGATGATGTCCTCCTTTTTGGTCAAACTGACAAAAAAACTCTTAAAGCTTTGGCCTCAACCCTTTCTTCTTTCTACACCCTCTCCGGCCAAAAAATGAATGACCAAAAAAGTTCAATCCTTTTTTCTCCCAACACCCCTCAATCCATGATTGATGAGTTTGAGCAAGAGCTAAACATCACCGCAACCTCGGATCTAGGTAATTACCTAGGTTTTCCCCTCTCATCCAAAAAGCCTTCAAAAAGAAACCTCCAAGGTTTGGTTGATAAATTAGGTGCCAAGTTAGCTACTTGGAAGAGAAAGTCTTTAACCAAGGCCGGAAGACAAATTCTTATCCAATCCTCCCTTCAAGCCATCCCTAGATACGTCATGCAATCCATTTGGATCCCCAAGTACTTGAATTCAAATCTGGACTCCATTTGCTCAAATTTTCTTTGGGGTAGCTCGACCCATCAGAAAAAGATAACTTGGGTGTCATGGGATAAGGTTTGCAAGCCCAAAGAAGATGGTGGGTTGGGTTTTACCAAACATCACCAACTTAATTCCATTTCCCTTGCTAAAATGTGCTGGTCCGTCTACAACAATAAAGGATGGGCCGCCAATCTGCTAAAGGAAATCTACATTGACAAAAAACCCAATCCAACTCCATTTTCCAAGGGATCCTTCATTTGGAAAGGTTTGGGTAAGGCTTGGCCTTTTTTCAAGGAGAGTATTGTTTGGGATGTTGGTGATGGTTCGATCATAAGTCTTTGGGAGGATAAATGGTTGATGCATTCTTATCTTCGTGATTTTTTGAGTGGCCCAGTTAACCTCAGCTCTCTAGCCCTCCCTCTTTCTGCTATTCATTCTTGCTCCAAAAATCAGATGGAGGAAAAGATCACCTTCCCTCTCTCGGATCAGTTGTTTAATCTCATCCAATCAGTTTTCTTCAGCGCAAACAAGGATTCTCACTTCTCTAGTTGGACCCTAAAGGGTAAATTCGACTCAAAAAAAGCCAAACTTGCAATTCAATCTCTAGATAACCTTCATGCGCCACCTTTCAATTGGGAGTTGATTTGGAAATCTAACACTTTCCCAAAAATCAAGACATTTCTTTGGCTCCTAGCATGGGAGCGAATTCCTCACAGAGAAAATCTATCAAAGAAAATACAAAATTTCTCTCCTAAATGTCAGTTCTGCCTTGTTGAAGATGAGACTTGTTCTCATGTTTTCAGTCATTGCACTCGAGCATCCGAATTCTGGAACTCTGTCACTTGCCCTTCCCTTTTCTCTGGTGACGACTCTTGGCTTGAGTGGTTGTCCTATAATCTGAAGCTTGATACAATCACCTCCTATTCAATCCCTTGGAATGTCATGTTTTGTTTTGTTCTGTGGCATTTATGGTTAAGGCGAAACGCTTGGCTTTTTTCCAAAACAAACATCCCTCTTTCTACTGCAATCTCCCAGTGTATTTGGGCTGCTTCGGAGTTCTACTTCTCTACGAAGTATAACAAAGAAAGTCTAAAGCCCATCCCAATACATTGGTCTCCTCCCCCTTCTAATTTCTTTAAAGTCAATTGTGATGCTTCCTTTGTACCTTCCACCAAAGAGTCGGGTTGTGCAGTGGTGTGTAGAGACAGCAGGGGCTCTTGGATTGTTGGTATAAGTTGGAAGGGGTATCTCCCTTCTAGCCATGAAGCAGAACTAAAAGCCATTGAATTGGGTCTGTCCTTGATTAAAAATGAAAACTGGCAGAATTCCATCCTAGTTTCTGATGCAAAGAGGGCAATTGATGAAATCAGTTCCAATGCTTGTATGGCTAATGCACCTTCACTGCTATCAAAATGCAGGGACCTGAGAATGGACCTCCATCTGGATATGCTCTTTGAGAAGAGGGAGAGCAACGCAGTAGCTGATGTTCTTGCAAGGGATGCACGCAGCAATATGAATCGCCTGAATGAATTATGTATTTTGCATCATCCACCGACTGTCTGTATTGAAGCTTTTGAGAGAGATTTAACTCTTTGCAATCTAATCTCTAGCACTGAAAACAATTTGTCCCCTTTGACTGGTGATGTCCCAGCGATTATTGCTTGTAATATACCTATTAACTAATTAATGCATCCCTTATTTCAAAAAAAAAAACAAAAAGGATGAATAAGCAAAAATCTAGCAATATATATATGCAATTTCATGTTTAGTAGTATGTTGATGCACTTACTAGGTACCGACGATTCTATTGGTATCCCCTTGGGTTTGATCAACACCAAACAATCTAGCCATGCCAAAATCGGCAATCTTGGGATTCATATCAACGTCTAGAAGTATGTTGCTTGCTTTAAGGTCGCGATGGATGATTCGTAGTCTAGAATCTTCATGAAGGTAAAGGAGTCCTCGAGCTATGCCTGTTATAATCTTGTATCGCTTTTCCACATCTAAATATTCTCTCTTTTTTACATCTGCACACCAGGGTGTATTTCAATTCATTATCATTACTTCATCAATATATTATTTAATTTAATCTAACGATATATATTATGTACATAAATGTATTATCTAGTTTAATCCTATCATATATGTATCTACACACATGCTTTAGAACTTAAGGAATTCGAATCAAAACATACCAAACAAGAAGTGATCGAGGCTTGTGTTGGGAACAAACTCGTAAATGAGTATTCTTTCTTCTTCTTCTAAGCAAAATCCGAGGAGCCTAACAAGATTCCTGTGTTGAAGGTTAGCCACTAACAAAACTTCAGTCTTAAACTCACTGTCACCTTGTCCAGAATCCCTTGACAGTCTCTTTACCGCGACTTCTTGTCCATTTGACAATTTACCCTGTTTTGGCAAGCATATACATACTCAATAACCTATAAAAACCCTTAAAAATGAATTTATTGTAACATTTTCTTTTCACAATTAAAGTATTATTCAAATACTAGTAGAGTGATCAATATTAAGTATATAGATCCAACTAGCTAATTAGTACCTTGTAAACGATACCAAATCCACCTTGACCAAGTTTATTAGCTTCTGAGAAGTTGTCTGTAGCCAATCTAATGGTGTCGAGACCAAATTCCAAAGAAACTAAAACTCTACTTTCATCATTTTCTTCTCGAGGAACAGAATAGGAAGCGACTAATTAGGACGAAAGGTTAAGAGAAAATATGAGGGTTAGTATATAATACAATAGGCAAGATATTTTCATTACCCAATTCAAGAATAATAGATTAAAAACAGACAAGAAATCATTAAGCTTACTTGAGCTTTCAGGCTTTTCCTTTGTCTTTCTTCTTCTACACAAGAAAATGAATCCAATTGCAAGAGCAATGACTACAACTGTTGGAACTACGATTAGGATGGCAATTAATGCCGTGTTATTGCTTCCATTACCTGAAAATGATGAAGTTGCATTGGAAAGTAGTTGATGAAGCAAAAGTAATAGTAGTAGTATTGGTTATTTGGTTGTTTTACATATTAACTTATTCTAATACTCCCTCTATTTCAGAATAAGTGCCCCATTAGAAAAACAATACTTTAAGCAATAAGTAGTTTGATTATCAGTAAGTATAAATGATAAAAAAATTGATATTCAAAACTATACATGGAAACTTATACTTCGTATTTATGATAAGAACATAGTCAAGCATGTGCGATTTTGTTTAAATTGTCTACATGTATATGTACTCCATATATATTTTTTTTCCATAATATCAAATAAAGTTGTTTGATGGACTGTTTCTCAAAAATCTCAACTACTGAAACAAAATATGTAAGGAAATGATTTTGGCACACCTCCATGTGAAAGAGGTTTGAAAATTGTGCTCCCACAATAGGTGCCTCAAAATCATTTTTTTTTTGGCCAAAATCAATTTACCATCACACACGTAAGACTATCTCTCAATACCTTCTTGAAATAGTGGTTAAAAGACATTTAAGCAAAAAAATTAAGATAAACGTGACGGGTTACATCACCGGTTGGGACTATTAGGAGCGGATTAGGTATAAAGGTGGGATTATTAAAAAGAATCCCAAAGGTGGGATTATTCCCATAAATTTTTCCATATATATATATATATATATTATATATATATATATATATATATATATATGGATATAACAAAATTAGATTTAGAAATTAGACATTGAAACAAATCTAATAAAATTTCAGACGATTATATCTTTTTTTTCTATAAGCATAATAGTGAAATGAAATTATAGTTGAGTGTATAATAAGTGTACACTATTGACATGTTGCTAGTAAAAAGTAAAAAGCGAAAAAAAAGGTAGTTTTTATGGGTATAATACTTTGACCTAGTTCAATAACATAGTATATAGTAGGTTACAAAATAGGAAAACTTTTGTATACACTCGGTTTTCAGTAATTTACTGTACATCGGGTACATTTTTGTCAGATTTAGTGTCACTTTTGTCAAATTTAGTGTCACTTTTGTCAAATTTATCAATAAAGCATAAATAACTCTTATATATGTCACGGTAACTTTTGTGCGTTTTAGTGTAACTTTTGCACATTTTATTGTCACCTTATAACGAATGTTCAGTAATTTACTAAACATCCGTTTTATTTAAAAGTTTGTGTACAAAATATCCCAATCCAATTCATATTTTGAAGTTCTGATGTTCAAAGGTCAAAATTCCTTCCAATAAATATATAATTAGTCAAAGTTTTGATGTTTGATAGTCAAAAGCTTTTAATCCATTGAATAAATTCAAAGTTTTGACATTTGAAAAAGTCTTCCTAATCCAATCCATGGATGGTGCAATATATTTAAAGACCGTTATTTATATAAGTCAAGGGATAAGATAACGGTATCCACTTAAAAAATCTAAAAAAATGCCCTCGATTTTATTACTCTTTCAAAAAGATTTGGTGTATTAAATTTGGAGCACCTAGCTATCGTGTGCATATAGATCTAGTATTTACCTGATGGAGGAGCCGACGGTGGAGGAAATGATGGACTCGACACGTCGTTGTAAAACAAATAATCCTCGTATCTTAACTTGCAACTCGGTCCAAGAATCTGCGCTCCTGTGTTATTAGTTGATCCACTAGGAATCATTTCACTAATAAAATCCCCAAGACAATTAAAGCAGTTTCGTTGCGACAAATCTGGAGAACATGGAGCAAACGCATATATGCTACCAAAGCTTCCGTAACTATCATTTCCAGTTGCAAACTTAAGTTTAGAATCACCCTTCGAAGCATCATTTGGAAGCCTATTTAATAACGTTCCTAGCACTTGATTAAACTGGTTAACATTATTAGTCACCTTTTTTGTACTCCTTAACGTTGATGAAGGTTGTTCTTCTTGGCTTCCCAATATTGTCCGATTTGCATAACGTAGCATACAATCGTCGTACCACCCCACGGCTTCCTTCTGTGTTGGGCAGAGCCGTGGAAGCATAGTAATTGAGTCATTGAGACATTTATAACAATGTTGGAACGTTACATTACGTATAATTAATAAGATTTCAAGATGCGTATTTAAACTAATATATTACTTTACGTTGCATAAAGATTATAAAAAATTGATATTGATAAAATATACAATGAAAAGAATATAATTAATAAGATTTCACATGAAGATATATCAATATCAATATATATATTAAAACTCATGGCAAGAAATGATGTTCTCATGGCAAGACATGATGTTTTGCCATGTGTCAACAATTTTTCCATTTGGCATATGATGTGTCGTCGCCAAATCATACCATAGCATTAATTATTGAAAAACTCTATGCATTAACTTTCATGTATTAATGTTAAGTTTAATTGATAAAATCTTCATATGCATGACAATTTCCCTTGAATTGGATTGTAACTTCTTAATAATTACATAATAATAAAGTTTGTAAGAAATTAAACATTACTCCATTTTTATTATATGCATTAAGTCATAAAATTGTAATCATAGAATAAAAGATTTTTGTGCATTATGGATTAGTATATATTTTGACATCAAATTTATAAAGATTTGATTTATCATATTTTTATGGTTTTAATGTAAAAAAATTATTCTTGTAATCAAACCAACTCATACAAGCAACAAACTATTTAAGCTATCATATTAAATAAATAAATAAAAAACCACCACTTAAGCTCTCAATGACAAACAAGCCAAAATATATATAGTTCGATTAAAGTAATAAATTTATAATGACCCGGGGTATCGCCCGAGCCAATAACTAGTTATCTCTTATACACTAATGACAATTAAATTTGCGAGGAAGGTTAAAAAAAGTCATGTGCACAACACTTGACCACTTAAATGACCTTTTTTTTTTTTTCCCTTTCCCTCGGTTTTCATTCCCCCCCCCCCTTCCCCCCATTATTAAACCCTAATTTCAAAATAAAATTAATCTCAAATCTTCAACTCTTACCCCTTGAAATTACAATTGAAGGCCAATCAATGCCATTCGACGCGAATTGAAGAACCACTTCATTAATATCAAGTTTAATTTTGCAACTTGAAATTTATCTTTGTTTGTTGTACATTATTGTAGCTGCGTAAATCGATGAATAAGTGTAATTGCGATCTTTTTATTGTCAAAAGAACATCGTGGACCCATGAAAACCCAAGAAGAAGATTTTGGTCTTGCAAGTTCTGGAAGTTTTTTTTTGAAATTTTTTACTCTTTTGAAAGAGAATAGGGGGAAAAATAGAGGAAAAGAGTTCTGAAATAAGGGTTTAATAATGGGGGAAAAAGGGGAAAATTAAAAATTGAGGGAAAAGAGGGAAAGGAAAAAAAAAGAAAAAAAAAAGGTCAATTAAGTGGTCACGTGCTATGCACATGTTTTTGGCTAGAAAAATTTGGTCAACGTTGCAGTTTGGTCAAAGGACCCTCCTCACAAATAGAGCTGTCAAAAGTTGACCCAACCCGAAATACCAACTCCAACCCAATTATTAACCGAAACATCTGAACCCAAAAAAATGGTGACCCAGGCCAAACCCGACCTAACCCGACCTGAAACCAACGTCCCTAGACCCGAGTGGACCCAAGTATGCGAGACCCGAACCCGAACATGAACTGACCTGGAGACGACCCGACCGGAATGTAAACCGTAAATTATTAACCTGAACCGAACCCAGCTTGAATAGAAATTGGCCAAAACCCGTTTTGACCTGTCAAATCCTGAATTTAACCCAACTTGTTACTAATCTGACTTAAATTCAACCCGACCCATTCCTAGACCGACCCGAATTTAACCCAACCTGTTACAAACCCCACTCGAAATCAACCCGATTTGTTATTAACCTGACCCAAATTCAACCCGACTTGTTATTGACCCGACCCGAATTTCACCAGACTTATTACTAACCCGCCCAAAAAATTCAACCGATCTATTACTAACCCGACTCGAAATCAACACGATTTGCTATTGACCCGACCTAAATTAAACCCAAATTGTTTCAGACCCGATTTCAAATCACCTTAAATGCGATTTAGACCACCATAATATTGTTGATCAAAGAATTTTGTCTGGGGAGACCAAGTCAGTCCAGGCCAGCAAAAGAAAGGAGCATCATCCTCAAATTTAAGAATTAAATATAGTATATATTTGTTGTATGGTCAAAGGAGATAATTATCTTTCTAAATTATATATAGACTATAATTCCCTATTATATTGCCAAATATATTATAGTCAAAGGAAATAATTAGCTTAATAAAAAATGATAATTATCTATTTATAGCTAGCTGAACCCGAATATCACTTGACTTGGAAATGATCCAACCAGATTGTAACCTGCAAATTATTGACTTGAACATAACCCGATTTGAATCCGAGAATGACCCAACTTGGAAATGACCCAACCTGATTATAACCCAAAAATTATTGACTTGAACTGAACCCGACTTGAACCCGAGACTTACCTGACTTGAAAATGACCCGACCTGAGTATAATTCGCAAATTATTGACTTGAACCGAACCCGACTCAAACCCGAGAATGACCCTAACTCGTGAAAGTCCAAATTAAACCCGACCTATTGTTCACCCGACCCGAATAATGTAACCCATCCTGTTATTAACCCGACCTTAACCTTACCCAAACCCGATAAGAAGAATGACCCGACTCAAGCATGACCCAACCCAAACCCGACCTACATAGGTTATGGAATAAATTCGAATTGACCCAACCTAATCCACACTTACCGACCAAACCTCGACCCGTTTACCGAATTGACAGCTCTACCAGAAATCTCCAAAATTTCTCAAAAAGCGTGGATATTAGCCTTCAATTTTGGAATTTTTTTTGACATTTTTCACCCAGAAATAAAAATTGCCAAAATGTTTACCATGATCCCTAATACCCTCAAGGATTCCAATTGGCTGGGTGAAACCATCCAATTTGCCTTTAAACGACCAATTACCAATTTACAACTTGCATCGATTTCATTAACTCAAGCCTACCGCGAACATTTATGACAACATATAATGATCATATATGGTTCCAAACGATATTATATGACCCCGAAATATATTCCCTAAAATTTCAAGACTTTTAGACACAGGGCTTCGAAGACTCCAAAATTTCTCAAAAATCGTGGATACCAGCCTTCAATTTTCTAATTTTTTTTTTACTATTTTTTCGCCTGCAAATAAAAATTTCCGAATATTTACCATGATCCCTAATATCCTCCGGGAGTCCAATTGGGTATGTAGAATCATCTAAGTTACTGATTTAGAACTCTCATCAATTTCATTAACTTAAGCCTACCACAAACATTTATGACAACATATAATGATCATATATAGTTCCAAACAAAATTATATGACCCTGAGATGTATCCCCTAAAATCTCAAGACTTTTCAACAACGGGCCCCCAAACCTCTAAAATTTCTAAAAATGCATGGATATTAGCCTTCAATTTTGGAATTTTTTTGACTTTTTTTCGTCCAAAAATAAAAAATTGCCGAAATATTTACCATGATCCCTAATATTCTTCGGTATTCCAATTGGATAGGTAGAACCATATAATTTGCCTTTTAACGACCAATTTACCAGTTTACAACTTGCACCGATTTCATTAACTCAAGCCTACCACGAACATTTATGACAACAAATAACTATCATATATAGTCCAAAAGACATTATATGACCCAAAGATGTATTCCCTAAATCTCAAATCTATTCGACACCGGGTCCCGAAACCTCCAAAATTTCTCAAAAAACGTGGATAATAGCCTTGAATTTCGGAATTTTTTGACTTTTTTCGCCTGGAAATAAAAATTGCCGAAATGTTTATCATGGTCCTTAATATCCTCCGGGATTCCAATTGGTTGGGTGGAAACATCCGATTTGTCTTTAAACGACCAATTTACTAGTTTACAACTTGCACTGATTTCATTAACTCAAGTCTACCACGAAAATTTATGACAACATATAATGGTCGTTTATGGTTTCAAATAGCATAATATGACCCCGAGATGTATCCCTTAAAATATCATTTCTTTTCGACATCGGGCCCCGAAACATTCGAAATTTCTCAAAAAGCGTGGATATAAGTCTTCAATTTTTGAATTTTTTGACTTTTTTTCGACCGGAAATAAAAATTGCCAAAAATTTTAGCATAGTCTCTAATACCCTCTGGAAGTCCAATTGAGTGGGTGAAACCATCCAATTTGCCTTTGAACGACCAATTTACCGGTTTACAATTTGCACCGATTTCATTAACTCCAGCCTACCACGAACATTTATAACAAAATTAATGATCGCATATGGTTCCAAGCGACATTATATCACCCCGAGATGTATTCCCTAGAATTTCAAGACTTTTAGACATGTACACTGGACCCCGAAGACTCTAAAATTTCTAAAAAAGGTGGACATTAGCGTTCAATTTTTTATTTTTTTGACTTTTTTTCTCCAAAAAATAAAAATTGCCGAAATGTTTATCATGGTCTCTAATAACCTCCGGGAGTCCAATTGGATGGGTGGAATTATCCAATTTGTCTTTAAAGGACCAATTTACCGGTTTACAACTTGCATCGATTTCATTAACTCAAGCCTACCACGAACATTTATGACAACATATGATGATTATATATGATTCCAAACGACATTATATGACCCCGAGATGTATCCCTTAAATTTTCAAGGCTTTTCGACACCGGGCCTAGAAATCTCTAAAATTTCTCAAAAAGCGTGGATCTTAGCCTTCAATTTTGGAATTTTTGACTATATTCGCACGGAAATAAAAATTGCCGAAATGTTTTTTTTATGGTCCCTAATACCCTCCGGAAGTCTAATTAGCTGGGCGGAGCCATTGAATTTGCATTTAAATGGGCAATTTACCGGTTTTCAACTTGCACCGATTTCATTAATTCAAGCCTACCACGAACATTTATGAAATATATAGTGATCATATATGGTTATAGATGGAATTATATGACCCTGAGATGTATCCTTTAAAATCTCATTGCTTTTCAACAGCAGGCCCCGAAACCTTCGAAATGTTTAAAAAAAACGTGGACAATGTGCATTCAATTTTGGAAAATTTTGACTTTTTTTTTTGTCCGGAAATAAAAATTGCGGAAATGTTTACCATGCTCCCTAATATCCTTAGGGAGTCCAATTGGGTGGGTGGAACCATCCAATTCGTCTTTAAACGACAAAGTTACCGGTTTACAACTTGCACCGATTTCATTAACTCAAGCCTACCACGAACATTTGTGACAACATATAATGATCATATATGTTTCCAAATGAAATTATACGACCCTTAGATTTATCTCCTAAAATCTCAAGGCTTTTTTACACCGGGCCCTGAAACCTACAACATCTCTCAAAAAACATGGATATTAGCGTTCAATTTTGGAATTTTTAGACTTATTTTCGCCCTGAAATATAAATTTCTAAAATTTTTATGATGGTCCCTAATGTTCTCCGGGTGTCTAATTGGATGGGTTGAATTATCCAATTTGCCTTTAAACGACTAATTTATCGGTTTACAACTTGCACTTATTTCATTAATTCAAGCCTACCATGAACATATATGACAACATATAATGAATAAAAATGATTCCAAACGGCATTATATGACCCCGAGATGTATCCCCTAAAATATTAATACTTTTTGACACCGGATCCCGAAACCTCCAAAATTTCGCAAAATGCGTGGATTTAAATTTGGAATTTTTTTTTTTCGCCCTGAAATAAAAATTGCTGAAATGTTAACCATGGTCCCTTATACCTCCGGGAGTCCAATTGGATGGGTGGAACCATCCAATTTGCCTTTTAACGACCAATTTACCGGTTTACAATTTGCACCAATTTCATTAACTCAAGCCTTCCACAAACACTTATAACAACAAATAATGATCATATATGGTTCCAAATGACATTATATGAACTTGAGATATATTCCTTAAAATTTCAAGACTTTTCAACACTGGGCCCCAAAACATCCAAAATTTCTCAACAAGCGTGGATATTACACTTCAATTTTGGAATTTTTTTAACTTTTTTTCGCCCGAAAATAAAAATTGCCAAAATTTTTACTATGGTCCTTAATATAATCTGGGAGTCCAATTGGGTGGGTGGAACCATCCAATTTGCCTTTAAACGAACAAATTACTGATTTACAACTTGCACCAATTTCATTAATTCAAGCCTACTATGAACATTTATGACAATATATAATGATCATATATGAAACGACATTATATGACCTCGAGATTTTTCCCCTAAAATCTCAAGCATTTTCGACACCGGGTTTTGAAACCTCCAAAATTTCTCAAAAAACGAGGATATTAGCTGTAAATTTTGGAATTTTTAACTTTTTTTCGCTTGAAAATAAAAATTGCCAAAATGTTTACCATGGTCCCTAATACCCTTTGGGAGTCCAATTGGGTGGGTGGAACCATTCTATTCTCCTTTAAATGGCAAATAAACCGATTTACAATTTGCACCAATTTCTTTAACTCAAGCCTACCACGAACATTAATGACAAAATATAATGAAAATATATGGTTCCAAACGGCATTATATGACCCCAATATGTACTCTCTACAATCTTAAGGCTTTTTAACACCGGGCCTCGAAACCTCCAAAATTTCTCAAAAAGAGTGGATATAAGCCTTTAATTTTGGAATTTTTTGACTTTTTTTCGCCCAAATATAAAAATTGCCGAAATGTTTACCATGGTCCCTAATTCATTCCGAGAGTCTAATTGGGTGGGTGGAACCATCCAATTTTCCTTTCAACGACCAATTTACCGGTTTACAACTTGCACTGATTTCATTAACTCAAGCCTACCACGAACATCTATGACAATATATAATGATCATATATGGTTCCAAACGACATTTTTAGGCCCCCATATTTATTCCCTAAAATCTTAATACTTTGCGACACCGGACCCCGAAACCTCTAAAATTTCTCAAAATGCGTGGATATTATCCTTCAATATTAGAAATTTTTGACTTTTTTTCGCCCAGAATAAAAATTGCCGAAATGTTTATCTGGTCCCTAATACCCTACGGGAGTCCAATTGGATGGGTGGAACCATCCAATTTGTCTTTAAACGGCCAATTTACCGGTTTACAACTTGCACCGATTTACCGGAACTCGGCTTGAACCGAAATTGACCCAAACACGTTTAAACCCGTCAAAACCCAAATTTAACCTGACTTGTTACTAACCTGAATTGAATTCAGCCCGACCCGTTCCTAACCCGACCCGAATTTAACCCAACCTGTTACAAACCTGACTCGAAATCAACCCGACTTGTTATTGACCTGAGCCAAATCAAACCCGACTTGTTATTGACTCGACCCAAATTTTATTAGACCTATCACTTACCCGATCCAAAAATTCAACTTGATCTGTTACTAACTCGACTTGAAATTAACACGACTTGTTATTAACCCAGCTTAAATTCAACCCAAATAATTCTTGACCTGATTTCAAACCACCTTAAATGAAATTTAGACCACCTTATTATTGTTGATCAAAGAATTTTGTCTAGGGAGATCAAGTTGATCAAAGCCAGCAAAAGAAAGTATCGCGGAACATCATCCTCAAATTTAAGAGCTAAATATAATATATATTTGTCGAATGGTCAAAGGAGATAATTATCTTCCTAAATTATAGACTATAATTCCCTAGTATATTGCCATATATATATATATATATATATATATATATATATATATATATATATATTATAGTCAAAGGAAATAATTAGCTTGATAAAAATGATAATTATCTATTTATAGTTAGTTGAACCCGAATATTAATTACCTGACTTGAAAATGATACGACCTGATTGTAACTTGCAAATTATTGACTTGAACATAACTCGACTTGAATTCGAGAATGACCCAACTTGGAAATGACCCAACTTGATTATAACCCGCAAATTATTGACTTGAACCGAACTCGACTTGAACCCGAAACTGACCCGACTTTAAAATGACCCAACCTGATTATAACCCGCGAATTATTAACTTGAACCAAAGCCGAGAATAACCCGACCTGATTCTATCCCGCAAATTATTAACTTGAACCAAACCCGACTCGAACCCGAGAATTGCCCTAACCCGTTTTAACCCGAATTAAACCCGACCTATTGTTCACCCGAACCGAATGTAACTCAACATGTTATATATTAACCCGAATGTAGACACTCATTTGTGTCTCCCCAAATACCAATAAGACAAAGCACCAAACCCTCCAAGCCTCCACATTGGATGAAAGATTACATCCAACCCAACAAAAGATCTGATAAACAGATATCAAACCTTGCTGTACAAGTTGTTAAACCAGAATTTCATTGTTTTATGAAAACCCTGGTCAAAAGTGATGATCCTGTTCTGTTCAAAACTGTTGTAACTGATCATAATTGGGTGACAGCTATGAATAGAGAGTTGGATCAGTGTGAACAAAATGGAACATGGGAAGTTAGAGTATTACCTGAAGGAAAAAAGGTCATAGGTTGCAAATGGATTTATAAGACAAAGTATAAATCCAATGGAGAGATAGAAAGGCACTGGGCAAGGATAGTAGTACTGGGCTGTAGACAGAAATATGGCTTGGACTATGGAGAAACGTTTGCAACTATTGCAAAAATGACTACAGTAAGAGCCTTGCTGGCAGTTGTTGCAATGAATGATTGGCACACCACTCAAATGGATGTTACCAATGCATTCTTGCATGGTGATTTAAATGAAGACATTTACATGTCTCTTCCACAAGGTTATTTTGGATATGGGAGTAAAATCTCAGTTAATTCAACTGAAAGTTCTGCTGTAAAAAATACCAGTGTAGACACCCATTTGTGTCTCCCCAAAACCAAACCCAGTGATGGGTACTTTTCACGTCAAATCATAATCGAATGAAGTGAAAGTGTGGAAAGTCTAGTGTTGCGGATAGTTTTAATTTCTTTTCTCTTATCTCTGTTTTTGAAAACTTAATTTAAGAAAATAGCAAATTCAGTTTTGTTGGTCCATGATATGGGTCCAATAGTAGTGTAGTTGGATGAGGCTTGACAAGAGCTTTCCAACGATATATTATAAGCCCAATTCCGATGAATATTGAGGAAGTTATGGCCAATTTACTAAACTGGGTCCGGTTTGAGCCTTATATGCGGCCCAATGATATAGGGGAGGGCCTAATATAGATTTATCATTCCTAATGCAATTAGGAATGGTTTTAGTCTTCTAGATTCTTCTAGAAGGTTCTTTTCAATCTTAATTCAATCAGCATTGATAAATTGACTTTTGTTGACTTTTTAGAGTTTTAATTAAAATCAAAGAGCATTTTTTGAGGAAAATACGATTTTATCCTCCTGTGCGGCAATTTTTATCTGATTTTAAGAAAACGCGTAATTTTCCTGATCAGCGCCAAACGCCATCTGTAGCGCCTGGCGCTAACGTTGGCGCCTGGCGCCAACATCCAGCGTTGGCGCTAGTTCTGTTTTCTGTGCGCCAGACTCTGTTTTGATATTTTATCTTTTCGGCTGATTTTCTTTATAAATAACGTCGTAAAAAACTCCGTTTCCTACAACCAGTTTTCATCTACAATCTACCAACTCTCATCAAGATTCTCTTGATTACTCTTTTTTTTTTTCTAAACTAGCTTTTACATACAAAATTCTGCATTCGCAAGGTCTAGAAACACCTAGCGATATTCGAAGTTGCCTTCTCCCTAGACGTGAAAGGTTTAATTTCTGAGGTTTTGGTCCCAAATCTCTCTTTCAATTATTTAATTTAATTGTTTTGTTTATTATTTTGCCTTGAAGTTACTAACGTGTGTATTTTGTTATTAGAAAGAGGTACGAGGCATCAAAGTAAGTACTCTAATGGTTTTTATTGATGTTATGATGTAGAAATCATGTTTAGATTGTTATTATGATTCCTAGTATCATGTCTAGGATAAATTTAATATCAAATAAGATTGTTACGATGCTTCTTATTCTCTTCCTAATATTTATGATTGTTAGTATCATGTTAGGGTTAAAGATTTGATTTTTATTTCTTAGTGACATGCTAGGGTTTGTTGTTAATCTTGTTAGTATCATGCCTAGGATCCTTCTATGCTTTAACATTATTATTATTATGATGATTATTATTATGATTATACTTTATGATTTTATGACTATAATTGTTATAATGATGATTATTATTAATTATGATTGTTATTATTATGATAATTATTATTTATTATTTATTATGTTGCTTGATATTATATATTATTATTGCTTGATCACGCCTTTTATGCATGTTTAAAGGGAATTTGTACTTGTAATCACGTTTAATAAGATAATTAATAATCTTGTTTAGGGTTAATTTGATTATAATTCAAGTGATCGCCAATAATAGTTTTATTTGTGCATTAATATTCAACCAACATAGATAAACAGGTTTAGGGCTAATCCTATTGATTGTATGTTAGTCAAAAAGCGCACATGAATACGATCAGAATAAAGTAGAGACCTATTATTAGGGCAGGTTCAATCTCTTTTAGGTTGGATTTGTACCTTCATCCCCGAACCCTATTTGGTTCAAGACCTTATGGAGTTGGCGATCTCTTGGATCGTTAAGGGGTGTAACCTTCACCTCGTGAACGGTTTACAAGTTCCTAAAAAAAACTTGTTGGCGACTCTTTTGCTCTATCTTCTTTCCCTTTGAACGCCACCGTACTTTAGTGTATGACCACAGTGGGGTTCAAGCTAGGGGTTAACGCTTGAAATTATTCCCTACAACCAGACTAGTCTGCAAACTCACAAAATCCTTGTATGGTCTCAAACAAGCACCAAGGCAGTGGTTTGTGAAACTTTGTACCTCTCTCACCTCTTTTGGATTTATTCAATCCAAATCAGACTACATACAGTCTATTTACAAGACATCATGGCAGCACAATTACCGCTGTCCTGGTCTATGTAGATGACTTGTTGATCATAGGGAACAGCAAGATTGAAACCAGCAAGTTAAAGAATCTTCTTTCCTCACACTTTCATATGAAAGACCTTGGAGATTTAAGGTATTTTTTGGGTCTGGAAATAGATCACACACCTCAAGGCATCTTTGTTTCTCAGAAAAAATATGTCACTGATCTGTTGAAAGAGCAAGGTTTGCTGAATGCAAAGCCTTTGAAGCTACCTATTGACAATCATCTTAAGCTTTCTGCTGATAAAGGAACCCCTCTGGAGAGTCCTGTTCCTTATCAACAATTGTTGGGGAAACTCATATATCTGACTGTTACTAGGCCAGATATCTCTTTTACAGTGCAATTGCTCAGTCACTTCATGCATTCCCCTACATCAACACATATGCAAGCTGTTAAAAGACTTCTTAGGTATCTTGTTGGTACTACCTCACAAGTAGAGGTGGCCAGTGGGCCGGGTTGGACCCAGCCCACCCTAACTCGCACGGCTGGTGGGTCACGTGGGTCCGACCCGGTTTCAATCCGGCACAGCCCGGCACAGCTCGGATTTAATCCGGGTTGTGTCGTGGGTCCAAAATTTTCGACACAACCCATTTCAACCCAGCTCAGTTTAACCCGTTTGATTCGACCCAAATCGCACAACCCGTTTTGACTCATTTAATTCGACACACCTAGCCCGTGAACCCACCTAACCCGACCCACCTGGCACAACCCAGCCCGCACGGCCCACCCGCACGAATGACCCACCCAACCCGCACGAGCCAACCCACCTAACCCGCACGCATGACCCACCCAACCCGCACGCATGACCCACCCAACCCGCACGGCCGGCACAACCCGCACGGCCCGCACAACCCGCACGGCCCGCACAGCCCGCACAATTCGCACGACCCGCACGGCCTAACATCCATTTTAAAAAAAAAAAAACGGCTAGTTTTTTGTATCTAACGGCTAGTTTTTTGTATCTAACGGCTAGTTTTTTAAGTGTATGATCATCCATTCTATTTTTCCTATAAATACCAATTCCATTTCACTCAAATTTCCACACAAATTCAAGCTTTCTTTCTCTCTTACTTAAAAATTCTTATTGTTCTCAAATTCTCAAGTGTTATATAGAGTTATATTTTTGTTAAAAAAAATCTCCTTAATATTATTATTAGTATTCTTAAGATTCTAAAAAAAAAAAAGTTCTTCTCCATATTATAATTAGTAATCATACAAAAAAAAAATGAGCTCAAGAGGAGGAATGGGAAGGAGTCAAAGTGGTGGTCGAAGTGGTAGCCAAAGGAGTGGTGGTGCAAATTTTTCGTATGAAATTAATACGGAAAATTTAAACCAATTTGTCAATGAATATGGAGATTATGGTTTAGGAGATGGGCAAAATATTCAAACGTCTCCACCACAACATTTCTCCCACCAATCATCAAGTTCAACTATGCCACCTCCATCGCAACCAACATCTCAACCTTCATCTCAAGGTAATTTCTAATTAAATTTTTATTGTTATGAATATTTAAAAAAACTATTATTAATGATTATAAAGTTAGTTTAGTTTCCAATTTTCTATGATTTACAATTAGTTAATTACCATGAAAAATGCGTTTAAATAAGTATAATTAAAATATTTAAAATTTAAAAGCTTATTTTCATGAATAGCATTTAAAAATTAATTTTAATAATTTGATTTATGAAAGGTGGTGGCGGTGAAAGTAGAGGTCGAGCACATTTTTCTTGGGTGTGGAAACATTTTGAACGAGTTGAGGTCACACCCCCGGGATGGCAACCTGGTCAACCAAAGAGGTTCACGTGTACATGCCTAGTTTGCAAGGCGCTAGGTGCAAATGTCAAGTCATATAATTGGAAAACGGGAGATGGAACCGGAACCTTGAGTCGGCATTTGCAAAATAAACACGACTTGTTCGAAAATGGCCCCCGTCCTTCGGGGGGTGGCGTCCAAACACAATTGGGTGGATACATGAACCAACCCGGCGGAGGTACACCTTTCATTTATAATAAAGATAGAATGATTGATGAAATGAGTACTTTAGTTATTGCTAATGAATACCCTTTTAGTTACGGTGAAAATGCAAACGTTGAGCATTTTAATAAAGTTGCATTACAACCTGCATTTACTCGTGTCCCCCGAAATACCCTAAGACGTTATACACAAACTTCTTATTATAAGTATAGGAGTGGTTTGATTGAATTATTTCGTACTTTTGATGGTCGTGTTAGTTTTACAAGTGATACATGGACTTCTAGTTTTGGCGAACCTTTTCTTTGCATTACTGCTCATTGGGTGGATGATGATTGGTTTATTCAAAAACGTATACTATGTTTTCAAGCTATGGAAGAAAGGCATACCGGTTTTAACATCAAAGTTCGTATTTTGGATTGTTTAAAAGAATTTCACTTGAATAATAAAGTTTTTTCTTTGTCTCTTGATAATGCAACTGCAAACACAAAGTGTATTGACTATTTGAAAAATGACTCCGAGTTGAATTTGTTGTTGGGTGGTAGTCTCTTGCATGTTAGATGTTGTGCTCATATTTTGAATTTGTCTGTTCAAGAGGGTCTCGCTGAGTTGCAACCATTGCTAAACCCAATTAGAACAGTTATAAAATGGATTAGGATTACTCAGTCAGTTAGAAGAAAGTACATAGCTATGTGTAAAGAGAGAGGTCTTAAGAAAAGACAATGGTCTATTGATACCCCTATCCGTTGGAATTCTACTTTCAAGTTGTTGAGTGATGCTATAAAGTATCGTGATATTTTGACCCAACTTTACAATGAGACTCGTGTTGATCCTACTGAGTTAATAACCGAAAGTCATTGGACTAATGCTTCTTTTGTTCGTGATGTTTTAAATGCTTTTGATAGTGCAACTCATATTTTCTCTTATATTTATGAGCCTAACGTTCATTTAGTCATAATTGAGTGTGTTAAAGTTGTTCACACCATCGAAGAGCATATGAAGATTGATGGACTTCGTCCCGTTCTTGATAGCATGAAACGTAAGTGGCATACTTATTTTAGTGAATTTCCAATCATTTATGGAATTGCTGCTATTCTTGACCCCGGTGTCAAAGCTGAAGGTTTGGAAAATCTTTTAGAATTTTATTATACAAGTTTAAGTATTGATTATGATGTTAGTGAATATATTAACAAATGCAAATCTGTTTTGGGAGACCTTTATGATCATTATGCATCTATTTATGGTTTTGATTTGGCAACACCAACTACTACTAGCACTTCCGATTCTAGATTTGGTTTTCTTGATAAAGTTATGAAAAAAAACACAAAGCATCTACATCATTCTCATCATCATCTTCTTCAACACTTGCTATTAATGATTATTTGTCATATCAACATGAGACCAACAACAACTTTCAAATTATAAAATGGTGGCAAGAACATAAAAAAAGTTTTCCTATATTGGCGAGAATTGCAAAAGATATACTTGCAGTTCCCGCTTCATCTGTTGCTTCCGAGTCTGCTTTTAGTGCAGGTAGAAGAGTGTTAGATGAAAAAAGATCTCGCTTAACTCCGGAAAGCATTCAAATTTGTGTTTGTAAGAAAGATTGGGATCAAGCTGAAAGAAGAACTCAAGGTTTAAAGGAAGACGAAGACGATGAAGATGATCCTGTGATGATATTGGAGTCGTCAACGGATGATGCAGCTTCCGGGGATGATGATGCAACAAACATGGGTGGCTAGAAAAGTCTAAATCAGGTACGCTAAGAACTACGTGGGCTTTGATTCTTTCGGGATACGTAGGCAACTTATTTTTCGAAAATTACAATTTAATTGCAAAATTAAATTTTAGTTTTCTAAAGATAGGTCCAAGCCCCCCCCCCCAAATTTCAAAAGAAGTACAATATAAGAACTACGCTGGCTTTGATTCCTTATTTTATAATATAAGGATACGTAGGCATCTTAATTAAGAGCAAGCCATCAAATTGTTAATTTTGTAAAAATTAAAACACCACACAACCCACCCGACCCTAACCCACGAACCCACCCGACCCTAACCCACAAACCCACCCGACCCTAACCCACCTAACCCACAAACCCACCCGACCCTAACCCACTAACCCACCCGACCCTAACCCACCTAACCCACAAACCCACCCGACCCTAACCCACTAACCCACCCTTCGACCCACCCTAACTCACTAACCCACCCTTCGACCCACCCTAACTCACTAACCCACCTTGACCCGTCTAACCCACGAACCTAGCTCGACCCACCCATGACCCGTCTAACCCACAAACCCAGCTCGACCCACCCACGATCCGTCTAACCCACAAACCCAGCTCGACCCACCCATGACTCGTCTAACCCACGAACCTAACCCTGGTGTGTCCAACTTCTCCGACCCAACCCACGACCCGGCCCACCCTACCCTACGTGTGTCGTGCCGTGTGTCATGAAACCCCAACCCGCGACCCACCTAACCCTAACCCAGCTCGCACGACTCGCACGGTGGACACCTCTACTCACAAGGAATACTGCTTGCTTCCTCTTCTGCTGCTCAATTAACTGCATACTGTGATAGTGACTAGGCCAGTTGCCCCACGTCCAGAAGATCAACATCAGGCTATTGAATTTTACTTGGAAATTCACCAATTTCTTGGAAAGCCAAAAAACAGTCTGTTGTGGCTAAGTCTTCAGCAGAAGCTGAGTATAGAGCCATGTCTCTGACAACTTGTGAAATCACCTGGTTAAAATCTCTTCTAAAAGACTTGGGATTATCTTACCTAGGTCCTGCCCTATTATACTGTGATAACCAAGCTGCTCTTGCTATTGCCGCAAACCCTATGATGCATGAAAGAACAAAGCATGTAGAAATCGACTGTCACTATGTCAGGGATATGGTCAAATCAGGTGATCTCATCACATCTCATGTTTCATCAACTGATCAATTGGCTGACATTCTCACAAAGGGTCTATCTATCACTCACCACTGTGACATTCTAAGCAAGCTTGGTGCTGTCTCTTACTCCAACACTCGGCTTGAAGGGGGGTAATAAGGCTAAAGGTCATATCAGTCATTCTCAATGTTTTCATAACCTCTGTCTGCCATCAAATGATTAGCTGAGGATATTTTTATTATTCTCTGTGAGTCTGTTATTCCTTGTACTGTCAGGCTATTTCTAGGAAGGTTCCTTATGAGCCGTTATTTTTGTCTTTTATGCCTGACACTCTTATTGTTGTATATATAATCCTTGTACTGCTCTAAGTTAGCTAATGAGAGTGAATTGATTATTCCCTCTGCAAATATTTTTCTGTCCCTGCATTCATCCTCTTGCATCACCTTATTTTACTCTTCATTAAAATTAGCCAAAAAAATCACAAGCATTTATCAGCCAAATTTTGGCTTGTTGATTATCAGAGAGATCCGTAGATGAGTGTTCCAAATCTTTGGTTGAGACTAGCTCTAATAGTCTTGTCACACGGTGCTTTTACAATTGCACAAGATTTTAACTGCTACCAATGTGACTTTTCAAGTATGCTCAATAGAACAGAACATGAATTTGTGTGGCAACTCTAGCAGGTTTTCAAGTATTTGCACTTTTATAAATTATTACAAAGTTTATTTATCAATTATTCACATGCAAGATGGTACATTAATATCATTATTGGCATCGTATTTGCACTATTGATAACCGTCTGCTTATTTTCCTATTTCTCAAGAAGAAAAAGAGAGAATAAAGAAGTCGAAATAGAGAGTAAGTTCAATGGTACAACTACTAGTTCTGTATGCCTTGTTCTAAAATCTTATTATGCAATGCTTTGGGTTGTACCTTGTACATAAGAAATTCATTTATTTACATTTACTTGAACAAATCACTAATCGAATTCCAATTGCTTCATTAAGATAATGATCAGATAAGATATGTCGATTTCATGCAATTTGATTTCAGCGTAATACAAGCTGCAACATGTAACTTTTCTAATGCTAAAATCCTAGGCAGGGGAAGTTCTGTTAAAGTATATAAGGTATCAAAACTCACCCTTATTTGAATTCTAAGTGAAATGCGGCCATTGAACCGGCCTTAGTTTTAATTCATTTCATTAGCTTGGTGGTTTGGTGCAGTGCTTTAATTATTTACGTGCTGACAACATAGGGTGTGCTTCCTGGTGGGCAAGAAATAGCAGTTAAGAGGCTAATAAAAATTGTTAGAGATGTTGAGTTGAACTTTAACAATGAAGTTCTTTTATTGACCAACCTACAACACAGAAACCTGGTAAAGCTCCTAGGTTTTTGTGTTCACCATGATTCAAGGCTTCTTATATACGAGTTCTTGCCCAACGAAAGTCTCGATTGGTTTCTACATGGTGAGAGCTATACATATTTGTATTAAGATCACCTTGCATAATCCGATTCTAAATCATACTTGTACCAATTAGCTAACCAATTCGCAGATCCTGCACGGCGTGCAAATTTAAATTGGGAAATACGATACAATATCATACAGGCAATCTCTAGAGGTATCAGTTACCTGCACAAAGATTCCCAACTAAGGGTGATTCATCGAGATCTTAAACCCAACAACATACTTTTAGATGCTGACATGAAGCCCAAAATATCGAACTTTAGCAAAGCAACCCATGTTCATGAAGACCAAACTAGGGGAGCTACTAGCATAATTAAAGGAACCTAGTAAGTGTTACCTTTGAGGAATTTTCCAGAAATCTAACAAATATATGTACAGTGTTTGAATTGCATCAATAAAAAATTTTATAACTGTAAATGTTACAAATTCAGCGGGGATATATGCCTCTAGAATTCGTGCAACAAGGGATTTTCTCTGTTAAGTCTAATGTCTTCAACTTTGGAGTCATACTCCTGGAAATGATATGTGGTCAAATGATTAATGACTTTCCGAAGGGTAAAAATGATGAGGATCTTCTTAGCTATGTAAGTATGAAAATATTGGTACAATACATGCATACAAGTTATCACTTTTACATATTGCTTGACGGATTTAAAAGGATATACACCACAAAAATATTTAGGCCCAATTATATTAATTAGTAGCTGAGGCAGCTTAAGCAAGATCATTGTTTACACAACCATTATATAACAAACAATTAAAGTAACTATTAATTGAGTTCTTTCCCTATTGCAGGTGTGGAGGAAGCGGTATAATGGTACAGCTTTAGACGTGGTAGATACAAAACTGCATAAAATAGAGGATCACAAAGCTCAAGTACTGAGAATTATTAAGATTGTGTTGCTGTGTGTTCAAGAGAATCCAACGCAAAGGCCAAAAATGGCTATTGTTCGATACATGCTAAATGATTCTACTAGTATAAAAGAGCCTTCGAAACCAGCTCATGTTATCTTTGGATATTAAGGAAGGTTCCTCTGCTTTTTGTCCTGCTCCTTGCCAGCTGATTCTCCGTGAGCTGTAACTGTACTCTATAGGGGTGGAATGTTTGATTACCGTTACAACATTTCTTTCTGCGCAATGATAGGACTAGCTGTCATTTATTTTTGTTTTGTAGTAACTATATACTTCTTGGATTGTCTCTTGTAATCCCAAGTGGAATAGATATTTTGCTAAACCTAATATCAAACCATCTTCTTCCCTTACTTTCTCTTCCCTTCTCTAATATGCTAAAACCCCTTGCATCAAGCTAATTTTTACTCTTCATGGTATCAGAGCCACTGATGCAAAATTGGGTATTCTAAACTTTCGATCCTTGTTATTCATCCTTGCCATATTTCCAAATCGAAGCTTTCTTATGCCTTTTGTTCTTTAAAAATCGAAGCTTTATATCATGGAAACTAATGCTAACAGTGTGCTATATTTTCACCCTAATGATGGCTCTTACTCCATCTCATTTGATAAATCGACTGGTGCTGCGGACTATAGATCCTGGATAAGGTCTATGGAAATTGCCCTCACCTCAAAGAAGAAGATAGGATTTGTTCTAAGAAATGTTCTCAGATCTGCATATGTTGTAAGATGTTGTTAAAGCATACCAGTGGGACACCTGGAACTCAATGGTAATCTCTTAGACCCTTGCCTGTCTCTCTGATACTATTAAAACATCTATGCTATATGTTAACTCTGCTAGAAAAACATGGGTTCAGCTAGAAAAACATTTTTCAATGGCAAATGGGTCTATGAAATATAAGTTGAACAAAGATTTGTATCAGCTTAAACAAAATGGTAATTCTATTAATGTTTACTTTGCTGCTATGTCTAGTTTGTGGGAAGAACTGGATTCAATGAATGATCTTCTTGTGATTTCTAAACCAACTGTAGATGTTAGAAACCTGTTGAATGTTGTGGCTAGAAATCGGGAAAAAAGTAGGTTATTTCAATTTTTGAATGGTCTTAATGATCAGAATGGTGCTATGAGAAGCCAAATGCTTATGTTCACACCCTTACCCACAGTAGAGTCTTCATGCTCCATGCTGCAGTAGGAAGAGAGTCAGAGAGAAGCGTTACTTCCTTAAGTTGACCCTGATATTTCTGCCATGTATAGCAGACAAAACATTGAGAAAACCAGTGTCACATGTTCTCATTGTGGTGGAAAAGGTCACACTCAAAATCAGTGCTGGTATTTACATGGATTTCCCAAAAAACCATTTAAACCCAGACTTAACCCTATCAATAATGTGAGCAAGGGAAGAACAGGTTCCTCTGATCAAGGCTGGAATGCCAAGAATACTCCTAAAATGGCAGAAACATCACAAACTTCTCATCCTGGATCTGGGAATGTAACCTTTACTGAACAACAATTTGAATAATTTCTGAAACACTTTCCTTCTTCTAGTGCTGTGAAAGGAAGTGAAACTGATGAAGAGCTGGATAACAGTTTCTCAAGCATGGTGTCCTGTCATCATGTAGCCACTCTAACATATGGATGGATAATTGAATCAGGTGCTTCAGACCATATGACCTGTGATTTGAGCAAATTCACAGATCCCGAAGAAGTAGCTAATCTTCCTAGAATCACTCTACCCACAAGTGCTTCAGCTTCTATCTCACATACTAGCAATGTGAATTTGTGTAACTCTTTGAGTTTTCATAATGTGTTGTTTATGCCTGAATTTAGGTACAATCTTAATTGTGTGTGCCTCTTTTAGATCCTATCAAGCGTGTCCAACTAGACTGGAAAACCCGCTTCAAAATCATAAAAGGCGTTGCTCGAGGAATGCTCTATCTTCATGAATATTCACGCCTTTTGGTTGTCCACCGTGACCTAAAATCTGGGAACATCCTCTTAGATGCGGAAATGAATCCAAAGATTGCAGATTTTGGTATGGCGAGAATGTTTGGTGTAGATCAAACTAAAGGAGATACCAACAAAATATGTGGCACCTTGTAATGTTATTTTACCTTCATGCATAATTATTATACATTCAGATTATGATATAAATATATAACAAGAAATTAACATTGCATTCTAATGTGTTGATGTATAATACTACCTACATGCATGCAGTGGATACATGCCGCCAGAGTATGTGCATCATGGGCACTTCTCCTTTAAGTCAGATGTTTTTAGTTTTGGAGTGTTACTATTGGAAAATATAATTGACCTAAGAATTGGCCGCTATTACAATTCAGAGACTGGAGAAACTCTCCTTAATTTTGTAAGTATTGTATGAATAATTTAATTATGTACGTACCAATGTTTTTGAACGTTCTATTATAATTACAACTAGATTATTTATCTATTTGTTGCATTTTACTTGGATATAACTTTATTTTGGTACACAGAGACTGGAGTTGTATGTATCACTGCAAAATGTTAAGATTCGTACTATTATAGATCTAGGTCTTCATCAAATTTATGTTTTCACAACTTTAAAATGGTAAGGAAATTTATTTCCAATTATATGTTTTGTAATGAATACTTCTTGTACACTTTTTCAGACATGGAGAAATTGGCTAGAAGGTACCCCGTTAAACATAGCAGATTCATCAATGACAACTGTTAATAGTGCTGAAGTATTGAGATGCATCAACATTGGGTTGCTATGTGTTCAAGAGAATATAGCTCATAGACCAATCATGTCGTCAGTTGTCCTTATGCTGAATAGCAACACCATTGCTCCACCCGTGCCTTTACATTCCGCTTTTGTCTTGGACAAGGATGATAAATTTGAGAAATTAAAAGTGCTTGATAACTCTGCGAATGAGGTCTCCATATCCGAGCTTGATCCTCGATAATGTTTGTTAATGTGGAAGGTTTTTGTTTAATTTTTCAACTTTTCAAGTTTGGGAATACATGTGCAATTATTTAGGATGGTTAGAGAAGGGCATCTCTAAAGTTTGTATCTAGGTCAATGTCTTTTGGAAAACCACATCCTAAGCATGGACAAGTGGTCATTTGTTACAATCTTCATTTAAAGAGCTATAATACTTTTTCCGTTTTTTATTAATTAGTTGGATTAATTTAAGAATTGTGTTAATTGAGACTAACACTACAAGAGGGGGGTGAATTGTATGTGAGTTCCTAGTGGCTAATTTTGTGGAATATAAAACAAAATGTAAAGAAGCTTGTAATGCACATAGAAGTTTACGAGGAAATCTTTCAGGGCCCAACTGAAAGTAAAACCTCGACCTTTCTAAGGGATTTCCAAAACCAAACCACTTCACTATAATAGGAAAAACACATGAGTTACAACCTATTATAAACAGAACTTTATTCACAAGTTCCAGACTGGACTTGCTACACAGTAGGACTCTATCCTACCCAATCTAAGTCCTACACTTAGATCCACTCGTACTCTCTCAGTACTACCTCTCAGCCTCACACTTGAAGCCTACACACTGTGTGCAAAGTATATTTCACACACTCACCCAAGAATCAAACCAATACAAATATTTGACTCCTAGTATATGAAAGGTAAGCTAGGCATGAAACCCGAAACTAATATGAAAAAGTTATAAGCTTGGCAAACTTACACAATTAAAGCACAATTCGATCTCTTCACGCATAAACTCACATAAAACTATGAAATGAGATCTCTACTATTTATACAAGGCTAGCTCGTATAACAAGTAGATAAGGTTTTCAAAAGATAAATATGTTAAATTAACAAAATCTCAAAACACAGTTTTAAGTAAATCTAGTTTAAAGAAAATCTTTTTGGAAAACTTAATCAAGATAGATTATGAAATAGAATAATATCTTTTGATAATCACTTTAAGTTATAAATCTTTTTAGAAATCTTTTCTTAAAAAAATATCTTTTTAACTTTCTGATTTTAATTATATTTGCCAAGCACTTTATCACGCTTCTAATAGGATTCACGCGTAAACCTACTTAACATATTTACAACAAATCTAGAAGATAGAATCTTAACTAAATTAAGTTGTTGCGCCATCATTCTGTAATTATAGGATACTTAGGCTTCACGCAGCAGACCAGAACTAAGTTCCTGTTGTCACTTGTACTCCATTTATGAACTGGAACTTTGCAGGCCAAGTTCTTCCAGAAATTGTTGTCTTCAATGCAGACCAAGTCAACTCTTCAACTTGCTGTCTTCAAGTTCCTGTTAGGGAACTTAAATCTAGTTAGAGAACTCTTCTTCTATCTTGATTACCCTTTCTTAGGAGCCTCTTCATGTCTTCTTAGCTTAGGCTACTCTTCCACCTCCAAAGTCCACTTCACCTGTTCTAATCACACACTTAAAGAAACCTTTAGTCGAAGCTTGCTTGATTTTAGTTCATCATCATCAAAACCTTTAAGCTTCAACAAACTACGAATTCAGTCCTAAACAATAGTAGTTTGACAAAGGAATACTGTTATTTTCTTTAATTTGTTATTTATTTACTTGTATTTGTTCAATTTGTAGACACAATAATAAATATTTTATATATTTATTATATATAAATCTATTTTACTACTGGTATGATAAATTTATAAATCTATTTTACTACCTCCTCTTCCAAACAATATACCCATTCATTATTGTAGGCCGGTTAAATAAGTCAAAGTTTGACAATGCATTCTCACCAACATGTAAAAAAACAAATTATGTGGGATTTGTTAAAATCGTCTAGATTTGTTTCCAAAAATATATTTTTATATGATTTTTGTTAATATCAAATTGGAGATATCGTCGATTAAAGAAGTACATTAAATAAGTGTAAATAAAGAGATTAGTACATCATAAAATTGAATGATGTAATTAAGTTTAAACTTCACTACTAGAAAAGGCCCATTTTTGACAGAAAAATTCCGTCGAAAACACAATGAAATCCGTTGGAAACAAGGTTTCCACGGAATTTCGTCGGAAAAGTGGTTATAGGAAAAATGAACTTTTCCGACGAAAATTCTGTCGGAAACACTATTCCGACGGAATTTTCCGTCGAAAAATATTTTCAGGCACTGCAATAATTCGTCGGAAAATTCCGGCGGATTCAATTCGGTCGGAAATTTCCGACGGAAAATGCTTTTCTGAAATTTTAAAAAAAATGTCGCGCCACCACCGGCACGGCGTATCACCACCTCCAACCACCAAAAAACCCAACAGACACCGCCATTGCCACTAGCCCCCTAACTCGTATCAACAGTCCCAAACCACCCCCACCACCCACAACCACCAAATCTACCACCCCACCTAGGCAAACCACCCCACCACCCACCTAAAACCACCACCGGCGAAACCTGAAAAAATTAACAAAAAACAAAGAAAAAAATTAAAATGAAAACTTGAAACCCGAAAAAAAAATGAAAACACAAAAAAAAAAAATGAAAACACAACGAAATAAAAAATTGACCAAAAAAAAAGAATAAAAAATTAACAAAAAATGAAAACAAACCATCGCCACCACCCACCTAAAACCACCGCTGAAACCCAACATCAGACCACCGTCGAAACCCAACATCAGACAACTGCCAAAACCCGAAAAAATTAACAAAAAAAAGGAAAAACAGAAATTCAGACCAAAAAACTTACCACAACGATTCAAAGTCTTAAAATTGGTTATATAAGGCCAAATTCGACCATGGAAGCGTTAGATCTAGCATTTCCATGGTCGAACTTGACCTTAAAACCACAACATGCCGGGAACTTGGTCGGGAAATACATCGGGGTGCTTCATAGGCTAGCTTCGGAAATCAACAATGGAGAAGAGATAAAGAGAAGAGAGGGAGTAGCGAAGGAAATCGAGAAGAGAGGGAGTAGCAAGAGAGGAGAGATACATAGAGAAGGTAGATGAAGAAAGAAGAGAGAGAGGGTGTGCGGCTAGAGAGAGAGGGGAGAGAGAAAGGAAACTGAAATGAGGCCATGAGGGGAGTATTTTTTAGGATTTTAGCTATTTATACGATTTTTTTTGTCTTTTTAAATAAATATTATTAGATGCCTTTTCGACGGAAATTTCCGTCGGAAATTATTTTATTTCTGACGGTTTTTTCTGCCGGAATAACTTTCCTACGAAATTTCCGTCGGAATTGTTTAAAATGCGTCGAAAATTTTGCAATTTGCGACGGATTTTTGTATCCGTCGAAATTCGGCCTATTTCTAGTAGTGCTTGTGGAATGATGAACAAATATGTAACTAAGAAAAATAATAGGGACCCATGTGGGTAGGAGAGAGATAGAAAGAAAGAAATGTCAAAAATGAAAAGTGTTGTAACTAATTAAGAATTTCCAATATAGGAAATTATAGCAACTAAAAAACGGAGGAAGTACGTATAATTTTTTTTTATTCAACTTATTATATAAAATAGGAAATTTTGTGAAAAACTACCTAATATAATCCAGAATTTGCGAGAAACTACCTATTAAAAAAAATGTTGTAGTTGACTACCTAACTTTTTAAAAATGTTGTAATTTACTACCTTTACGCCGGATTATGAAGGAGTTTGACCAAAATTCTCCGGCGTTGACTTGGTCACGTGACACTTGGTGAAAGAAAAGGGTGATTAAGTGTCACGTGACCAAGTCAACATTAGAGAACTTTTTTCAAACTCTTTCATAATCTGGCGTAAGGTAGTAAATTACAACATTTTTCAAAAATTAGGTAGTCAATTACAACATTTTTTTTAATAGGTAGTTTCTCGCAAATTCTAGATTATAATAGGTAGTTTTTCACACAATTTCCTATAAAATATTCTTTTGCAAAAATTCATAAGGAGTTCATGTATAAGCTAACTAATATTCTTTTTCAATATACAGGTGGAGGCAAGTAGGTCCAACGACACTAACTAATACAAGCGTACAAGAACATGTATAAGCTTGACTGGAATCGATGAAAGTTCAAAATGCTCCATAATTTACTTATTGAGACCATTTTGTTTGACAACGTTTTTTTTGGGTTGGAAAATCATCCCAATTTCCAACTCAAAATTGTAAATTAAAAATATATACTCCAACTTTTTTGAGTACATTATATTGATCTTCAAAAATATTCACCAATGAGTCATTGAGTTAAACACAAACAATTAATGTACTGTACGTTATCGTGTTTAAAGAAGACAATAATGAAAAAGGTATTTAATGATTTCGTTGGTTAATGAAACTCTAGCTACCATAAGAAAAAGGTACTCCCTCCCTCCGTCTCTAAATTACATTCCTACTTCTAGAATTTATTTCTCCTATAATGGAGAGAAATAAGAATGTAATTTAGGGATGAAGAGAGTATAATAAATTGGGGTATGAAGATATATTTACATGAATTAGAAATAAGTATTATAAGTCATTGATAACTCGGTTTTAATTTGGCTTTTACAGATAAAAATGAAAAAAAAAAAACCTGGTTTATATAATGAGAAAATTAATCATTCAACTGTTAATGACACAATATAAAAAAGACACAAAAATAACTGAAAGTAGAGGGAGGAGGTAAGGGAATCCCCCTACGACCCTACTTCCAAGCATTTGTGACCTCAAAGTCACAAGGTGAGTTCCCCACCAACTCCACCAAGCTGACCCTATATAGAATGAATCTTCAGTTATCCTAATAAAATTAAATCCAAGTTCGTATTGAAATCAAAGTCGACCCAAAGTCCCTTGACCCAAAATTAACGTGGTCAAACTCGTTTTAAAGTTGATACAAATGTATCCAAACCAAATATGAATTGATTTGATGTTGCCTAGACATTACACCCCTTACAAATATATTTTATTGACTAGTGTTTTCTCCAAATGTAGTAATGTATGGTACAATCAATTGAACCCATAAAGCACGTCCAATTGAACTTATAAAGAACGCCTTTGTGGTTGACATTCGACACCGTAGTCTATTCGCTAATTGTCTGTTATATTACCCCGTCAAGTACGTTACAAGAACTTACTTATAATTTTCTTATTTGTGGGAGAGTAATGGTGGGGGCGTGAAAGGTGCTTGACAAGGAACTAAAAGTGTTTGAACTTTTTTTTTTTTTTTTTTTTTTTTGTTGTGAAACAAAAAGTGTTGAACTTTCTAATTTCAAGCAATGCCTGGTTCTCCTCAAAAAAGCAATGCCTGGTATGCCCCACATGATCAAAATTTTTCTCAATTCATAAATGCATTCATTTAACTTTTTACCTTGTTCATAAATCTTGAACTAATTTTTTTTTTTTTAAAACAATCTTGAACTAAAATTATTTCTATTGAAAAAGTCCTATTGAAAAACATTATTTTAAGAAGTATTGTTCTTTTCAGCTTATTTTATTGAATTAAAATTATTATTGTATAAATAAACTTATTTTTGGTGAACTTAAGTTATTTTAGTCTTACGTAGAAATTTCAAAGTTAGAATATTGTTTATAAAGACAGTGACACTTGGCTTTCTAACTTTTCGCCAAGTGTCGCGCCACGTAGTATAGGATAGAGTTATATATAATTCAATTTGTTAGATAAAAAAGTTAGGGCCTGTTCACATTTACTGAACTGGGCTGCATTGAAGTGAACTGAACTAATTGGAGCTGAACTGAACTGAACTGAGCTAAAATGAATATTTTATGAGAGAGGAAAATTAGGAGCTGAACTGATTGGAGCTGAACTGAACTGAACTTAAATTAAGTAAATGTGAACAGACCCTTAGTTTAGAATTTTATTTTCAATCAAATTTTGATATAATTTTAGAACAAAATTGTTAATTTAGAGTTTTATTTTCGATAAAGTACTAATATTTCATATGTACAAATTGTATTATAATTTTATTCAAAAACATAATTAGATTACAACTCTTATAAACTATCATATATATTTATTTATTTTTGTATTTGGAGCGAAGGAATTAGTTCAAAATGTACCACATCCATTAATTTATAATATATTCTAATCAATTAAAATAATATACTTCACAATCTAATATAGTTTTATTACTGTGTGTAGACCTGTCAATTGAGTCGGGGTCACGAGTCATTTCGGACAGGGTCATTATTTCAGATTACGGGCCAAAAAAATATTTTTTACGAATATTATTATTATTATTAGTCATTACATGCATACCACATAGTTTATATCGTCACAAAAACGCATCAATTCCTAACTAATTTTGTATCAATGATATGTTTTGAAATTTGACATATAAATTAAAAATTTATCTTAAAATTTAATAAACAACCCGGGCATCGAACGGGCACAAAACTAGTAATTTATAATCTGCTACAATTCCGAAGTGTCGTTAGCGCTGCTAGTCAAAGTCAAGTATTACATACTAAGGGTGAACCATACATTGATAACTTTATATGCATATATACTCAAACTAGCTAATGTTAATTTACAACACTAGGAAGCTGCATATGAGCTTGATAACTTGAAAAAAAAAAAAAAAAAAAAAACACACACACAATGAAATCCACAAGATTATACATAAGAATAATACTAGTTATATTTCCCGTTACTATAATCTTGTTTGCCATTCCTACAAATTGTCAGCCTAAATTTCAAGCCTATACATGCGGGGATCTCATAGTAAATTACACCAAAAGCAGTCCAACTTACAAACAAAATCTCCACACTCTTCTATCCTCTATAGCTTCGAATCCTCGAATCAACTATGGCTTTTATAACCTTTCAGTTGGCCAAAAACTCGACAAAGTTTATGGAGTCGCTCTATGTAGGGGCGACGTTCCTACCTCCAATTGCAAGACCTGCGTTGATTATGCGGCAGCTAGGATTGGCTTACATTGTCCTAGCTATAACTCTGCTATCGGATGGTACGATGAGTGTATGATTCGTTACTCGGATACTGACATATTTAAGGGGGAGATGTCTCAACCACGGTATAATTTGACACGTCCTATAGAGGCATCCGATCCCAAGGGGTTCAACTCGACGATATCAAACTTGATGAAGAAGTTGGCTTATAAGGCTGCTTCAGGGGATTTTCGTCGCAAATATGCTACGGGAGAAGTTAATGTTACTAGAAATTTCAAGGTATATGCACTCCTACAGTGCATACCAGACTTGGAGGAATATGACTGTTTGAATTGTCTAAATCTTATCATTAATTATACCATTTCTGATTGTTGCTACGGCAAGGAAGGGGCTAGAGCTGGTGGTCCAACGTGTAACCTTAGATACGAGAACTACCAATTTTACAAGTCTGTTGTTGCGCTACCACCACTTCTACCACCCTCAACACCGTCTCCATCCACTATCATCACAACGCCAAAAGGTAACATAATTCATTATATATGTTTAAGAGACTTTTCATTTTATTTCTATTATACTAGAGATCGATGTATCCAAGACTATATCGGCAACTCATTAGTCTTTACATATTAATTTGAACAAAAAATAAGAATTTGTACAAAAAAAATATAAATGCGTATTCATTGCCAGTGCAAAATTTTCTAACTTTGATGATTGGCTTCTTCAGGAAGAAGAAGCAAGAGGTCTAGACTTGCCATGATAGTTATCATCCCCATCTTCACGATTTTAGTAGTGGTAATATTTATCAGCTGCTACTTAAAAAGAAGAGGAAGGCCATTGCAGAAAGTTGAAAGTAAGTTTTAATTACGTACTATGATAGTTATAATTCTTTTAGATCACTATAATTTAAAATATTTATTACAGATATATAACCTCTAAAATATTTATTACAGATATATAACTTTTATAATAAGTTTTGATTATTATCATAACATATAACATTTACGGAGTATAATTTTTACTTATGAAGAATTAAAGTTATTGTTCGTTAAAATTTTGCATTGGCAAGCGTGATAAAAGAAACATGTCAAGTAAAAAAGAACATATTATGGCCTTATTTGGCAAATGGCTTTTGGCGGTTGGCTGTTGGCTGTTAGCTAGTTCACTTGGCTTGTTTGACCAGCTGGAATGTTTGGCTGTTTATAATGGCTTTTGAAATTGGTTGTTTAAGCTAGCTGTTTATAAAAGTGTTTGGTAAATTAATTGTTGGTTGTTTATTAGATAATTTGTGGGCCAACAAGCCAAAAGCCAACAAAAAAGCTACTTAAAGCAGTTTTTTCATTTTGGCTTAAAAGCCAGCTTTTTCGCTAACTAAAAAGCCAATTACCAAACACATTTTTTGGCTGTTTGACCACCTAAAAAAGCCAAAAGCCAAAAGCTAACCAAAAAACCGTTAAAAAGCCAATTGCCAAACATTGCCGGTAGATAATACTTAGCCAAAGTATATGAATACTACAAAAGTCAAAGTGATACACTTAATTAAAAATTGAATAGAGTGAGTAATTATTGTTTTGTTCTTTGAAATTACTTATTAATTAAAAATTGAAGTTTATCTGAAAATATAATTTTACTTTTTGAAATTTATTTTTCTTTTCAAAACAAGCATTTACTGAATATTTTTGTTTTAAGATGAAGACAACACAAGTTAAGTATGCCTTGATCCATAAATCTCATATCATTGTAACTTGAATCCCCCTCTATGAATCTGAAGGCGAAGAGGCTGAAGATGATTACAAAATGATTGAGTCATTGCAATTGGAATTTGGCACTGTTAAAGCTGCAACAAATAACTTCTCCAATTCTAACAAGCTAGGCCATGGGGGTTTTGGTACCGTTTACAAGGTACAATGATCCACATTTTACTTTAATTTCATACGAATTTATTAGCTTTTCAATGCACAAATTGTACCTTACATATATAGAAGCAATCAATTTCAGGGTAGACTTCAAAATGGACAAGTAATAGCAGTAAAGAGATTGACCACAAGTGCAGGACAAGGTGAAAAGGAATTCAAAAACGAGGCCTTATTAGTAGCTAAGCTTCAACACAAAAACTTGGTGCGATTTCTTGGTTTTTGCCTCGCGAAAGAGGAAAGACTCTTGATCTATGAATATTTACCCAACAAAAGCCTCGATCAACTCCTTTTTGGTAATGCTTCGACATTAAAACTGTAAAATTAATCTAATTCAAAGTTACTACACTTGTTTAATCTAAAACTATGCAGATCCTATCAAGAGCAAGTATCTAGACTGGGAAAAGCGCTACAAAATTATAGGCGGAATTGCTCGTGGACTACTTTACCTGCACGAAGAGTCTCGATTGTTAGTTGTCCACCGTGATATCAAAGCAGGAAATGTGCTCTTAGATGCAGAGATGAACCCAAAAATTTCAGATTTTGGTGTTGCGCGTTTGTTTGGAGCAGATCAATCTCATGTGTACACAAGTAAAATTGCTGGAACTTGGTAAGTCATACTTCATACTTGCAAATTCCATGTAGTACACACTCCATCCTTCCACAATTTGTCATGACATTTCTCCTAACAACCTAACCCCTCATAATTAAGGATATGCCACGATTTTACCAAAAGGCCATTTATTCATAAGAATTGGATTGCTCATAATTTCATTTGCTACTTTTTAAATTATAGTAAAAATATCTAAGAAAAATCAATCACAACTTTTTCAATGACCTATTATACATATCAATTAATTTTTAGTTCTAGTTAGTTACATCTAACTAACTAACTTCCTTGCATTGTATCTAATAGTGGATATATGCCTCCGGAGTATGTTATTCATGGAAATTTCTCGATCAAGTCCGATATATACAGTTTTGGAGTGCTAGTACTAGAAATCATAAGCGGCCAAAAGGTCAGCAGGTTTTCACAAGCACATAATGGAGATAGCCTTCTAAGCTTTGTAAGTGAGCGAGGAAATTATATATGTTTATTGATGATATAATTTGAGTTATTTTATACTTTCCAAATTTCAATTTCTTATCTTCCATTTCCAAATTATCTTGGTATATTTCCAGGCTTGGAGAAATTGGTCCGAAGGAAATGCGATGAAATTGGTGGATCCAACCATTTCAGCTATACATACAAATGAAGTCCTAAGAACCATACACATTGCGTTGTTATGCGTCCAAGAGAATGCAACACAAAGGCCAATCATGTCGTCTGTTGTTCTAATGCTAAATAGCTATTCTATCACTCTTCCAGTATCCTCGCGGCCTGCTTTTTTGATGCAGAATGATTTGGACTCCGAATGTGATATGCCGCATCCTGATGATTCCACCGACAAGGCCTCCCCTTCAACGTTTGATGCTCGAGACTATGTGCAAGAAGATCAAAACTAAAAACTAAAAAGCAAGTCCATCCTGATTGTAATAAGGTGGTGAACTGAATGTTCTTTGTTAGCAGCAAACATCATAACGTAAATTCTTCAGCTGCGCTACTCTAGTTTCGACAGTACATCAACTCAACTTCAAATTCGTAGAGTTACATATCATATATTTTCATGCAATTGAACATTTTTACTTCTATGCTTCACCCAATTTTTACATGTATGATCCAACGAAATGATGTTAGTGTATGTGTTACATTGTTGTTATTATAAAATATGTGTGATTATCTTGTCTTCATGATTAAAGCAACACATAATCTTTAGACTTGATTATTTATGCCCCTTGAGTAGTAGAACGAAATAACAACTCATATACGAACAACTAAGGGGTCGAGCTTGGTTTCAAAAAAAAAAAAAAAAAAAAAAAAAAACTAAGGGTCGAGCTACATACAATTGATACAAATACACATTTATTTCCTTATTACACCTTAGTATAGGGGTATAAAGTTGGCAATGCATTATTAACAATTAGCTTGAGCCATATATACACAATGAATAGCTTTTTTTTTTTTTTTGGTAGAAGAGAAGCTTAAATTAAGTAGTTAACCAGTCAACAAGTTTACATCCCTTAGGCCGCAGCCTAATTTAATTACAACTAACACCACCATTAGCTAAGGTGGCCGGATTCAAAAGGGGTGTACTAGCACTCAAATTAGAGTTACTGTTCTGATCAGATAAGAGTTTGCTACCAAAAGATACGCTACTGCTATTACAAAAGTCAACTTCTACAGCAGGAGGGTTAATAAGCACACATGCATTGAGGGGGTTGCTGAAGCACCAATCAGTCCTACTTACAGTTGTTAAATTCAGCATAGCTTGCCTGGCCACCACATCTGCTACCCTGACTTGATCTCTGGGTACCTTGGACAACTTTCCCCTTGGTATCTTTCTTAGAAGGTCCCTGCAAAATAGGTAGTGATTCCCCATTTCATTAAATGCTATGTTGTGGTTATTTTTTCCTTGAACCGCTTGCTGACAGTCAGAAATGATTGTGATATAATTCCAGTTTTCCTTGATCACCCAAGAAACTGCAGTGGCTATGGCTATGGTTTCAGCCATAAGGGAAGAGTTTGCCCAGATGTTGGAAGCAATACCTTTCACCCAAGTACTAGTCTGGTCCCTGCAGATACAAGCAAAACTTACAGTCTTTCCTTGATCCCTAAAGGAAGCATCAACTACTATGCAAAGGCTAGAGTTCCACTGAGGGCAGTTGACTGTAAAGGCATTATGGTTTGGGGTGTTTATGGAGGATTTAAGGCCAAGTAAAGCAATCTCAATGGGCCAGGCTCTGGCAGCATCGATGGTGTTGCTTATGGGGGTGGATTTCTTGTTAAAGACCCAACCATTCCTTCTAAGCCACAGTCTACAGGTTAATAAAGAAAAGGTTTGATTCCAAGGGATGTCAAAGAGGGGATGCTGGGTTGTGATTTCAAGGTTTGAGGACATCTAGTCAATGGTGCTTAGGTGTTGGCTCATGGCAGGAGGAGTGATTGTATCCCAAAGTTCCTTAGCCCTATTACACTCCTTGAGGATGTGATCTAAGGTTTCAGGAGTGCTAGGACAAAAGCTGCAAGATCCAGAGGTTATTATATGCCTAGAATGGAGATGGTCAGCAGTGGGTAACATGTTCCATAAACATAACCAGAGGAAAAATTTAGCAGATGGGGGGAGGAGAGAAGCCAAACTTTGGTAAGCATAGATTTATCAGGGTGGTGGTGACGTTAATTCTCTTGCCTCAGCTTAAGGTAGGTTGTGTTGGCATTAAAAAACCCTCCTTTACCCAAGCCTGAGAAGCACTGATCCTCACCAAACCCGGGAAGGACCATGCCGTGAATATGAGAAGCAATGTGAGGAGGCATAGAATGATGGAGGTTAGACAAATTATAGTTTCCCTCATATATGATCTCACTGACAATAAGGGTTTCCTCTTCTTCCTTGAGGGGGCCCTGGATTAAAGTTCTCAGGGCACCCAGTCCTGTCCAATTATCATGCCAGAGGCCAGGGAACATGTATTCCCTTTACCAATAGCCCATTGGGAGGAAGAGAGTTAGGAGGTCCCAACCTTTACCTATATCTTAATTGCCAGATGTGGGAACCATTACTGAACTTAGTTGGTAAATCTCTGTGGCAGTACTTTTCCTTTATCAAGGTGGCAGAGAGATTGCTAGAATTTTGCATTTTCCATCCCAACTTGGCCATGAGAACAATGTTATACAAATGATTCAACCTCAACCCTAGCCCACTCAGGTCTTTAGGGCAGCAAATCTTTGACCAGGCAATGAGTGGTGTTTTCCTCTTATCAGGAGTAGATCCCTAGAAGAATCTATTGCAAATTTGATCAATATTTGAGGCAAGATTTTTAGGGAGGAGGATAGTTTGCATGGTATATGCAGGTATAGAAGCAAGGGAGGATTTGATTAGGACAGCTCTACCAGCTTTGGAAAGGTTTTTTGACTTCCAGGCATTTAGCTTGGAGTTAAGCTTCTTGGTTACGTGACTAAGTTGGGAAAGGGTAGGCCTCTTGTCAGTAAGGGGAAAACCCAAATAAACACCTAGATCATTGGTAGAAAGGATATAATCGGTCGTTGGACAATCACCCTAAAACCAAACAATATTTCTACTTAAACCAACCTAAGACAAGTCTAGGGTAAGTAGAGGATCGTATCCACAGGGAATGGGTAAGTACATCGAGAATATGAAACGGTTGCAATCTAGTTCGGTCACAAATAGGGGGTTTTGATTAGATAACTACTATAGAGACAAACACTTGGGAAAATAGGGATCGACTCCAACCCAACTAACGGATCAAATCAATAGGCAAGCATGAACACAAATTGGGTGATAGAGAGGGCACTCAACATTGCCTTCTTTCGAAGCCACAACACTAATCAATCTTAAACCAAACTCAACTAACACTACTACATCCCTTTGTTTTTCGACGCTATTGGATCGACACTGTGTAGTAGACGTCAATATACAAATATAGATCCCGTATATTTCGACGCTTTTTCACGTCGAAGTAAAGTCTCGACAGTGAAAAGCGTCTAGAAATTCATGTGATGCACACGTGACTTCAATTAATAATTAATAAAAGCTATGTGGAAAAACTACCCACTTAATAGTACACCTCTCCCTCAGCATAAGAACTTCCTCCATGAACCTAAACCTAATTACATAGCAGTCGTCATTTTCGTTAGAATTTCTTCAATTTGATTGATTTTGCCTCCCAAAACCACATAAAAATTCAGCGAATCGGGCTACAAATGTGGTAATTTCCTTCCTCTACTCGTTGCTATTATATTTTTGATCTTTATCATAATTTTGTTACTTTTTTTCCATTTTGCTAATATATCATTCGAATTTATCTACTATGTCTTAATCATTAGCTTTTTCTTTAATTTTTTTTTTCCTATAATTGTTCTTTGATTTTCGCTTCCATTCCCTCTTTCTTTTTCATGTTTCTGCTTCCAGATCTACCACAAATTAGGGGGAAAATTTTTGATGATTTTTCCAGTTACCTATCCCAATTCGTTCGGCAATCTAAGCATTAAAAGGTATATTCTTTTATTATAAGTTTCCATACTTGCAAGTTGCAATTACCAGATTTTATTTGTTTCAAAACCCTAGGTTATAGATCGATCTTGTTAAATTTCTAATCTTCAATTAAATCTCCTAGTTTCTACATATTTTTTTTTATACATTAGTGGATTGCAAATTTCATTTGTTTAGATCTATTTCATTATGGTATGAAAAAACTTGACATTGAAATGTTTGCTTATTAGAGTTAAAAAAAAAAAAAAAAAAAAACATTACTCTTAGATGTTGAAGAATCAATTGTTAAGGTCTCACATAAAACAACTAATTTATTTTATATATAACAAGAATTTGATATGAATATTATCCATTTAATAAGCTACACTCTAGAGTATTTTCAACTAACTACTGGTGAATTTTAGTAGCAATAGTGACATAGAGGCGGATATGACTAACCTTTGTAGCCTTGGTTCTATTCATTCATGATTTTTGTACTTGGTATTTGTAATCAATGTATTGTCAATTATCATTTCTCACTATTTTTAATTGGTGTTACTCATCTTTATTTTGTTTTTTCAAAGCTGTAGCATTTTATTGTTGTTAATTATTGTTAGAAAAATTTATTGATCTTTTTGTCAAAAGAGCAAATGCCTATTAACTCAATACAACTTTACTTTAAGTAACCAAGCTCTTGATGACTTTTTATGCTTCAAGCCGAGAAAAAACTTTCTCTAATTTATTGGGTTTAAGGTTGATTTTATCCTATTCCTATCACTCTATTAGCTATACCTTTGTACGTAGTTAGTTCCATTTTTCAATATTAATATAAATAAGAGAGAAAACGTTTGTTTGATGTTGAGTTATACTCTGAAGTTGCAACGTGTTAGCTTAAATTAAACTTTATAACACACTATTATAATTTGTACTCTTCAACTGAATTTTGAGACTGTTTTGCTAGAGGTGTATGCTAAAACAATTTTGTGTCGGGCCTTATTTTTGAGTGTCTTTATAATTTTATATATTGAATATCATGAATGTCAGTCTATGTTGTGACTTTTAAAGTTCTGTTTTATAATAGAATGGATAATTTAGAAGGATGTCTATCTTGGCACATTTGTCAATTAGGTATTTAATATTTAATTTAGAAGGATGTCTATCTTGGCACATTTGTCAATTAGGTAATTTTAATTAATATTTTGTGTGAAAAGTTTGGTCTTTCTCTGCCAATTCTCTCTTGGGTAATAGAATGGATATGAAAAGCTGATTTCAGTTTTTTTTTTCCCGTTGTTGCCAGGCCTTTCTCTGCCAATTCTCTCTTGGGTAATTTTTCCCTCAAAAGTTGGTTTTTCATGCTAATATTAGACTGGTTGTTTCTTGGATGTTCAATTTTTCTTGAAATTTAAAATTACCTGGATATTGGACTCTGTCCAGCTCCTCTCCTTAAATTGACATGTAATGGTAGTTATGTTTTGTGAGATATCTTATCTTAGAGTTTTGAATATAAAAGTTTGGTATTATATGCTTGAGCTTGCATGACAATTGTGCAGATAATGACTCCAGTCTATGTCATCTTGAGGCTATAGAATCAGATCTTCTTAGTGTAAAAGCGATCATATGTTGAATTTTATTTTCTAGTATAAAGTCAAACTCATGAGATTTGTTGTTGGGTAGTTGATTAAAATTTTATGAAACCTTAAACTGTGTACAACATGTGAAATGCATATGCTATAGAAGTTGTAAAACATAACTATTGTTTTAAAACACTGATTTCTTGTTTACAATCTGGTTTAAGAGGGGCAGCAATTTGAAGGCAAATACATGCAGTCATTTTTAGCCCCTAGTCCCTTCATGAAAATTATAGGTCTCAAAAAGTTATCCAATCTAGGCTAAAGAATTTCTCAATGTGGAACATTTTGCTAGGAATCATGCCTTCTGGAAATTTGTGGTATGCTGGCTTAAATCTATCGGATCTGGGCTAATTTTTTGACATGACGTTTGTTTGGGTTGTTATGTTGAGTTGGATAGGCTTGTTGTAATAAATACTCTAGCTGTTGTATTTCTTTTAGTCTATTTTTCCTCCAATTAATTATATATTAGTTGAAAGAAGTATGGTTGTGTTCTTGCATTGTTAACAAATGCTTGATGATTTTTTGTGCTTTACTGTATATTAAGTGACTAGCAGTAGGGAAAGGATTCGTTTGTTCGATACATGTTATACTAGACAAGAGTTTTATTAGCAAGAGGTGCAAAGAGTATGATGAATTTTTTTCAGCAAGAGGTCAAAACAACAAGAGTTGGCTGCTTACTTGGGTTCTTCAATGGTTTCAGTCCTAACCAGTAATAATTGTTTCATAAAAATTCATATTATTATAAAAAGTTGCAGGTTGATACAGATTTTTATATGCATTATAGTTTGTCAAAATCCCTAATTATCTGCTTAGTAGTTTTAGGAGTTGAGGATTTAACGATTTGCAAATTATTGAATTATAGGGGATAATCCTGAAACAATGATCTATAATAGTTTATTCTTGGTTTATTAGTATGAGTTTGTCCTTTCCCTTGATCTTTTTGGTCCTTATGATCGTTCTGCCATGTTTGAGATTGTTTATTAGGTGTTAATTGTGCTTAATGTTGGTTCTTTTACATTTTATTTTACTTTTAGTACCCGGAAGCTTTTAGGTCATTGTTTATGAATGAAGTATCCTTAGATTGTCTATAAGGAATTTCTTATCGTCCATGTGCTGCTTTATAAAATATACATACTAGATTTATTATTAAAGGTTGTTTATATCAATTTAAGTTCTTTTATTCTTTCACTAATTTGATTTATAATACTTCGTAGATAGAATTAGAATCCCTCTAATCTACAATCTATTACTCGCGGTAAAGGTTTTTTTAGTGCTAATTGATATGTCTATTTTATATAATGTTTTACCCCCGTCCCTTGGTCATAATTAGTAGTGTTTTTGGCCCTTTAGGGCCACTTTTATTACTAATATGTGTGTTTCTAGTGTTTTCGTAGTTCTGGTTAAGTTTTTGCAGGGAATTACACCTTTGGAGCATTTTCCCGGGATTTTTATGAAGCGACTACGAGCATTGGAGGAACACGACCATTCTTGGAGCCCAAGGCCGGCTAGAGCCATCGAGTCGGTGATTAAGGGTTCGTTTAATTGGACCATGTATTCGAGACCCGAGAGGAAATATGGATTGGGCCGAGAAATCTAGCCCAATCGAAGTCCAAACCATGAAGATGAAGCCGGGCCCGATCGGGCAAGCATACGCCCGATTAGGCGAGCTGCACGCATGCCAGCTATCAAGTAAAGGCGCGCCCGATCAGGTGAGCGTAGGCTCGATCGGGCGCAACACTTTAGGCTGGGCAATGAGAAAAAGGCGGGCCCGATCGGGCGCCCCCTTCGCTCGATCGGGCACGTGTTTTTCTAGAACCTGATTAAGTTTAGTTAATTCTTGTTTTAGGAGATGTATATATTCGTTTTGTACGGATTAATTACGGATCTTCTTTCTCTTAGACTTTCTCTCTCTACTTAGTATTTTTCTCTCTCTTAAATTCTCTCTAACTCTTGTTCTTAATTCCTACATTAATTCCAGATTTAGTTTGGTACAATTTCTTCCCTTTTTTAATTTCAGTTATTTTTAATTGCTTTCTTGATCATGTTCTTATTTATTTAATTTGCTTGGTTTAATTATGATGATTAGTGAGTAGTTTAATTCTAGGGTTTATGGGGATCCATAATAAATATGAAGGGATAGTTTGTAATTATTGATTGTTGATATTGCATGATAATTTCCTATTGAATTGTTTTAATTCTTTGCAATTAGATTATGAATCGAGCAGATGTAATTTGATTGTGAATGTTTAGCAATGTTGAATTGATTAATCGAGCAGATGTTGATTTAATATTAAAGGCTATTTTTAATAGGAACTTAGATCTAATAAATTGCGAGAGCCTGTTAGATCCATGTTGGTTAATAAATTGCGAGAGCCTGTTAATCATGTTACCTATGCATTGTTAATTATTAGTTGCTTCGTTCTATCCCGGAATATTAATTATTGGTGAATCTGTGACCCTAGGTTTTCTTATTATTGATTCTTTTCTCCCTAAACTCATCCTTCGTAGTATAGAATTCATATTTAAATTACTAGTTACTTTGATAATTTAGATTATAATAATTAATTAGAATTAAAAAGACTTGTTTCCCTGTGGAGATCGACCCTACTTCCCTATCTAATTTAGTTAGAGGATCTAGGAATTATTTTTTATTAGGGGATACGACTTTACCCTGTCAAAATTTGGCGCCGTTGTCAAAAGCACATAGAGAGTAGGGATGCGCAAATTGATTCTATTCTAGCCCATAATAAAATCATGGACAATCAAATTGCACAACTTTCATCTACCCTACAATCCCGTCAGCAGGGAGTTCTACCGTCACAACCTATCCATCCTACAGATCATGCTAATGCAATCACTCTAAGGAGTGGTTCACATTATGATGGACCTCCTATGCCACAGGAAGATGGACCCGTTTCTGATCTAGATTCCTCTATACCATACGTTAATCCTGCTAGCCCTGCAGGGCTACAAAAAGATACTAACCCTACTAATGTTTCTGTGCAGGGTAAATTGCAGGATAAGGGAGGAGTTGTGCAGAGCCCAGTTATCAAGCTTCCATTCCCCAATAGACAACTGAAGAGTAAGCTTGATAAACAATTCGGTAAGTTTTTAGAGGTTGTGAAAAACCTGCAGGTAACAGTTCCCTTCAATGATTTAATCACTCAAGTATCTGCTTATGCTAAATTCATGAAAGACATTCTGACTAGGAAAGGGGCCTTTAATGAAGTAGAAACTGTAGCTTTCACAGAGGAGTGTAGCGCTTATTTGCAAAATAAATCACCTCCTAAATTAAAGGATCCCGGTAGTTTTTTCTATCCCTTGTCATATTGGGAATGTTTTTATTGATAAAGCTTTATGTGATCTGGGTGCTAGTGTCAGTGTCATGCCATCATCTATATGTGCTAAATTAAATATGGGGGAATTAAAAATTACTAATATAACTTTGCAAATCGCAGATCGTTCGGTAAAATATCCTTTAGGTATTTTAGAGGACGTCCCTGTCAGAGTCGGTAAATTTTTTATTCCTGTAGATTTTGTTGTTTTAGATATGGCAGAGGACACACAAATACCCATTATATTAGGTAGGCCTTTCCTCCACACTACAGGAGCTATTATTAATGTGAAAAATGGTAAACTAACCCTTTTTGTAGGTGACGATAACATGACCTTTAATTTAGGGAAGGTTTTGGAAGGGCCTATGTTAGAGGAAAATTGTTGTTATTTCGACACAATTGATATAATGGACAATATTTGTGTTGATAGCTTGCCACAGGTTCTTGCGAAGGATCCCTTGGAGGAAGTTCTCTGCGGGAATTTATCTAGCGATAATGCAAGCATTTGGGGTAATGAGGTACAAAGTATTGAAAAGGTTATTTCCTTAGAAGAGTTAAGCCCCAAGGAGACAATGAAGGTAGTAAATTTAGTTCAGGAATCAAAACCTGCAGAGGTCAAGAAACCTGAGCTAAAACCTCTCTCTTCTCATTTAAAGTATGTTTTTCTAGATGAGCAGGAACTACACCCCGTGATCATCAGTACTGCACTCACTGACCTACAATCTTCCCAACTTCTAGGGGTCCTCAAAACCCATAAGAAGGCTATAGGGTACAGTATTGATGATCTCATGGGTATTAGCCCTGACTTTTGCATGCACATGATTCATCTAGAGGAAAATTACAAGCCCTGCATTCAACCCCAACGAAGATTAAATCCAAACATGTAGGAAGTAGTCAAGAAAGAGGTGATGAAATTACTCGATGCAGGTATTATCTATCCTATTTCTGACTCCAAGTGGGTAAGTCCTGTGCAGGTAGTACCGAAGAAAGGTGGGATGACTGTGATAACTAATGAAAAAAATGAACTAATCCCCACTAGAACTGTAATAGGGTGGCGTATGTGCATAGACTATCGCAGACTTAATATCGTCACTAAAAAGGATCACTTCCCTCTCCCCTTTATTGATCAAATGCTTGAGAGGTTAGCTAATCACAAATTCTTTTGCTATTTGGACGGGTATTCGGGATTTTTCCAAATTCCGATTCACCCTGAAGATCAGGAAAAGACCACCTTTACATGCCCTTATGGCACTTTTGCATATCGTAGAATGCCCTTTGGTTTATGTAATGCACCTGCTACCTTTCAACGTTGCATGATGAGCATTTTTTCTGATTTCATAGAGTCTATTATGGAGGTCTTTATGGATGATTTTAGCGTATATGGTTCTTCATTTGATTCATGCTTAATTAATCTCGCTAAAATTTTGAAAAGATGTGAGGAGTGCAGCTTAGTACTTAATTGGGAGAAATGTCACTTTATGGTGACAGAGGGAGTAGTCCTTGGTCATATTATATCTGATAAGGGCATACAAGTAGACAAAGCTAAAATATCAGTGATTGAGCAATTACCTCCCCCAGTCAATGTCAAGGGAGTTAGAAGCTTCTTGGGTCATGCGGGGTTTTATCGCCGCTTTATCAAAGATTTTTCTAAAATTGCTAAACCACTGACACAGCTTTTGCTCAAGGATGCCCCATTTATTTTTACTGACGAGTGTCTTGAGGCTTTTCACAGGATTAAGCAAGCTTTGATATCGGCACCCATCATATGTGCTCCCAATTGGAACCTCCCTTTCGAGATCATGTGTGACGCAAGTGACTTTGCACTAGGAGCCGTGCTTGGACAGAAGAAGGATAAGGTTTTGCATGCTATTTATTATGCTAGCTAGCAAAACCTTAGATGAAGCCCAAGTCAACTATGCCACCACATAAAAGGAGTTTCTTGCTGTTATTTATGCTTTGGAAAAATTTAGATCATATCTAGTTGGTTCTAAAGTTATTGTTTTTACTGATCATGCAGCATTGAAATACTTGATAGCCAAGGCGGAATCAAAGCCAAGGCTACTCCGTTGGGTTCTCTTGCTCCAAGATTTCAATATTGAAATAAAAGATAAAAAGGGAGCAGAGAACGTAGTGGCAGACCACTTGTCACGTATCAGGTATGATGAGGGTAAGGATTCTTTACCTATAGATGATTCTTTCCTTGATGACAACCTGTATGCAGTTGTAGAGCATCACCCTTGGTATGCCGATTTTGCTAATTATATAGTGGGTGGTACTCTACCTCCTGACTTGTCCTACCAACAGAAAAAGAAATTCCTTTATGATGTTAAACATTATTTTTGGGATGACCCTTTTTTGTTTCGTGAGTGTGCAGATGGATTATTTCGCAGGTGTGTTCCCGAATGGGAGGTTCACGGCGTCCTTACCAGTTGTCATACTTCACCCTATGGTGGACATCATGGCCCCACTAAAACGGTGGCTAAGATTAATGAGTCAGGCTTCTTTTGGTCTACTATGTTTAAAGATGCTAACACTTTTGTGCAGGCTTGTGACTCTTGCCAGAAGACTGGCAACATTTCGCGGAGGCATGAGATGCCCCAATCTGGGATTCTAGAAGTTGAAATATTCGATGTTTGGGGTATCGATTATATGGGGACGTTCCCATCTTCCAATGGGAATTGTTACATACTTGTAGCCGTCGATTATGTGTCCAAGTGGGTTGAAGCCATAGCTTCACCAACGAATGATTCCAAGGTAGTCATTAAGCTCTTCAAGAAGATCATATTTCTCAGGTTTGGTGTCCCACGAGCTATTATTAGTGATGGGGGTACCCACTTCCATGAAAGACAACTGGATAACCTCCTCAAGAAGTATGACGTATATCACAGAACAGGGCTTAGTTACCACCCTCTAACTAGTGGTCAAGTTGAGGTCTCTAATAGGGAAATCAAGGCGATCCTAGAAAAGGTAGTAGCCAAGTCAAGAAAAGATTGGAGCATGAAGCTTGATGACACACTTTGGGCATACCGGACAACATTTAAAACACCGATCGGTACTTCACCTTATAGATTGGTTTATGGTAAGGCATGTCATCTTCCCGTAGAATTGGAGTACAAAGCTTTTTGGGCAATCAAAGAGCTTAATGTGGATTCTAAGGCCGCGGGTAAGAAGAGACTCCTTCAACTCAATGAGTTGGATGAGTTTAGATTGTCGGCATATGATAGTGCGCGGATCTACAAGGAGAAGACCAAGAAGTGGCACGACAAGAGGATCCTACCAAGAGAGTTTGCACCGGGCGATAAGGTTCTTCTCTTTAATTCTAGATTGAAGATTTTCCCAGGAAAGTTGAAGACTAGATGGTCCGGTCCCTTTACTGTCACAAAGGTAAACAAATTTGGTTTGGTAGAGTTGGTAAATGACATAGGTGTAGAATTCAAGGTGAATGGCCAAAGGTTGAAAGTGTATCATGAAGGTGCTACCATCAGAGATGTGGAGGAGACTCTCCTAACTCCACTTCCAACATGAGTTTCAAAGTGGTGAGAAGGTCTTGCGGGACCTAGATAAACCAGCGCTTTGCGGGAGGCAACCCGTATTTCATGCTTTATAGGCTAGTTTTCCTTTTCCTTAATTTTTCTTTTTTTTTTTATTTTTATTTTTTGTTTTTTTTAGAGAGGCGAGGAGAGTGATATTTCACCAGTTTTAAGTGTTGTTGTACAGGTATGAATTTGACAGGTATAAAGACTTAGAAAAAATTTGAAGAAGAAACGGAATCGGAGGAAAAAGGCTCCCTCGGGCCCGATCGGGCGCGCAAGTGAGCCAGAATCCAGCAGCAATTTCGCCCGATCGGGCGACGTTGCCCGATCGGGCGCGCAAGGGAGCTTCAAAATCAGAGCTAATTTCGCCCGAACGGGCGAACTAGCCCGATCGGGCGCGCAAGCTCAGTGGATTCAGGGACTATTTTCGCCCGATCGGGAATTTTTTTTGGAAAATCGAGTAAAAGAAAAAGAAATGTCGGGCGAAGCTCGCCCGATCGGGCGAGGAAAAGGGCGAAATTTTGTTCGCGTTCGCGCCCGATCGGGCGGAGCTCAAATTTATCTGATTCATACTTGTATTCTGGAATTACGCACTTTCGCCCGATCGGCGAGGCTCGCCCGATCGGGCGCGCCTCGCCCGATCGGGCGAAAGTGCGTAATTCCAGAATACAAGTATGAATCGCCCGATCGGGCGCGCCATCAAGCCGACCCCCCCTTTATTTCTTTTCTCTTCTTTCTTTCCTCATTTCCTCCTTATTTCACCTTCTTCATTCACTTTCTCTCTCTAAAACCTCCATTTTCAAACCTTAAACTCACACTTCAATCCAAGATCTTCTCTAATTCCTCCATCCAAAATCAAAATTTTTTACATATTCCATCTCCCTTCACCTTCCTCTACACTTTATACTATTTTTCCCCAATTTTATCTCAACTTTTCTCAAAGCCTAAAAGAGAGAAACCTCAAATTTTCTACTATTTTCATAGCTAATGGCCTCCAAGCGTTCAAGAAATCAAAGGGGTGAGAGCTCTAGTGCACCACAACCAACAATCAACCCGGACCTTCAAATTCCGGGATGGGAGGAAGTTGTAATCACTTCGGAGGAGCAACGGGTTCGGATGATCAACCTCATCGATCGTCAGGTAATTTCTACCCGTTTCATTCATCACCCTACTTTAGCTAGGCTAGGTCTTGATAAATACGTAGAAAAATTATTTAAAGGCATAGGTATGAGTGGTTTGTTTCAAATGTGCCATGACACTTATGATTATCTAACATTGGAATTTATATCAAGTTTTAATATTATCAAAATGAATGCACTTATCACTCATGTCCAATTTCGATTGTTAAACAACAATGTGAGATTGACTTTAAAAGAATTTGGTAAGTTGTTTGACTTGAAATTGGACAAGCCTATTGAACCCTCGCAAGACCACACCGCCGTGGTCTATAAGAGGTTAACAGGGGAGGATTTGGTGAACCTCCAACATGCCAAAGGGACGTGGATTCAACATCCCGTCCCCAAACTTTAGCAAAGATTTGTTGGTCTCACCATTTTTGGGAGGCATGGACCGGCAAATGTCCGGAGGGATGAATTGGAATTATTGGCTTCCTATATAATTCCTAATGCTGAAAAATTAAACATACCGCATAGGATAGCCAATCATTTCCAAAGGGCGGCCAACGCGGCCGAGACTAGTAGGTCTAGAGCACCTATTTACTTTGGGGGGTTAGTGACCCATATAGCTAGGAAACACTTAGGTTGGAACCCCGATGGCCATAGGAAAGTTGTGGGATCGAACCTAATGGACCTACCCTATTTAGGGAGCTTGAATTGGGTACAACCGGTGGGGAGTGATACTTGGTGGATCGTCCACCGATAATCGGGTAGGAGGGACCAGGCCTTTACCCCATGTATGATGATTATGCCCGTCGGGGGGCTATTCCTCCCGATTCCCTTACTCCCGATTGGTTCCAATTCCCCCAAGGAGGGTATTCTCACCCCGGTGCTTATGGTACTTATGTGGACTGCTCTTCGGTCCACGGATATGGGGGTATGGGTGGGAATGTAGACCCTAACTACTATGCCGGTGGTTCGGGGTATGGTGGTGGTGGCTCTAGCCATGGAGGGGCCGGCTCTAGCCATGGTGGGGGGTACTCTAGGATGGATGAGGATGAGGAGTAGGCTACTCTCCCAAGTCAATGAGGGCATTGCTTGATTTGGCTTGGGGGGGTGTTCTTTCATCTTAGAAATTCTCTTCCTTCTCTTCCTTTATTTGCTTTCTAGTATAGTTTTTATTTGCTTTCCTAGTATAGTTCTTATTGCTTTCTTATATATGAAAAATACAAAAAAAATTGAAAAAATAAAAAAATTCAAAAATATGTTCCAATGAATTGTAAATCATACTTCCCTGTGCCCCATACTTGAGAAACTTGTTTTGATTTTTGGTATTTGATGATGATTATTGTGGATTTTTTGGTCATGATTTGAAGTCTAATTGTTTGGATTCCTTAACTTGCGTCAATTTTGCCCAACTACTTGTGAATATAGTGCTTGACTAGTTGTTTTGGTTAGGAAATGTGTGATAGTTCCATAATTCCTGGTATGTCAATGAATTTGAGTATTGATTTACAATTATGAGTAGTGTTTCATGACTTTTTATTATGCACATGAGGAGGACGAAGGCGTTCGTTCTTTAGGTAGCCTTCAGAGTATTTAGATACATTTGTTCCCTTCTTGTCACCCATGTTGTTGCTTGTGCCCTTTTATTGTTTATAGCCACATTACAAGACTTAATCTCCCCATTGGTTACTAGTCCCAAGCTTGGCTTGGGGGAGCTATTAGTGAGTGAGGTGAGGGAGCTTTGTAGTGTGCACTTTATTTGCACAATTTGGATGGGTTTTGAGAAGTAATTTGTTCTTGATAATATTTTTGTTTTTATGAGTTTGAAAGTTGTATATATTTGAGAAAAATAAAAGTGTGATGAGAAAAAGAAGTTCAAGAAAAAAGTGAGAAATATGAAAAGAAAGTGAACTTCTAAGAAAAAAAAAAAGAAAAAAATGTTTGATGTTCAAATGTTCTAAGTGAAGGTTAATCAAAAGAAAGAAAAAAAAAAGTTGAGTTTTAATGTAAATATTTTAAGTTATGAGTTCAAGGTTTGTTATTCACTCTTGTTCTACATTATCATATTTTTATGAGTGAAATTGTGAGTGTTGGGATTGTTGTAGTGTTTGGAGTATATTTGGGGGATTGTTGTAGGAGTTGGTTATGTTGGAGATGTGTATGATCATTACCTTTGATCATGGATTTATTAGGATTTGGCTCCCTTAATGCATAGCTTTTCTCTCACATGATCCCAAATTTATCCTACCTTTACCCTAGCCTTACATTACAAGCTTAAAAGACCTTCCGATCTTGTGCATAGAAGTTATGTAAATGTGAAAGTGTTGTTTTTCAATGCAAGTTATGACTTGACATATTTCGAGTCGACTAGTAGGATGAGCGTTCAATGTTTTTATACACACGAGAGTGTGAGTTGGGAGGGCATTGTTCACATTAAAGGGATTGGGTGGAGAGCGATCGAGTACATTCTTTACTCGCCACATAAATGAGAGTCGAGTGTGTAAGCACTAGTCTTGAATTCTATATGCTCTTGTGGTTTGCTCTACTTGACAATTGTTGGGGAGGAAGGGTGATTAGATGAATAAGATTGATTGACGTTGAAGCATGTTTGTTTAATTTTACCTTGAATCGTTGGCTTTTGAATTGTTGATTGGGGTGAAGTATGTTTATATGTTCATTGATGAGCTCTTTGCTTAGGGACAAGCAAAGGTTTGGCTTGGGGGAGTTTGATATGTCTATTTTATATAATGTTCTACCCCCGTCCCTTGGTCATAATTAGTAGTGTTTTTAGCCCTTTAGGGCCACTTTTATTACTAATATGTGTTTTCTAGTGTTTTCGTAGTTCTGGTTAAGTTTTGCAGGGAATTGCACCTTTGGATCATTTTCCTGGGATTTTTATGAAGCGACTACGAGCATTGGAGGAACACGGCCATTCTTGGAGCCCAAGGCCGACTAGAGCCATCGAGCAGGTGATTAAGGCTTCGTTTAATTGGACCATGTATTCGAGACCCGAGAGGAAATATGGATTGGGCCGAGAAATCTAGCCCAATCGAAGTCCAAACCATGAAGATGAAGCCGGGCCCGATCGGGCAAGCATACGCCCGATCGGGCGAGCTGCGCGCATGCCAGCTATCAAGTAAAGGCGCGCCCGATCGGGTGAGCGTAGGCTCGATCGGGCGCGGCACTTTAGGCTGGGCAATGAGAAAAAGGCGGGCCCGATCGGGCGCCCCCTTCGCCCGATCGGGCGCGTGTTTTTCTAGAACCTGATTAAGTTTAGTTAATTCTTGTTTTAGGAGATGTATATATTCGTTTTGTACGGATTAATTACAGATCTTCTTTCTCTTAGACTTTCTCTCTCTACTTAGTATTTTTCTCTCTCTTAAATTCTCTCTAACTCTTGTTCTTAATTCCTACATTAATTCCAGATTTAGTTTGGTACAATTTCTTCCCTTTTTTAATTTCAGTTATTTTTAATTGCTTTCTTGATCATGTTCTTATTTATTTAATTTGCTTGGTTTAATTATGACGATTAGTGAGTAGTTTAATTCTAGGGTTTATGGGGATCCATAATAAATATGAAGGGATAGTTTGTAATTATTGATTGTTGATATTGCATGATAATTTCCTATTGAATTGTTTTAATTCTTTGCAATTAGATTATGAATCGAGCAGATGTAATTTGATTGTGAATGTTTAGCAATGTTGAATTGATGAATCGAGCAGATGTTGATTTAATATTAAAGGCTATTTTTGATAGGAACTTAGGTCTAATAAATTGCAAGAGCCTGTTAGATCCATGTTGGTTAATAAATTGCGAGAGCCTGTTAATCATGTTACCTATGCATTGTTAATTATTAGTTGCTTCGTTCTATCCCGGAATATTAATTATTGGTGAACCTGTGACCCTAGGTTTTCTTATTATTGATTCTTTTTCTCCCTAAACTCATCCTTCGTAGTATAGAATTCATATTTAAATTACTGGTTACTTAGATAATTTAGATTATAATAATTAATTAGAATTAAAAAGACTTGTTTCCCTGTGGAGATCGACCCTACTTCCCTATCTACTTTAGTTAGAGGATCTAGGAATTATTTTTGATTAGGGGATACGACTTTACCCTGTCTCTAATAATTCTGATTTTGCTTTTCTATTAGTAATGTTACTTATTTTGATCATATTTGCTACTATAGAATAAACCAATGTTCCTATGTATACTGTCATATAACTCAAATTACTCTTTAAGACAATTTCTCTTTTTGGAAACATCTTCTAAATTAAGTTATATCTATTTCTTTTTTATACAGTAGAATAAACCAATGTTTCTATGTATACTCTTTATATTATTGTTACCAAAATATGAAGCATGGGTACTTCAATTGGCAGCCATACCCCCACACAAGTACGTTATGGGGTATTGTCGTATTGAGCACATTGCTTCTTTATTCATTTTTACTTATATTTTGTGATGGTTTTTAAAGATGGTGCTTCTCATCTCTAATCTTGCATTCGTAATTCTGCCAGTATTATTTCCTCATGAGTATCAGAATGGATCAATGGATTATTAATCATGTTGGATATTTTTGCACAGTACGCCATTTTCTGACCTGCCATTTGTTTATTGATGATGTTGTTCCCTTTTTTTGGGAGGAGATTTAACAAAATTTACCCTCTTATTATGGTTGTCTATACAATCCTGGTTGCTAGTAACTTGTCTCCTACTAATGGGGCATTGTTTGATTTAGGAACTTGTCTACTTGAAGTTGAAATTTTTTTATGGTACCTGACTTGTTTGCTATGATGGAAACCTGGCTGTGACATTTGATCTCATCTATTTTTGAAGTCTGGAACTATGAACTAAATCTGTCTGAACTTGCTGTGTTGGTATATTTCTGCTTACCATTGTTTTGACTTGTAGGAGCTTGAGGAGAAATGAATTCCTGAACTGAATTCAGAGCTGAATTTCAGATATGAAATTCAGAACTGAAAATCAGATTTGAAATCAGAGCTGAAATTCAGAATGCTTGTGTGAGTGTGTGTGTGTGAAATTCAAAGCTTCTCTGTGTGTGTGTGTGTATAATCAGAATGCTTGTAATGGCAATTCTACAGCGTTGGTTATAGTTGTATTTCCAGAATGCTTGTAATGGCAATTCTACAGCCTTGGATCTTGGGTAAAATATAAGTATATCTGAAATATGCTAGAACAATAGCAACAACAAATTGTTGTGAAATAATCAAAGTTATAATTATTTATGTGCAAAGGGGAGTGTACGTGTGTGACGTAGTCGGCTTCATTTGTTATTGTGATGTTTATGTCAAGTCGATGTCTATGTGAATTCTTGAATCTTAAGCCTATAATGTGTAATAATGTACTAATATATACTTTGTATTTTTTTTTTAAATTAGAAAGGCAATGTAGGTGCAACAAGAGAATAGGTTGGGACATTTGAGCATCAAAACAAGCGACTATATCGGATCGTCTATAAGGCCATCATCTATCTATTTTGGTTTTTAGTTTTATATTAGTAATGTATTTATTTAAGGACAAGCTACTATAATACGCGACATTTTTTTTTTAAATTTTTATTAATTAATTGTGTTGATGTTTTCTTTTATAAATTTGGTAATTAACTACGTACTCTTATTATTGTTGATTAATTATTGTTTTTTTTTTATATTTAAATCTAGTTATATACAATATTTATTTATTTTAATGTTATTAATTTAATTTATGATAAATTTAAATAACTATAATGTATGTATATGATGGTAATAATTTAATAAAAGAAAAAAAAAACTTAAAAAAAAATTCTAGACGCTTTTTAATGTCTACGTATTTTGCACATTTTCATATTTCAAGAGTTTCCCGCCATACCATAGGCTGACACGAATAAACGCAAGACAACAAAAAGCGTCACTAAATTTGAGTATGTGGACATGTAAAAGCGTCGCTAAAAAACTACACAAATTTGGGATAATGCGCGAAATAAGTATTTTCCGACACTTCATATATTAGTTAGGACACATAAAAGCGTCGATATTATTGACGCTTTTTTGTGTCCTTCAAAATTCTCGACTCATGAATTCTCGACGCTTTTTAGAAACGTCGAGAAATATTTTTGCGACGCTTTTTAGCGTTGAAAAAAGCCCTAAAAAGCGTCCAAAAAACACGCTTTACCAAGTCTTAATAACGGGAAGTAGACTACTAACTCGGGTTTGTCTTTCAATCGGTCCAAGAAAGCATTAAGGCACAAACAATTGGGATTTCTCACCTAATTGTTGCAACTAAGACTGCTACATCATTCAAACAAGGAACCATAATCAAGATGAATTTAGCATAATCATAAGAATATGCTCACAATTAGACTCCATCTCTCAATGCTAGCATAGAAGTGAATGCATGAGCAATAAGTGGCCAACCAATTACACATGCAATTAACCAATCCCTTAACAATCAATCATCAACCCAAAATGAACATGCAAGCACAAACATCAATCAACCCATGGCTTGGTTGGGTCTTCACCCAACCCCTAGCTAATTAACTACTCACAAATCATGGTGAAAAACAATCTAACAATTAAATCTAGGGTTAACATGAATTCAATTAAACTAGGAGAGAAATTAAACAAGGATGGTTGAACATGCAAGAACAATTAACAAAGATTAAGCAAGAACTAAGATTAATCAAAGATAAAATCAGAAAATTAAATAACAAAGGAGAGAAAAAGAGGTTACTAATTGATGCTCCAAAGTTGAGAATAATTGTTGTTGAAATTGATAGAACAAAGTTCCAATAATTCTTACAAAATGATTGAGTTTTGAGAAACTAAACTAAGGGAGAGGAAAACTCTGAACTAATTGAGAGAATAAGTCTAAAGGAGTTAAGAGGGAAGAATATCCATACAAATGAGCCCCCAAAAGCTATTTATAACCCCCAATTACATAGTAAACTTCGCAATAGAAAGCTCGCAGAACCTATCGGGAGAGGCCTCTCCAAGGTCTGGAGAGGCCGCTCCTAAGGACTGGAGAGGCCGCTCCATGTCTTGGAGAGGCCGCTCCAAACTAGGGGAGATCGGGGCAGAATATTCCGTAGCAAGGTGGAGAGGCCTCTCCAAAAAGGTGGAGAGGCCGCTCCTGGTGGAGAGGGCGCTCCCCTATGTTGGAGAGGCCTCTCCTCATCTCTTCTTTCAAATCTGCCAAGTGAGGCAGGAAGTTCAGCAACGAGGTGGAGAGGCCTCTCCAAATAGGTGGAGAGGCTGCGACATAAAGTTGGAGAGGCCTCTCCTCAGAAAATCCTTGAAACTGCCAAGTTTGGCCTGGCAGTAGCTACAGCAGCGGGGTGGAGAGGCCTCTCCACTGACCTGGAGAGGCCGCTCCTAGGGAGAGGTCGCGCCACTCTATGGAGAGGCCTCTCCACTGCACATCTCTCTTTCTTCTTGACTTGGCTCCTTTTCCTTGGCCTCTTTCCATCATCTTCTTGTTTCTAATTTTGGTTCATCATCCATAGGCTTCAATTGGTCGTCTTTGGACCTAAAATCTCAACAAAAATACTAACAACCCGTGAAGCATAGGATACACAAAAATTGCATAAAAATATAGTGAATAATGAACTAAGGCATCAATTCCTCACATATTCAACGTTAAAAACCACTCTATAATCATACAAAATATCATGCTATCAATCGTCACTCTCTGCAATGCTAAGGGTGGAGGTGAAGAGGTCCCTAATGAAAGGAGATGCATTTTTGGAGAAGTAAAGTTTTCTTTTGGCAGTGTTCATACACTGATTAGAAACATCCCAGAAGTTGGATAAAGTGGATTGCATACTTGCTAAGGTGGCAGGGGATGCCTCACCAAATAAAAGCAAGTCATTAGCAAACATGAGGTGGGAAATAGGAGTTTTGTGCTCCCTAAGTCTGTAGGGCTTCCAAGAACCATTTTGACATGGTGACTCAATTAGGAAGGACAAATAACTCATACAGATTATGAAAATATAAGGGGATAAGGGGTCCTCTTGTCTTATTCCCCTAGAGGCACTGAAATTTTGTGAGTTTATCCCATTGACCTTAACCTGGAAAACAGGATTTGTAATGCAATGCATGATAAGATGTATTGAATCTTCATCAAATCCAGTTCTAGTAAGGCAAAATTGGATAAACTCCCACTCCAGTCTGTCATAGGCTTTCTCAAGGTCAATCTTGATTGTAAACCATGCTTTTTGACCAGACTATTTCTTCATAGAATGAAGGATTTCATATGCTGCAATGTAATTATTCTCACACCCTTCCTTGGCAGGAAGTTGCTTTGATTTGGGGAGATGATGGAGTTCAAGAGGGGCCTTATCCTATGCACTAATATTTTTGTGATAATTTTGTAAGAGGTGTTGCACAGACTAATGGGGCTGAACTGCTTGATGGATTCAGGGTTTTGGACTTTAGGGATGAGGGATATGCAAGTGTTATTTGTCCTTGGGGGAGAGAGATTTGCTGGTGAAAGAAGAGTGGCAGAAAGAGAAGAGGTCAGGCCACAGGGTGGCCTAATGCTGTTGAAAAAAGAATGGGTGGAACCCATCAGGGCCAGGAGCTTTAAATTTGCCCATGGAGAAGACAGCTTGGTAGACCTCTCCAATAGAGGGGGGCAGGGCAATGCTTAGGTGGGGGCAGGGGGTTGGTCATCTGGTATGAAGCAACCCTGACTGGTAAATAGGGAGGTGAAGAAGGAAGACACATGGTCATACAAGAGGTGGTTAGGGACTTCCTCCCCTACTTGGTTTTTGAGGTTTTGGATCTTATTGGTTTTTCTCTTGATAAGGAAAGACTTATGAAAGAAACTAGTATTCCTATCACCCTCATTCAACAAAGTTATCCTAGACCTAATTGCCCAGAAAGCTTGTTCTTCTTTGTAAGCATTTGCTAGGGTAGAACTTAGATTAGTTTCCAGATTGTGCAGGAATTGGTTGCTAGGTTCATCCTCTAAGGCCTTTTGGACACCCTCTATCCTCCTAAGAGTGTTTCTAATCATTTTCCTAAAATTAGGAACATTTTCTTTGGTCCAAGTCAGAATAGAAGAGGTAATGGCATTAAGTTTGTCACTGAGAGAGCCAGAGAGGTTGGTCCATTTAGTATCCACAAAGTTAGAGAAGCCAGGGTGAAAGTACCACAAAGATTCCATTTTGAACAGCTTGGGGACAGATGTGGGGTTCATAATGGGATCAGTGGAGAGAAGGATAGGACAGTGGTCTGAACTTTCCCTAGGAAGGTGGAGGACAGAGGTTTGGGGGAAAGCTTGGATCCACTTAGAGTTTATCCAAGCTCTATCTAGCCTTTACATAATAGGTCTGATTCTTCTTTTGTTAGACCAATTAAACTTGTTTCCACAAAAACCAGCATCAACTAAACCACAAGTAGACATGCATTCAACATATTTGTTTATCCTCCTAGTTTTAACAGGTTTACCTTCTAATTTTTCATCTTGAGAAGAAACCTCATTAAAATCACCAATTACTAGCCAAGGTAAGTGAAAATGACCACTAATATTAATCAGATCAGCCCAAGAATCACATCTAGATTTAAATTTTGTACTAGCATATATTGCGGAAATGAAGAAGGAGAAGTCAGATACCTTTACCACACCATGGACCGCATGAAGATCCCTGCCCACTGATTTGAAATTAAATGAGACAGAGTTCCTGAGAACCAATATATCACCAGACAGCCCCTCAGGTTCGGCTAAGAAATACTTGTCGAAAGGGAGAGGTTTGATAATATGTTCCGTACGGGCTTTGGAGGTCTTGATTTCAGATATGAACAACAAGTCAGGTTTATGCTCAGCAATGATATGCTCTGCGTGGGGGATGAAGGTTCCACGCGCTATCCCTCGAGCGTTCCACACCACTATGATCATGGGCTCAGGAAGAGGTCCGGTTTGGAGGAATTCCCTCTACAGGCGTTGGCTGGTTTGGGGGCCAAGGTGTAGAAACTTGTTGTGGTTGGTGCTGAACATGTGGGTGTTTGATATTTTGAACACCACCTCCATTAAAAAGTCCCCTGAATCGACATTCTTCACGCAATTCGCCTTATGTGTAGTTGCATCGCCTCTCTTTGGATCTGAATGATGATTAGAGAATTCGTTGTGCTTACCATTGATAGTTTGATTGGCTCCAAGGTCAAAGTAAAGATGGTCCTCAATTGAGGGAGGATTGGCGTGGGATCTACTAAGAAGGCCAGTTGAGAATGAATAACCCATGGGAGGTTCTCCTTTTGCGCTACATTCATCCACCATCGCATAAAAGCTTCCATGACGGGACAAATGGCCTTCAAGACTTGAAGATGGCCTTCCGGACTCGGAGAAAGTGGCGATGCTGCACAATTAATAGCTTGAACCTGATAATACTTGGCTAATTTCATCAAAACTTTGTAAACTTTAAAGTATGGTAAGAGGTGAATGGTGATCATTGGTCAAATATAATCGGATTTTCGCTTGAAAAATAGTAGCTCGATCTTTTTTATTTCGAAAGATGTATTGAAACCTACTGCGTACTAACCTGAAGCAAGCTTGCCTAATCAAAACAAAAGCGAACATAGATTAATAAACATATTTCAATTAAAATTTCAACAAAAAGCCTATGTTGATTGCTGAATTTCAAAAATATGTTTTCTACTATATCATGATCTTTCACATGAGAGGTTGTTGGGCATAAAGTGTAGATGCAACATGAGACTAAGGAGAGGTGAATGAGATTTGAAATCATAACCTTTTGATCATATACTAGCTCAACAATAAGTAATTAAATACAAATTTAAATAACTAAAATCGGTATTTGAAATCATACCATGTTAATCAACTCAACTAAACAAGCAATCATCTGATCTAATTAAGAAGAATGTAGTTTATTATTAAAGAACTAAACAATTTTTCAAATATGGTTTATGGTTAAAATATGTGCAACTCAAACTTAACGATGAATTGATCCCCATTTCCCTTTTGGCAATTTTCTCACCCTAGCTTAGACAACTTCAACTTTGTGCACAATGACAATAGATTCTACAACGTACAAGTTAACTCGTTACTGAATTAGTTGGATATTGTGTCCATGCAAGTCAAATTTAGATAAACTTGAGGCTTGATCATTTATTGTGTCCATGCAAGTCAAAATTAGACAAACTTGAGGCTTGATCATTTATTGTGTCCATGCAAGTCAAAATTAGAGTTGGATATTTTTCGGGTCAAATTCAAATCGAGTCAAGTTGGATGTGATTTAGACACCTCTATGTCACCAAGGCACTAAAAAGTAACAACTTCAGTCCACTAATTTTGGGCACTAACAAACAAAATTGAATTCCAAATTTATTGGAATAGTCATCTAACATCCAAGTTATACGCTTGTAGAAGTAAATCTTTAACCATAAATTCATAATAATAGTAATAATTCATCATTTTGCTTAGTCTCCCACGCACAAAAATTTCCACACTCTCCTCCACCGTCAACTCCAGCCAACACGTACAAGTTAACTCGCTACTGAATTAGTTGGTCATATCTTTGTCGAATTGAATAAATTTATAACAGCATTAACAATGATCAATCACATATTCTACAACGTAACTTCAACGTAACAATGTAACATACGTTAACTGAACTTTCATACGTTAAGAACCCGACCCACACATTGGTTTGACACCTCTATTTAAGACCCAATATTAATAACATGAAATTAAAAAAAAAAAAATCAAGACTAACTTAAAGAAAATTAGATAAATTATTGTTTTTTTTTTTAAAAAAGAAAATTGTCTCATATGACACTAATTTTCATTAATTAATGTCATATAAAATCTACAATTATTAATTAACGACAACATAAACATATTTAACAAAATTAAACAAGCTAAGGGTACAACATTTGAATATTTTTTTGAGACAAAAAATATTTCAATTGCTGCTCATAGTGAAATGGAGGTAGTGTATGTACAGACATAACAATTCGGCATATTCTGAATTGTTGTCTCAGAGGCTTTATAAGTAGATTTATCATCATTTCGTAATTCTAGGATGAAAATAATATTATTGGGATACCTATTCGTAACTTGAATATGAGCAAACCTTACCAAATATAGTTTCGCATAACTTAAGACTATACCAAGCTCAAAGAACACTTGGTTTTTGAACGAGGTGGAGGAATTTCGTCTTTTGAAAGATATCGAAAAAAACCTTATCTTTCGAAGAAAATTGAAAACTTATTCCTTAGAGGGAAATAAGTTGGTTCAGGCTTATTTCCATCGGTAAAATACGATGGAAGCTCCTTTAAAAATCTACAACGGAGGTAAGGGTTTAAAAGAGAGGAGAAAGGACAGAGGTTAGGGTTTTTTTTTCAAAAAGAAGGAATGAGCGATGAGAGAAAAAGTGTTGGTACAGCATTTAACGATGGTTTGGATTTCGGTGCAATTTTAAGACCGTAGTTAATTTGTGACGGTTATCTAAACTGTTAGTTTTATATGGTCATTGCTACAAAACTGTCGGTATTCACCCGCTTTTTGGTACTCCATAGTAATGGTAATGAAAGCTTTTAATTTTCATCTAGCGTCTTCGCGGTGCGATTTGAATTGGATCCCAATCAATGCAGCAAACCGCAAAATTACAGTTTGTATTTTTGAAAAATCGCACTTCTAACCAAACCGCACCGCAAAACTCAGTTTAGTGTGGTGCGGTTTGCAATTTAACCATAATTTTTTAAAATTATAATTATTTTTTAAAAGCAAAACTTTTATTTTATTTTGAGATTATTAATTAAAAAATTCAACTATTAAACTCTTTTTCTCTAACCTTTAATTAGCTATTAGTCATAGATTAGCTCATACTTTTTCGCTCTTTTATATAGCAAATGACATCAAATTGCGGTTTGGTCTAATTTTTTCTAGAAACCGCACCAAACCAAAAAAAACTGCACCGCACTTTTCAATTCGCAAACCGCACCAAACCTTTGCGGTTTTGTGTGTTCTAAACCGCACTTTGAACAACCTTATTTCCATCATTCATTGTAAATTAATAATTCCTTCCTCGTCTGTAGTGATACTTGTTTACACTACTAGAAATAGGTTGTTTTCTGACGGACAATTTTCGATAGACACATTTTTCCGTCGCAAACATTGAAATTTCTAACGGATTTTTATTTCGTCGGAGATTTCCGACGAAATAAGATAAGGAAAAATTAACAAAAATAATCCAAACTATTGGCTCCCTTCTTATTTTAATCCCAACTACTATTTAATTCAGAATAATCCCAACTATAAGAGTCCCTTCTCAAATTAGTTTCAAACTTTTGTTAACCTGTTAATCAGGTAAATTGATCCATTTTTCAACATATTATTTGTTTTATTATTCACATTATTATAATTTTTTTTACAAAAATAAAAAAATAAAAATACACACACACACACATGCTCTTAAATCTAAATTCATACCACCACCTTCTGAATGTTCTGATCTCACCACCTACCCAACCTAGTCTTTCCACTAAAATCACCTTAACATCCATCCCCATCCACCAAAAGAATCTTTCGAGCCAAGCCCATCCACCGAAACCATCATTTCTACCACCCCGCCCATGAACCACCAGCAAGCACTACCAACTACCGACATCAATCACACCAACGACTGCTGAACAGGAAAAGGAGATAGGAAAGAGAATGGAGGCACACTACTAAACTTCGGTCAAATTGCGACCGTTTTTTTACGACCGTCATTAAAACGGACGCAAATTATAATATTTGCGACCTTTTTTAGGCTATTTAACGAACAATCTCAAGGGTATTTAAAAATTTCTTTAAAATAACATACATGTTAAAAATAATTCTATAAATAAAAACAATTCTATTGCGACCGCCAAAAATGGTCGCAAATTGCGAATATTGCGACCGTTATAGAAACAATCGCAATTTGCGACCGTTTTTAAGGCGGTAGCATATTATAGTATTTGCGACCGTTTATAAGGTGGTCGCAGATTATAACATTTGAGACCGTTTTAGCGGTCGTAATTGTTTATTTACTAATTTTTAAAATACGGTATATAAGGGGCTCAAGCTTACCAACCCAAACTAACCCTATTTTTTTGTTAATAGCGACTCTCTCTCTCTCTCTCTCTCTCTTCTCAGCCGACCCTCTTCCTCCATTTTCCTTATCTCCACTCTATCCTTCTCACGCCACTCCTCTTTCACCCTCATCTCCTAATTCTCTAAATTTCACTGCCGAAAAATGAAATAAAGCACTTGAGAATTGATGAATAAGAAGCCGAAAATCGCTGCTCATTCAAGCTTAGGCTCAAATTAGAAGCTTCTCCGGTGATTTCTCTCCCCCCCCCCCCCACGCTGCTTGCCACCGTCACGACCACACACTGTAACAAGACCTCCACTGTCACAAGAACGAGCCTTAGAGAAGTCAAGGTTTTCTAGATCTGATAATTAATTTAGGTTATATTGTTGATCTAGATTTATTGTTTCTAATTTCTGATTATGTATAATTGTTTTATTGTATTTTAGTTTTTAATTCTGAAAGATCTATATTATTGTTTTATTTCTGATTTGTGTTGTTTTATTGTAATTTTAGTTTATAATTTTGAAAGATCTATATTATTCTTTTATTTCTGATTTGTGGGTAATTTTCTGTAATTTGTATAATTATTGTATAATTTTATTTCTGATTTTGTGGGTAATTTTCTTAATTTTTTTATAATTTTGTGGGTGGCGTTGGGTTGAGGTGGTTTCGGGTGAGCGGTGTTGAGGTGGTTTCGAGTGAGCGGCGTTGGGTTGAGGTGGTTTCAGGTGAGCGACGATTGATTTACTGGTTAGGGTGGGGAGTTGTGGTGGGTAAAGGTGGTTTGGGTTGGCGGTGGTGGTGGTGGTGGGTTAGGTGGTTTCAGGTGAGCGGCGGTGGGTTTTCATGGTTAGGGTGGGCAGAAGTGGTGGGTAAAGGTGGTTTGGGTTGGTAGAGGTGATGGGTAAAGGTGGTTTCGGTGGTTGGTGAGGCTGGATGTGAAGTACAGTAGAGCGATTTTTCTTTTTCTTTTTTTTTTTTAAAAAAAAAATTTAGCGACGACTTATGGCGGTCGCTAATTCCAAAAATTGCAACCGCTGATATAACCAGTCGCAATTTTTAATTTTTGCGACCGTTTTCTAAACAGTTGTTGAAAATAATAAAAACGGTCGCAAAAAAATCTGCGACCCTCAAACGGTCGGAATAATGATTTTCTGCGGCCACGTGAATAACGACCACCACCTTACGACCGTCGACGGCAACAGTTATTAATTGCGACCGTTTTACTATAATCTGCGACCATCAGAGACGGTCGCAATTGGCCGAATTTTAGTAGTGGCAATTTGAGAGAGGGGAGAGGAACAGAGCGGTTGAACAAGGAGGAGATGAAATGCGCAGAAGGGGAAGGAGATGCAGTTGATGGTGTGGTGAGGTAGCGAATGGGACATAGGTGGGTTTAGGTAGTTGAGGTAGGGGCGCCGCTGGTTGAGGGAGGGGAGAGGTGGATGATACAGAGGTGGTGGATGGGGATGTTATTGTAGTATACGGTGGTGGTTTTCTGGCACTGTGGCAGTGAGGAGGTGGTGGGTCCGTGGTGGTTGCAAGATTTGGGGGTGGTGGACTACTGGTTGGCTTGTTGTGGCTATGGTTGGGTTGAGGTTGAGGGTTGTAGGTGGTGGGTGACAATAATAAACTAAATAAATAAAAAGTTAATTATTATCTTATAAAAGATTAAAAAAAAAAATTTACCGGTATTACAGGTTGTAGGTAAGTGGGACTAATTTGAGAAGGGACCCTTATAGTTGGGATTATTCTGATTTAAACATTAGTTGAGATTAAAATGAGAAAGGGGTTAATAGTTTGGATTATTTATGTTAATTTTTCCTTTAAATAATCCGTTGGAAATTTCCGACGGAATTTAAATCGATCGGAATATTAGTTAGTTCCGACGGATTTTTCGGTCGGAAACTTAAATATCCGACGGAATTTCCGTCGGAAAGTAATTAATAAAAAAATTACCTTAACCTCTTAACCTAAACCACCTCTTCCTTTTATTTCTCCTTCTTCGCCCTATTTTTCTTTCTCTCTCCTCTTCTCCTTCTCTCTCCTCAAGTCTCTCTCCTTCTCTGCCCTCTTTCTCTTTTTCCTTCTTCTTTGTCGGGGTTCATCTTCTTCTCCACCCTCCTCTTCTCTTTCTCCGTTTCCCTCCTTCTTTGGCCTCCTCCCTCATAATTCCGGCCTCCTTCTCTCTCTTAATTTCACCTTCTTCATTTTATCTCTCTTCTCTTTGTCTTAGGGTGGTGGGATTTCTTGGTTTGACCCTAAAAAGCTTAGAGAAACGACGGAATTCAAAGTCTCATGGTCAAAACAAAGGTTTTTAGGTGAAATTGGAACGTGAAAACTCTAGCTCTAGAGTTTTCATGGTCGAATTTCGCCTAATAAACCTTATTTATGGTTTTGTTCGGTGAAATTAAGGTATGTATCTCTTGTTTTTTTTTCTTAATTTTGATTTTATTTTGTTAATTGTTTTTTGGGATTTTTTTTTTTGAAAATTTATGGTGGTAGTTGTTGGAGTTCCGATTTTAGGGTTGGGTCGTCGAATTTATGGTGGGTAAATCTTGGTTGTGGTCAGATTTGTTTGTTGTTTTTTTGGATTGCAGTGTCATGGTGGTGGTGGGTAGATTTGGGTTTTGGGTGGGTGGGGTTTAAATTAGGTGGGGGCTGGTGGTGGTGGCGGATTAGGGTTAGGGTTAGGGGTTGGTGGTGGTCTGGTGGGGTTAGTGGAGGTGGTGGTCTGATGGTGGGTAGTGTAGGGGATGGTGGTTGTCTGATGGGGTGGAGGGGCTGGTGGTGGTTTGATGGGGGTAGTGGAGGTGGCGCGGCGTTTTTGTTAATTGCTTAAAAGAACTTTCCGACGAAATTCCATTTAGAAGTTTCCGACGGATTTTACTATTTCGTTGGAAATTTTCGACGGACTTTTCCGGTGCCTGGAAATCTCAGAATTTTTTGACTTTGAGTACAACACTTTATTAATTTGGAATTGAAGTTAATAACTTGACTAAGCTAAAAACTTGCAAAAGCGCCACCAAAAAAAAATGGTGATAATTACAATTCAACATCATAGTTTTCTCAAACACACACACACACACAAAAAAAAAAAAAAAAAAAAAAAAAAAAAAAAAAAAAAAAAAAGACATAATTGTTTGCTCCACCTCTCTCTAAAAACCACCAATAATTAACACCCATAGGCTGCTTGTTCGTTCTAGGAAGGTAGCCCCAAAATTTCACAATAGACTCTACAATTGACTAATAATGTAGTCCTTTCTAACAATGTGTGCTACCTGTGACTAGTCCCTAGTAGGACAAGGGCTGCTGCTTTATCAAGTGGGAAACCAAATTTGGCTTAATGTACCATTATTCTGAGTAACAATTTGGCAACATGGTTGTATTAATTTTAGTATATTTGAATTTAAAAATCTTACAATTAACAAGTACCAACCATACCAAAAGAAAGTTTTCCAGATTCTCTCATCATTAGTTTCTTCTCATAAATTTTTTCTTTTTCGAGTTTTCTTTAAGTATGAACTCAACAAACACGGTTGTTATAACATTCTTATAATACACATTCACCTTAATAATTTCGCCATTTGTAGCTTGTATACATGATCTCTCTTATGTCGAAGCACAAAAGAGAGCTGATTCATTAATAATTAGTGTTAATGCCACTATGGACACTAACTCTGATAATAATAAGGAAAGACAATTAGTGAGTTTGTCTACAAATGATGATTCGATTACTGATCTCCATGCACGTTAAACAGATTGTTTGTGAAGATCACAGATTCACGGTTTATTTGATATCTCTTGTTGGATAAAATTTTAGATTAGAATGATAGAGAAATTTAATTATTGGTTCAGTTATTATCTCGTAAACACTTGTATAATCAAGATCATATATAAATTGAACCACAAGTCCACGATTGGTGATGCAATAATTCATGGTCAATCATTCAAGTGTTGCAAAGATGAACTTAAATTTCCATGAGTCGGCCAACTTCAAGTAAATTTGTTAGTCTTTTAGCACAACTTTAAGTAAGATCTTTGGATAGTTGAATAACAATGTGTTCTATTCACATGAATTTTACTTATTTGATCCTGCAACTTGTTAAATATGAAACTGATTCTGTTAAGCTAGAATCAGAAGAAAAATTGAGAGAAAAGTAAGTAAGATTAATTTTGGGAAATTTTATTATGGGAAAAACTGAAGAAAAATACATCTAAAAGATATACTCGTACATAGTTAGTTACATATTCTAACTAACTCTGCCCAGCTAGGACAAGAAGCAATAAATATCTAATGCTAAGCTGTACAGTAGAACATTCCAGAACAGAATATTAGAAGCTTCTGATGATAGAATCTTCTCTGATCAACATTTTAATTTGTGATTGAGAGTCAAGAAAACACATGGACCAAAATGAAAAGTCTAAATTTTAAATGACATGGAAACACCATTTTAATTTGGAAAATCTTAAAATTTTATAAAATGCGATGACAAATCATATCACAGGAATTTGAAGTCAAATCAAATCTGAATAATTGAAAACGACTGCAAAACCTCACTCAATCAATGTTTTGTACGTATTCTTCCGAAAGTATATGCAATACAACTATACAAGTGTTATACCGCTAATTTCATGATTTATATCATTAGTATTAAACCAGGAACAAAAATGAAGCCTTCAAGTCTGTCCTTGTTGCTCTGTTTAGTTTTCTTTACACAACTTACTTCCATCGCGGCTCAGTCTCCATTCACCTGTATTAAGTGTATGGATTCCGCCGGCAATTATACAAGCACAAGTGCCTACCGTAATAACCTTAACACACTTCTGTCTACATATATACCACCAAATTGAAAACGATTCTACAAATTTTCGTGGTGATTACCGAACAAGTTTATGGAATCGCGGTATGCAGGGGAGATCTTTCAGTTTCTGACTGTCAAGACTGCATAGCTGACTCCACCAAGAGGCTCCCAGAGGATTGTTCCACACAAAAGGAAGCCATTGGGTATCACTATAGTAATTGTATGGTACGGTATGCAAATAGGCCTATTTTTGGAATCAAAGAGCTCAGCCCCAACTGTACAAGCTTGAGGTATAAATTCAAGATACCTGCCTCTGATGTAGAAAAGTTCAGGTATAAGCTTTCGATTTTGTTTGATGGACTAAAAAACGTCGTGTCTGCAAGGGATTCCCGTAATAAATTTGCAATTGGATTTGAAAATGTTACTGCTTCTCTCTCAGTGTATGGATTAATGCAGTGCAATCCTGATTTATCCAATTCAGATTGTTCTGATTGCCTGCAAGTGGGGATTAGACAATTAGAGCCATACTTTAGCAATGTAACTGGAGCAGGAATATATGGACCGTCATGCAGTCTTCAGTTTGAGAACTATCGATTTATGTACATGTCTAGTAATTCACAATTGCCAATTTTATCCCCATCTGCTTCACCTTCAAATCATTCCCAAAGTAAGCCAGGTGAAGTTTTTTTATTTTTTATTTTTTGCTCATTAATTCTTGAATAATAGCATATATTCACATCACAATAGCAACAATTTTCGTTGTTTCGTGTGTTCTACATTTCTCTGACTATTTTGGTAAAAGATCTAATTTATATAGATAGTTTATGCCAAATTCTATTGATTAATTGTTCACCCTTAAGCGCATATCTTCATTATCATGTGTTGGGAACGCGTGGCATTACATTGAACATTAATTCTATTATATGATGTGTCATACTTAAATTTAAATATGTTGTTTTTTTCTGCTTGATTACTATCTGTCATTCAGGAAAAGGATGGAACAGTCACAAAAAATGGATTGTCATTGTTGTTGTCCTCCTTATTCCTTTAGCTGCACTTGGATTGTGGCTCTCGGGAAAAAGAAAAAAAAGGATACATAAACAAGTTAGGAGTAAGTACAACTACAATACTTTGTCAATCAAAATCAACACTTCAAAATTTGTTGATATAATTTGCTATTAAAACAGAGGAGTAGCAAATTATATCAACAATTTTTACCTTACTTGAAATAAATTCTAAACTGTTGTATATTTTTCCACTTTCCCCTTCAAGACAATGTACAGATAACATGTGTTGACTCCTTGCAATTCGATTATATCACAATACAAGATGCAACAGATAGCTTCTCTAATGCTAAAAGGCTTGGGAAAGGCAGTCCTACGAAAGTATATAAGGTACGAGTACTGATATCATTGCTAGCTTTGTCTTATGCAATGCATACAATTAATGTAATGTTAATTTTTTAGAGAGTTCATCATGGACAAACCGAGAAAATAGTAAATTCGAATAATCTTCTTACTCTAAATTGATTTCAACATTGTTCGTTCCTTGCATTATATATAGGGTAAGCTTCCCAATAACGAGCAAGAAATAGCAGTCAAGCAGCTCACCATAAATGGCAGGCATAGTGAACTTGAATTCAACAATGAGGTTTGGTTGTTGGCCGATCTTCAGCACAGAAATCTAGTAAAACTCTTAGGATTCTGCATAGAAAAGGATTCAAGGTTTTTAATTTATGAGTATCTGCCTAATGAGAGTCTTGATTGGTTCTTATGTGGTAAGGCTTCATGTTTACAACATCAAGAGCTTGAAATGTATGTACGTGAATCTTAAGCATATATATATATATATATATATTGAATGCAGATTCTGTTAAGCGCGCACACTTAAATTGGGAAACACGGTACAAAATAATTCTAGGAATTGCTCGAGGTTTGCTTTACCTACATGAAGATTCTCAAGTAACAGTGATCCATCGAGATTTGAAACCCAGCAATATACTCTTAGATTTAGCAATGAACCCCAAGATTTCAAATTTCAGCAAGGCTAGCGTTGTTCATGCAGACCAAACTAGGGGAGATAGTACCACAGTTCTGGGTACCTAGTAAGTGTCCTGTTCTAATAATTGCAGCTATTACACAATATTCGGAACCACAATATATATGCTAATACTCATACGCGCTACAATTTGCAGTGGATATATGCCTCCGGAATATGTGAAACTGGGGCATTTTTCTGTCAAGTCTGATGTGTTCAGCTTTGGCGTTTTACTCCTGGAAATCATAAGTGGTAAACTGATCTCTGAGTTTTCAGATGGGGGAAGAGGAGAAAGTCTGCCGAGCTTTGTAAGTAATACTCCGTAATATGTTTCCAAGTTTTTTGTTTCATTAAAACATTATGCTAGTCATATATATTTCAATCGACCACTATAAAATTTTCAAGGAATTAAAAGATAATAATTAAAAGAGGGGAATTGAAAATGGAACTAATTAGTTTGTTTTTGGATTTCAGGCATGGAGGAAATGGGTTGAAGGTAAGGCCGTAGAAGCGGTGGATCAATCACTTCCGCAACTACAGAGGGAAATGACTCAAATCTTAAAGTGCATCAAAATCGCGCTGTTATGCGTTCAAGAAAATCCAACGAGCAGGCCTAATATGTCTACTGTTGTATTCATGCTAAATAGCAACATAGTGTCGTCTATTGCTGAGCCATCGAGACCTGCATTCATTATCTTTAGTGACATGTATCAACCCTCAAGTAGTTCTAGTAGTCAAAAAGACAAATCAAATGAAGCATCTGTAAACGAGGCTTCCATCTCTTATCTTGATCCTCGTTAAGTTAAAGCTAGTTGAATCAAATTAAAGTGTTTGTGTTTAGTCATCAATCAAATTAAACCGAATTTTGACCGATTACGTTAAGCCCATTTTTTTTCAAAGTATCCAACCACTTTCCCCTTTCATATATAAACTTTACAAAAAAAACATAATTTTCAATTTTCCTTTCACAATATCTTACTCTCTCACAACTAATGTTGTTAACAAGAAATGATTGCAGGAATTTTCTGGGTGGAGTTCAGGTTTCGGATTTGAATGTTGCAAAAGAAGGGAACAAATTTCGATTTGGATTGGATTCTAATTAGAAAAACCGAATTAATTCGGTTTGATTTGTATTGGATTGAATCTTAAATCGGTTTGGATTTGGATTGAGATTTCCGAAACCGAATTAATTTGGATTGGATTTGGTATTGGCTATAATCCAAACCGCAAACCGAACTTTCACCCCTAGCCAAACACATAGAGTATCACAACTGTTTATAACATTAACACTTATTCTTCATTCATTTATAAGGTAACATATCTTTTATTTTTATTTATTTTTTTTCATATTCCCAACTTATTATACAAGTTATTGGGAAATTTAGAACAAAGAAAGCCCGGCCATAGAGTACTAATATAATATGAAGAAAAATGCTTTTATTTTACTTGCTTAATTAAAAGATTACAACATCTTTTATATATAAATCTGGGTGCAGATAGAGATGGATGCATCTAAGGGTGATTTAGTATTAAATGAGAAGAAAATACCCAACAAATTTGGTTAAAAAGTAGGATCCCAACTAGTTAATGGAATATGTGACCCACTATCTCCTATATAAGCTATATTCCATGAGCATGAAAAAATAAATTTAGAAAAAAAATATATTATTTGGCTATTATTCCACTAACTTAGGGCCTGTTATCTTCAACTTAATTTTAGTTCAGATCAGTTCAGCTTAGCTTCACTCAATTCAGTTCAGCTCCAATCAATTCAGTTCAGTTTAGCTACTAATTTGCTTCTCCCATAAAATATTCATTTCAGATCTACTAATTCAGTTTAGTTCAATTCAGTTCATTAAATCCAAACAGGTTCTTATAATTGCTAAAATAACGAAACTACCTTGAGAAGTAACACGAAGACCTAACAACACAAGTAACATATATAAATTAACTAAAAATTAAAAAAAAAATTAACTCTATTTGTTCATTTGAATAATCTTCATTACATTATTTCGGTTATTATAACAATAGCTGCAGTTAGAGCTGTCAAAAGCTGACCCGACCCGAAATACCGACCCTAACCCGGCCTATTAACCGTCCCGTCTGAACCCGGAAAAAATGGTGACCCGGACCCCACCTAACCCGACTTGAAATCAACCCTAGACCCGAGTTGACCCGAGTATTTGAGACCCGAACTCGAACATTAACCGACCTAGAGACGACTCAACCAAATGTAACCCATAAATTATTAACCTGAACCTAACCCGACCTGAACCGAAATTGACCCAAACCCGTTTTAACCTGTCAAAACCCGAATTCAACCCGACATGTTCCTTACCCGACCCGAATTTAACCCTACCTGCTACAAACCCACTCGAATTTCAATCCGACATGTTACAAACCCGACCCGAATCAACCCGACTTGTTATTGACCCGACCTAAATTCAAACCGACTCGTTATTGAATCAATATGTATAGGTTGTTATCTCATGTTGGTATTGGAACGGAAATTGAATCCTAACTCTATTCCTTCAATATTTCACTTTTAATTTTAAGAGGTTAGTTTCACAATATGTGTTTTAGGGACGAATTTCAGGGACGAAACATGTTTTCCGCAAATTATTGTCTTGAATCGAACCCGACTCTAACCCGAGAATGACCCGACTTGATTATAACCCGCAAATTATTGACTTGAATAGAACCCAACTTAAACCCGAGAATGACCTAACCTGATTATAACTCGTAAATATTTGATTTGAACCGAACCCGACTTGAACCCAATAACGGCCCTAACTCGTTTAAACCCGTAAAGACCCGAATTTAACTCGACCTATTTTTCACTCGACCCGAATGCAACCCAACCTTTTACTAACCAGACCCAAACTCGATAAGATGTATGACCCGACTCAAGCATGACCCAACCTGAACCGTAACCCGACCCGCATATGTTATGACATTAACCCGTATTGACCCGACCCGACTCACACTAACTCGACTCGTTTACCCGAATTGACAGCTCTAGTTGCAGTTGTTTTTAAGAGTAATTTAATTCCTTTATCTCCATTGAATTTACCCTTATCTATTAGGGTTATAACCTCAATTGATCATTGCTATAACCCTTGGCCTAGTACTCAATTAATTGTTATACCATCAATTAACTTCTAGATGAACACAATATGTTTATGTAAAATTGTAAATATATTAACAATTTTGTCTAGTAAGCAGGGCATATTTGTAAATAAATCAACAGTTGTGGCCTATTTTTTATTAAAATAGAAATTTGATTGATTTATTTACAATTTTTGCATTTGATAATGATGAAGACAAATTTGATTCCAATATTCCAAATATACAATTTTCCATTAACGTGTTAATTATTGAAGACTTTTTTTTTTTTTGAATAAATTATTGAAGACTTATTCAACGTAAATTTCTGTCGTCAAAAAAAAAAATTCTATCAAAATAATGACGACCCACATACAGTGTGACCAAGTCTACAAATATTGTATGGCTGATATCTCATCACAGCGGCAGAATGCAAGATTCCAAATTGACTTGCAGTCAATAAGAAATTTCTATTTACGGAGTATAATTTTGTTTGTATTTAATATTTGTCAAATAAGCTAATCTTGTTAACAAGTGTATATAAGTAAAATTACTATATCTGTAACGCAAGATATATACAGTTCAATTTTTGGAGAACCAACACTCTTAAAACTCATCGATCAAAATGTTACTTCTTATAATTTGGCAAGTTTTTGTTTACTCAATAATGTCTCATACCACTGCCCAACCAGACTTTATGGCCCATGTATGTCAAGACACATTTGGAAACTACACTGCCAATAGTGCATTCAAAAAAAACCTAGACACCTTGTTTTCCACCATATCATCCGACACACGTATTGATTACGGGTTTTATAATTTCTCAGTTGGCCAACACTTGGACAGAGTTAACGGAATTGGCTTATGCAGGCCTGATGTCGCTAGTGCTGATTGTCGCAGCTGCCTCGATGAAGGAGCGCATGCAATTGTCCAAGAGTGTCCTACCCAGAAGGACGCCATTGGATGGTATGATGTGTGTATGATTAGATACTCGAATCGTTACATTTTTGGGAAGGAGGAACTTGGCCCTTGGTATAACTTGAATGGTTCAATGTTAAGTTTCCGTCGATAAGGTGAAATATAACCAAACTGTATCAACCTTGCTAGCCAAGTTGCAAGCAAAGGCCGCCTCTGGAGACTCTCGTCGAAAGTTTGGAGCTGGGAAAGCTAATGTCACCGGTTCCATAACCATGTATGCACTAGTTCAATGCACTCCGGATCTAGAAAGTTTTGACTGTTACGATTGCCTAGACAATGCAATATATACTTCCCTCACTAAAAACTCTGAGAAAAATGCCCGCGTAGTTCGTACCAGCTGTAGCATTCGATATGAGAATTATCCATTTTACGATTCAAAGAGTTTAATGTCACTGGATCAACCTTCCGCGCCACCGCCAAAGCCACCATTTCTTCCACCCTCAAACACTATAACTAAAAAAGGTATGTACATAATACCACAAAACATGTACTTTGTACTTCAATTAAATAGCAAGTCAAATATGTTATTATTTCTTTTTTTTTAAAATGGAATGTTATCACTTACTTGTATCGCCTAAGATATCCCCCAATCAATACATTTCCTTTTTTATTAGAGGAGAATCAATTTTTTTTCAATACCTAAACATTTAAATAATCTTTCTAAAATTAAAAGATATTGAGTTCATAATCTTTTTTAAAATAATTATACAAGATTCTTTTAAATCCTTTAGCATAAATTAATTGGCAAACATAGTATAGGACACTCTAATAATTGGCTATGTGCAAACAGTATATAGTCGTAGTCTCGTAGACAAATAAATAAACAATAAAATTATGTGTTACAGCCTTACAGATAATGTCCTATTAATAGTTAGGTTAATTTCTTATACACAAACAAAATTAAAATTTATCTTCATTTTTTTGGTTCTCCAATTTGCCTCATGAACCAAGATTTTTGAAATTTTGATAAATTATATTCTCGCATACATATAATATAATGGTTGATTTTGCATCATTTGATTGTGATAGTCCAATTAACATCTATTGTTTATTTTAGGATTTAAACGAATATGAATTCGCATGAACCTTGACTTTAAACGACTCAAATTTCGCATATAATATGTTGATCGATGTATATATTCAATCTTTATTAATGTGCGATTGTATCTATCTATAACTTTATACTAAAGGCGAAACCAGGAATGACACATGTTATCTCCTGATTAAAAATTTTCCCTCCAAAAGTTTTTATTTTTATTTTTATTTTTTTTGGGCCAAAGCTTCTTAAAGAAGCTTTTAATACAAACTATGCAATAATATTTCATTTCCTATTTATTTTTTTATACAATAATATGTAATAATACTATAATAGTTTTCTATCTATAACTTTGTAATGTAATTCATAGTTATTTTTATTAGTCATGCATATATTATTCTCTCTGTTTTTTTAGTGTGATAAATTTTAATTTTTTTTTTTTTTGTAATTACAGAACTTTCATCCTATTTTGCAATTAGGTATAATTTTTATAATTAAATAATAGTGTTAAACTAATGATAAATATTATTAAAAATTACCGTCCATGACACGGGACTTAACCTAGTTATAGATATTAAGGGACAAATATTATGATGTTGATGGTTATTTAATTTTCATCCATTGATGAAGAACATCGAAATACAATTTTTTGATTTTAAATTTCTTAATTCAATCGTTGATTTTAAGTAAATAACCATTAAAATAAAAATAGATTTTCGAAAATCAAAATAAAATCAAAATTTTTTTTTTAAAAAAATCAATTAAAAAATAAAAGAGGTTTGATCAAGCATTAAAATAATATAAAAAAATCAACCAATAAGAATTAAGAATAATGGTGGTCAAGCATACATCGCCTTTTGGTAGTAAAATTACTTAGCACTAGCTTTTTATCCTTTAATTTTGTAGGTAAAAGAAGCAGCAAGAAGGTAAGAGTTCTAATCGAAATCCTTCTTCCTACTACCACGTTCTTGCTCCTAGTCTCCGCTCTCATTGTATGCTACTGCTTAAAGAGGAAGCCAAACGCACAGAAGAGCGTTGAATGTAAGTTTGCAACTAGACCTCTAGACACGCACCATCCTTTCCACTATATCTTGTCCTGTATATATTAAGAGTTGGCTTATACGACGACAAAGATATATGCTACGGATGCCTTACAATCCAAATATAAATAGGGAGAAAGGTCTTCATCCTGGCTATTTGATATAAGGACTGACTTTTTTCTTAATTTCTTGAAGATGGTAATAAAGTTGTAAGAAATCCTGAATCTTTTCAAATGAATTTCGAAACAATTAGAGCTGCCACTGGAAATTTTTCCAATGTTAACAAGCTTGGTCAAGGTGGATTCGGCGCAGTGTATAAGGTAGCATAATCGATGAGCATACTTTAATTAATACATGTACAGTTATACTACCTCTGTTACAGGTTATGTGCAACGATTGGACATTTTCGCTCTCTACTTTATGTCAAATTGTTGCACATAACCTGTAACGGAAGTAGTATTATTTTTAGAGTACTTGTAGATTATCTTTAATAGAAATGGGCTGGGTGTTACGTTACATGTTGATTGGTGATTTAATTAAACACATTATTTATATGTGATGATATAGGGTAGACTTCCCAATGGGCAAGCAATAGCAGTTAAGAGATTGTCGAAATTTTCTGGACAAGGTGAAGAAGAATTCAAAAACGAAGCTGTCTTAGTGGCAAGGCTTCAACACAGGAATTTAGTGCGATTCCTTGGCTTCTGCTTGGAAGGAGAAGAACGACTTTTGATTTATGAATTTTTATCTAACAAAAGCTTGGATTGCTTTCTATCCGGTACATGATTCTAATTTGGTGTTACTTACATGCACACTATTAGCTGCAATTGTCAAATAATTAAACACTACCTTAATTAATCAACTTTTGTGTGCCTCTTTTAGATCCCATCAAGCGTGTCCAACTAGACTGGCAAACCCGCTTCAAAATCATAAGAGGCGTTGCTCGAGGATTGCTCTATCTTCATGAAGATTCACGCCTTTTGGTTGTCCACCGTGACCTAAAATCTGGGAACATCCTCTTAGATGCAGAAATGAATCCAAAGATTGCAGATTTTGGTATGGCGAGGCTGTTTGGTGTAGATCAAACTCGAGGAGATACCAGCAAAATATGTGGCACCTAGTAATGTTATTTTAACTTATCTTCATGCATAATTCTCATACATTAGATGATAATATATTACTTAATTGAGAAATTAATATATTACTATATGCAGTGGATACATGCCGCCGGAGTATGTGCACCAAGGGCACTTCTCCTTCAAGTCAGATGTTTTCAGTTTTGGAGTGTTACTTTTGGAAATTATAACTGGCCTAAGAATAAGCAGCTGTCACAATTCAGAGACTGGAGACACTCTTCTTAGTTTTGTAAGTATTGTATTAACAATAATTAAATTATATACAAAATACCAATGTTTTTGAACGTCGTATGATTATTACAGCTACTTAGATCGATTTCTTGTACACTTTTTCAGGCATGGAGAAATTGGCTAGAAGGTACCCCGTTAAACATAGCAGATTCATCAATGACGACTGACAATACTGCTGAAGTATTGAGATGCATCAACATCGGGTTGCTATGTGTTCAAGAGAATATAGCTCATAGACCAACCATGTCGTCGATTGTCCTTATGCTAAATAACAACACCATTGCTCCACCTGTGCCTTCACATCCTGCTTTTCTCCTGGACAAGGATGAGAAATTCGAGCAATTAAACTCAACTCGTAGACCTAAAGTGCTTGTTCACTCTGCGAACGAGGTCTCCATATCCGAGCTTGATCCTCGATAATGTGAAAGATTTTTACTTAAGTTTCAAGTGTGGGAATAAATGTGCAAGTCGTTTTGGATGGTTAGAGAAGGGTATCTCTATATTTTGTATCTAAGTCAATGTCTTTTGGAAGACACTTGTTATAATATTCATTTTAAGAGCTATAATACTTTCCGTTTCTTTTTAGTTATAACTTTGCCTATTACAGCCTTAATTGTATTTGTTTGCCCGCATTCAATCAATTCTTTCTCCCATCCCCGGTCGATACGAAGCTGCAGCTTTCGCGAGTGTACCATCTTCTTTCTCATTTCGAAGAAAAGGTGCGGGAGGAAAAGGAAACAACAGAGGGATCCGAATCGGACCTAAATGACTTTTCGAACTTTCCTCGGTTAAGGCTGGAACTGTATTGTACCCTCATCGGCATCTCCTTACGCTGATTCAATAGCAGCTGGATTGTGAACAAGAGCTGAAACACGTGAAAGCTCAAAGCCCCAGACCCCACTCAAGCGCCAAATTTTAATCATAGTTTCCGCCCTCAATCCGCCGTCAGCTGTCGTGGGTTAGCGTTAACAGAATGAAGGTTGAAAGAAGAACTGCTATATTAGGGGTGCATACTGACCCCGAGAGCCGGGGCCTGGCCATCCTTCGTTTGCGGTTGACGTTCCGGCAAAGTTTTTCCATCGGCTGAATTAGTTGCAGGCTATAATGTAGAATATGCGCGGGATGCGTCACCCCTGGTCTTTTTTTCGATTCGGGCATATCTTTAATATGAATATGAATCCGCCTTTCCGTGCGAAATCTCCTTGCGTCAAGCCTATCTCTCATCTTTCAGGCTGGTAGAATGGATCATAGAAGGCCCCAAATTTCCTCCCGAAGCCCGCGAGCAGTACGAGCTCGACCGGGAAAAACAGAAATCTCTCTTCGTGGGAAAGCCTTCTTCTCTAAGACTGCTTTCTCATTCCGAACTTTTGACGGGCCAGTTATTTTTGACGTGCCGCTTTACCCTGAAAGGAAAATGAGCTTTGCTCTTTTGGGCGCTAGGCACTCCCCCGACATCTTTATTTCGGGGGGCAATGCACCGCAAACCCATATATCGTCAGAAGCAGACATGGCAGAGGTCCAACATAAACCTCCTCACAGGCAGCCAAAGATGGGCGAGGAGAGCTAAGGAAGCGATGGCTAATTTCCCCCTTTAGGGCTCAGGCCCTTGGAGAGCAGGCGAAATCTTCCGGAAATGGAGTTTCGGGCCCGTGTCGGGGCCTCTTCCTAGTACATGTTCCTCGGCGCTGAGGGCATCCCCGAAGCGCGGGGGGCCGCGGCGATAGAATCTGGGACGGAGGACTCAGTATAACAACCGAGTTTCAGGAGAGCTTACGAGCTTGGGGTGGGTTCGACCCACCTGTTCCGGAACTCCGAGTGCAATCGTGAACCCAGATTAATTGGAACAGATGGGTCGAACCCATCCCAGACCACCTACCTAAGATGATTCCAAATAGAAAAACTTCAATCATTTCAATTCGTTTGAAAAAAAAAAAGATATCTCATAAATCTGGTAGGCTGAAGATTGTGGCACTCCACTCGCCACCAATGCGGAAGGATGTCGCCGAAAAGAATGAATCAATTTCCTAGACTTACAAAAGAGAATTGTGAGAATTGGGCAATTAGAGCCTTGCTAGGAAGTTTCGCTTCTCTAGAGAAGATGAAAGACTAAAAAAGAAAGTGTTCGCAAGGCATACCAATCCGAAATGCGGACCAAGAGTTATATATAGAGCCTGGAAGTCTTCGACCGAAGGGCCTCCATTGATAGACAAAGGAAAGCTTCCAATGCAAGAGGGCGGGGACCTTATCCCCTCTGGTGCAGGATGAGGCCCTCTTTAATACATTAAGAAAAGATGTTCAGCGCTCTAACCGGGGGCTACATTTTCCTTAAAACTAACTTTGTTGCAGCCTGGTTATTTCAACCAAAATCTGAGGAATTCGGTTCTTGTGCACCCGCCGGCGGTGACCGCCGCCTTTTCGATCCCCGAGGAAAAAAGGCAAGGGGAATTCCTTTTCTTGTAGCTAATCTGCCCCCGCCGTTACCTGACTCTGGGGGTTTCATATCCATATGGATTCTGACTGGCTGCTCCGAGCCTTCTCTTGCTTTCCCAGCCTGTTGCTTCTAAAGACTGTCCTCTGAACACAAACAAAATCTTTAATTGCGTATAGAAACAAAACGAACCACTTCTATTATCGGAGCTGAGGTATATGAAGAATGGCTTTTTGGTCCCTTTCGTTCAGTGGTTAGGACATCACACGGTTCTCAAAGCGGAGGAGGAAGGGTGAGCAGGAGGTACCACGAGCCGCTACTCGGTTGTGCTCCCCCCGTGGGTTGGGGGTCGCGTCCTTCCCTCTGTCCTTTCTTTCTCTCAGTCTCACCCAACAAGATACGACTTGCAGTTGTTCACGAATCCGTTTCAGGTTCTCGGGAAGAAGAGAAGGAAGACGGTGCTATAGATGTTCCCCTAACCCAACCCGGGAACGGACCGGAGGGAACCGCATATTGCCTCTAATTTCCCGAGCCCGAGGAGGATGCCTAACTTATTAAGGAGAGGGGGGAGGGCTTTCAAAAAAGAGCTTGGGACCTATGAACGGAAGAACGAGAAAGAAAGCTTTCTTGTAGTTCCGCTTCTTGCTCAAAAATGAAGAAAGACTTGTCCGAAATCCCCGGTTGGGTTGGCAGTCCTGAAGGAAGGAGGAAGGGGCGCTCAACAAGTCATGGATAGCTACCCGGCCACAAAAACATATTGCCCACTTCCTACAATCCGGCCTGAACCTTTGGATAGGCTCTGCGGTCTTGAACATGTTCACGTACGCACTCGGAGTTCCGGCATGATCCAGTCGAACTGACACAACCGTAAAGTTCCACCATTTAAACTTACTTGCTTATGCAGGGTACGCTCGGGCGCCCTATCGAGGGCCCCCTCTAGCTCCCAGATTAGTGTCTATAACCTATAGAGCGTGTCAAACTCACATTGGTTGAAGAAGGAGGTTTCCATTGATTCGACTATTGCCTCGTCAAGTAAGTTTGGAGGGTGTGGACACACTTGCGCGAATTCTGGTAACGGCAAACCTATTGGTCCCAAATCTTTTTGCTCCTAAGTTGGGAGTTCGTTCTGTCTCAATAAGTCGAGGAAGGATTATTTTATGAGCCTCTTCTCATTGGATTTCACGAGCCCGTCTCCATTTTTGTGAAACTATTCCTCAAGCAAGGCAGCCGATAAGTCATCGAAAAGTGTGTGTGAATAATGCTTGTGCGAAGCTTGAGGAAAGACCCCTACCGCTAACCTCTCTGTCCTAATCTCCTGTGTCGAAGCTTTCTTGTTCTACAGGTCCTAGGGATGGGAAGCGGGCGGGCTCTTATTCGGCCTGGTTTTTTGGTGTCGTAGGGGAGGGATTGACTTAGCCCCCCCGCTCATGAAACGGCTTTGCTGCAATGAAAGACAAAGACCACTACTTTGCCTCTTTGTTGGACCGCCGGCGATCTTTCTCTGGACTGGTCAGGCTGGTTTCTCTAAGAAACCAAAGCTCTCTTAGAGATCCCATCTTTTCCTGTCCACAAGAAGGATCTACAATTTTTATACGAGAAATCAAACCATCCATAAATTAAATGATCGAATTCTCGGATGGTACAAAGTCCTCCAGCTTTTCACACTTTTGGAGAACTTCCTGCTATCCGGTGTCGTAGCGGGAAGCAAGGCAATGAGAATTGTTCGGATGGTCGAGTCGGTTTCCGCATATTGCCCGGGCAATTCCGCGGGGAACTCGTTTCATGTCGGCCTATTCGTGCCGCTTAGACGTCGGCCCATCAATCGGAAATCAAGACAAACCGGGCACTATGGTGAACCTACCTCGGAAACTACTTTTGAAAACAAACTATGGTTTAATATGGTATCGATAGCAATAGCAGTTTTTCCAGTTTGTCGGTCCCCGATTATAAGTTCTCGTTGACATCCTTGTGTCTGTGGCAGATGTTGTTTTCAGACTTTCCGCCTTCTGATTATGTTGTTGGAACCTTGAGAAAGGAAGTTTGGGAGACGAGCGATAGCGAAGCCAAGCCGTATAAAGGCGAGCAGCCCTTATAGCAATAGAAAACGGCCGTCTGTGATCCATGGATCTCCGATCGGGAAACCGTATCCAAGCTCCGTGGGAAAGGGGGAATGACTGACTCTAGCGCAAGCGGCGAACCCTAAGACGACCCATCTAAGATTAGGAAGGAGATGGTTCCTCGTAAACATCCCCCCGAGGGGGTTTTGGGGGAAACGTTCCTTTCCTGTCTCCATCGGTTTCCGCATATTGCCCGGGCAAAGGCGCCCTCTCGAGGCTGGAGTACTTCCCTGGTACCTCCGCGAGATTATTACTGATAAAACAACATTTAACGATTCATTGGTTTCTTAGAATGGGTCGTTGAGAATTTTTTGGTTGGGCTAGGTAAAGTAAGCCCTTTACCCTCTAGCTCCCGAAAAATACATTATATGGAGTGGATTATAAGGGTCAGTCTTGGTCATGAGGAAAGGAAGAACTCGGCTGCCTTTAGTTCGTGCTGAACCAGGTGCTCCTTCTGTCAGCGAGCAGCAAGCACCTACTCCTAACAAAATGAAAAGCAGCAAGCTCATAGCGATAGACCAGCCAAAAGCTTTTAATAAGAGACTACGTACCTTTAAGGTGAAAGGTCGTAATGCCAGAGGAAGTGTGGCCAGAAGATGCGGCAATTCATCCGGTGACTTCACGGTCGCCAAAGAAGCCCCAAGAAGCATCAAACATTTGAGTAACCCGACGCCTCTTCTTCTTCTGATTAGGAAGATCATAAATACTTATCTGTATTGGTTCCAAAACGGAACCAGTCGATTCTTGAGCCATTCGTTCTCCCCTCTCGGTTGGCCTTTGCCGGCAGCCTTATTGCAGTTCCTTCCCCCCCAAGGGGGGCTTCGGGGGGAGCACAAGACATAGGCTTAAGAAGACCGCGGCCGAAGTGTTTGGCCTTTTCTTCTCCGCGCCCGCTCACGCTGTACCATCTCAACCTTGCCCCTATAATCTTTTTGTCAGGGCACGCCTTGATAGCTGTTAGAAGAAATCGTACATGAAACCGGACGTACTTTATCTCCGAAACTAGCCGGGGCTTTGCATCTGACATTCGTTGGGCTTCCCTCTTCGGGAGCCTGCGTCCCGGTAACTCTAAAACTTATGCACTCTACTCGCCGCCTACTCCACTCAGGGAAGAAGCTAATCCTGCCCCTTTACCCGCGAAGCGCTACGCTCCTGCTTACGAAAAACGACTTTCCAAGCGAACTACTGTCGTGAACGTGTTCAAGACGGAGGCGTAGTGACCCTCCTACAAGCTTGAACACCTTCGCAAGTTAGAAAAAAAAAATGACTAAACCAGCCATCTACGCGGGTTAACCGGTGTGAACCCAGACTATTCTTTTGACTTTATTGAAGATTTATAGAGTATTAAGACAGCATCTAAAGGAGAAAGCGGAACTTCTATATCTGACTTTTGGAAAGAAGACTCCCTATACGGGAAGAAGGCTGGTGGGAACAAGCGGAGCGAGAGCAAAGCAAGTTCCTGCGGCGGGTTGTCTTCATGGCCCCTTACTCGCCGCTCTGTCCCCCAGGGAGTGAAGGATGGTGAGGAGCCGGCTACTCGATATGTGACCCAAACCGCTTCCTCGGACTCCAAAAAAAAGGTAGGGGAAGGAGGCTAGGGTCACGCAATATCTTTGAATTTCTGCCTTTTAACTGGTTAAAAGTCTTAATACACCCTTTCTAAGGTTGCCCCGTTGCTATTATTAATATCCCCGCCACTATTTTACTAGAGTCCCTGGCGATTCCATAGCCTGTAAAACGTAAGCGCAAGCTTAACTCGATCATGACCTTTACTTATTGGATTCGACCCACCCAGATGAAGTTCTGACCATCTGCCAGAGAAAAAAGAACGAATAGATCTTTTTAAGTTCGATCATTGACAAGGTTCAAAGAAAGGGTGGGCCGAGAATCAACAAGAACTGCCATTTTCCATAAAACTAAGCGGTCAGTATACCCGAGATCCTTTCTGAATTTCCTCACGCAACCGTAGCCTTCTTCCTCCACGTACATGCATGATCCATTCGAACTCTTTTCTAGCCCATATCTTCTCACCTCCGGTCACATGGAAACCTTCTTTATCGAAGGAGACAGGAAAGGAACGTTTTCCCCCAAAACCCCCTCGGGGGGATGTTTACGAGGAACCATAAAGTTGATTTACAAAATGTCTTCCAGAGCAGTTTTCTTACTCATGTACGGAAGAGCGGAACCTTTCATGGAAGAACACAGGTACGAACGAGAAATGCATTAAGAAGTTCCCCTACGACTACCTTGTTACGACTTCACCCCAGTCGAAGACCCCACCGTGGTTACTCGGTTGTGCTCCCCCCGTGGGTTGGGGGTCGCGTCCTTCGAAAATCCGAATTCGAGGTTGGGGCGAATTCGGTAACTTGTATATGCCATCTAAAACGAGCGACGCGACGGGGGTAACAAATTATAGCAGCATGGTGGCCGGTCATAGTTCAGTAAAGATTTTAAGAAGAAATTTCGAACAAAAGGATCGGAACTCGCTGATAGGAAAGGAAAGAAAAAGGATCTCGCTGGGCTGCGGATGCCTCCGTCTGTCTCAACCCAAGGCTATTTTTTTACTTGCTTTTCTCGATCAAGCATTCATGTGCTTAGCAAAGAGGTAGTGAAGTCTGTCGTGGTGGACGAACTGAAACATCTTAGTAGCCAGAGGAAAAGAAAGCAAAAGCGGTACAGCTCTCGTTATCATCGGCGGATATCTCTCTTTTGTGGGGGTCTTTCTCTGGAAGCACATCTTGGGCCTTCTATGATCCATTCAACCATCCTGAAAGATGAGAGATAGGCCTGACGCAAGGAGATTTCGCGGCTAACACGCTAAGATCGGCCACTTAGGCAGGGAGAATCCAACACCAGTAGAAGTAGACCCTGAAACCGCTTACCCTCCCTTTATTGAACGTCATAGCCGATATGATGATATTCAATCCGTTAGGGTAGGCTCCTTTAGGGGTTTCTCCTAACACGCCTGAAAGCGACGATGGCGCTGGGCTGCTATACCCTTAGAGCAGAGCGAAGTGGAGTTTGGCCCTCGGAGGGGGCAGGTCTGGTTAAAAGTCCTAATACACCCTTGCTAAGGTTGCCCTGTTGCTATTATTAATATCCCCGGGCAACCTCCCTAAGGACAACCGGGTAGCGTTCTGCAAAGGTTATGGTATTGGTTGAGCTCAAGCTCCCCCTCCAGGAAAAGTTTTTGCTCTTGAAGACTGGAAATTTTTTCAAGCTGGGCGCTCGGGTCTTAGTTCCTTCCCCCCCGGGGGGGCTTCGGGGGGGGTAATGGTCCGATTAATCGGCGCGAAACACGAAGTTTAAGACAAAGGAAAAAAGAAGACTTTCTCTACGGCTTCCTCGTTTTGAGACATTATGGCTTTGGGATCGACCCCGGTAACAAAGAAGGGGGCTAGAAGAGGGGCGGGAGAAAACCCGAATCTATTCAAAACTATGCAGGGAGCTTCGTCTGGCGAAAACGCCGCAGGCGCGAAGCCCGGTAGGCCCGCGCCGAGGGAGCCCCCCCGTCTTACCGCGGCTGCTGGCACGGAGTTGAGTTTAGCTGACCGGCAGGCAATAGAGTCCGCCGGAGACGTGTATATGCCATCTAAAACGAGCGACGCGACGGGGCACTGACTTCAGTGTTTGCATTTGCTTCACTTCTTTCTGCTTTTCAACTTAGTTAGAGAAGGACTTAGACCTACCGGTAACCGGCTTCGCGGGCCCATTTTGGTCCGCACCCCAGCGTCGGTAGGGACCCAGAGAGCTGCCTTCGCTTTTGGCGGTCGCGTCCTTCGAAAATCCGAATTCCAGGTTGGGGCGCTAATGCGACTCGGGAATGAGGGAAGACTACTTGCTCTTTTTCTTACCGGACGAGCTAACCTAACGAGCTTCCCTTCTACTACCGGAAAGATAAGTTGACCACTGCCCCTAAGGACAACCGGGTAGCAGCCGGAGCGACTAAAGGAGCGAGGGCCTTCTGCTTCCGATTCACCTCCCCCTTTACTGGATTTCTGAGACGGAAATGCTCGACCGAAGGAAGAGACGCCGAAGAGAAAGAGCTAGAAAAGCCTGCCGGATCCGGGAAGGCGATGGATTTGCCCAGGTTCGGAATGACGAACTCAATGGAGTGAGTTATAGGAGGCATCAAAGGTGAAGAAGCGTAATCATCCATCCTTAACTGGATGCCTTACCCTCCCGTGGGGTTATGGGAGCGGGCCTACTTTTTGACCCAAACTGCTTCCCCGGACTCCAAAAAAAGGTAGGGGAAGGAGGCTAGGGTCACGCAAATTGTGAATTTCTAGACAATTGTTGTTTGACAAAGGAATACTTTTTTAGTTGTATTTGTTCAATTAGTAGATGTAGTATCTATTTGTAGTCATATAGTAGTATTTGTTCAATCTGTACTTGATATATAGTACTTGTAGTCATATAGTTGTATAGGTTCAATTTATAGATGTAGTATCTATTTTACTACCTCCTCTTCGGCTCTTCCAAATGATACACCCATTTATTATTCTAGGCCGGTTAAATAAGTCGAGTTTGACAATGCATCTCACCAAAATGTTATAAAGTCACGTAATCATCTCAATTTATTTTTAAAAACAATTTTTTTATATGTTAATACAAAATTGGAGATATCGCCGATTAAAGAAGTAAATTAAAAACAAAGTGTAAACAAAGAGATTAGTATATATGTACTTATATATTAAAAAACGTTCCTAAAAATGTCAATGTGCCACAAGTATCTCATTCTTGCACCAGCATAATGCCACGTCATCATTCAATAAGCCACGTATACTTCTAGCACATTTTTGTTTCATGTCATGGTTAACCAAAAATACATCCAATAAGGTTTGAACACAAGACCTCATTGAATGAAGACCAACTTGTCATATTGGTTGACCTTGACTCTTGGTCGCGTGTGGAAAATTTAATAGTTTCTCATTTAATTGTTTCAGATCTATTTCTTTTTTTTTTTTTTTTTTTTTTGAAGAGCAAAATGTTCTTTTTCAAAAATTCATTCGCAAGTTCATATATTCCAATAATTAATTTATCCAAGCTATTCGAATTTGAATCTATTTGCTCAAATCATTTCCTAACTCTACTAGTCACTACCAGACTCATCAACACAAGATAATTTGAATAATTAACAACTTTTATAATCTTATTCAAATTAGAAATGTGATTCAAACATAGATCGAATATAATAGTGATCCAACCAGCTAACCCAAACTTGATCAGAGCTCAAGGATAACCCAACTTGAAATTTAACCACCCCAAACCTAACTTGAAATTACTTTTCATAGTCATATTAAACTCAACTAGATATAAATGCATTTGAAATTATAGAGGGCATTGCTCGTGGTCTTCTATACTTGCATGAAGAGTCTCGACTCTTAGTCGTCCATCGTGATCTAAACTCTAAAGGCCAGTAATGTGCTTCTATATGCAGAGATGAACACAAAGATCTCAGAATTTGGTATGGCGCGATTGTTTGGAGTGGATCAATCACACATTAATACAAGTAAAATTGCCGGAACATAGTAAGTATAAAATTTTTAATAACCTTGCATCATTGCTTATTTCAGTCCTATATTCTAATACCACAAAAGCTCTCTGTAAGTGGATATTTGGCTCCGGAGTATGTGAATCATGGAACTTCTACATCAAGTCGGATGTATTTAGCTTCGGAGTGCTGATATTGGAAATCATAAGCGGTCAAAAAGTTAGCAAATTTTCTCAAACACAGAATGGAGAAACTCTCCTAAGCTTTGTAAGTAGCTAGGGAAATTAAAAGATTGCTACTATATCTTATAACTATTACACAACCTTAATTGAATAGAGTTTATTTAGTAAAAGTTTACTTGGTTTTTTTTTAGGCTTGGAGAAATTGGCTGGAAGGAAATGCATTGAGAGTGCTGGATTCAACGATATCAGCTGCGGATACAAATGAAGTGTTAAGGTGCATCCACATTGCATTGTTATGCGTCCAAGAGAACGCAACACAAAGACCAATCATGTCATCGGTTGTTCTCATGCTAAACAGTCACTCTGTCACCATTTCAGTGCCATCGAAGCCTGCTTTCCTAGCATCGAATGATGTGGTTGATCCTCTACTCGAAAGTGAGCAACGACCTCGCCTTGATGAGTCCATTAACGAAGCATCACTATCAACACTTGATCCTCGTTGATAGAGTATAAAACATATTCCTGGGCCTCAACTATCAGTTTAAGCTCTTGGTTAAGCTGGTCCTTTAACATGGTATCGGAGCCAGCGTGACATAAAGGTCACGGGTACGAATCTCATCCACCCCTCCTTCAAAGTGGAATTAATTCGCGCTAGGTATGGGTGGGCCAGTGTTGCATCCACATTTCAAGTCCAAAGAGTCTTTCATGTGAGGGGGAGTGATAGAGTATAAAACATATTCCTGGATCCAACCATCAGTTTAAGCTTTTGGTTGAGTTGGTCCTTTAACACTCGTTAATCAAACCAAGATTGAAACTCCTTAGTCCATATTACGTGAATTGAAGGACTTGGATTCTTGCTCAACAGCTCAAGGCAATGAGCTTAGACTTTTCCTCTAAAGAGCCACCTCTATCGTTATAATTTTATTATGGGCCTGCACTCGAATGGCTTATATTATGGGCTGATCCATTCCCGCAAGTGGCCTAAAACAATTTTTGTGAATTGTTATAAATTATTGATAAATTAATCTTCATTACATTCGATCTTATAAAATTTTAACATTACACGAAAAACTTTCATGTATTCAATCCACTATAAAATGTACTACATAGCGACATATATAGTGTAAAAGTAAGCTAAAGTTAAGAAACATGATCCCATGATTATTAGATCAGGCTAACATTATAAACTGACGAAATCCAATACTAGCTCTTAAGACTCCACTAACACACACTAATCACTTAGTAGAGCATATTCCTATACATTAGGAATTAACTAACCACTAATAATTTGAAGCAAATATTCCAACAAATGGTAAGTTTGTAAGGGAAATCACCGTCAACTATGGTGCATGGAAATGCTAGTCTACCCCAAATAATATTCATTTTACTTAATAATATTTCCTTCGAAGTGGTAATGGATGGTAAATTGGTAAAAAAAAAACATGAAGAAACACATGTTTGAGGATAAGATTGCCTTAACCATGGGAATTATAATGTAAAATTTATTTGGTTAATTTTAATTTACACTTAAAATTCTTTCCTATTACCAACATTTATAACTGTCTATCAAACAAATCACAAAAGATTTAATGTTTTTATAGTACTTCGAAATTGCAATTTTAATTGTAGGAAGTAAATTGAGAACGAAATATATATATATATATATATATATATATATATATATATATATATGTGTGTGTGTGTGTTGTGTGTGTGTGTATGTGTGTGTGTGTGTGTGTGTGTGTGTGTGTGAATAGTTTATAGTGTTGCTCCCTCTAAGTACAATTAGATACTTAGTATTTAGCTCATGCTCTAATAATTTCAAGTTCTTGCATCCTAACTAGTTCCCGGTTAAAATTTTGTAATTGAAGATGAGAGATGGTAAAAATAAAATTTTGAAACCACCAAAAAAAAAAAAAAAAAAATCTGAAAACAATCAATTGATTTTGGTAAAGTTTATTCCGTAAGTGGAAAATTACTTACTACGTAAAGAAAAAATTAGTGATGTTGAAGAGGTCATAATGTATATTTTTATCACATTCAAGTCGTTAGAGATAACCTCACGAGTCAATGCATTATACAAATGGAGTACCAAAAAGTAAGTAGACCACTTATATTAATTTAATCCTAGTCTTGGTAAATTAAGGAATTCAAAAGACCACCACTTAAAGTAAGAAAACTTGTTTAACCACTTAATTGTTACTTCCTTACTCATATTATTTCCAATTTTAACTATTACTCCATAAGACTAGAACTTGTCAATCCAATTAGAGCTTGACACATAATTATTAACTCTGAACACTCTATTAATTTGGAATTAAAGTTATGACTTGACCAAAGACTTACAAAGATGCCACCTGAAAAAACAAGATACTATTTTTTTTTTTTATTATTGGTTTACTCATTTGAAGGGTTTGACCCATAGTTCCATGTATTTGATATATACCATCACCTTAGGTCAAAAATTAAATAAAAATAAAATTAAATTAAACTTAAGTGTAATATATATTCAAGTACTTATGTTGTATAATATTCAAGATTTCAAGCAATGAGATCATATACTAGACAAAATTAAAGGGATAAAGATGGCTCAAAAAATAATCCAAATTTTGGTAACACTAATGATCCATAAGCTAATTATACTAATTATGATATCGAAATCAACATCCCGTGTAAACTATGTCTGCTCAAACACCACTATGTTCGATAACAATAGCAAATATCAAGCCAATCTAAACACCCTCTTCCGTTTTCTCTCTTCCAATTCGACCAACCCCACCGGCTTTCACCAAGCAGTTTCAGGCAACGGCGAGAATGCTAAAGACACCATCGAGGCTGTTTATGGCCCCTTCCTTTGTCGCGGAGACCAGAATATCAGCTCGTGTCAAGATTGTGTTACCACGGCCACCACCACGGACCTCCCTAACCTTTACTGTCCTAACCGAAAAGAAGCAATTATATGGTACGACGAGTGTATGGTTAGGTACTCTAACAAGTCATTTTTTAACACGATGGATGATTCGTGGGCGGTGATTATGTGGTACAATGGAAACATAAATACTACGGGTAATGCTACCCGGTTCATGGAGCTTATGTACAACATGATGAACAACGTGATCGCGGTGAGAGCTGCTGATGGAGGGAAACAGAAGAAATTTGCCACAGATTTAGTGAAAGTTTCTAAGTTTCGGACTATATATGGGTTGGGACAGTGTACACCTGACTTGAGCGCAAGTGATTGTAATTTGTGCTTGGTTGATGCTATTGGAAAATTTACGGTGAGTCAATTTGGAAGGGTTTTGCAGCCTAGCTGCTATGCTGAATACGATGTTCATCCTTTTTTCGATATGTCAACACTTCCCGCACCACCATCCTCGCAACCATCAGAACCACCAATACCATCACCAACAGATGAATTCACCCACTCTAGTGGTAAGTTAATTCTTGTGGCCTAATTTTACTGTATATCGGGGTAACTTTTATTGAATTTAGGGTAACTTTTATGGAATAACTTTTATCGATAAAGCATAAATAACTTTCATTTTCCTTATATATACTGAGTAACTTTCATTCATTAAAAAGTAATTTTTTTTTTCATTTTAAAGTAAATTTATAGCGAATGTACAATATTTTATTGTACATTGAATTTTTTAAATGTTTGTGTATACCTTATAGTAGGAGAATGCTGCGAAGTATATGAAATTATCCTTTAAATTATATTTTATCTTGGAATGCTACGAAGTATATGAAATATATATACAAAGTATAAATAATACGGAGTACAAAAGTCATATTGGTGCAAGTATTACTAACGAAAGAATTGAATTATGCTAATTTTCGACTTGATTTTGTAGGAAAGGTAAGCAACACGGGGAAGACTGCCACCCTAATCACAGTCTCAACATTTCTGTTTGTTATTGCTGTTGCAGTATGATTCTAGATCTATTTCTTGTTTGGGAGACGAAAACCATGGTAAAAAAAATGGATCTATGCAAATAAATTTGTACTTCACCTATATATATGTATGAGGATTATCTCATACGCTAATAAATTGTTAAATTTTTCTTAAACTTAAATTTTAGCGGCTTCTGCTTTCCATCATCGAGGTGTCAATAATGATGAAAGAATAAGTTTATTGTCTCTAGACTCTCTACAATACAAATTTCGTACCATAATAGTGGCAACAAACATAAGAAACCATATATCATTGAAATTTGGTTTCTTAGGCCCTATTCTTTTGAGCTAAATTTTTCTTCTCAGCTCATATCAATAATTAATATTACTCCATATTAGTTAATTAATAATTACTAACTACTGAATAATAATTAAAGTTTAGTTGTTTCAAAAAATAAATAAATAAAGTTAAAAGTACAGATGAATATAATACGGAGTATTCCATCAGCAAAGTGAGTTGTGATATTGGGTAGAAAGTCATACGCTCGTATACTACATTTTACATAATTGTAAGGATTAAAACTTTTATTATTCTTTTTGTACAAAAAAAATTACACAAGTTTTGAAGGATACACAGGTTAAGGATTAATTTATATTTTAAAATAGTTACAAGACGCATACACTAACAATTAAGACGGAGTAGAGTATAGTCTTTCAATTAAATATTGTATGAGGTGAAAACATGACTTACGTATCATTTAAAAAAGTTTATCTACAAACAGGTGCAAGAAATAACACCTTAGGATATTTTCTACTCATTTAATATTACTAGATCATTGTAAAATATTTAAATGAGCAAAAAAAATTTAAATTAAAAAAACCTAGCCTAGGTGCACGTATTTCAATATACAGGGGGTTGTAAATAAAAGGCATTGACATTCCACGTGCCATGCCAAGGCAATTACTAGTCAACACACTGTCTACCTCTCTTTTGACTTTTACACTTTTATATGTAGTACATACTTGTAGCATTTTACTTTTCTAAGTTCAATAAATGTCTTGTAGATTAATTCCAAACACGCCAGTGTCTACACCTAATACATGTAGAACCGTCTAACTTCATCTAATGTGCATATATATATTTTCGTTAATTCTAAACTTTGTAATGTGATATAGAAAATAAAAGAGTAAGAAATAAGAATGCCTAAAGTTGTTCATTATATTCATATTCTTATTCAATTTCATTTTATTTCCATCGTAATTAGCCAGCAAAATTTTATTGCACATTATTGCATAGACACCTACTGCAATTACACAAGTACTAGCATGTTGCCCTTGATGTTTTGATGATAACACAAGTCAAACAAGTGGACTAATGTATTTTGTCAGTCTTGTAGTCTGTTCATAAGTTACAGGAATCACTCAAGGCAAAGGAACTCAAGGAGCTAAATAGTCAAAGAGATCAGCTAAAGAGTTCCTGTGAAGGAACTAGAGCTTCGGAGCAGAAGCTAAGGAAAGAAGACTCGAAGCAGAGACTTCTTAGAGAAGCATAAAGTTTGAAGTATTTTTCTATTTTAGATTTTATGTAAATGAAAAATAATTTGGATTAATGCTAAGTGGAATGCGTTTGAAAAAGGATAAGTACGTATTGACTTGCTAAAAAATAGGATAGTTTGTTTAAGAAAATCTTTTGTGATTTTATCTTTTAAGCTGATAATTTATTTTCGGAAAAATACATTTTTGCAAAACCAACTTCCTAAGCTTGCGCAACTGATTGTTGATTTAGTCTTCTCCACTCACGAACATGTTGTTTCCTTAAGGATCAACGTGCCCTGGTTTTTAGGACACGATTATAAGTTTTGGAAGTGGTGTAGAGTAGTGGAATTGATATGCAGCAGTGGTGGTGTGAGTGGTGGAAAGTGTGGCGTTTTCTCTAAGCAATATTTTTCTATAAATATTGAAGTTATTTTCTGGATAACTTCATCTTGCTCAAATACTTTTATCTTTCTTTCTTGTTCATAAACGAGTCAAGAGTCGCATTCCACTTAAGTGTTTTTCTTAATTACTTTCACTAGAGTTTATTATCGAGTTGTAATTTGGGAATTGGGAGTTTGAGTGAACTCTAAGAGAAGTTAGAAGAGAAAGAGAAAGAAGAGAAGAGCAGCAAGTAGTGGGACTTGCTGCTGGGAACTTCAAGTTCATAGAGGAACTTGAAGATTGATTCTTTAGCTTGTAATAGGTTGTTTGCCCTGTTATAGTGGAGAATCTTTCCTAAAATCCCAAGTGGTCGTGGTTTTTCCTCTTGTTAGGGCCAAGAGGTTTTCCACATAAAATCTCTCTGTGTTCACTTTGAGTTCCTGTAGCTTAGTATTTTTCAATTCCGCAAAAAGTTAGCTCAACTCTCTTAATCTACAATTCACCCCCTCTCTTTTAGTATTCCTTTAAAGCAACAATTGGTATCAGAGCCTAATCCTCTCGAAATCAGGACACCCTGAAGAGGAGAATCTTGGCACAAGATGAATACTCATGAAAAGCTTGAAGAAGGGTACTCTACACAACGACCTCCTATGTTTAATGGGAAATTCTATACCTATTGGAAGAACAGAATGAAAATCCTCATCAAAGAAGCGAATTATCAGGTCTGGAGAGTAATCGAAGTAGGAGACTTTGAGGTAACCAAAACCAATGCTCAAAATGAGGTAATTCCTAAACCAATGTCTGAATATGAGAAAGAAGATTTTGATAAAATGGAAATCAATGCAATGGCTGTAAAACTGCTTCATAGTGGACTTGGACCACATGAACACAATCGTGTTATGGGGTGCAAGAACGCAAAGGAAATTTGGGATCTCCTTCAAGTAACTCATAAAGGAACTAATGAAGTGAAACGTTCTAAAATCGATTTACTCATGTCTAAGTATGAACGTATTGAGATGCAACCCAAAGAGTCTATCCAGGAGATGCTTACTAGATTCACTAACATTATTAATGAACTAGTTTCTCTTGGTAGAAAAATTCCTACTGATGAGCAGGTCAGAAAGGTGCTAATTAAGAAGTCTTCCTCAAGACGAGCGTTGGAGAGCTAAGGTGACAGCCCTTCAGGAAACAAAGGACTTCACAGCGTTCAACATTGAACAACTTGCTGGTTCCCTCATGACACATGAGATTCATCTAGGAACCAGTAACAGTGAAGGAATCAAGAACAAAAGGCTGGCACTGAAAGCTGACCAGGAGGAATCAGAAGTAGATGAAGAAGAAGCAGCAATGCTAGTCAGGAGATTCAAGAGGATGTTCAATCGAAACGGACGGAACTGACGGGGGTTAAATCGATCGCTACAATCTAACTTTCAATCAAACAATACTTATACGAACACCCTATAACCAAGTACAATGGCAAATAAAGGTTCGGTCCACGAGGAACGAGAGTAATTGCAAATCAATCTTAAACCTAAGCTAGTTCGAAATCAATGGAAAATGGTGTTCTAAAATACTACTAATAAGATGGAATAAATCAATAAACTAAGACACTAGGGAGAACGGGAATCCGCCTAACCATTGGTAACTAAGCAACAAGGAATCACAGAGACAAACGGGATATGCAAAGACTATAAGTCTGATCAATATCATGTGATAGGAAGACAACGGGCAATACTAAGCTTGGATTTCTCATGCACTTAACATTACTCGATACATAATCAAACCACATTCAATAATGAAATACTCAATTCACAATCTCTTGTTCAAATCAAGAATATCATGCAATCAAATTCAAGATTCTAGGTTAGCTACTCCTATTATAATGAATTAACATGCAATCGCATATAATCAATTTAATCACAATCCGTTTATCAAAATCAATCCTCAATTACATAGGTTACCTAGGCCGGGTTTCATCCCGAAACCCTAGCTAGGAGACTACTCACACATATTCATAATCAAAGCAATAATGAATTCCAAAAGCATAATAGATATAAACATGAATTCTGATTAAGGAATAATAAAGCTTGATTAATAAACAAGAATGAATAATACCAATTGTATTGATGCGAATCAACGGAAAAGTTCAGAACTTTGATATCCGTCGTCAATGAATAATACAAAGAATCTTCACAAATCTTGCTTCAAATCAATCCAAGAAAACTAAAATCGCTAGAATAATCTTTAAGAAAACTAATGAATCTCTAATACTAAGAACGTTCTCCAATAACTCTCTACAAAGGCTCTCAAAAACTATCTCTAAAGTTGTCTCTCCATCTCTCTCTTAACCCTCACCATAGGGTTATATATATATATATATATGATTTAATTTAGAAAGCAATTGCGCAGGATGCCCTTCGTAAATCAGCACGACCGTGCTAGAAGTGGCACGGCCGTGCAATCATGGCAGTAGCTGATCCGCAATATATTCAATTTTGGCACGGCCGTGCTGAATTTGGCACGGCCGTGCTAATGCCTGGCACGGCCGTGCTAATGCCTGGCACGGCCGTGCTGAATCTGGAAAATGGCACGGCCGTGCTGAATTTGGCACGGCCGTGCTGAATTTGGCACGGCCGTGCTAATGCCTGGCACGGCCGTGCTTATGCCTGGCACGGCCGTGCAAAAATAGGCAGGAAGGTTGCAGGCACTTTGTTCTTCTTAAAATAGTCACAACTTCTTATCTAGAGCTCCGTTTGAGGCGTGCAATATATCGTTGGAAAGCTCTTCAAGTCTACTTTCCAATGCAATTGGAATCACTCCAATATAATTTGTATACCGAAAGTTATGAGCAAAATAGTGAACAGGTGTCATATTTGTGAACTGTTCTGCCTTGCCTGCTACTTAACTTGCCTTTCAAGGCCTTCAGAACCGCAGCAAAGTCTTAGCTTGGTGGACTAGGATCGATAATAGCCTGATTACGCACCAATGGTTCGGGACTCGACATAACTTGGTCAACTATACCTGTTAACACACCAAAAACAGACCGAAACCCGTGAAGCACGTAATATGAAGGAAACGAGTGTAACAAGGCAATAAACGACCAAAACGGGCCTAAATACATCCAAAATCACCCATTTATATGCCTTAAAGCGCGCCCTAATGTGCGCTTGTCAAAATCCCCCAAGCTACACTTTTTCTAGTCCTCGAGCAAAACTAAGGGATACACACACACACAGGATCAAATAAACTATTGCCATTACATATAAATCCAATTTAGCATGGAATGAAGTCAATGGATCCTACTTAGAACAACCATGCACGGAATGAAAACTCACTCAAACAAGCAACGAGACACACAATCCAAGGTATCATTGATCAAAATGCAAACAAAACCTAAACCAAGCATAGAGAACAAATAAGTCATGCTTCCTTCTAAACCTAACCAAACCGGCCACGTCCTCCCCTTTTGCTTCAAATCACCACCCTAATTGGCCCCTCGTGATCCCTCGAAGGAACCAGAAAAAGTGATATTTTGAGGAAATAACAAAGGTATCCCGACATCTCGATTACGCATAATCTTTCCATAGGGTTGAAAGGTATCTCCCTCCACCGTTTGAAAACCGAACACCTCTAAAGTCTAAGGGTCTTACAAGGTTGTAATGTATTGGCAATGGGTAAGGTGGTGAAAACAATTCAAAAAGTGGAGTTAAATCCTAAATGAAGCGCAAGAATCACGATTCTCAAAAACAAAGCTCAAGAGATGCAATTCACATTCCACAATAAACATTGATCACACTTTTACACATCCCAAACTCTCTATGTTATACACACTCAAATCACCTTTTTCAAACTTCAAAGCTTTTATTCATATGTCTTCGCCCTTTTTCACAATTCGGACGGCTTTTCTCCTTTTTTTTTTATTTTGATTTTCTTTTCTTTTTTTTCTTCTTTTTTTTCAAAAACAAATTTTCATATTACATCTTTACAATTAAGCTCACTTTCAAACTTGCTCAAACCAATTATCGATCATTATTCTTGATTTATACCCAATAAGCTCAAACAAACCTTGCGAGGTAAACGCTTCACAACTAAGGGTTGGTAAAACATTGGCCATCGGGTTTGTAACATGGGTAACCAAGAATGGAATTAAAGGCTCAACATGGTTAGCAAGTAAGATGATGTAAAAAGAAAATTAATTTGTAACAAAACAAAAGGAACAAGAATAAGAAAAATGAAAAAGGTGCCCTCTTCCTCCCTTAAAAGTGTCAAGTCGGTCTTGGGAGCTACAAGTCAACACAAAGATCGAAACATGCGTAATCAAGGATCCAAATATGCCACTCAAGAAGAATGATGAAGGCTAGAACAATAAAACCTCACGGGATTCAAAAACAAATCAACTACCAATTAAGGGGATCAAATCCACAAATGGGAAGCGACTCCATCTTACCACAGCCCAAAGGCATAGAGTTTCACATGACAAAAGTGTTTTAACCAACTACCTTCGCCTAGAATCGTCTACATTGATCAACAATAGACTCAAACTGTGTATTCATCACTGGCTTAAGTAGAAATAGATATTCCACACACATTCATTCACGTTTCGAATCCAAATATGAGCATTATTCCAAAAGTTTATGCAATTAGACAAGTTTATCACGATCCAAAAATATAGGAAAAGACTATGAGGCAAATCATATAAACTAGACTACACATTCTCATAACAGAAGCTTTTCCTATATTGCACACATATATAAACAACTAAGTAATCTAAACAAGCTAAATGGCTCATAAAGAGGCATGAAAATCACATAATAATCCCAATCGACAAACAAGTGATCAATTGATATCAACATCAATGATCCCAGGTTCTTTAGAACCGATCAAACATCCTCGAACCATTCAACTTCTTCCTAAACTAAACTATCCTAAGCACACAAAAACAAAAAAAACTAAAGGAAAAAGGGAAAGATTTCACCAAATGCTTCTTGAAAACACACTAAGACAACATGAGATGCGGCGAAGCTCCTAATGCTACCTCCATGAGTCTTCATATCTGCACAGGTTAGATAGAAACAAACCAAAACGAAACCAAAAGAAACTCGTTTTTTTTATTTTTTTATAGGAATATGAAGAAAAACAAGGGAAAATCAACAAGGAAACCATTCACCCCCCCCCCAAGCTAGTATAGACATTGTCCTCAATGTCAGGCATCGAGAGACTACCTAGAAGGCAAAAAGGGAAAGAGAAAAGTACCTCATTGACTAGGTCTCGGGTTGCCTCCCGGAAGCGCTTCTTTAACGTCATTAGCTTGACGCAACACATGGATTACAGGTTACCCATAATCAATACTTGCCATTGCAGTGGAGATAAGCTCACCATTCTTATTCTTGACAATAGTCACCGCCCTTTTCTTAGGTACTACAAACACAGGGGAAACCCTTCCTTGATGTGTTGGAAGGGGTTTAAGCTTTACCTTTGGTGCTTCATTAGCCTCCTTTGCAGTGGCCACATCTAATGCATCTAGAAATTTCTCCTCCATGTCCCTGTTTTCCTTGTTCTCATTCAACTCAAAATCATGATTAGTATAGAATAATTCGTTACGCATATCAGAGACAATGGAATCAACAGTGTCAACCATCATGCAATTATCAGAATTAGAACAAGGATATTTCATAGTTTTATTTAAATCAAAATCTAAAACCTCCTTTCCTACTTTCAATGAAATCTTGGCACCCTTTACATCAATAAGGGCCCCCGAAGTAGCTAGGAAAGGACGTCCTAGAATTATAGGTATATGAACATCCTCATCCATATCTAGGACCACAAAGTCAACAGGTATGACAAACTTCCCCACCCTTAGGGGAACATCTTCCACTTTACCCTTTGGAAATTTGATCGATCGATCGGCTAATTGAAGGGATATGTTAGTGGGAAGAAGTTCTCCTATATTTAATCGTTGATAAAAAGAATATGGCATGAGACTAACACTAGCTCCAAGATCACACAAAGCATTATCAATATTCATTTTGTTTATAGCACAAGGGATTGAAAAGCTACCCGGATCTCCTAACTTAGGAGGCATTTTGTTCATTATTATAGCACTACAGTGTTTAGTGAGGTTAATAGTTTCTACCCCTTCACAGTTTCTTCTACCACTCAATATATCTTTTAAAAACCTAGCATAGTTAGGCATTTGCTTGATAGCATCAGTGAATGGTATAGAAAGGTGGACTTCTCTCAAGGTCTCTAAAAACTTCCCGAATTGGGCATCTAGCTTATGTCTCACATATTTTTGGGGGTAGGGGAGTCTATGTAATAAGTCGGGTTCATTGGTTTGTGCTCCCACCTGTTCCTTTGGGACCTCATTAATTTTATCTTTTTCTCTGGTCCTCTCATCCTCACTTCCTACAACATTATCAGTGATAGGTGGAGTCACAGGTTGACTCCTAGGGGGTACTACTTCATCGCTCCCCCTCAATGTCTTTCCACTCCTAGTGGTGATAGCATTTACAGAGTTTTTAGGGTCAATACCTTGAGGCGGTAGTTTTGAAACTCCAACCCTATCTTTTCTAGCACTAGCCAACTGAGAAATCTGGGTTTCAAGCATCTTATTATGTGTCATCACTTCACTAAACTTTTTATCAGTGGTGGACATAAAAGTGTTGAACATTTTGGCCTGGGACTCCATCATTTCCTCCAAGCTAGATCTCTGTGGTGGTCCTTGAGCATAATAATTATCATTTGTAGCTCGGGAACCACGCACATTAGATTGTTGGGGATTTTTATTAGAGTACCCCTTATTATTATTCCAGTTTCCCCTGTTATTAATGCCGTTTCCCCCTTGATTGAATTGCCCTTGGGAATTATGATTCATTTGATTACCCTGTTGGTATTGGTTTTGATTTCCAAAACCACCATGTTGATTATAGGGTCCTTGGGAATTTTGGTCCCTTTTGCCCCTATTTCCCCACTGGTTTTGATAATCAAAATCATTACCTCCCTGATTATAATTGTTCCCTCTTTGATTAGGTGGCAGATATCTATTATTGTCATTCCTAGGTCCGTTATCATAAGACATAGCATTGACCTGTTCATTATTATATCTATTACCATCATTATTATTAGGATCATATGAGGGATCAAAATTACAAGCATTAGTATAATGATCATAAGACCCACAGTTTTCACAGAAAATACATCCTACAGGCATATTAGAAACGGAAGGATTAGGATTCATACCTCTCCCCTTAGATTGGGAGGGAAGATCTTGCAATGGCACGGAATCGAGCTTGGCTTTAATCACTGACATCTCCTTCCCGAGGTTCGTAATTTGTGATGTCAGGTTGCTAATGGCATTGAGGTGGTCCACTGAATAGACCGCTCCTCCACTCTTGTTCACAGCATCTCGCTCGCCGTCTTGCCAATCCATGTGGTGTCGTACCACATCTTCTATGATATCAATGACTTCTTCTTCGGTTTTGTTCATAATGGGGCCACCTGCTCCCGCATCCAAACTGGTCTTCCCTTGAGGACTCAATCCTCCATAGAAAATCTGTAAAACTTGATATGTTGGGATTCCGTGGTGTGGGCACTCTCTTTGGTACTCCTTGTACCTTTCCCATGCTTCGTAGATTGACTCCCCACTCCTTTGCCGAAATCCCTGGATCAAAGCTCTAGCATCGGTCGTCTTCTTTTGGGAATAAAATCTTCCCAAGAATGCTGTCGTGACATCATCCCAAGTGTGTAGAGAGTTCGGCTTCACCTCCTTCTCTAACCATTCGAGAGCTCTCCCAATAAGTGAAAAGGGGAAAAGCTTCAATCTCACGAACTCTTGATTCACCCCATTAACCTTGATGGTATTGCAGTACTTCTCAAATTCGTTCAAATGAGCCAAAGGGCTCTCATGCTTGGCACCGCTAAACTGCCTTCTCTCGAAGAGGGTGATCATAGCCGGTCGGATCTCGAAATCATTGGCCTCAGTAGTGGGTGGAGCAATCCCACTTGAAGCTCTATACGCCCCAGGAGTTCCCAACTCCTTAAGGGGTCGTGGTGCTGGCCGATTAGGTTGGCGCGGTATGTCTGTCATTGGAACCTGTTGTGTGTTGTGTTCCTTTCCTTGAGAGTTTGATGACGTCAATCGAGATTTACGATTGCTCTTCAAAGTTCTTTCGATTTCTGGATCGAAGGGTATTAATTCTCTCTGTTTAGACCTGCGCATACACACTAACCAAACCAATTAAATAGCAGGGCTACAAGTGTAGCCAAAAGGGAAAAATCTTTTTGTGCTTTTTTTTATGATGAACTAGACTCAAGAAATCAAAAAGCAATTAACAAACACCGCTCCCCGGCAACGGCGCCATTTTGACAGGGGTTAAATCGGTCGCTACAATCTAACTCTCAATCAAACAATACTTATACGAACACCCTATAACCAAGTACAATGGCAAATAAAGGTTCGGTCCACGAGGAACGAGAGTAATTGCAAATCAATCTTAAACCTAAGCTAGTTCGAAATCAATGGAAAATGGTGTTCTAAAATACTACTAATAAGATGGAATAAATCAATAAACTAAGACACTAGGGAGAACGGGAATCCGCCTAACCATTGGTAACTAAGCAACAAGGAATCACAGAGACAAACGGGATATGCAAAGACTATAAGTCTGATCAATATCATGTGATAGGAAGACAACGGGCAATACTAAGCTTGGATTTCTCATGCACTTAACATTACTCGATACATAATCAAACCACATTCAATAATGAAATACTCAATTCACAATCTCTTGTTCAAATCAAGAATATCATGCAATCAAATTCAAGATTCTAGGTTAGCTACTCCTATTATAATGAATTAACATGCAATCGCATATAATCAATTTAATCACAATCCGTTTATCAAAATCAATCCTCAATTACATAGGTTACCTAGGCCGGGTTTCATCCCGAAACCCTAGCTAGGAGACTACTCACACATATTCATAATCAAAGCAATAATGAATTCCAAAAGCATAATAGATATAAACATGAATTCTGATTAAGGAATAATAAAGCTTGATTAATAAACAAGAATGAATAATACCAATTGTATTGATGCGAATCAACGGAAAAGTTCAGAACTTTGATATCCGTCGTCAATGAATAATACAAAGAATCTTCACAAATCTTGCTTCAAATCAATCCAAGAAAACTAAAATCGCTAGAATAATCTTTAAGAAAACTAATGAATCTCTAATACTAAGAACGTTCTCCAATAACTCTCTACAAAGGCTCTCAAAAACTATCTCTAAAGTTGTCTCTCCATCTCTCTCTTAACCCTCACCATAGGGTTATATATATATATATATATGATTTAATTTAGAAAGCAATTGCGCAGGATGCCCTTCGTAAATCAGCACGGCCGTGCTAGAAGTGGCACGGCCGTGCAAGCATGGCAGTAGCTGATCCGCAATATATTCAATTTTGGCACGGCCGTGCTAATGCCTGGCACGGCCGTGCTGAATCTGGAAAATGGCACGGCCGTGCTGAATTTGGCACGGCCGTGCTAATGCCTGGCACGGCCGTGCAAGCATAGGCAGGAAGGTTGCAGGCACTTTGTTCTTCTTAAAATAGTCACAACTTCTTATCTAGAGCTCCGTATGAGGCGTGCAATATATCGTTGGAAAGCTCTTCAAGTCTAATTTCCAATGCAATTAGAATCACTCCAATATCATTTGTATACCGAAAGTTATGAGCAAAATAGTGAACAGGTGTCATATTTGTGAACTGTTCTGCCTTGCCTGCTACTTAACTTGCCTTTCAAGGCCTTCAGAACCGCAGCAAAGTCTTAGCTTGGTGGAATAGGATCGATAATAGCCTGATTACGCACCAATGGTTCGGGACTCGACATAACTTGGTCAACTATACCTGTTAACACACCAAAAACAGACCGAAACCCGTGTAGCACGTAATATGAAGGAAACGAGTGTAACAAGGCAATAAACGAACAAAACGGGCCTAAATACATCCAAAATCACCCATTTATATGCCTTAAAGCGCGCCCTAATGTGCGCTTGTCAGGAACTCCAGAAATTTTCAAAAGAAGTCTTCTAACTCCAAACCAGACTATGGATGTCACAAGTGTGGGTCAACTGACCACTTCATCAGAGACTGTCCTCAATGGGATATTGAGAAGGGAAAAAGGAAGTTCAAAGAACAAGGAAAAGAGAAATACAAGACTCCTTTCTCAAAAACCGATGTCAAGAAAGCAATGATTGCTGCTTGGGGAGACTCTGAAAGTGAGGAAGATGAAGATCAACCTGAAGAGGAAACTGCCAATCTTTGCTTGATGGTGAAGTTAGATGACATGCGTGCATACCTCAAGGAACTGGAAAAGGAGGTAAGTGAAAGTAACTTTGATAATGCTAAACTTAGATCCCTATCCAAGGATGCTTTATTGATCTTATTGTTGAAATGGAAATTAATCTGAGTGATGAATGCATGCAAAGGAACGAATGTCAAAAGGTTTTGCAAATCTGGAAAGATCATAGTGCTTGGCTGGAAAAAGCAAGAAATGACATTCAAACCAGATTTGAAGAGCTACATGACATATATCTTCTTATGTCTGAAATGCTTGAAAATGTTAAAAAGGAAAATGTCATGTTAAATGTCGAGCTTTCACAGTATAAACTTGTTAATGCTGATATTAGTTCTAGTAGTTCCTCTAATGATTCCATGTTGAAATTCAATGCTGATTTTGAAAAACTCAAGCTAGATCTTGAGAATTTAAAAAAATGGCAAAGATAAACTGGAAAAGGAACTACAGGGTAGAAAGAATAGAAGCATTGATCCGAATGCTACTCCCAAATGGATCAAGGATGCTCAAGTCAAGAGAACTGAAGGACTTGGGTATGAGTCAAAAAGGAAAGGGAAACATAAAAAAATATGTAGACCTACCTAGTAGCAAAGTTTGTACTTTCTGTGGAAAAACAGAACATTTACAATCTGATTGTAGAAAGAAATTGGAACATGATAAAAGAAATGTTAAGCAAGTATGGGTAAAGAAAACTGATATCGCATCAACATCAAAGGAACCCAAGGATTTTGGGGTTCCTGAAACTAACACTTAAGTTTTCTTGCAGGTCCCAGTGAAGGGGAACAACCTATGGTATCTTGATAGTGGTTGTTCAAAGCATATGACTGGAGACAAATCAAAATTTCTTTCACTAGAGACCTATTCAGGAGGAACAGTGACTTTCGGAGACAACAAGAAAGGAGAAATTATTGCAAAAGGCAAAATTGGAAAGTCAACCTCCCATGCAATAGAAAATGTGTTCCTGGTCGAGGGTTTGATGCACAATCTACTCAGCATATCACAATTTTGTGATAGAAGAAATTCGGTAAGCTTTACTTATGATGAATGCCATATCTTCAATAACAGATCAGGGAAGGTTATAATAAAAGGAACGAGAAGAGGAAATACCTATGTGGTTGACCTTGACTCAATCTCAAAGAGTAGCCTTACATGCTTGAGTGTTATTGAAGATGACTCTCTACTTGGGCACAAACGCTTTGGACATGCTAGATATGCTTTAATTGATAAACTCGGGTCAAAGGACTTGGTTGTAGGATTACCCTCTATCAAGTTCCTGAATGATAAAATCTGTGATGCCTGTGTAAAAGGAAAGCATGTCCGAAGCTCCTTTAGATCTAAAAGGATGGTCAGTACCACTAAGCCATTGGAGTTAATTCATATGGATTTGTGTGGTCCCATGAGAGTCCAAAGTAGAAGTGGCAAGAAATATGTGTTAGTAATAGTTGATGATTATTCTAGATTTACTTGGGTGATTTTTCTAACAAGTAAAGATGAGACCTTTGATGAATTTGTAGCATTTGCCAAACATGTGCAGAAAACAAGTGGATTTTCTATAATCCATCTAAGATCTGACCATGGTACAGAGTTTGAAAATTCAAAATTTGATGAGTTTTGCAGGGAACAAGGTATGAACCATAATTTCTCTGCTCCTAGGACTCCTCAACGGAATGGAGTGGTTGAAAGGAAGAATCGAACACTGGAGGATATGGCAAGAACAATGTTGATAGCAAGCTCCTTGCCAAGGAACTTCTGGGCTGAAGCTGTCAACACATCATGCTACATAATTAACAGAGTAACCATCAGAGCCATAACTAACAAGACTCCCTATGAACTGTTTAAAGGGAGGAAGCCAAATATCTCTCATCTTAAAGCCTTTGGATGCAAGTGTTTTGTTCACAATAATGGAAAAAGGAACTTGGGAAAGTTCGATGAGAGAAGTGAAGAGGCTATATTCCTTGGCTATGCCTCAAACAGAAAAGCTTATAGAGTTTACAATAAGAATTCTTTGTGTGTTGAAGAAAGCATTCATATCATATTTGATGAATCTAACTCTTTTATGAATTTACAGGAACATGATAACAATGATTTTGAAATTGGATTGATCAAAAACAGGGATGAAGAAGAAGAAAATCCTAAGCAAACCAGAGAAGAGCAAAGAGATCCAAATGAAGAGATTGTGGAAAATCCTTAGGAAAACAATCAAGAAGCTCAAACAAATGAAGATTAGACCAATGAAGAGAAAATCCTCGAGGATCATGAAGCTGAAGAAGAAGATAGAAATGTGGAACAGGAAACGCCTCAAATTGGAGTTCTGGCAAGAGAATTCCAGCCTAAGCCCTTCAAATATCAAGGATCTCATCCCACCGATCTAATAATTAATGATATAGGCAGAGGAACTTAGACCAGATCACAAATGAGGAACTTTTGCGCATTTAATGCATTTCTCTCCATTCTAGAACCTCGAAATCATCAGGAAGCCTTAGAAGATGCTGATTGGATTGTAGCCATGCAAGAGGAACTGAACGAGTTTGAAAGGAACAAGGTCTGATATCTTGAAGTCAAACCCAAAGAGAAGAAGGTAATTGGTCTCAAATGGGTATTCAGGAACAAGCTAGATGAATATGGAACTATCGTGAGGAACAAAGCTCGTTTAGTTGTAAAAGGCTACAATCAACAGGAAGGTATTAATTTTGGAGAAACCTTTGCTCCTGTAGCTAGGTTAGAAGCTATTAGAATACTTATTGCTTTTGCTTCTTACATGGGTTTCAAACTTTACCAAATGGATGTGAAATTTGCTTTTCTAAATGGTTACTTGATGGAGGATGTATATGTAGAACAACCTCCTGGTTTTGAAAATCCAAAATTTCCTAATCATGTGTTTAAGCTTGACAAAGCCCTTTATGGTCTTAAGCAAGCCCCAAGAGCCTGGTATGAAAGGCTCTCAAATTTCCTTTTGCAAAATGGTTTTAAGAGAGAAAAAGTTGACAAAACCTTGTTTTTAAAATCAAAAGGAACTGATCTTTTAGTTGTAAAAATCTATGTGGATGATATTATTTTTGGTGCAACTAACGATGTCTTGTGCAAGTACTTCGCTGATCTTATGAGTGGTGAATTTGAGATGAGCATGATGGGAGAATTGAACTTCTTCCTTGGTCTACAAATCAAGCAGACAGAGAAAGGAATCTCAATTCATCAACAAAAGTATATCAAGGAACTACTGAAAAGGTACAACCTTGATCAAGCAAAAACAAATCACACACCCATGGGAACAGGCACAAGACTGGATGATGATCCAACAGGAACTAGTGTGGATCAAAAGATGTACAGAGGTATGATAGGTTCCTTATTGTACTTAACTGCTAGTAGACCTGACATTGCATTCAGTGTTGGATTATGTGCCAGGTTTCAGTCAAATCCTAAGGAATCTCACCTAACTGCTGTAAAGAGGATACTTAGATACTTGAAAGGAACTGATGAGTTGTGTATCTTTTATCCTAGAAGTGATTCTTTTGAACTAAAAGGTTTTGCAGATGCAGATTATGCAGGAGACTTAGTCAATCAAAAAAGTACATCAGGTATGGTCCAGTTCCTAGGGCCATGCTTAGTTTCATGGGGTTCTAAGAAACAGAACACTGTAGCTTTATCTACTGCTGAAGCAGAATATGTAGCTGCTGCTACTTGCTGCTCTCAAGTGTTGTGGATAAAACAACAACTCAGAGACTTTGGTATGAAATTTGATTGCATTCCCATTTTCTGTGATAACACAAGTGCAATCTGTATCTCTAAAGATCCAGTACATCACTCTCGTGTTAAGCATATTCATATTAGACATCACTTCCTAAAGGATAATGCTGAGAAAGGCTTAATAAAATTAGAATTTTGTGAAACGACTAACCAAATTGCTGATATTTTGACTAAGCCTTTAAAAAGAGAAAGACATGAGATGATGAGGATGGAGCTTGGAATGATTAAGTTGTGTTAAGGAAAAAGCCTTGATGTTCCCTCAGGTAAAATCTCCAAACTGATGTACATTTTATCTCACACAAAAATGATATGTTTAATTACATAGATATGGCAGGTGATTTAAGCATGTATGTTCAAAGTTGTGCATAAAAGAATGATAATTCTTGAAATCCTTGACTAATGGCATGAGCTATGTTAACTTGTTCCGTGCATTAATTTGTATATTCACAAGTTTATCCAATCAACAAATTTAATCGTTTTTGATAATTTTCTTTAATTTTCTTTTATTTTTTATTTTATCAAACACGGTTTATCTGATGGATACATTCAATATTCATCTTCTTTTGTTGAATTAATCCCTTTACATGTAAAATACATTTCATCTTCTAGAATTATCTTTTTATTTACCCAAGGCTATAAATGCAAGTAACGCATCATCATAATTCACCTCACCTAACCTATATCCTGAAGCGACACCTCACAATTACTCTAGTATAAAAGGTGATGGGAAATTCAGAGAAATTTACACCGCTCAAATCAATTATACCTCTCCCTTACAAAGAGCCTCACTCATACTCACCCATGGACATCTCACCAAAAAACCAAACCCTAGCCACAGAACAAACCTCTGCTGTCAAAATCCAAGAAATTACCACAGATAAAACCTCATAAACTCTCCATCAACTTCTTCTTGAATATCCTCTGTCACCAAAGACTGCAAAAATGGAAGAGGAACCAGTTCAACAGCCCAAAGAAGAAGAGATCGAGGAATTGGGGGTTTCCTACAAGCATAAGACATCAACGATCAAGCGGCTTGAGGACAATGCTACACACTTCGTATCTGGTTTGAGCTTGAACCTTCCATGGTGTAAAGCGAGTAAGTTCAATGAATTTCTTGAGCTAATTGAATTTCAAAGTTGGACTTATTTTTTGAGTGAATGCTTTAATAAGCCTTTATATGCTGCTGCCTTGAAAGACTTTCATGCGTCCTTTTCTTGTGAAAAAGGAAAAATTACATGCAAAGTGTTAGGAAAATCGATTGAATTTGATGCAGAGTATTTAGGGGAGTTATTTGAAGTTCCTAATGCTGGCTATGAGTTGTATTTCAAAGGTTCTGTGCAGAAACCTCTTCCTAACATCTCAATCGAGTCAATTGTTGAACATTTCCAAGGAAACCCTAAAGCCACCTATGTCAATCACAACAATTTTACCCCTCTCCAAAAATTTCTATTCGAAATTGTACACAATGACATTGTTCCAAGAACCCAGAAAAGAGATTCAGCCAACAAGCTTGACTGTATCTTCATGTATTGCCTTGAACACAAAATCCAAATCAACTTCCCTTCCATCATGATTCAGCACCTAGCCCATTGCGTACCCAGAAACTGGAAAATTGGGTATGGTAACCTCCTCACCACCGTCTTTGAAAGCTTTAAAATAGACCTCACTGATTGTGGACCCCTGCACCTACAGAACAACCAGTATATTCAGAAAACATTCCTTGAGAATAGAGGTCTGCATGTGGTTTATGGATATTTAGAAGTGTTTCCTGCGGTTTCAGAAGGAGAAGAGAAAGCAAAAGTTGAGGGGGAAGCATCTGGAGCAAAAGTTGTTGAAGGCGGAAAGCCAAATGAGAAAAAGAGAGAGAGGGGGAAAGGGTTAAAGACTGAAGTTCAGGAGTAGGATGTATTGGAGACAGGGGGAAGGAAGAGGAAAAGTCTGAGGCTGTCAAAGAAGAAAGAAAAAGAGCTTGAGCCTGTTCTCATTGATCTTGGGGAACAGGACGCTGGGAAAGAAGCTCAAGTTCCTACTCCTCCTGTATCTCCTAAGTCTGCACCAAAGGACACAGAGTTTGAAGAAATCCACTCCACAGCTATGCTCAATGAAGCAGTTTCAATTGAGCTGCAGGAACGTAAGGATATGCTCAAAGTTGCCATCTCAGAACTCAAGAGCAACACAGGCAGGGTGGATGCTCTAGAAAGAGCAGTGTCTGGTTGTGCTGCTAATGCAAAGTCACTACTTCTTTAGGTTGCTCAGGCAAGGGATGAAGCAATCAAGCAGGTGGTGGAGAAGATTGCAGCCAAGCTTGATGGCCTCACTGTAGAGGAAATCTGATCCTGTTCCTGTTTCCTTAGCCTATGATGATGTTGCTTTTGTGTTTCTTTTGCTATTTCTGAACAATGTTTTTCTTTTGGGTCTGTAACTAAAACAGGGATTATTAGTTTTTTTTAACTTGTGGATTTGATGCACCTTTGGCCGATGTTTATCATTGGTTTTGGATGAATGTTTTATCAATATTTTGTACATATTCTCTACTTTGAATTGCTTATATGATCTCTGCCTTATCATTAGACCATGTTATGGTGCTGTGTTTGAGATAATTTGCTATATACATTATGTTTTTGATAATGCCAAAAGGGGGAAAGTATACAGGCAAACTACTTACACACTTATCATCCATCTCTGCCTCAAAGTTTTGTGTCTCTCTGCTTCTCAGTAAGGTATAAATCTCTCTACTTCTCAGTAAGGTATAAAAAATGTTTCTAAAAATTCTTTTTCATCCTTTATTTTGTTTTACAGTAGTTTATTTGATCTCTTAGCTTATTTTTTGCTCTAATATGTTTGCCTTGTTTGTCATCATAAAAAAGGGGGAATATTGTTGCCCTTGATGTTTTGATGATAACACAAGTCAAACAAGTGGACTAATGTATTTTGTTAGTCTTGTAGTCTGTTCATAAGTTACAAGAATCACTCAAGGCAAAGGAACACAAGGAGCTAAAAAGTCAAAGAGATCAGCTAAAGAGTTCCTGTGAAGGAACTAGAGTTTCGGAGTAGAAGCTAAGGAAAGAAGACTCGAAGCAGAGACTTCTTAGAGAAGCATAAAGTCTGAAGTATTTTTCTATTTTAGATTCTATGTAAATGAAAAATAATTTGGATTAATGCTAAGTGGAATGCGTTTGAAAAAGGATAAGTACGTATTGACTTGCTAAAAATAGGATAGTTTGTTTAAGAAAATCTTTTGTGATTTTATCTTTTAAGCTGATAATTTATTTTCGGAAAAATATATTTTTGCAAAACCAACTTCCTAAGCTTGCGCAACTGATTGTTGATTTAGTCTTCTCCACTCACGAACATGTTGTTTCCTTAACGCTCAACGTGCCCTGGTTTTTAGGACACGATTAAAAGTTTTGGAAGTGGTGTAGAGTAGTGGCGTTGATATGCAGCAGTGGTGGTGTGAGTGGTGGAAAGTGTGGCATTTTCTCTAAGCAATATTTTTCTATAAATATTGAAGTTATTTTCTGGATAACTTCATCTTGCTCAAATACTTTTATCTTTCTTTCTTGTTCATAAACGAGTCAAGAGTCGCATTCCACTTAAGTGTTTTTCTTAATTACTTTCACTAGAGTTTATTATCGAGTTGTAATTTGGGAATTGGGAGTTTGAGTGAACTCTAAGAGAAGTTAGAAGAGAAAGAGAGAGAAGAGAAGAGCAGCAAGTAGTGGGACTTGCTGCTGGGAACTTCAAGTTCATAGAGGAACTTGAAGATTGATTCTTTAGCTTGTAATAGGTTGTTTTCCCTGTTATAGTGGAGAATCTTTCCTAAAATCCCAAGTGGTCGTGGTTTTTCCTCTTGTTAGGGCCAAGAGGTTTTCCACGTAAAATCTCTCTGTGTTCACTTTGAGTTCCTGTAGCTTAGTATTTTTCAGTTCCGCAAAAAGTTAGCTCAACTCTCTTAAACTACAATTCACCCCCCCCCCCCTCTTGTAGTATTCCTCTAAAGCAACATAGCATATACGAAGCCAATCTCAACACCTTCTTCTCGTCTATATCATCCAACACTCAAATCAACTCCCGCTTCTATAACTTCTCAACCGGCGAGGAACCTGACCAAGTTAATGGGATCGCGCTATGTGGAGGTGATGTAACGTTCCAAGATTGTTACAAATGTCTTAATAACTCAATTACCATGCTTCCACGACTCTGCCCAACACAATTACACAAAAGGAAGCTATCGGGTGGTACGACGATTGTATGCTACGTTATGCAAATCGGACAATATTGGGAAGCCAAGAAGAACAACCTTCATCAACGTTAAGGAGTACAAAAAAGGTGACTAATAACGTTAACCAGTTTAATCAAGTTCTAGGAACGTTATTAAATAGGCTTCGAAATGATGCTTCGAAGGGTGATTCTCGACTTAAGTTTGCAACTGGAAATGATAGTTACGGAAGCTTTGGTAGCATATATGCGTTTGCTCAATGTTCTCCAGATTTGTCGCAACGAAACTGCTTTAATTGTCTTGGGGATTTTATTAGTGAAAAGATTCCTAGTGGATCAACTAATAACACAGGAGCGCAGATTCTTGGACCGAGTTGCAAGTTAAGATACGAGGATTATTTGTTTTACAACGACGTGTCGAGTCCATCATCTCCTCCACCGTCGGCTCCTCCATCAGGTAAATACTAGATCTATATGCACACGATAACTAGGTGCTCCAAATTTAATACGCCAAATCTTTTGAAAGAGTAATAAAATCGAGGGCATTATTTTAGATTTTTTAAGTGGATACCGCTATTTTATCCTTTGACTTGTATAAATAACAATCTTTATATATATTGCACCATGCATGGATTGGATTATGAAGACTTTTTCAAACGTCAAAACTTTGAATTTATTCAATGGATTAAGAGCTTTTGACTAATAAACATCAAAACTTTGACTAATTATATATATATTGGAAGGAATTTTGACCTTTGAACATCAAAACTTCGAAATATGAATTGGATTGGGATATTTTGTAACCTACTCTATACTATAATTTTTTCAAAAAAAAAAAAAAAAATTAAAGAGAGAAAAAGTTTTATAATTTTAATTTTTATGTTACGTATTTTTCTTTTTTTTTTGTTAAGTATTATTTTAATTCGTGGTTTATACACACGGGTGTAAAATGCTCATCATACACCCGGATAAATAAAAAAAGGCGGAAAGAACATCATGTGTTTCATAAAGAACATACATGTATTTGACAAATAACATGTTTGTATTTGACAAAAACATGCATTATCGAAGAACATAAAGATATAATAAAAAGAACGAGATAAAAACTTAATAAAATTTTCTGAAAAATTACACATTATTAACGGAAAAATTTAGAGGTGATAAAAAATCGAGTAGGGTCGGGCCATATCATAATTTCTCGTGCCCAAACCCGTAGAAAAGTAGCGGGTTTTGGGCTTTTTCGAACCCGGTTCGAGTTTTAACTAAAAATGCATTTTTAGGTTTGCCTAAACCCACCCTATTTCGGGCCGGATCGGGTCGGGAAGCGAGTCATGCCAATGTTGATCAACTCTTAAAAAATCCTTACCAAAAATATCATTTCCCCAAAAAATAGTTTTCTATCTCTCCAAAAAAAAATTCAACTTCCCATAATAATTTAGTTTTTTTTACTCTAATATTATTTTCAATTAAAAATAATTTAAGATTTCAATATCAAATTTCAAAATAACATATGTTAAAAGAACATAATTTATATTGTAAAGTACATATAGTTAATACCTAAATAACACACTAATCAAACTCAAAGAATATATGATAATAAAAGTAATTTAAATATGACATATGATAATAAAAATAGAATTTGGACGTCATTACGACCTTAAAGAACATACACGCCAAATTCAAAGAACATACTTTGTATTGTTAAACCCAAAAAAAAAAAATATGTTTATCAACATATGTTAAATAACATAAGTTATAATGTAAAGAACATATAATTTTACTCAAAGAACACACTGATCACACTCGAAGAACATATTAAAGGTATGTTCTTTGTCAAACATAGGTATGTTCTTTATCAAACATTATATGTTCTTTCCGCCTTTTTTGTTTACCCGGGTGCACCATGAACATGGTGCACCCGGGTGTATTATCTAATTTTCATATTATTTAAATTTAACTTATTGATAATTGGTTTTTTTATATGTCAATCAATAAATAGATAAGATGAATTTTATTAATGGAAAACTTTTGTATACACCCGATTTTCAGTAATTTACTGTACATCGGGTACACTTTTGTCAGATTTAGTGTCAAATTTAGTGTCACTTTTGTCAAATTTATCAATGAAGCATAAATAACTCTTAAATATGTTAGGGTAACTTTTATGCATTTTAGTGTAACTTTTGCACATTTTATTGTCACTTTATAACGGATGTTCAGTAATTTACTGAACATCCGTTTTATTTAAAAGTTTGTCTTTATTAATTGGAGGGTTAAGATTCACTCAATATAATGGCTATAATTTTAATTTAGCTATTGCAAAACTATCCTTCATTGCAATACTTGAATAATAGATCATGAATCACATCACTAATCGTGGTTCACATTATAAGTGATCTTGATTATATAAGTGATCTTGATTATACAAGTGTTTACAAAATAATAACTTAACCACTAATTTAATTTCTCTATCATTTTAATCTGAACTTTTATCCCCCAAGAGATAAACTGCGTCTTCACAAACAATCTGTTTAACGTGGTTGGAGATCAGTGATGGAATCCTGATTTGTGGACAAACTCACTAATTGTCTTTCCTTATGATTATCAGAGTTAGTGTCCATAGTCGCATTCACACTGACAAATGAAGGATGAGAAGGAACCGGCAATGAGAGCGAGCGGCTGCTAAGCATCAATACGACAGAGGACATAGCGGGACGGTCATCTACACTTTCTTGAACACATAACAAGCCCATGTGTATGCATCTTATTATATCAGTTTTAGACGCCGTTGATAATGTTGGATCAATGACTGATATTGCTGTACCTTCCCTCCAATTTCTCCATACCTGCTCAGCAACAATATATATCGGACATAGATTAGTTACAGGACACTATTACAGAGTTTGTAACATAGAAACTTGCCTTAAAAGTGAGTAATTTTAAGGACGTAGTAAAAGATGATATATAAGAATGCTTGAACACTTACAAAGCTTAATAGGTCCTCTGTGTATTCCCCATTTTGATAGCCAGAATTCTTTCGACCTGTAATAACTTCTAGGACTAGTATGCCGAAGCTGTAGACATCTGATTTTACGGAGAAAAATCCATGGAAAACATATTCTGGTGCCATATATCCACTACATAAAGGAGATTAATTACGACATTAGGCTTTGATATATTTCATGGTTTGCTTGTTCATATGATCATATATATGTGATATCAAAGCAAATTAAAGTTTGATGTCATTTTTTAGATGTTTAATATAATGACCACATACTAAAAGTCTAGGGAAATGTCCTCATTAGCATGATTTACTTACTAGGTACCGACGATTCTACTGGTATCTCCCTGTGTTTGGTCAACTCCAAATAACCTTGCCATACCAAAATCTGCAATCTTGGGAGCCATATCTTCATCTAGAAGAATGTTGCTGGCTTTAAGGTCACGATGGATGATTCTTAGTCGAGAATCTTCATGAAGGTAAAGAATTCCTCGAGCTATGCCAATTATAATCTTGTATCGGGTTTGCCAATCTAAAACAGAACGCATGCTTACATCTGCACACAAGGAGGTATCATAAAGTTCAATTCATGTTTCATAAATTTATGTCATCATATTTCATGCTTTAAAAAGAAGTCAAATCATACCAAACAAGAAGTGATCAAGGCTAGCGTTGGGAACAAACTCATATATGAGTAGTCTTTCTTCTTTTTCTAAGCAGAAGCCAAGGAGCCTTACAAGATTCCTGTGTTGAAGCTTAGCCACTAACATAACTTCAGTTTTAAACTCGCCGTCACCTTGTCCTGAATCCCTTGACAGTCTCTTCACTGCGATTTCTTGTCCACTTGATAACTTTCCCTGGTTTAAACAAACATACACATATAACTTATGCAGTTATGCCCCATTCTACAAAATTTAGTCAAATAAAACTTCATTCTTCTGCTTTAAAAAAGTTGCAACACTCAACCAAATATGTGAAAGCTTTTAATTTGGGCAAAACGTTGCAATGTAATTTTTATAATACTTAGTATTTTCAATTATAAGTTTACGATGTTATAACTTATAAGTACCTTGTAAACAAAACCAAATCCACCTCGACCAAGTTTATTAGCATCTGAGAAATTATCTGTTGCCACTCTAATGGTGTCAAAACCATATTGCAGAGACATATAACTTCTGGTTTCATCATCATTTTCATCATCTTGATTAAAGGTTAAGAAAATCAAGGGATTAGCATCATTTTATTATATCAAGATATATACAAGTACCATAAATGATTATAAATAGAGAAGACATTCTTTTGCTTACTTAAACTTTCAACATTTTTCCTTGTCTTCCTTCTTCGATACAAGTAAATGAAGCCAATTGCAACAGCAATTAATACAACTGTCGGAACTATGATAAGTACGGTGGTTATTGCCGTGTTGCTTCCATTTCCTGCAGATTATGAAGTTGACAATCAAGTAGCTGAAATATGATTTATTATTCCATCCAATACGTTTATATATTTATTGGCGTTTAAAAAGCCAGACATGTAATGAGAATCGATTCTAAAACCCCCTATAACCAAGAGGGAAGCTCTAATTTACTAAGCTATTCTTGACTTCCATCTAATAAGTATACATTGACGTGTTCTAATTAATTATTCTATCAAAGCTTAATATAATAGTTTCACCATCACTATATTTATACTTGCACTTATCTCGAAATTTTAATTAGTAGAGGACTAGTTGGCGAGCTTCATAAACTTTTCTATAAGAAAAATATACAAGTATATTTTTTTCGACTTCTTGTGATATGTACCTATTCATTTTATTGTCCATTGACCACTTCGATTCCCACATGCTCAAGGTTCTTATTTTAATTCTTAGAAAGTAACATATAATTTTCTCACAAGATAAGCTTAATTAGCTAAGCTAAAATAATATAATAGAACAAATAGCAAGAGTTGAATTGATTTCATAACCCATGTTTGACTACTAGATATATATTAATCTACTGACTGAATATCCCTTTGAAAGCACATAGTTTAGCAATCCAATTTATTATGTAAAATTCTAATTTTTGAAAGTAAAAACTTGTAGTATTTCCCATTTACCTGATGGTGGTGGAGGAGATGGTGCTGTCGACGGTGGAGGAGAAAGAGGACTAGTAACGTTGTAAAACAGATCCTGCTCGTATCTTATTTCGCAATTAGATCCAACAACCCGTGCTCCTATACTGTTATTGCAACAACTAGGAAGCACATTATTAATACTATCACCAAGACAATTAAAACAGTTTCGATATGACAAATCCGGAGAACATTGAGCAACTGCATAAACATTCTTCAAGCTTCCATAAGTACCATTTCCGGTTGCATACTTAAGTCTAGAATCACCAGAAGCAGCTTCATTTTGAATCTTGTTCAATAGCGATCCCAGCACCTCATCAAAGTCTTTAGCGTTATTATCAGGCACACTAGCGGAGTTTGTTAAGTAGTAGGCAGGTTGTCTTGAGCTCATGCTCGACAATGCAGATGAACGATTTGCATAGCGTAGCATACAATTATCGTACCACCCAGAAGCTTCCTTTTGTGTAGGGCAGAGCCGTGGAAGCAGACTAATTGAGTTATTGAGGCATGTATAACAATCTTGGAAGGATAGTTCACTTCCACATAGCGCGTCCCCATATACTTGATCAGGGTCCTTGCCAATTGAAAAGTTATAGTAGCGCGAGTTGATTTGAGTTTTGGATGATATCGAAGTGAAGAAGGTGTTGAGATTGGTGTGGTATGTGCTAGTGTTTGTATAGTTACCATATGTGTCTATACACAAATGAGTTATGAAATTTGGTTGGCTAAAAGAAATGGAGATGAAGTAAAAATGAATAAGAATCAAAATATAAAGAACTCTTGACATTCTTATTTTTAAATCTCAGCTCCCTCTTTTGTGGTTCGACGTAAGAGAGATCATGTATACAAGCTACAAATGGCGAAATGATTAAGGAGAACGTGTATAACTACCGCGTTTGTTGAGTTCATACTCGAAGAAGACTAGAAAAAGGAAGAATTTATGAGAAGAAACTAAAGATGGGAGAGAATGGAAAACAGTCTTCTGGCATGGTTGGTACTTTCTCATTATATAATTTCTAAATTCGAGTATAGAGATACAACCAAGTTGCCAAATTTTTACTCAAAAAAATGATACAATAAACAAAATTCAGTTTCCCACTTGATAAAGCAGCAGCCCTTGTCCCACTAGTTACTAGACTACTAATGACAATGTAGCACACCTTGTTAGAAACGACCACATTATTGGTCAATTGTAGAGTCTATTGTGAAACAATGGCGCTACCTTCCCAGAACGAACGAGGAACCTATGGGTGTTTTTAAAGAGAAAGATCGAGCAGAAGTTTCTGGGAAGACCTTTTTAAACAAATGAGGAAAATATGGATGTTTTTTTAAGAGAGATCGAGCAAATGTTTGTGATGCGACCTTTCTAAAACGGATGGGTGTTTTCTAAGAGAAAGATCAAGCAGACGTTTGTAGGGTGCCTTTCTATTATTAACGATAAACCTATTGGTGCTAAGAGAAGTATTGAGCGACATTTTTGGGGTGATCTCCTAGAAGGAACAAAACCTATTGGTGTTTTTCTTAGAGAAAGATTGAGCTAGCACACATTTGTTACCTCATAAGAATGAGAAACATGTTGATGTTTTTTTGGAGAGAAGTCAAGCAAACAACTATTATAAATGTAGAATTGTAATTTACAGCTTTGGGGAAAAAAGTTCATACAAACATGCTTTGAACCAATACAACAATACAAGATCGCCAACAAATATATTATTAGATCAATTATCTATGATTTATTAGAAAGAAACATTTTTTTTAAAGATGAAATACTTATCTTTCTGCTCTTGTTATTCTAACATCTTTTAACTGTCTTTAATTAATTACAATTGTTGAAACCTATTGTAGCCCACTTGTGAGTGTCCCACATTGGAGAAACATTGAGAGATATTTCACTTTATAAGGTAGATGAGTTAATTCTATTATTGTTACCATCTCTCATCTTCAATTAAATTTTTTTGACCAGGACTAGGTTAGCACTTGAAATTATTAGAGCAATCACGTAAACACTTTTATGCAACACAAGAGATATCAAACAATTGCGACCTTCACGAACAATCGGTTTAACGTGGATGGATATCAGTGATTGAAACCTCATTAGTTGAAATACTCTCTGATTGTCTCGCATTGACACTGATGAATGAAGGATGAGAAGGAACCGGCAAAGAGAGCGAGCTGCTACTAAGCATCAACACGACAGAAGACATAGTTGGACGGTCATCTACACTTTCTTGAACACATAACAACCCCATGTGTATGCAGCTTATTATATCAGTTTTAGACGCCGTTGATAGTATTGGATCAATGACCGATATTGCTGTTCCTTCTCTCCAATTTCTCCATACCTGTGCAAAGACATTATGTACGCGACATAGATTAGTTGCAGGACATTATTACAGAGTATGCAACATAGAAATTTGCATTGAAAGCGAGTAATTTTTTAAGAGGTCATCAAATTAAGATGATGACTTTATTCTTGACCACTTACAAAGCTAAATAGGTCTTCTGTGTATTCCTCATTTTGAAAACCAGAATTCTTTCGACCTGTGATAACTTCCAAGACTAGTACGCCAAAGCTGTAGACATCTGATTTTACAGAGAAGAATCCATGGAATACATATTCTGGTGCCATATACCCACTGCATAAAGGAAATTAATAATGACATACATTATTTTTTGACAAATTACATACATTATTAGGCTTTCATACTTATCATGATTTTCTCAAGTCAAATCTATGTAATATCAAAAAAATTAATCTGTTTCATGTCCAAATAAAATTAATAGTTTCATGTCCTTTTTTAGAAATCCATAAAAATGATCACATTAGTCAAGGAAACTGTCTTATTAATTAATTTGGTAGACTTACTAGGTACCGACGATTCTGTTGGTATCCCCCCGGGTTTGGTCAACTCCAAATAACCTTGCCATCCCAAAATCTGCAATCTTAGGAGTCATATCTGCATCTAGAAGTATGTTGCTGGCTTTAAGATCACGATGGATAATTCGAAGTCTGGAATCTTCATGAAGATATAGGATTCCTCGAGCAATGCCAATTATAATCTTGTAGCGAGTGGGCCAATCTAAAACAGATTGCATGCTTACATCTGCACACAAATGATACTCATGGAGTTAGCATAAAGTTCAATTCATCAACTTTCCTTAGCATAAACTTATCTGCCAATCAATTATTTTTAAAAAAATCTAAAGATAATAGTATAAACTTAATGTACATGAGTACATCATTTGTCATGCTTTAAAAAAGAAAATAAACCATACCAAACAAGAAGTGATCAAGGCTAGTGTTGGGAACAAACTCATAAATGAGTAGTCTTTCTTCTTTTTCTAAGCAGAAGCCAAGGAGCCTAACAAGATTCCTGTGTTGAAGCTTAGCCACTAGCATAACTTCAGTCTTAAACTCGCCGTCACCTTGTCCATAATCCCTTGAGAGTCTCTTCACTGCGATTTCTTGTCCATTTGTTAATTTTCCCTGGTTTTAGCAAACATATACATATAGCTTAATGACCCATAAACTTAAGTTATGAATTAGTATTCTTTTACAATCTGTAAAAATTAGTCAAATTATACTAGAACTAATCACAGACAAAGTTTTGATCTCAATAGCTTATAATGTTAGAAGTACCTTGTAAACGATACCAAATCCACCTCGGCCAAGTTTATTGGCATCAGAGAAATTGTCTGTTGCCACCCTAATAGTGTCAAAACCATATTGTAGAGACATGTAACCTCTGCTTTCTTCATAATTTTCACCATCTAAATCATAGGTTAAGAATATCATCAGAGGACTAGCATCATAATAGCAATATATATAAACATTCAAGACAATTTTTACTTACTCAAACTTTCAATATTTTTCCTTCTCTTTCTTCTTTGACACAAGTAAGTGAAGCCTACTGCAAGAGCAATTAATACGACTATTGGAACTATGATAAGTACGGCAATTGTTCCCTTATTGCTTCCATTTCCTGCAGATGATGAAGTTAAGAAAGTAGCTTAAGTACAAGTTAATGATGTTCAAATTATAGAATAAATAGCAAGAATTGAATTCAAAACCCATTAACAGTTCAGAGTTTAGCATTCCAACTTATAATTGAGAATTCTGATGTTCAAAAGTAAAAACTTCAATAATTTCGCGGTTACCTGATGGAGGAGGAGGAGATGGTGCAGTCGACGGCGGGGTAAGTGGTGGACTAGTAATGTTGTAAAACAGATCCTGCTCGTATCTTATCTTGCACTTAGGTCCAATAACCCGTGCTCCTATGCTGTTATTGCAACAACTAGGAAACACATTATTAATACAATCTCCAAGACAATTAAAGCAACTTTGATATGATAAATCCGGATCACATTGAGCAAATGCATAAACATTCTTTAAGCTTCCATAAGTAGCATTTCCGGTTGCATACTTAAGCTGAGAACCACCCGATGCAGCTTCATTTTGAATCCTATTCAATAACGATCCTAGCACTCGATTAAACTCTTCAACATTATTATCACTCACAGAATTTCCATTGCTTAGATAGTAGGAAGGTTGTCTTGTACTGAGAGTCCATAATGCATCTGTTCGATTAGCATAAATTAGCATACAGTCGTCGTACCATCCATAAGCTTCCTTCTGTGGCTGACAGAGCCGTGGAAGCAATCTTATTGAGTTATTGAGACATCTATGACAATCTTGGAAAGCCATATCACTTCCACATAGTGCTTCCCCATAAACTCGGTCAGGTTCCTTGCCAACTGAGATATTATAGTAACGCGAGTTGATTTGAGAATTAGATGATATTGAATTGAAGAAGGTATTGAGATTGGCATTGTATGTGCTGGAATTGGTATAGTTACCATAAGTGTCTATACACAAATGAGTTATGAAATTTGGTTGGCAAATCGCGATGGAGATTAAGTAAAAATGAATGACAATGCTAATATGAACAACTCTAGACATTCCCATTCGCGTGTCTCAGCTCCTTGTTTTGTCATTCGACGTTAGGTGGATCATAAATACTAGCTAAAATGGCAAAATTAAGCAAAATGTGTATAATATGAATCTAAAACCGCGTGTTTAATTAGAGTTCATACCTGAATAATTTTTTAAAGAAAACTTTGCAAGTCAAGAGAAGAAAGTAAAGAAGACTGTGAAATATAGTCATTTGGTATGGTTAGTAATTGCCCATTGTTTTCATTTTTAAACTCATACACTCAAAATAATCGAATTATAATATAACCAAGATGCCAAAATTGTAATCAGAAAATTAATATATTAAGCCAAAATGATAAAGCAGCAGCCCCTGTCCATCTAGGCATTGGTCACAAGGTTGAAGCTAGCACACCTGGTTAGAAAAACTTTATTTGTTAATAATTGTCATTTGTTATCAGAGAGCTAGCCTGTTGTGAAATTATGGATCAAACATAAATAAAATACAACAATCATCAACATGATAAAATAAAACCAACTCGATTAAAAAAAGAAAAAGAAGAAGGAAAAGTCCTATTTAATTTCCCACTTGACAAAGCATGAAAAGCAACCCCTGCCCTACTAAACAATAGAATTATACTACCTCCGTTAACTTTTATTTGCAACTTGAAATATTTTATGTCTCACAAATAATACCCAAAGTTGCAAATAAAAGTTAACGGAGGTAGTAGTACTAAACTCCACCTTTCTTTTGTTCATATTTTCTATTTTTCTCTTTCAGCTCAAAGAAATGAAGTCATCAAACATATTATTTTACTTGTTAGTTTGTTTCATTCTCACTGTATGGTTACCGGAATTGACTTCTGCACAATTTTCTTTCCGCCACAGTTGGTGTGGCGATGCTACTTACGCACCCAACAGCACTTATCAATCCAACATAGAGCAGTCCTAAACTCCCTTGCTACGGACTCTCGAATCACCTATGGTTTCTACAACTTCACTGCAGGACAAGGTCCAGATAGAGTAAATTCTTTAGTCATATGCAGAGGCGATGTTCCTCTAGGAACATGCCGGGTTTGTGTAAGAGACTCTGCTAGTTCAATCCCTCAGACTTGTCCTAACCAAAAAGAGGCATTTGGTTACAGTCAATACTGCAAAATATTTATATCAAATCGCGCTATATATGGTATTGTGCAGAATGACCCACAATGGTATGTAGTGAAAATGTGACTGGTGTTATTGGGTTTAACCAAACACTCAATTCTCTAATGAGGTCGTTGCAGAATCGAGCTGCTTCAAGTAATTCTGAGCTGATATATACTACTGGAGAAGTTAGTCTTACCGGAGGTGGAGGTCAGAAGATAACACGCCCTGTTAGAACAAACATTATTTAAATTGTCGATAATTGTCTTTTGAGATCGAAGAGCCTTTATGCCTTGGATAAGAATCTACAACGCACTAGAACGCCTTAGAAATTATGATTAATTGATTAAATCGACCTTCCTAAAACGAATGAGGAACCTTACTGGTGTTTTTTAAGAGACAAAGATCATGCGGAAATTTATCGAGTTAAAACATGATCTGCAACTTTGAGAATTTGAGGAAAAGAGTCCATACAAACACCCTATACAAGCAACGAACTCATCTCGCCGCCAACTGTGTTATAATATGAGATCAACCATCCATGAAATTTCTTGTCAGATAAACTTCAACCTTTAATGTCTTCAATCTTTAATTTAAAATTCAATAATATTAATGTTTTGAAGATTTGCAATAACACAAATTTGATGAGATGCCTCATGAGTCATGACTGATGTTCTTCTCATGCTAAACAATGACACTAAATGATTTGTCAATACACTTTGCATCTCTATCAACATCTGATCCTCCGTGATATTATCAAAGATTAATTCGAAAGTAAGTAATTAACTCTAAATCATTCTAAAAATAGTGTAACAAAAAAAAATTAGAGAAAAAAAAAACAGGGGAAAGTCAATTATAGAGTACGTTATTACTCTACTTTTACACCCACTGTTCTTTTTCTATATTCAAGAATCAAGATACGAAAAAAAAAAAAGGAAAAATCCAATTTAATTTCCCACTTGACAAAGCAACCCCTACCCTACTGGCTACTGATAGAAGATACATCATATAATATTGAATGGCACATAAAATTTTGGCATATTGATCTAAAAGTAAGCTTTAAACAACTGTACTAATAGTCAAATTATGCAAAATTAACTTCTTTTTAATTAAAAACTATATTGTACCAAACTCCACCTTTCTTTTGTTCATATTTTCTATTCTCACCTTACAACTCAAAGAAATGGAGTCATCAAACATATTTCACTTGCTACTTTATTTCGTTCTCGCTCTAAGGATTCCGGAATTAACTTCAGCTCAATTTACATTCCGCCACGGTTGGTGTGGCGACGCTACTTATGCACCCAACAGCACTTACCAATCTAACCTTAGAGCAGTCCTAAACTCCCTTGCTACGGACACTCGAATCACCTATGGTTTCTATAACTTCACTGCAGGACAAGGTCCAGACAGAGTAAACTCTTTAGTCGTATGCAGGGGCGATGTTCCTCTAGGAACATGCCGGGTTTGTGTAAGAGACTCTGCTAGTTTAATCCCTCAGACTTGTCCTAACCAGAAAGAGGCATTTGGTTACAGTCAAAACTGCAAAATATTTATATCAAATCGCGCTATATATGGTATTGTGCAGAATGAGCGACAATGGTATCTGACAACTAGTGAAAATGTGACTGGTGTTATTGGGTTTAACCAAACACTCTATTCTCTAATGAGCTCGTTGCAGAATCGAGCTGCTTCAGGTAATTCTGAGCTGAAATATGCTACTGGAGGAGCTAGTCTTACTGGAGGTGGAGGTCAGAAGTTATACGGGCTTGTACAGTGTACTCCGGATTTGTCAAGGCTGGCCTGCATACAATGTATTCAAGGATCTCTTTCAATTCTCCCAACATGTTGTATTCAGCCTTCTTATACAGCTTCAGGGGTAACAATTGTCATACCGAGCTGCTTTGTTCAGTATGAGCTCTTCAATTTTACAGGGAATGTGCCTAATCTAACTCCGCCACCACTACCACCATCACCAGGACCTCCCTCGCCACCAAGCAATAATAATTCAACATCTACTGCAGGTATATATAAAAATTGTCTTCTTTTACATTCTGAAAGTGTTTGTTGAACTGTTGGTGGGTATTGAGTTGAGGTAACAAACAAGTCCTTTGATTTTGGTTAGTTTGATTTGAGTCATTTGTGGAAAACTGAATATGGGGCAGGTCTAATTTAGACAATTTAGATCATCTACTCTGCTAGACTGGGTAAATTGTGTAGTTACCTATGTTGTTCTTCTGACATGGGATATTATCTCTGATGTTCTATAGAATTAAATTCTGTTTTTTGTAGTAAAGAGAAGAAAGAAATCTCTTAATCCTAGTGTTATTGCTGTCCCAATCGTTGTCGCAACAACAATGATTATTGCTGTTGTCCTCTGCATCACATTAAGGAAGAAGAAGTTGAGAAAGGCCTGGATGCTGAAATTCAACAGTAAGCTCTGAAATCTAATAAGAAGCTCCTCATTATTAGCAATGTACTTACAAGTACAGTTTCAAGATAAGGTACCTAATTATATCCATTTATGTTAAGTGCAGAAGATGAAATTGAGACCCTTCAGTCTTTGCAATTCAGTTTGGGGACTATCAAACATGCGACAGGGGATTTTTCAGAGGTAAATAAGCTCGGAGAAGGTGGATTTGGCGTTGTTTATAAGGTAATTGTTCATCCGGCATACTGATAAATTTGTCAGATATATCTTGATTAAGAGCTTAAGATTGCTAAGAGAAAAAATAATAAAATTGTGATTTAATAGTGTTTTCTTATTTACAGTTTCAGGGTGTGTTTTCTAATGGACAAGAGCTAGCAGTGAAAAGGCTAACAAAGAATTCAGCACACGGAGATTTACAGTTCAAAAACGAAATTTTGATATTGGCCAAACTCCAACATAAGAATTTGGTCAGGCTACTAGGATTTTGCCTGCAAGAAGAAGAAATGCTTCTCATCTATGAGTTTATTGCTAATAGAAGCCTAGATTACTTTATATTTGGTAAGCAATAAAAACACTAAAAACTCAATTTAACACTTGTATGATCTTTACCTAATTAAAAAAGTACATCTAAAGTTCTAGAATTTGTTCTTTTTTTTTGGTAGATCCTGTGCAGCGTGAGACTATGAGGTGGGAAACATGCTATAAAATTATCTATGGCATTGCTAGAGGGCTCCTCTACCTTCATGAAGAGTCAAGAACACGAATTATCCATCGTGACCTTAAAGCAGGGAATGTACTTCTAGATGAGGAATTTAATCCTAAGATTGCAGATTTTGGTATGGCTAGGTTGTTTAACATTGATCAAAGTCAGACATTGGCTAGCAGAATTGTTGGTACCTAGTAAGTGTCCTAAACTTCCACCTAAATAGTAAATTCAGGTTGCACTTCATTCTGTTCTTATCACAGTTGATTTTTGAGATACAATACTTTTGTTCAGTGGATATATGTCGCCTGAGTATGTGCTCCATGGACAAGTATCAATGAAGAGCGATGTCTTTAGCTTTGGTGTACTCATCCTAGAGATTGTAAGCGGACAAATGATTAGTTCATTCTTAAATGGAGAGAAACCCGAAAATCTTCTTAGCTATGTAAGTTTGTTTATAGTACAAGTGACTAGTGTTTGTTTATAGCTATGTAAATTTACATAATGTTTTTTTTTATAGGCTTGGAAGAATTGGGTAGATGGCACACCTTGGAATGTCGTTGATACTACTTTATCAGCTGGTTTCAGTACAGACATACTGAGATGCATCCACATTGGTTTATTGTGTGTTCAAGAGAACCCTGTAGACAGGCCAACAATGTCGTCGATTGATCTTATGCTAAGTAGACAGTCTCTCTCCCTTCAAAGGCCATTACAACCTGCATTCTTCATAGAGAGCATCTCTCAATCAAATGGCCGTCCCCAAGAGAACACTACAACTGAATCAAGCAGCAGAACAAGAAGAAACTCCGTTAATGAGGTCACCATAACAGAACCATACCCCAGATAACACTTAAAAAAACGAAGGGAGTAAACGGTCAAATTATTTGAATTGGACCTATCTGGGCTACAAAATATCCGTAGCCCAGTTCCAATTGGGCCACAAAGCATAGAATTGTTTTCTAATTTATTTTTCCTAAGAATATTTTCTAGATTCAATGCCGTCTTGAGTGGATAAAACTATTCAAAATTGACCGTCTCTTACTCAACTTGCATTTGCAATCCTGTGGTTTTCTTACACTTGGCTGTTTTCAATCTTTGTCTATATGTCTGTAATAAATACCAAGTAATTAATAACATCAACTTGTTGCTGAAATTTATTTTATTCCTACCACTACTTTAAATACTCCCTCCGCCCCCGAAAGAACGACCCATTTGGGTTGATTACGCGGGTATTAAGAAAGTTAAATAAAAAGAAGTCAAAGTATATTGAAAATATAAATTTACATGGGGTTTATAAAAAAAATAGAGAGAGAAGGTATTAAAAATACATGGAAAATCAAATTTTAGTATGGGAAAGCTAATTTTGCACAAATATTATTGCAAATTGGTGGATGTTTAAATGTAAATGGGTCATTCTTTTTGAGACTAAAATTAGACCAAATGGGTCGTTTTTTCGGGGACGGAGGGAGTAATTGGAGAACACAACCTTAGTCTATTTTAGTCAAAAGTCAATGGAATAAATTAAAATTAGAAAAATAAGATCTGATGTTTAAAATTCTACCATGTGCATATTACGGAGTATATGTTACTCAAAACGGAAAATGCCGAGTATTAACACAAATCACGTACATTGAATGAGAATGCATGGCCCTACTGACTTTGCACTTTGCACCACATATATAAACAGGAAGTATGAGCAAATTAGCACATATAGATCGAATAATTAAAGTATGAAAACAAATATATAATACAATTTGATTAAGGTGCCTTAGATAATTCAGTCAATCCATAAGTCTTCATATTGTTGGTCACTTTGATATATAATCTCTATTCTCTAGCTTAAACTAAATTTACACAATGGATTTTCTAACACCACTCTTCTTATTAGTCCTTCAATTCATCTTCATTTCATTGATTCCCAAAACATCTGCCCAGTTCCAATTCCTCTACAGCAAATGTGGAAACACCGGTTTCTACACCCCGAACAGCACTTACCAATCCAATCTCAAAACAGTCCTCAACTCTCTTTCAACCACTCAAGTGACAAATGGCTACTACAACCTCACCGTGGGGCAAAAGCCCGACAAAGTCGAAGCTATGGTCCTCTGTAGGGGAGATGTCCCGGTGAATACTTGTCGCCTTTGTATGCGTGACTCGGCTGCCAATCTCCCATTGCTCTGTCCGAATCAAGCACAGGCATTTGGGTACTCCGATCACTGCATAATCTTTTACTCAAACCGCTACTTTTCACGTTGTAAGAGATAGGCCAAGGTGGGGTCTATGGAATGGTAATAATGTTTCTGATATCATAGGGTTCAACAATACACTTACTGCCTTAATGAAGAACTTGCAGAATCAGGCTTCTTCAGAAAATTCTGAACTGAAATCTGCTTCTGGACAGACTAATCTTACTGGTACAAATAAAACAATGTATGGGCTTGTGCAGTGTTCTCCTGATTTGTCTAGGCATGATTGTGTCGTGTGTGTACAGGATCTATTCAGTTTCTTTCCAAGGTGGTTTGTTACGCCTACATTTACAGCTGCAGGAGCAAGAGTGATAACGCCCAGCTGCAATCTTCGGTATGAAATCTACAGTTTTTATGGTAATGTAACTGATGTAGGTCTTCCGTCATCACCACCCCCACTGCTACCACCACCATCATTTGTATCAAACAGAAGTACTACTGCAAAAGGTACAGGATAAACAAAAGTTTTGAATCAACTGTTATTTTATTACCAGTTATTTTCATTATAGGTTCTGAATGTCTTCAGATTTCTGGGACTTATATGATATTGAACAAATAACATAGGTTTACTATATTTCTCCTGATAGTTGAACAGAGCAAAAAGTCTCATACCACCATTTTCATCGTTCTCCCAATCCTTGGGTCCCTAGTACTCATCATAATCATAGCCTCAATCGGTTTCACACTAAGGAAGAAGAAGCTAAAACAGTCAACCACAAAAATTAACAGTAAGCCAGAACACTACTTTTTTATGAAGTAATATACTTTGGTTTGGTTGACTCAATTGTTTTTAACTATGTAGTTTAACTTTAACCTTTTATATATGTGTCTGTTAATAGAAGAAGAAATTGAAACTCTCCAGTCCTTGCAATACAGTATTGGAACCATCAAGGTTGCAACAGATGATTTTTCAGATAATAATTATCTTGGAGAAGGTGGATTTGGTACTGTTTATAAGGTAAAATCAGTTCCTAAATCTGTCAAATAATCAATTCTGAACTAAAGTTAATGAATCATCTTCGCTGTTTAAGGGGAAGCTACCTGATCACCAAGAAATAGCAGTAAAGAGGCTAGCAAGGAATTCAGTTCAAGGAGATTTACAGTTTAAGAATGAAATTCTGATATTAGCTAAGCTTCAGCATAGGAATCTAGTGAGGCTTCTAGGATTCTGCTTGGAAGAAGATGAAATGCTTCTAATTTACGAGTTTGTGACCAACAAAAGCCTTGACAACTTCCTATTTGGTTAGTAGGAAAAAATTTGTACCGATCATTCCTGCATGTTATGCTCTGATTGTCTGACATTTCAAAAATACAGATACTATGCAAGGTAAATCTATGCCATGGGAAACACGTTACAAAATCATTAACGGCATTGCAAGAGGGCTTCTTTACCTTCATGAAGACTCTAGACTGCGCATTATTCATCGGGACCTTAAAGCTGGTAATGTTCTACTAGATGCAGAATTCAACCCAAAGATTGCAGATTTTGGCATGGCAAGGTTGTTTAACATTGACCAGACTCAGGCAGCAGCAAGCAGGATTGTTGGAACCTAGTGAGTATCACTAAAATAATACCTATATGCAAATATGATCGATTTTGTTATCAATTTTTTTTAACTTTGAGACACGATACTTTGTTTTTTGGCAGTGGATACATGGCACCCGAGTATGTGCTCCATGGTCACGTCTCAATGAAGTCCGATGTCTTCAGTTTTGGTGTACTTATCCTAGAGATTGTAAGCGGTCAAAGGATTAGCTCTTTCCAAATTGGAGAAAATCCCGAAAATCTGCTTACTTTTGTAAGTGGACATGATCATCTTATTTGCATTCAGGTGATACAGGCATTGATTAATCACACAAGATAAGTAAGCTAACAATATATTTTCGGTGTCACAGGCATGGAAAAATTGGCTAGAAGGGAAAGCTTGGAATCTTGTTGATCCTACATCATCTCCTGCATTTAGTACAGAGATATTGAGATGCATACACATCGGTTTGCTGTGTGTCCAGCATAACATGGCAGACAGACCTTCTATGTCTTTGGTTGAGCTTATGCTAAGTAGCTCTTCTCTTTCTCTCCAGGTGCCTTCACAACCAGCTTTTTTCACTCGAAGCCATACACCAGCTAATGCAACCTCTCAAGGGAATACCTCAGGTCAATCTACTAGTAGAATGTTTGAGTGTTCAATAAATGAGGTTTCTATGACAGAAATCTACCCTCGATAGTACAACCCTACTACTTGAAGCTTCTGATAGATGAACATCCTTATAAACTATTTACATGATTAAAGTTTCAGTTTTTTTTAGTCCATACGACTCTGAAATAATCTATGAGAGCAAGAAAGCAGGGGCTTGCAATAGAGTTGCTATGAACAGTTATGGCTGTACATAGAAGTGATGCAGAGGAAAGAAGTACAGCAGCCAACAGGGAACAGGTTCCATTCAGCTTTATAATTTAGCTGTAGAGGTGTATTATTTAAACAACCTTCTTCATTTTAAGGCATTTTAGGAAGATTAAGAGGTGTGTACAAATGCATTGGTTCATTTGATCATTATTTATGTATTGTGAAGATTGAAAGACCCATTCAGTTAATTGAATCCTTAACCTAAAATGTAAGAATATGGCTGGCATAATTTCAATCATCTGGGATAAATGAGAAGCATTGTTTGAAGGAAATGCAGAAGTTTTGTCAGAGATTTCAATCAACAGAGTAATTAAAGTCTTATAGTTATGCTAGACTAAAATAAATCACAAGTATATGTTGATGCTACAAGAGATGTAAGCTTCCATTTTTGAGAAATAACACAAGACACAAAGCACATGATTAGCTTAAGGCTACATGACTACATCTCTCAATCTGCTACTACGTCAGTTACATTTTACACTACATAATCTATATTTATGCACCAATACAAAGAAGTGGAGAAAGATATGGCATAAAAAAGTGGACAAAGTCCATAACATACCAGAATATATGAATTCATAGAGACTTGATGCTACATTTACACTAAAACTTCTACTACCTATGTAATCTTACTGGTGCACAGTGTAGTAAAATATTCAAGCATTCTAAATTTCAAACAAACTAAGAAAGACGAGTACACTTTGAGAAAAACTGCAAAACAACATGAACCTTTCATGGTTTAGAAAGGTTCTACATATGTTTTGTTTTACGAGATCAAGAATCATTGATATTAAAAAGGCCTTCGATTCAAAGCATTTGTTTTATAACAGAGAAAACTACGGAAACATGAGTACCCTGTTTTATGTTTTGTTTTCCAAGATCATGCATCACTTGTTCGCAGAATGAACATTATTTAAGAAAATAATGCAGAAAGTCTTGTAAGAACACAGATTAAAACAAACTTACCTTCTTACAGTACTTTAGATCCTTCATAAGAGAACAGGCGAACTGCATTTGAGTAGCTTGTTTCTGCAAGTTCTTCTGTACTTATCTCAAGCAGAGAAGCCACATAGGTCAGAACATTATGAATATTAGCTGGATGATTCAACATTCCTTTTGGCAATTCTTGTGCTTCGTTTTCAGCTTCTGATATGTCACAGTTATCCCTTAAATGTGGATTCTCTTCTAGTGTCTGAAGTTCAGGAGGAAGGGAAGGATCACCTTCCACCACATACAAATCACCCAAATTGAATGATAGAACAATGTATACTACAAGAGGGGGGGGTGAATTGTAGTGTATGTAGACTATGGTAAATTTTGCGGAATTAAATCTACTACTAAGAGAAAAGACACTGAGATAGGCAATGAATAAATTCACTATGTAAAAATGATTTACAATCACTAATACGTTGCCTAGACTCAAGTTCCGTGAGGAACTCAAGTTACCCAACTGTGATCCCTCAATCACAGTTTCTCACACTTTGTAATTCTACTCCGAATCACTTGTACAGTGTAAACAACTCTCTCAAATCTCACACTTTACAACTCTCACAACCCAAATCCAATTACACAATGATTACAAGTATTTTCTAAAGAACTTAAGAAACTAAGGGTGGAAGGAACTTCTCTTTTAAACACTTTGAAACTCTATGCTCAGAATACTTAAGATTGTTTTTCCACACTTTCAAAACTTAACGTTGATCTGTTTTTATAGGGAGATTATCCAAGCTTCCATCATGTTCCTACTTCCCCCTCAATCCCACGTTCACCTATACTGGGAAGTTGGGATGTAAGTGGAGGAAGTTGAGAACCATGATTTCACTAACTTGACTCCCAAATCCAACGTGCTTCCTTAATTTAAGTAAACAGTTATTTTTACTAAGTCAAAAATCAGTTAAGGATTTAAAAAGATAATTATTTATTAATTAAAAAAGATAATTGTTTATTAATTAAAAGATAACTAAATAATTAATTAATTTAAAAACTTATCTTTTAAATTAATAAATTATTTTGATTTTATTTATTTATAAAATAAATCTTTTTCAAAACTGATTTTATCTTTTCCTTAAATTAAGGGATATGAAAACTGTTTTTGAAAACCATCGTTTAAACACTTTTCTGAGCATCAGTCAAGTTCCTTCAAGAATTCCAGATTCCATCAGGAACTTTGAGTTTCTCATGAGTTCCTTCCAACACTTTTGTTTCTTAAGTTCATGCACTGAATAACTAAGTATACTAGAGTTGTGAGGACATCTTGAAAGCTTGCATGCATCATCAAGTCTTCCAAACTCTGTTGTTCCTACTCCGGAACATATATTCGTATACCTGAATCTTTCTGTTCAACCAAGACTTATAAACATCATTAGTCAGAGTTTGTTTTACGTAAGTCAATCATCAAAATATAAGGTAGTCAATTCAACAATATTCCCCCTTTTTGATGATGACAAACAAAAACAAACTCGGTTAAACAAAACAAACATCCAAGCAATCAGAGTAACCAATACTTAAATAAAACAATTAAATTATTTAAAGAAATAAAATAAACTAAGGATAAAGAAGTCTGCATCATTCATGAAATTAATAAATTGTGGAATTTATACCTTTACTTAAATGATGAAGACTTGAAGGGAATCGGTTTGAGTCCAGCTTTCTGAGTTTGTTCTTCTCTTCCCCCTTTTGACATTATCAAAATGATAGAAAGAGCATGCTATATATAGTACTAAACTACGGAGGGAGTAGTAAATCTGAATACATGAACGATTAAGCATGCGCACACAGTTCATATGCAACCAAAATGAAAACATCAATTTCAAAGACAAACTTAGCCAGTTTAATACAAACCGAAATAAAAACAAAATAAAGTGTTCAAAACAAGCCAAACAAAATAAAATTGAAGGACAATATCACTGTTTAATAAATCACAAGAAAGAGTGGGGTAGGTTTGTTTTGCAAAGGGCTAGGAAATGGTAGCAGCTTCATGGTAAGGTAACATCCTTGATCGCATCGAGAATGGTCTTGTAACAACTTTGCTTCACTTTAGCTTTGAGTTCCTGAGCCGAGGAGTCCATATGAGCATTTACTTTATCTTCCAGAGAAAGCATATGAGTTTGCAGCCCCTCAACTTTAGTAGCCAGGTTATCCACTTTAGAAGAAAGGTTAGTTATACTCTGTGTAAGTGTAGTGGACAAAAGCTGAAGTTCCTCCTGGATTTGCAAGGAACTTGGACCAGAGCTAAAAGCACTGAAGCCGAAACCAGAAGTACGAGGCTGTGAAGCAGGTGGAGAAGGTGTGGTTTGGTGAACAGAGGAAGGAATAGGGGGTGGTGATGGAGTTCCTTCAGAAACAAGGGAAGACGGACCCTGAGGAACTTGGGTGGAAGTTCCTTCAGAAACTTTAGATGTATCATCATCCAATTCAACAATAATAACAGGCTGAGATCTCAGTGTTCTGGGTTTAGAAGAAGCAAGTCTAACGCTTCTCCTTTTTCTACCTGTTACAGGGACAGTTTGTTTAACAGAGCCTCCAAATTTCCTTGAGTAGCTCTTTCACTAACTCCTCTTTGTCATCTTTTTCCTCCTTCTCACTCTCTATTTCTTTCTCTTCTTCTGTTTCCCTCTCTACTGCACTTTTTCTCTTTTTCACTCTCTTTTTCCTCTTCTTTTTCACTCTCTGTTTCCTCTTCTTTTTCATCATTTTTCTCACTGTCTTTCTCTTTCTTTTCTTTTTCTTTCTCACTGTTTTCTTCCTCTTTTACTTCTTCCTTCTCACTGTCTTCCTCTTTTACTTCTTCCTTCTCACTGTCTTCCTCCTCATCAATGCTTTCCCTCTCATTCAGTTCCCCCTCACGTTGATCTCCCTCTTCCTCAGATTCCGAGTGTACATCGGTAATAAAACAAACTTTTCCACGAACAACTTTAAGGCTTAATTTTGAGAGGGATTTTTCATGGAGTATGTTTTCTGGTTTAAAGGGGTGGGTTTCTTCATTGGTTAGAGGAACTTTGAAGGTTGGAAGTGGCGGTTGGTGTTTTGGGGTTTTTTGAGGTGAGTGGGTGCGTGTGGTAAGTGAGGTGAAAAGATAGGTGACGGTTGAGAGTTTAGTGGGATAGAGAAAAGGTTGTGATTTATTTTGACAATGATAAAAAATAAAAAAAAATAAGATAAAATCTAATTGAGAAAAAAAATCTTTTTGTTGTTTTTAAATTTATAAGATAACAAAAATAATAAAAAGATAAAAATAAAAATTAAAAAATAAAGAAAAATAAAAATTACGAAAGAAAAAAAAATTTCCAGTAAGTTACTTCAAAGTAAAATACTGGTTAACAGAGCTTTACAAAAAGGAACTTGGAAAATAATATGGCTTAATTTGTCTTCTTCATCAACATAATCACATGATCACATACTCATTAGAATTACACACTCTTTCATTGCAAGATTCGAGATTATGTTTTTCACACCAAGGTTATATATAGCAATGCTCAGTCGTTTCACTAAGACATACCTTGGGGTTCCAAGAAGAACTGCTCAATTCAGCTTTATCATTCCGAGTTCCAATCGCATCTTTTCGAATTTTTCTCTACTCAAAGGCTTTGTTAGAATGTCAGCAATTTGATATTCAGTTTGTACAAATTCTAATTTAATAGAGCCTTTTTCCACATTGTCTTTTAGAAAGTGATGCCTAACATGAATATGCTTTACACGTGAATGATGTACTGGATCTTTTGAGATGCAAATAGCACTAGTATTATCACAGTATATAGGAACACATTCTAAAATTATGCCAAAATCACGCAACTGTTGCTTTATCCATATTAATTGGGAGCAACATGCAGCAGCAGCTACATATTCTGCTTCAGCAGTGGATAGAGCAACAGTGTTTTGTTTCTTGGAACTCCAAGAAACTGGACAAGAGCCTAAGAATTGAACCATACCTGACGTGCTCTTGCGATTTACTAAGTCTCCGGCATAATCTGCATCAGCAAATCCTTTGAGATCGAATGTATCACTTAGTGGGTAGAATAAACTCAAGTCTGCCGTTCCTTTAAGATATCTCAGTATTCTTTTTACGGCAGTTAGATGCGATTCTTTGGGGTTTGATTGGAACCTAGCACACAGACCAACACTCTGTACTTTGTCTGGTCCACACAAGTTCCTGAGGGATCTTCGTCTAACCTAGAGTTAGTTCCCATAGGAGTGTGGTTAGTCTTTGCGTTGTCAAGGTTATACTTTTTCAGGAGTTCCTTGACATATTTTTGCTGATGTATAAATATTCCTGATTCTGTTTGTTTGATCTGCAGTACTAAAAAGAAATTGAGTTCCCCCATCATGCTCATTTGGAACTCACTGCACATCAAGTCAGCAAAGTACTTGCACAAAGATTCGTTAGTTACACCAAATATAATATCATCAACATAGATCTGCACAACTAAGAGATGAGTTCCTTTAGATTTTAAAAACAAAGTTTTATCAATTTTTCCTCGTTTAAAATCATTTTCCAAAAGGAACTTGGACAGTCTTTCGTACCATGCTCTTGGAGCCTGTTTTAGCCCGTAGAGAGCCTTATCAAGTTTAAAAACATGGTTTGGAAAGTTTGGATTCTCGAATCCAGGGGGTTGATCGACGTAAACTGTTTCTTTTAATAAACCATTCAAAAACGCACACTTTACGTCCATCTGATACAGTTTAAAACCCATAAAAGTAGTAAGAGATATTAAAATTCTAATAGCCTCAAGTCTAGCAACAGGAGCAAATGTTTCCTCAAAATCAATACCTTCCTGTTGGTTATATCCCTTTACAACCAACCTAGCCTTATTTCTTACAATTGTACCATATTCATCAAGTTTGTTTCGAAAGACCCATTTTAAACCTATGACCTTTTTATCTAGTGGCTTAGGTTCAAGATGCCATACCTGATTTCTTTCGAACTCATTAAGTTCCTCTTGCATGGATATAATCCAGTCAGGGTCTTCTAAGGCTTCTTTGTGGTTGCGAGGTTCCAAAGTAGATAGAAAAGCATTGAAGGCACAGAAGTTCCTCATTTGCGATCTAGTCTGAGTTCCTTTGCATAAGTCACTGATAATTTTGTCCAGTGGGTGTGACTTTTGGTGCTTCCAAGGTTTGGGCTGGAAGGTTTGGATAGGAACTCGACTATTCTGATTTCCTGAGCCTGTTGCTTCTTCTTCAGTGATTTCCTCTTGTGTTATTGGTTCCTCGGCAGGTTCTTCATTCTGAGGCTGTTCTCTCGAAGGAACTTCAGTCTGTATGTCGAGTTCCTTCTCTGGATTTTCATGATTTTCATTTAATCGAGTTGGCTGCTTATTTGGAATTACTGCATCTTCTTCTTGTTCTTGAGGACGTACTAGACCAATTTCAAAGTCATAGTCCTCATGTTCTGAGTTTCCTTTATCACAAAATTGTGATATGCTTAATAAGCTGTGTTTGAGGCCCTCGACTAAAAAAACGTTATCAATAGCTTGGGAACTTGACCTTCCAACTTTTCCTACGGCAACAATGCTGCCTTTCTTATTATCACCAAAGGTCACAGTTCCTCCTGTATAGGCCGTCAGTGAGAGAAATCTTGATTCATCTCCTGTCATGTGCTTGGAACAACCACTATCGAGGTACCATTGGTTGTTCCCTCTCACTACGACCTCCTTTGACCTTTCACTGTGTTTAGCCATCAAACACAGGTTTGCAGTTTCTTCTTCCGTGGATTCTTCTTCATCCTCAGAACTTGTGTCTCCCCACGCAGCTATCATGGCTTTCCTGTAATCAGATTTTGAAAAGTTAGGAGTATTAGATTTTCCGTGTTCCTTCATTTTGCCTTTTCCTTTTTCTGATTCCCAGAGAGGGCATTCCTTGATGAAGTGATCTGTGTTCCCACATTTGTGGCAACCTCCTGTTTCCTTGGAGTATTGGTTCTTCTTGAAGTTCCTTTTCTTTTGGTCACCAAACCTTTTGTTGCGGTACAACTTTTTTAACTTCCTGACTAGCATGGCAGCTTCTTCCTCTCCAGATTCGGAATCCTCATCACTTGGTTGGGCAACTTTTAAAGCGATTCCTCGGCTTTTTGAGCTTTCTCGACTTTTGTTTGATAGGTGAAGCTCATGAGTTATCAAGGAACCTGCAAGTTGTTCAAGGTTAAAGGTTGTAAAGTCCTTTGATTCCTGCAAAGCAGCCACTTTGGCTCTCCACCGTTCATCTTCAGGAAGGCTTCTTAGAATTTTGCGTACCTGTTCATCCATAGGAACAACTCTACCAAGAGAAACTAATTCATTAGTAATATTTTTAAAACGAGTAAACATTTCTTGAATAGTTTCTTTTGAACCCATTTCAAAACGTTCATATTTAGAAAGCAGTATATCAATTTTAGAACGTTTGACTTCATGAGTTCCTTCGTGGGTTATTTCTAGTAAATCCCATATTTCTTTTGCTGTTTTACATCCCATAACACGAGTGTGTTCATCTGGCCCTAAACCCCAAACTAGGAGTTTTTTAGCAGTAGCATTAATCTCTTTCTTCTCAAAGTCATTTCTATCATATTCAGAGATAGGTTTAGGAATTACCTCATTTTCTGCATTGGTCTTGGTTACCTCGTAATCTCCTACTTCGATAGCTCGCCAGACTTGATAATTCTCGGACTGTATGAACATCTCCATCCTTGTCTTCCAATAGGCATAGTACTTCCCATTGAAGAGTGGTGGTCTTTGTGTAGAGTAACCTTCAGCTAGTCTCTCGTCCTTTGACATTGTTCCTCCAGGAACTTGACTCGACAGGGCTTCCTGCTTTTCCGAGTTCCTTGCTCTGATACCAATTGATAGAACAATGTATACTACAAGAGGGGGGGGGGTGAATTGTAGTGTATGTAGACTATGGTAAATTTTGCGGAATTAAATCTACTACTAAGAGAAAAGACACTGAGATAGGCAATGAATAAATTCACTATGTAAAAATGATTTACAATCACTAATACGTTGCCTAGACTCAAGTTCCGTGAGGAACTCAAGTTACCCAACTGTGATCCCTCAATCACAGTTTCTCACACTTTGTGATTCTACTCCGAATCACTTGTACAGTGTAAACAACTCTCTCAAATCTCACACTTTACAACTCTCACAACCCAAACCCAATTACACAATGATTACAAGTATTTTCTAAAGAACTTAAGAGACTAAGGGTGGAAGGAACTTCTCTTTTAAACACTTTGAAACTCTATGCTCAGAATACTTAAGATTGTTTTTCCACACTTTCAAAACTTAACGTTGATCTGTTTTTATAGGGAGATTATCCAAGCTTCCATCATGTTCCTACTTCCCCCTCAATCCCACGTTCACCTATACTGGGAAGTTGGGATGTAAGTGGAGGAAGTTGAGAACCATGATTTCACCAACTTGACTCCCAAATCCAACGTGCTTCCTTAATTTAAGTAAACAGTTATTTTTACTAAGTCAAAAATCAGTTAAGGATTTAAAAAGATAATTATTTATTAATTAAAAAAGATAATTGTTTATTAATTAAAAGATAACTAAATAATTAATTAATTTAAAAACTTATCTTTTAAATTAATAAATTATTTTGATTTTATTTATTTATAAAATAAATCTTTTTCAAAACTGATTTTATCTTTTCCTTAAATTAAGGGATATGAAAACTGTTTTTGAAAACCATCGTTTAAACACTTTTCTGAGCACCAGTCAAGTTCCTTCAAGAATTCCAGATTCCATCAGGAACTTTGAGTTTCTCATGAGTTCCTTCCAACACTTTTGTTTCTTAAGTTCATGCACTGAATAACTAAGTATACTAGAGTTGTGAGGACATCTTGAAAGCTTGCATGCATCATCAAGTCTTCCAAACTCTGTTGTTCCTACTCCGGAATATATATTCGTATACCTGAATCTTTCTGTTCAACCAAGACTTATAAACATCATTAGTCAGAGTTTGTTTTACGTAAGTCAATCATCAAAATATAAGGTAGTCAATTCAACATTGAACTTAGGCAAGGCATCAGGGGCATCAGTCTCGAGCAGTATTCTATCAGAAGGCACTACTTTCAGCAATTTCCTTGCCTTTTGTGATTCCATTGGCATAAGATGTCCAGAGAACGAAAAATAAGCACCAAGCCTTGCTAATTCAGGAACCATCTCAGCAGACCCTAAATAAGAGTGAAGAATTACTCCATCAGGAAACGGCCCAACTTCCTTCATCACATCAAGAATCTCACCAAAGGCACGAACACAATGAACAGAAACCGGCCTTTTCAGCTATTTCACTAATTCTAGCTGTTTCTTGAACACCTCAACCTGAACATCAAAATCAGTCTCTTTCCCTCTGAACCCTTTATCAAGACCAATCTCCCCAACAGCTGCACAGGGTGTTGACTCAAAATACTGTTTCAAAACGGTAAACCAGTCTGCCGTCCTCTCAGGAACAAACCACGGATGAACACCAAAAGAAGGAACAACAGATGGATATGACTCACTCATCTGCTTGACTGAATCCCAGTCCTTCTCCGAAACCCCATTAACAACAAAATAATCAATGCCGGATTCAAGAGACGTATTGATTAATCGTGGGGTGAGGCTTAAAATCCTCGGGTCCTGAAGGTGACAATGTGCATCAAAGAGTTTCATTGCCTCTAACCAACTTACACAAACTACTCTCAATTCTCAAATCAATCACACTATGCTGTCCTCAACAATGGAATTTCTGTTTTCTAAGAAAGAATCTATCCATAAATGGAAACTTGCAACAATCCCAAGTTCAATTAGCCCTATAATTTCATAACAATGATGCACAAAATGTTAATTTCATAAGCAAATTTTCAAGAAAGTAGAAATTAATCAATTGAATCTCAGCATAATTCACTAACTCACAAAGAAATCAACAAATCCAAAATAAAACCCAATTCTTCTTATTGGACTGAATCAATGATCGCAATTCATTAAATCGCTAATAATTCGATTAATATTGAACTAAATAGGTGTATCTACAGAAATAATTAAAATCATCCAAGTTCAATAATAAACAATAATAATTGCGGAATTCCACTGATAAATCAGATTAAAACACAAAAAGTTAGTACAAATTTGCGGATTTGATACCTGAAAACTAAAATTTGGGGTTGAGATGAAATATTAGTGCTGAAATGATCTTCAGGAACCCGGCAAAAAAAAAGTCAACGATGGTTACTCTTCTGCACAATTTCAGTTGTTTGATGTTTTTTTTTTGACGGGAAGAACAAAAAAAAAAAAAAAAAACTCCGACCCGATTAAGTGGCCCGTAATGCCAATAATACCCGATATATTTTGAGTCCTGACCCGAATTTGGCTTGAAAATCCAAAACTCTACGGCCCAAAAATACGGTCCAGCCCAGTAACTTGGACAGAAAATTACTCCCTCCGTTTTTAAATACTTATTCCATTTTTTCATGTGCAAAATTTTAGGAGCATTTGGAGAAAGTAATAAAATATGAAGGTAGTGGGGTAAGTGAAAGAATAAAAAAATTTATACAGTACCAGACTACCAGTAATTGAGAGAATTGGAGGAGAGATAATATAAAATGAATAAAAATATGATTTATGTTAGGTCTACTAGTTTAGAAAAATGAATTCAATATTGTAAAAGTTTTACAAATAAGAAAATAAAGCAAGTGTTTAAAAATAATCGAGAAAGGAAAGTGGAGCAATATTTAAAAATAGAGGGAGTATATAATTTGATTTTGCCGGTGACACCAAAGTACGTCCTTCATGCCTCATGGTCACATTTCCATGAAGTCCAATGTCTTCAGCTTTGGAGTACTTGTCCTAGAGATGGTAAGCGGTCAAAGGATTAGCTCATTCCAATCTAGAGACAATCCTGAAAATATGCTTACCTTTGTAAGTATGATTACTAATTGTAAACATCGATAATTAACCAAACAAATTAAATAGCCTAACAATGTTATTATTTCGATGTCACAGGCATGGAAAAATTGGCTAGAAGGAAATGCATGGAATGTTGTTGATCCTACATTATCCCCTGCATTTAGTACAGAAATATTGAGATGCATACACATTGGTTTGTTGTGTGTGCAACATAACATGGCCAATAGACCTACGACGTCTTCAATAGGTCTTATGCTAAGTAGCAGCACCATGACTCTCAACGTACCTTCACAGCCTGCGTTTTTCTCACGAAGTCACACACCATCAAGTATGCCCTCACCGGAACATAGTTCAAACCAATCGAGTAGTCAATTGCCTGCTTGTTCAATTAATGAGGGTTCCATCACACAGGTCTACCCTCGATAGTACTGCCTGATTGAGGCTGCTTATATCCAAACTTAAAGCCGCCGAATTTTGCACTGTTTGGACGTTTGGTCATAATATACACAGATCAATAGAGATGAAGCTCTAGTGTATGTCTTGACTCTTGACCATTACAATTTTCATTCCAAAGGAAAAAAACTGGTAATAAAAAAAGCTACTATTTAAGCATTGCAGCCAATGGCCCAGTGGGCCTGAATTTTTGGCCTAATGGGCCTGAATTTTGGGCCTAATGTGTGTGATGTTGGACAGTCCACTCATTTTCAATTCTCTATAGGAATTTAGGCAACACCCATTTTCTGTAGTTTTCTTTGTCAAAGAGTGTGTCAGTGTACTGGACACATATGCTAAGAGCACTCTCACTCATGGTCAAAAATATGCCCATAAGGAGAAATTCAAGGTAAAAAACCAAAAATATGTATCCTACTCATGAGCAAAAAAATAAATGCCCATGAGGAAAATAAGAAATGCCCAAGGTCATGGCATTTTTGTAATGCTACAGTAACTTGTGTAGCCCACTAATTAAATCTAAAAATAGATATTTTGACTAATTTAACGTATTTAAAAACAAAAATAAAATTATTAATGTTCATAATTTATTTTTATCTATAAGTAGACACCCATTTTGTTATATTTTTGTGCACTTCGAAAAATCACATTTTTCTACTTAATTCGTTATTATTAAAAATTTTACTTTTGTTGTGGGTTTATTTTAGCCCATGAGTGTGTGAGGACTTGTATAAAAAAAAAACGCCCATGGAAAAAAAGTGGAAAAGAAGAGTGAGAAAGTGGGTAGAGAGAGAATGACAATTTATTTTTTTGACCATGAGTGAGAGTGGTCTAATTGTGCTTCAAAATTCAAAAGCATGCAATAGCATACTACTCCGTATGATATTGTTATTTATTTTTAATAAATAATAATAAATTCGTAACTAAAAAAAACAATAATATATACCAAAATAGCTAATTTGACAAAAGTATTTACCAAAACGGTTAATTATAAAATCTAATTCCCAAACTAGATAAATTCATTGATTTGAAAGGATATTATTTATTTTTTTATTCCTTTAAACCGATTCGGTTCACTGACTTCACTCTGATTCGATTAACTTTATGGTTTTTTTTTAGGTATTATTTAAAAAGAATTACTTCGTAGTTGTTCCTTTTAGCCTCTTATCTCCAAAGTACTACTGTTTCAGGATTTGCTCTTACAACCTCATTCATCCATTGAGGGAGAATCTTGTTTGATACAAATTCTTAAATGGACCTAGTTCACACTAATTTATTGTGGACCACTAACATTAGAGAAAGTATGATTTTTTTATTAATAAAAAAAGGGTCACCATAATTTTAAAAAAAAGTTCACTATTTTGAAATAAAAATCATTTTGGTAATATATAGGCCTAAGTGGTTATTTTGTAATGAAATATTTTATATACAGATCAATATGAATAATAAAGGACACTATGTTAAAATTAGGATAATAGCGTCGTATTTCAAGTTTAAGGTTACTATGTTAAAAATAATGGTCACTATGTTCAATATAATGTCAGTTGCGTCTTGCGTGTGTATAGACCTCGGGTCCACAACACGCAAGTCTTTTTGCTTGTTTGATTCATCCCAATCACCAAATAAGTTCCTTATAGCCTTTTGTTTTGCTAACCTAGCTTTCTTGTAACTTATCTGAAAGTTAAACCTCAAGTTGATATGTGTTACTATTGCTGCCACAGTTAGAGAAAATTGAGCATTCACAAATTGTTCAATCTTGCTGTCCACAAAGTTGGAGTCTAAATTAAAAAATATATATTTATATTAACAAACATTAATAAAAAGTATAGAATTAATAGACATGAAAAAGATGAGCAATACTTTTTTTTTTTTTTTTACTTGAGATAAACAATACCTTAAAGTCCCTTATTGTCGTATAAATTTGCGGTAGTATTGATAGAACAATACTACTTGAAATTTCTAATTTTTGTGATTGATATGATCAAGATGAAAAATTAGAGCTTTTAATTTTAATTTATTTTTATCGAAATAAGGGTTCTGCGAGTCTGTAATTGTTTACATTCTTAGTAGCTTTGTGCTTAAATTTTCCAACTTAAAAAATCTTTAAGGAAATAAAAATAAAACTAGAAAAACAAAAATAAAAAAAAAATAATAAAGTAAGTGAACCAAACCGGTTCAATGGAAATAATACCTAAAGATTATCATTTCAAATCAATAAATTTAGCTAGTTTGGGAATTAAATTTTATAATTAGCCGTTTTGGTAAATACTTTTATCAAACTAGCCATTTTAGTAAAAGATCATGTTTATTTATCCTACTATTTTGTTCTTAAAATAAACGAGTGTATCAGTGTATCTTGAAGATCATGCACATGTGTCCATAATGTGCATGTAACTTGATTATAATACTCCGTAATAGTTAAACAACTTCTTCTCTTTGTATTATTAAAACTTCAAATATCTTTAGACTATAATCTTCAATTGAATAAAAAAAAAATCTCATAAAACATTTGTCATCATAATTGACCTTTGACCCCATAAAAATATAGTACATTTTTGTCACCAATTTAATAGTATATAATTCATAGCCACCCATTATAAAACGAAGTAAATTAAATCATTGTTTAATCAAATTCACTCCATTCCAAACCCAATCTTAACTTTTTATTAAGTCACTTAATTAGAAATAATTGATGGCCACTTCTTGTTGACTAGCAAGTAAGCTGCCTTCGGAAAGTTCTATCCACTAACCTTTAAATAGTAACCTCAGCTCATTAGTTGAGAACAAACTTCCGTTTCTTATTTTTTTGTTACGTTTGGAATATTTTTGTGAGAGAAGAATACTTTAAGTGTATTGAATGAGATCCTAATTTATAATACTGTATAATAAAATAAAATAATCCTAATTTGTAATCTCGTGATCAAAGCTTATATTTCCTCCGTTTTCTTTTACTTGCAACACTTCCCTAAAAAGGAAATGTCACAATATTTGCAACACACTACAAAAGAAAAATTGCTTTATGGAAAAACTATATTATTTCCCTTATTTAAAGCATATGGCCTACTAAATTACACTCCTAACAACCACTCATCTCATTTTAAAGTGTATTATATTATGTGAACCCCACATTTCTTAAATACAGTGAAAAAGTGTGTATTGCATCTAAAATAAAACGGGGGAAGTAGTAATTTAAAAAGAGATTCTTTGAATGATTTATAAAGGGCGTAGCAAGTGGAGTGACATAAGAATGATAACAATAGAAATGGATGGGATGATAGATGTTTATATGAGGATAAGTGATAGACCAATAATATTTTTTTGGTCAACATATTCTTTCTGCAATTATATACTCCTTCTGTCTTTTGTTTTTTGCTTCATGCTGTAATAATGTTACTTTATTACTAAGTAATTTTTTCGTTGAAATAAAGTAATATAGAGAAGAGTGGTGGAATTTAAAGGGTGGTTTTAAGAATAAAGGTGTATATCCTTAGCTTTAAGGGCTTGTTCATATTTACTTAATTTCAGTTCAGTTCAGCTTCAATAAGTTCAGTTCAGCTCCAATCAATTCAATTCAACTCAGTTTAGTAAATATGAACTGACCCTAAAGATAAAATGAGGCAAAATTAAAGAGACGAGCTACAAAGGAAATTGAAGAAAGGGTGGAATAATTAATTACGCATCATTAGTTTTGAAGAAACAACATGAATTGAAAACATTAAGTTGAAACCAACTTTTCTATCTCATTGACTAGTTAGTTCGTTAACCAAAATTGATCCTCAAGAAAAATATTCACCATTCTTTCTTCCATTTCTTACTTTAGTTTGTACTATATATTTTTCCTTCTTCAATATTTTTGCATGCATCGCTTGACAAACAAAATTAATGCTAATATGGAGTCTTCAAACCTTCACTTCTTAGTACTCAGTCTCATAATTTCTTCTACCATGCCCAAGTTTGTCTCAGCTCAGAGCTCGTTCCGCAGGCAGTGGTGCAGCGACACGACTTACGCACCAAACAGCACTTACCAATCCAACCTTCAAGCAGTCCTAAACTCTCTATCGACAGACACTCGAATCACCTACGGGTTTTACAATATAACAGCAGGACACGAACCGGACAAAGTGAGTTCATTAGCCCTATGCAGGGGTGATGTCCCTGTTAATACATGCCGGAATTGTATTAAAAACTCGGCTATTTTGCTCATTAATACCGTTTGTCCTAACCAAATGGAAGGATTTGGGTATAGTGGATATTGCTCAGTATTTTTCTCAAACCGTTCTATTTATGGGAAAGTACAAAATGTGGTAGACCCATGGTTTTATGCAGATAGACCACCTGTTACGAATACTCGTGGTTTCAGTGATGCACTGTCTTTGCTGATGCAATCGTTGAAGAATCGAGCTGGTTCCGGTAACTCAGAGATGAAGTATGCTGCAGACAAGGCTAATACATCAGGTGGTCAGAGTTTGTACGGTCTTGTGCAGTGCACACCAGATTTGTCAAAGCGAAGTTGTATGCAGTGTAGTCAAAAGTTAATTGATTATTTCCCTTCGTGTTGTATTCAATCGAATTACACGGCTTCTGGAGTTATGCTTGTTTTACCGAATTGCTTTGTTCGGTATGATATCAATTCCTTCTATGGGAATGTGCCTGATGATCCTCTGCCTACGTCGTCACTCAACATCAGTCCATCAAATAATGCTACTACTTCAGGTAATATCGAACACATAATAATTCATACCTCAATTGTTGCTTGAAATACTTTGTCAAGTTTTTTGGACTAGTTAACAATTATGGATTATATGATTTATGGTAGGTCGAAAAAGTAATAAGACTCGAATAGTCGGTATTGTTTCAATCGCACTTGGTGTGTCAACTATGTTACTTGCTACAAGTATCATCTTCAGCATCTTATTAAAGAAAAGAAAATTGAGGAAATCTTGGATGGTGAAATTCAGCAGTAAGATTTTTAGTCTAATTTACAGCTTTCTTTCATGTAATTTGCTTCTTGTATATAATAATGTTGGTAATTTTGTTAATGGGTAAGTGCAGAAGATGAAATTGAGGAAATAAAATCGTTACAATTTAGTCTTGGAGCTATGAAGCAGGCAACACAGAACTTTTCTGAGGAATATAAGCTCGGAGAAGGCGGATTTGGCTCTGTTTATAAGGTACTAATTCAATCAAACAACTCGATAGAGAGTATGAGTACAAATAAGCCATCTTTTTTTTAATTTCCTAATCCATTTTTCAGGGTGTACTTCCTGATGGACAAGAGATAGCAGTGAAAAAACTTGTAAAGAACTCGGGGCAGGGCGATGCAGAGTTTAAAAATGAAGTACTGATATTAGCAAAGCTCCACCATAGAAATTTGGTGAGACTTTTGGGATTTTGCTTACATGGAAAAGAAATGATTCTCGTCTACGAGCTCGTTGCTAATAGAAGCCTTGATAAGTTTATATTTGGTGAGTGAAAAAAACTTCTGATAGAATGATGGTAAGCTTAAGTCGATAGTTGAGGCTAAGAATATGTTTTATACTCTATCACTCCCCCTCATATGAAAGACCATTTGGGCTTGATATGTGGATGCAGCACAGACCCTTACATACCCGAAGAGGGGTGAATGAGATGCAGCATAGGTCATTCGTGACCTTTGTGTCATGCTGACTCCGATACTATGTTAATGGACAACTCAACCAAAAGCTTAAGCTTAAGCTGATGGCTGAGGTCCACGAATATAATTTATACTCTATTAGATTTGATACCTCGCTCTAAGGGAATTGATTTTAATTGATCAATAAGATTGTCTAAAATTCTGTTACACGTAATCAAATGCAGATCCATTAAGTCGCCAATCTATGCAGTGGGAAACACGTTACAAAATCATCAATGGCGTTGCTAGAGGGATCTTGTACCTCCATGAAAATTCTAGACTAAAAATCATACATCGCGACCTCAAAGCAGCTAATATTCTCTTAGACGAGGATTTCTATCCTAAGATCGCAGATTTTGGTATGGCAAGGCTATTTAACTTTGATCAAACTCAAACACAAGCTAGCAAAATTGTCGGTACCTTGTAAGCATCCAAAATCTTCAAACTCTACCTATCATATTAGTATTGGCTTATGTTTTTATGATTTCTTTGTACAAGAAATAAAATATCTTGTTTTTGCAGAGGTTACATTTCACCTGAGTATGCTCTTGAACGTCAAGTATCAGTAAAGTCAGACGTCTACAGCTTTGGTGTACTCGTCCTAGAGATAGTAAGCGGGCAAAGGATTACTTCATTTTTTTTACGATGAGGACAATCAAGAAAACCTCTTAAGCTTTGTAAGTTACCTTATAAAAATTTGACATATTTTGATAACTTTCTTTCACAATGTTACAAAAATTTATAAATGGCATTTGAAACATTGGTTTATAATAGGCTTGGAGAAATTGGACTGAAGGCAATGCTTCTTATCTGGTAGATCCTGTAATACAACCCGGTTCTAGTACCGAGATATTAAAATGCATCCACATCGGTTTGTTGTGTGTCCAAGACGACCCTACGGACAGGCCAACGATGGCTGCAGTCGATCTTATGTTGAGTAGTGATTCTGTTACACTTCAAGTACCGGCGCAGCCTGCATTTTGTACCGAGGACCAAAATCTACCTGATATGCTCTTGGAGTGGAGTACAACGACTAAGTCGAGTGTAAGATTAGAGGGAGGTTCAATCAATAATGTTTCGATAACAGAGTTGCACCCTAGGTAATGGAGCTTAAGATGACCCTAGAAGGTATCGAATGGATACCCGGAATTAATTGTCAAGTGAATAGTTTTTTCTTCGTTTTTATTATAGTTGTAATAGTAGTTTGACTTTTACATTATTTATGTGTTTTACTTTGACTATTGTTGATGACTTATACTCAAGCAAATACATAGTAATTTGAGATCTTTTATATTCGTCTCGATTTATACTATTTTAATATCAAATATTTATAATTTTTACATATTGGTAATTAAAGATATTAGCGATTGAAATCATATATGGTATACGTGAAAAGAGAAATGTTGCTATAAAAAAAATATATAGCGGAAGTATATATTAAACCATGTTACTTATGACTACTAAATTATTTACACAAACAGGTGAATCGATTGATGTATTATCGACTTATCGTGAGTTTAGCCTTGTAACAAAACACGACGCTATTTATTTGAAATAGATTTCCTGACGTTTAAATTAAGAATACAGTGATTTGAATATCATTTTCTTGGTTCTTTTGTATAAATAGTTAAGAAATATGGAGTGACTTTTTGTTATCTTTGCGAAGTAGTTTTGATTTGAGCTCAAAGTTATCACTAATATATTATAAAAAAATTATACTTAGGGTCTGTTCACTTCAACTTAATTTCAGTTCAGTTCAGCTCTAATCAGTTCAGTTCAGCTCCTAATTTCCTTTCTCATAAATATTCATTTCAGCTCTATTTAGTTCAGTTCAGTTTAATTAGCTTCAATTCATTTCATTTCAGTTCACTAAATGTTAACAGACCCTGAGTCAATTTGTCTTTTTCAAATTAAAAGATTATTGTAGGAATAATACTAGTAATTGTCTACAAGACTACTACGTCCTAGACTTTAGGGTACTACTTGATCAATTATTCAAGGTAATTTCGTTACCTTAGCTTGACTCGTGATCCATTATTCAAGATTTTTTTTTTTTCATTTGGTCAAGAAGGACAAAACATGACAATTTGACAATGAATAACCACCCATTGTTCCTTGTATTACAGTTAGACATGAAGTTTTTTTTTTTTTTTCCTTTTCATTTGGTCAAGAAGGACAAGAACATGACAGCTTAACAAATGAATGACCAAGAAAAGAAGATGAACAGACTACAAGTAATCAATCAATTTGGCTTATAGGCACAAGTTGTTACCCTATTTATGGGACGGGTTAGTTATTAATAAACCATATTCCCTCTGTTTCACAATTATCATAACATTGATTTACACATATATAGACTCTATAAATTTTATGAGATTAAGATGTGAACAAACTTACAAACATAAAATATATTACGAATTTATAATTATTATATTCTAAACCACATCAATTAAAAAAAAAAAAAAGGAGGCTTTCGTTCTTATGCTTTTGGGATCTAACTTTATTACTCCCTTGATTTTCAGTTAATCTATCATTTTAATCATCGAAGGGTTGAATTTCAGTTAAGCCTAAAGACCAAAATATCAAACGAAGCTCATCCATATTGACTAATAATAAATTAATATTATTGTAATAATTCGCATGTGAAGTTGACTAATTACTAGTACTGTGTACCTTTCAAATAAAAAAAAAATAGTAAATAAATACAATTAAACCTACTCTTAAATTTTTATTTTGTGGCCATCTTCTTACGTCAACGATACTGTTAACGGTTTATTGTGGACTCGACAATTCCCATTGAAGAGGGGCACGCACTTGCTCTACAATGTGACTTTTTTGGATGGCGCTACGTGACACCTTTCTCAATTATTTCATTTTATGTGCTTAAGAATATGGATTGGACAAGATTTGATCTCAAGATTTCAAGTTTTAAAACTATATATATTGGTAGCCACTTAGCTATACCATATTTTATTAAATTTAAATATAATTAAGTAACTCGAAGCATCGCCCGAGGCCTAAAAACTAGTTGTAAAATTATAAATAGTACAGTGTATTTTTAAAAGTAATTATAGTCTTTATATGGAGTGATTTAAATACTTACAATGGTTACATCCTTATTTGTTACATGAATCTGATCATCTTATCTACTTCGAGCATACTCCTCCGTATTTTATTCGTTGCTCCATTTTTTTATTCACGGAGTTTTTACAAAATTTAGTAGAAAACAATAAAATATGAATGAAGTGCTAATGGTTTTAAAAAAATAAAGTATGAAAGTTAGGAGGAGAAATATATAATATGAAAGTCTTTAACTATGATAAGGAAGTAATAAATAAGGCTGCAAAAGAAAAGTGGAGGAAGTAATTAAATATGGAGGGATGGTATGTTTTAGAGTTTTACTAATCTGTTTATTTTATATATATATTTTTTTTTTTGACAAATACTCTTTTAGTTTGCACGTATAAAACTATTTTAAATTGGCTTTTTTTTAAAAAAAAAATTATTTTTGAAATTATTTTTTTATATTTTTTATAATAATAATAATAATAATAATAATAATAATAATTATTATTACTATTATTACTATTACTACTATTACTATTACTATTACTATTACTATTATTATTATTATTATTATTATTATTATTATTATTATTATTATTATTATTATCTCTTTCCTTTTTGTCATGTTTATGGCTTTATTTACTAAAATTTAGGAGAATAGACGCGTCCTATATTTTGGAATAATATAATAGTGAATCACATTACATGAGTTTAATTTACAACTAGAATATGTTAAAATACTGCGTTCAAATAATTAGTGTTAAAGTGGAGAAAACGGCTTAGGCTTGCATTGATTATACGACTATATATATATATATAATAATAATAATAATAATAATAATAATAATAATAATAATAATAATAATACAAAAGGAAACCTGACAAGCCTAAAATCCTAACAAGATAGACTTAACATAAATACAATATTAACAATTATAAAACCAAACTGACTTCTAATAATACACCCCATCAAGTTGGAGCATGTAGATCACGAATGCTCAACTTGCGTAACAAAAATCCAAACCGTTGTCATTCAAAAGCCTTCGTAATAATATCTGCCAACTGATGATTCGTCGAAACGTATTAAGTAGAAATATTACCTTTCAACAACTCATCACGTACAAAATGACAATCTACCTCATTATTCTTCGTACGATCATGAAACACCGGATTCTTAGCTATATGCAAGGCCGAATGACTATAACAAAACAACTGCATAGATTTCGAATGATCAACACCAAGAGCAAACAACAACTGTTTCAACCATTTAACCTCACAAGTAGTGACTGACATAGATCTGTATTTGGCTGAAGCCGAAGATCGGGAAACTGTAGGTTGTTTCTTAGTCTTCCAAGAAACAGACAAATGACCTAAAAACAAAAAATAACCTGACCAAAGGAACGTCAAAAAAGACACGCCGCCCAATCACTGTCACAAAAACTCCGTCGGGTGTAAATCCTTCATAGGTCACAATAAGATGCCTTGTCCCGGACCACCCTTATGGTACCGTAAGACACGAATAACCGCATCCCAATGAGAAACTTGCGTATTACTCAAAAACTGAGCCAAAACATGCAATATCAACTGCACAGCAAGCACGCACACACGCACCACAGAACAACACGATACACCAAAGCGTAGCACCACAACACCACGCAAACAACAACAGCGTACCACAATAGCAGCACATCACAACATCAGCGCACCTACGGAGCACCAAAAAATCTCAACATACGCACACCACAAGGCAGCGTACAACACAACACACATACACAATATGCGCACTACAAAGGCACAAACTAACCAAAAATTAGAGATTGTAAACCTTAAATTAACCAAACAGAATTTTGTGAAAAAAAAAATTGAAGCCCTAATCTCACTAAGAAATTAGTTTGTGGGGAAAAAAAAATTGAAGAACAAACCAAGATCGAAAAAAAAGTTCTCTAGAAATTAGAAGGCTTAGATATCATGTTAAAGTGGAGAAATATGTGGAGAAAACGGCTTAGGCCTTGCATTGATTATAAGACAATATATATACACAATACGAAATAGATTTAATATAAATACAATATTAACAAATATAAGACCAAACCGACTATGAGAGTGATTTACATTTTTTTTTTTTTTTTTTTGATGTTTTTGAGAAATTTCAGCTTATAATATTGAAGTTTCTTACATTTTCTTTGAAATCTAAGTGTCTAATCCACTTTTTCATTATTGGAGTTTTATCCAAATTGCTACGAGTATAGTGTTCCACTTTCAAGTTTCAACTAATCGTAGTACTTTAGGAGAGGACCGTTTACCACATTTTGCTCCCAAAAAATATCAAATAGAGCTTATCTTTTATCTTATTGTGGAAATGAAGCATGCGTGCTAATGGAGATGTAATTATTCAATGACTTTATACAATTATTTTGAATAGTCAAATATGTTAGTTTTCTTCTTCCTTTAACGTGGAATAGTTAATCCCTATTCACATATACATGTGGATAAAAGATGTATGGATTAAGATTGAATTCATAGATTACTGCATCACACCCAATCAAAACTTATAAAAGTAAAAATTCTCTTATAAGACGAATCTAATGTAAAAGACGGCATACTAATCCATAGTATCGCACCTAGCTAGCTCCACCACCAGCAAACACCCTGATTGTTCCAAATAGAAAAACCACAACTCACCAAGCCCATAGTTCCATACAATGCTCCACTAGTGGTGTTCTGCATTATTTTATTGTGGCGGCTTTGACCAAATAGCAATACATTATTAATATTGTGTTATCTCGTCAAAAAATATATATTATGTTATAGATAGCAACAGAATATAAGTTTTATAGATAATGGTAATAACATAATATTTTTTTTATTATCTAATTATATCTTAATAATGGTTTTATTTTATGGTACATATGGTAATAACATAATATTTTTACCCTTTTGAAGCCAAATTACATTCCTCTTTGGAAATTTACACCGGAATTAAGGAGAAAAGAATAAGACAAATAATAATAATTAGATAATGCAATGAGAAGTACAAAGATAGATTAATTATTACTCATGACATGTCATCAATCCTTTGCAAAAAAAAAGGACCAATCACATACTCCTAATTGAAAATTTTTAACCAATCATATTCATTGTAATTTGGCACAAGGATTATGAGTGAGATTAGGTAAAGATGAATGAGAAAACATTAAATATAAAACAGAAAAAGAGAGTTGATTTACTAAAAAAAAATTAACAAAAATAGAAAGAAGGAATGTAATTTTGGAATACTAAAAATAAAAAGGAGGAATGTAATTTAGGGACGGAGGGAGTACTAGTAATAATTTCTTGTAAGTTGTAACACTCCAAGTTTTTTATAGATAGCAACAGAATATAAGGCAACTTCGCTATGACTCGTATGATAACAACCCGTGACCCAATTTACCCTTTTCGTCATATAATATTTATTTATGACCCGAATTTACCCTTTTCGTCTTTTAAAAATTATTTATAGACCTCTGTTAGCTACCATCTGAATCACATTCACAGCAAATATGAAATTAACCAAATTATTCTTCTTAGTATTTTTGGTTCAACTATTTTATGTCATTCCCAAAACTTCTGCTCAATTATTTGAGTTTCTCTATAATTTGTGTGGAGACAATCACTCCACTCCCAATGCTTATCTAACAAACCTTAAAACAACCCTCAATTCTATGTCTTCAAACACCCAAATCACCTATGGTTACTATAACTTCACCGCCGGTCAACAACCCAACAAAGTCGAAGCCATGGCTCTCTGCAGGGCCGATATCTCAGTCGATGATTGTCGTGATTGTGTCAGTTCTTCTGCTTCTAGTCTGCTTTCAGTCTGTCCCAACAGTATGAAGGCGTTCGGGTATTCTGACAACTGTGTAATATATTACACAAACATCAGTCTGTTTCATGTTTTAACAGATAGGCCATTTTGGGCTCTTCGGTTTGATGGCAGAATTACTGCTGATATCCCCAAGTTTAACAGTTCGCTTACTACTTTGATGACCTCTTTGCAAAACAAGGCTTCCTTAGGTAATTCTGTTCTTAAATTTGCTACCGGAAACACGAAAGTTACTGCCAATCAATCCTTGTATGGTCTTGTTCAGTGTAGTCCTGACTTGAATAGGCTCGACTGTGTTAAGTGTGTGCAAAATCTCACTTTGAGTGTCTTCACACAGTATTTTATCACCACTAGTCCTTTATATATGGCTAAAGGAGGAAGAGTGGTTTCGGCTAGTTGCAATCTTCGGTATGAGCTCTATCCTTTCTATAAGAATGTAACTTACATAGCTACTCCACCTGCCTCCAACAGAAATGCCACTACTTCTATTCAAGGTAAGAAAATATGTAGAATTAATTTTTTTTATGTTTTTTTTTCTCTGGTTAATTTAGCTCTCTTTCACTATTATAATTAGTCCTAACTTGTATCATGGATTTGTGTTATGTTTTTTTAGGTGCAAGTAGTAGCAAATCACATAAAATCATTGCTATCGTTGTTCCGATTGTTGGATCATTAGTACTCATCCTTATCATAGCTTCCTTCTGTATCTTTGTACGAAGGAAGAAGCAGATAAAGTTTTCAGGAAATTTTGACAGTAAGCAAGAATTCTTTGTAGCAGTCCAATATTATTAGTAAACTACAAATTTAATCTTGTAATGTTATTTATATAATTTGTATAGAGGAAGAAATGGACACTCTTCAATCCTTACAATTCAGTACTGGGGCAATCAAGGTTGCAACAGAGAACTTTGCTGTTGAAAATGTGCTCGGAAAAGGTGGATCCGCCACTGTTTACAAGGTAATTGTTTAGTAATTGTCTAGGATTTATAACATCAAATGCAAGAGCTAATAAGAATAAATCTTTGTATCAGGGAAAGCTGACTGATGGGCAAGAAATAGCGGTGAAGAGGATCGAACGACATGCAGTTCTAGGGGAAGAGCAGTTCAAAAATGAAATTCTGACCCTAGCAAAGCTGCATCACGGGAATCTAGTGAGACTTCTCGGATTCTGCTTGGAAGAAGATGAAATGCTTCTCATTTATGAGTTTGTCGTCAATAAAAGCCTTGACGCCTTTCTTTTTGGTTAGTATTTACTGCTTAAAGTTGTTCTATCCTTTTATTTTCATTAGTAGTTTGGCAAATCATCTAAGGCTTGTACATAATTACAGACCCAGAGCACCGTGCATCTATGCACTGGGATACGCGGCTTGACATTATTAATGGCGTTGCTAGAGGACTCCTATACCTGCATGAAGATTCACAACAGCGGATTATACACCGTGACTTGAAAGCTGCTAATGTTCTGCTAGACGCTGATTTCATCCCTAAGATTGCAGATTTTGGCCTAGCAAAGTTGTTCAAGGCTGACCAATCTCAAGCAGTGGCAAGCAAAGTAGTTGGTACTCAGTAAGTATCATAACATTAGCAGCTTTTTCCATGTTGGGATTTCTTTTTTTGATAAAATGTTGGGATTACTATTAATTGTTTGAAACTTTAACTTTGAAAGATGACATTGGTTTGTTACAGCGGATACATGCCACCGGAGTATTTGATCCAAGGTCAGGTGTCATTGAAGTCGGATGTGTTTAGCTTTGGTGTACTTGTTTTGGAGATAGTAAGCGGCCAAAAGATTAGCTCTTTCCAAATTGGAGAAAAACAGGAAAGTCTGCTTGCTTATGTAAGTGTTATCATTTATTCTTACACTCAGCTTATGTAAAACTTGATTAACACATATCAAACTAGTTTCTTAACATTAAATTATGATGTCTTAGGCATGGGAAAACTGGCAAGAAGGCAAAGCGTGGAATCTTGTAGACCCTGCACTATCCCCTGCTTTTAGTGCTGAGATACTGAGATGCATACACATCGGTTTGCTATGTGTTCAGAATAACATGGCCGATAGACCAACTATGTCTTCAGTATCTCTTATGCTAAGTAGCAACACTATGACCCTGGAAGCGCCTTTGCAACCAGCATTTTTCAAACAAAACCGTCCCATGCTACTAAGTGAACCTTCACAAGACAATTCCTCAGATCAATCAAATAGCAGATCATTATCAGTTAATGAAGCTTCTGTGACAGAGCTCTACCCTCGATAATAGAGATGCTGCTAATGTTACAACTGTGTCTGCAGCTTTATAATTACAGTATAATTTATTGCAATATAATAGTAGCCAACTGTTGTTACACCATGTGATGATTTGTAGAGACCCTCCCAAAGTGATGCTAAATATGGGAAGTAAAAAAGGAAACTGACCTACAATCATGCAATCACAGGACTTGTTCTCTTCAGCTTAATTTCAGTTTAGTTCAATTCAGTTCAGTTTAGCTCCAATCAGTTCAGTTTAGTTTAGTTCCTAATTTCCTTTTCTCATAAACAATTCAGTTCAGCTGAGTCAGCTCAGCTCAGCTTTAGCAAATTAAACTATTATGTTCAGGGGAAAAAAAACACACACACACACAGAGTGATACTTTTGGATCCACATCAAAGTAGAATCAATTGTTGTGTTAACAAATAATAATGTCTAGCAAAATCAGAAAATCATTATTAGAATCATGCTGTGTTAACAAGCAAAATATTGAGTATAATTATCATTTATTGACATGAAGGAAATAAATTTTGTGTAAAAGAATCCCTATATAGAGTTTTCAAGCATTGTAATCAATCAGCCTTCTAAGTAACAGAGCTTCCATGTAATAGAATTACCTGCCATTCACATTAGTGAACACCTCTGTAAAATGAGCATTACTTGCACTCAAGGCTTGAGGAAGGTTTCTCTTATACGGAAAAGCTGGAGGCGCTGTCAGAGATGGCAGAACAGCTGACTGGCTACTGAGCATAGACAAGATTGATGCAATTGCTGGTCGTCTAGCTGCATCTTCCTGAACACACAATAATCCAATATGGATGTATCTTTCAATTTCAGGGATTGAGAAATTTCCTCCAAGATTTGGATCCACCAACTCTAAACCGGTCCCATCATTCCAGCACTTCCATGCCTTATGAAAACATAACAACAGTTAAAGAGCTTTATCTGTTAAATTTTTCTTGCAGAGGCTGTGATTTCCTTTTTTTTTTTTTTTTCAGGCGGATAATATTTTATGATTAAAGCTTACATGATCTAGTAAGTTCTCATCTTCTATGTTTAGATCAGTTACACTATTCCTGCGTCCACTCACAATCTCCAGAAGTAAGACTCCAAAACTAAAAACATCAGATTTGACTGAAAAATTTCCTGTTGAAGCATACTCAGGAGCCATGTAGCCACTAGCCACTGCAGCATTTGGCATCCGCAAAAAAAAAATAAAAAAAAATATAAAAAAAAATAAAAAAAACCATGAGATTTCATGACTAAGGTTTGGGGGGCTATGGATTTTATCTAGAGGAGGAGATAGGAAGGGATCAAACTTACAATGTTCCAGCAACTCTACTAGTATTTCCTTGAGTTTGGTCTGCCTCGAAAAGTTTTGCCATTCCAAAATCTGCAATTTTGGGGTTCATTTCTCCATCCAATAATATGTTGCTAGGCTTGAGATCGCGATGGATCATCTCGAATCTGGAATCTTCATGAAGATACTGAAGTCCTCTTGCAATTCCCATTACAATCCTTTGTCGAGCTGAGTTTCCCACTTCAAATGGACTCCCCTGTTTGTACCTACAATATCAGCCTGGACAAGAAGTAAGTCATCAAGAAATCAGAACTTTTCACAAATAATTGTATATAATATGCATTTTCCAACATGGCCTTTTATAACAAAGTTCAGGTTGTAACTGAAATCATACAATGTAGAAATCGGTCAGAGCTTTTATTTGGCACAAACTCATATACAAGTAATTTTTCTTCTCCGTCTAAGCAAAATCCATGAACTTTGACAAGATTCTTATGTTGCAGCTTTGCTGCTAAGCATGCCTCACTCTTGAATTCCCTAATTCCTTGCCCTGAGGGACTTGCAAGCCTCTTAACAGCTATAGCTTGTCCATCTGCAAGTGTTCCCTAAATTTGAAAGTGAACCCTATAAGTTGTTTTCCTGACAAGAAGAATTTACTGGTATGAAGTTCAACATAAAAAAAAAGAAAAAAAAAAAAAACAGTTTTTATATGTCACTGGTAGAAAAAATGAAGAAGGCCCCCCTTAATTGCCACCGGTTTAGTCCGAACCGGAGGCAAAAATGGGCTAAAAAATTGGCAGATTTATGAACTAGGAAAAAAGGCACCGGTTCAATTCAAACCGGTGGCAAAAAATAAAGCCCACCGGTTTGAACCGGTGTCGAGCCTTTTATTAAAAAATAACGCTTTTTCATTCTCCACTCAAACCCTATTTCATTCTCCACTCAAACCGTCGCTTCTCATTCTCTCTCGCATCCCCTCCTCTTTCATCCCTGTTTCTCTGATTTTTCATTCTCATCTCCTCTTTCTCTCGTTCTATTTCTCTATTCTATCAATCGCTTTCTCTTTCTCTTTCGTTCTTTTATCTCCTCTTTCTCTCGTTATCCTTTTCTCTGATTTTGGGTTTGATTATTTGAGGTTAGTGTTAAATACCTTGTTTTTTGGGGTTTTATTGTTGTAATATTGTTTGAAATTTGGGTTTTATTGATTTTTATTGGTTTTTTCTGGGGTTAATTGATTTTTGAAATGTTTTGCGTTTAATTAATTTTCGAAATTTTTGGGTTTAATTGATTAATCTGGGTTTTTTCGAAATTTTTTATGATTAATTGATTTTTCTGGGTTTCTTCGAAATTTTTTTGGTTTAATCCACCAAGAACGCATGCATGAGCAAGATAGGGTTTAATTCATTTTTGTTTTTATTTTAATCGATTTTTTTTATTTTAATCGATTTTTATTCGATTTTTTTTATTTTAATCGGTTTCTTAAGCGATTTTTTTTTTATTTTAATCGATTTTAATTTTTTTTTTTCTGGGTTTTTAACTGATTTTCGATTTTCTGGTTTGTTTTAATCGATGTTTTAAATTATTTTAATTCTATTTTTTTATTTTCTGGGATTTTAAACTTATTTTAATCGTTTTTTTATTTTAATCGATTTTTTTGTTATTATAATCAATTTAAATTTGATTTTTTCTGGGTTTTTAACTGATTTTCGATTTTTTTATTTTATTTTTTTCTTTTAATCGAATTTAATTTGATTTGATTTTTTATTTTCTGGGTTTTTTTTATTATTTTTTTCGCAGCTAAGTCAGTTTAATCGACTTATGTTGGATGTTTTAATTGGCGCAGGTATACTGTTGCTTTGCAAGCCCAAAATAGTGCACATAATCGAAGAATCAAGAATATTGATTTAGATGTTGAATGGGTTTTTTTTATTGTGATGTTGTAATTTTTTTTTTTGATTTATTTTGTATTTTTTTTTATTTTATTTATATGTTGTAATTGATCAATTTTATAGATCTATATTGTAATTTTTTTTTCTATTATATACTGTTTCGATTATATTGAATGATAGTTGATTTATATTTTGTCGTTCTTCTTTATTTTAGTCAATATAATTTTTAAGTGAAAAAGACAAAAAAAAAATAAAAATATATTGATTTTTGGGGATTTTTTGGCACCGGTTTGCCAAAAACTTTGAACTAATTTTTTGTGGTCTTTTATGGCTCCGGTTAACCGATGCCAATTTCGAAGTTTTGCCACCGATTCAAACCAGTGGCTTCTTCATCCATTAAATGGCACCCCCCCCCCCACATTGGCACCGGTTCAAAACCGGTGGCATTGAGGGGTTTTGAACCGGTGCCAATTTCCTTTTTTCACCTAGTGTGTTATCCATCAATTACACAAACATACCTTGTAAACACCTCCAAATCCACCTCGGCCAATTTTATTTTCAGGAGAGAAGTGTTGGAAATAAACTATTGCAATCAAAATGAATAATAACAAGAACAAGGAAAGGTGTTACTTTGAATATAGATCTCAATACGTTGTGACGCGTTTTAGGGCTGCCATAGAAGCGTATTTCACCACCACCGGTACGAGGTTCTCAATGACGAATGCTCCCCAAAGATAACACAACGATCCATCAAATCCGTACCCCGAATGAAGGATTGGAATTATACCAAGAACTGCTCAGATCTCTTTTGGAGGTTTAGGGTTTTCGGCCTTTTGTTTATAGGTTTATTATTTGGTGTGTATCAAAGCTTCAAAGGTTTGATATATATATATATATAGGTTATGCGAAGAAATCAAAATAAGGAAATAAAATCTCGAACAAAAACGCATTTTCGAGCCCTTGCCCGGTCGGGCGCGAAGAACATAGGTCAAAAATCCCAGTTTTTGGCTCCGCCCGGTCTGACCGGGCAAATCAGCCCTATCAGGCGCGAGAGGTGGAAAGCTACGGAGTTGTTTGAAGCTTTGCCTGGTCTGTTTTGCCTTGACCGGGCAAGTGGGATACTACGAAAGTACGAAGTTAACTAGCTTGATGAATAGCCTACTTCTCTTCGCCCCACCCCCCAGGACAATTCCGTCCTGCCAGGGCAAGCACGAAAAGAAACTTATCATCAAACATAGCTTTATACATTCGAATCTTTTGACTTGCATTACTCCCAACAAGAAGTTGTCAGTGGCAGCTTTGATAACATCGAATTGTAAGTGCAGATTTTCTACGCTGAACACAGCACAGAGTCTCATCCTTAAATTTCTATCAGACTGCAAATTTTGTATAAGAATGTAACTTATGTAGCTACTTCACCCGCCTCCAGCAGAACTGCTACTTCTTCTGCTCTAGGTCAGAAAATATGAATATAAATTTTGATTCTTTGGTATTATAATTAGTCCAAATCTGTATCATGGATTTGTGTTTTGTTTTTTTTTTTTTTTTAGGTGCAAGTAGTAGCAAGTCACATAAAATCATTGCTATTGTTGTTCCGATTGTTGGATCATTAGTACTCATCCTTATCATAGCTTTCATCTGTATCTTTGCCCGAAGAAAGAAGCAGGGGAAGTTTTCAGGAAATTTTGACAGTAAGCAAGAATTCTAATCTAATAGACTTGTAATATGGTAAACTAGAAATCTAATCTTGTAATATTATAACTTACATGGTTTGTATAGAGGAAGAAATGGACACTCTTCAAGCCTTACAATTCAGTACTGGGGCAATCAAGGTTGCAACAGAGAACTTTGCTGTTGAAAATATGCTCGGAAAAGGTGGATCCGCCACTGTTTACAAGGTAGTTGTTTAGTAATTGTCTAGGATATATAATATCAAATGCAAGAGCTAATAAGAATAAAACTTTGTAACATCTATTATCAGGGGAAGCTGACTGGTGGGCAAGAAATAGCGGTGAAGAGGATCGAACGACATGCAGTTCTAGGGGAAGAGCAGTTCAAAAATGAAATTCTGACCCTAGCAAAGCTGCATCACGGGAATCTAGTCAGACTTCTCGGATTCTGCTTGGAAGAAGATGAAATGCTTCTCATTTATGAGTTTGTCGTCAATAAAAGCCTTGACGCCTTTCTTTTTGGTTAGTATTTACTGCTTAAAGTTGTTCTATCCTTTTCTTTTCATTAGTAGTTTGGCAAATCATCTAAGGCTTGTACATAATTACAGACCCAGAGCACCGTGCATCTATGCACTGGGACGCGGCTTAAAATTATCAATGGCGTTGCTAGAGGACTCCTATACCTGCATGAAGATTCACAACAGCGGATTATACACCGTGACTTGAAAGCTGCTAATGTTCTGCTAGACGCTGAATTCATCCCTAAGATTGCAGATTTTGGCCTAGCAAAGTTGTTCAAGGCTGACCAATCTCAAGCAGTAGCAAGCAAAGTAGTTGGTACTCAGTAAGTATCATAACATTAGCAGCTTTTTCCATGTTGGGATTACTATTAATTGTTTGAAACTTTAACTTTGAAAGATGACATTGGTTTGTTACAGCGGATACATGCCACCGGAGTATTTGACCCAAGGTCAGGTGTCATTGAAGTCGGATGTGTTTAGCTTTGGTGTACTTGTTTTGGAGATAGTAAGCGGCCAAAAAATTAGCTCTTTCCAAATTGGAGAAAGACAGGAAAATCTGCTTGCTTATGTAAGTGTGATCCTTTATTCTTACACTCAGCTTATATAAAACTTGATTAACACATATCAAACTAGTTTCTTAACGTTAAATTATGATGTCTTAGGCATGGAAAAACTGGCAAGAAGGCAAAGCGTGGAATCTTGTAGACCCTGCACTATCCCCTGCTTTTAGTGCTGAGATACTGAGATGCATACACATCGGTTTGCTGTGTGTTCAGAATAACATGGCCGATAGACCAACTATGTCTTCAGTATCTCTTATGCTAAGTAGCAACACTATGACCCTGGAAGTGCCTTTGCAACCAGCATTTTTCAAACAAAACCGTTCCATGCTACTAAGTGAACCTTCACAAGACAATACCTCAGATCAATCAAATAGCAGACCATTATCAGTTAATGAAGCTTCTGTGACAGAGCTCTACCCTCGATAATAGAGATCTAGGTCCACTGAAGGGTATATGCTGTTAATGTTACAACTGTGTCTGCAGCTTTATAATTACAGTATTATTTATTGCAATATAATAGTAGCCAACTGTTGTTACACCATATGATGATTTGTAGAGACCCTCCCAAAGTGATGCTAAATATGGGAAGTAAAAAAGGAAATTGAAACATTGCATCATCATGTATAGACATTTATATGCTACAGACCTACAATTATGCAGTCATAGGGCCTGTTCTCTTCAGCTTAATTTCAGTTCAGTTTAGCTTCAATCAATTCAATTTAGTTCAGTTCCTAATTTTCTTTTCTCGTAAACAATTCAGTTCAGCTTCGTCAGTTCAGTTCAATTCAGTTTAGTAAATCTGAACAGGCCCTTAGCAAATTAAACTATTATATTCAGGGAAAAAAAAAACACACACAGAGATACTTTTGGATCCACATCAAAGTAGAATCAATTGTTGTGTTAACAAATAATAATGTCTAGCAAAATCAGAAAACCATTATTACAATCATGCTGTGTTAACAAGCAAAATATTGAGTATAATTATCATTCATTGACATGAAGGAAATAAATTTTGTGTAAAAGAATCCCTATAACGAGTTTTCAAGCATTGTAATCAATCAGCCTTCTAAGTAACAGAGCTTCCATGTAATAGAATTACCTGCCATTCACATTAGTGAACACCTCTGTAAAATGAGCATTACTTGCACTCAAGGCTTGAGGAAGGTTTCTCTGATACGGAAAAGCTGGAGGCGCTGTCAGAGATGGCAGAACAGCTGACTGGCTACTGAGCATAGACAAGATTGATGCAATTGCTGGCCGTCTAGCTGCATCTTCCTGAACACACAATAATCCAATATGGATGTATCTTTCAATTTCAGGGATTGAGAAATTTCCTCCAAGATTTGGATCCACCAACTCTAAACCGGTCCCATCATTCCAGCACTTCCATGCCTGTATGAAAACATAACATCAGTTAAAGAGCTTTATTGTTAAATTTTTCTTGCAGAGGCTGTGATTTTCCTTTTTTTAATTTTTCAGGCGGATAATATTTTATGATTAAAGCTTACATGATTTAGTAAGTTCTCATCTTCTATGTTTAGATCAGTTACACTATTCCTGCGTCCACTCACAATCTCCAGAAGTAAGACTCCAAAACTAAAAACATCAGATTTGACTGAAAAATTCCCTGTTGAAGCATACTCAGGAGCCATGTAGCCACTGCAGTATTTTGCATCCGCAAAAAAAAAAAAAAAAAACAAAAAACAAAAAAAACATGAGATTTTATGACTAAGGTTTGGGGGGCTATGGATTTTATCCAGAGGAGGAGACAGGAAGGGATCAAACTTACAATGTTCCAGCAACTCTACTAGTATTTCCTTGAGTTTGGTCAACCTCGAAAAGTCTTGCCATTCCAAAATCAGCAATCTTGGGGTTCATTTCTCCATCCAATAATATGTTGCTAGGCTTAAGATCGCGATGGATAATCCTGAATCTGGAATCTTCATGAAGATACAGAAGTCCTCTTGCAATTCCCATTACAATCCTTTGTCGAGTTTCCCACTTCAAATGGACTCCCCTGGTTGTACCTACAATTTCAGCCAGGACAAAAGTAAGTCATCAAGAAATCAGAACTTTTCTCAAAGGAGCTCCCCTAGTTGCTCCCCTAGCTGTATCTAGTATGCATTTTCCAACATGGTCTTTTATAACATAGTTCAGGTTGTAATTGAAATTATACCATATAGAAATCGGTCAAGGCTTTTATTTGGCACGAACTCATATACAAGTAATTTTTCTTCTCCTTCTAAGCAAAATCTATAAAGTTTGACAAGATTCTTATGTTGCAGCTTTGCTGCTAAGCATGCTTCACTCTTGAATTCCCTGATTCCTTGCCCTGAGGGACTTGCAAGCCTCTTAACAGCTATAGCTTGTCCATCTGCAAGTGTTCCCTAAATTTGAAAGTGAACGAATATAAGCTGTTTGTCTGACAAGAAGAAACTATAGGTATGAAGTTTGACAGAAAAAGAAAAAAGCACTAGTTTCATAATATTTGTCAATTACACAAACATACCATGTAAACAACTCCAAATCCACCTCGGCCAATTTTATTTTCAGGAGAGAAGTTGTCAGTGGCAACTTTGATAACATCAAATTGCAAATGTAGATTTTCCATGCTTTCAATCTCTTCAATTCCTGCAGAACATAGCAGAGCCTCATCCATACTTAAATCTCTATTAGACTACAAATTTTGTTTATTCCCCCTAGAGGCTACAAATTCCTAACGATATCTTATGTAGAAGTACCATAATGATAAAGCTAATACTTGAAAATTCTATAGAACTTGATTTGAAGATTACAAAAAGCTCCATTGAGTCCACCCTAGATCTGATTTCCAGAACATGCATATTTGATTATTTGTAAATGTTAGTAGATGAATTACCAGTGGGCTTTCCTCTTGCTTTAAATTTTCTGAAGCACACATAGAAGTTCAAGATGAATGATATCCCTGCAACTCCAGCAACTATAATAACAACAATATATGACGTGTGATTGTTTCCCTGCATCAAAATACACATTTTTTTTTAAAACACGAGTACATAAAAAATATGGCGGTAGCTTCAAAGTTGAAACTAAGCAAAAATGATAACAGCCTACAGAGAAGTTATTAGAAGCTTAGAGTCAGTGAGTCACCTTGGTTGAAATCAACAAAAAGGTATTGCAATCGACAGCTTGGTTGTACAGTTGTCCCTAATTGCTTTCCATTCATCGGAAGCCTATTGAGTCCAGTTCGAAAGCACTTGTTGCACTCTGATGGGGTTAAATCAGGAGTGCAATCAGCATATGCTGAAAGTATTACATTTTCACTAACATAGACACTTCCCATTGCATAAGCCAGGGACATATTATTAACTTTGGCCTTATTGGAGAGGTCAATCAACATGCTTGATAATGGCTGATCAAACTGCTTGTAACCAGGAGGTCCATATTCATAATTGAAATACACAAAATCATCCTCAATGGAGAATATGGAGCGGTTAGCATAACGTAACATACATTGCCCATAAAACACAATTGCTGCAACATGATTTGGACACTTCTGTTGAACTTGACCTACTGCTTCAGTGATGCAGTCTTGGCAAAGCTGGGCAGTGTAGGTTCCAACACAAAGGAATAGGCCATACACTTTATTACTGCCCTCACCCACAGTGAAGTTGTAGAATTTTTTAGTGACTGCTTCAAAGGAGAGATTGGATAGTAGAAGGTTTAAGTTGCTTTGATATATTTTTTCATGATCATAGTGTCCTTCCTCTGAACAAAACTGCTGCATAAAAGTGACTTGATCGTCAGTAACGACCACTTGGAAGTAAAAGATTAAAAGGCAGAGCAGAGACATAGCTTTTGGGATATAAATAGCCATTCACAGTAATTTTCTTTTCAAAAGAAAAGATTGGATAAGATGTATACAGGGCTCAATAAAGCTAGATATGTCCTTAAAGCAAATAACTTCAGATCACTCTGGAGAATCATACCATTCAAACATAATCCTAATATTTAGTTGGTCTTGCAGTCATTTAGCTTAAAAAAACAATTTATTTCCAAATATCCAGTCATAGTCACAACAAATGGAAGCTCACAGGTCACAACAAATGGAAGCTCACAGGTCACAACTGTGCTGCAGAGACAAATATAATAAAAACTAAGAAATTGTTCACTGCTTAATTGTTTTTCTTACCAAAATAGAATGCATGAAGCACGACATTCCAACCTCTATCTCAGAATGCAGCGTAATAAAATATATATATATATATATATATATATATATATATATATATATATATATATATAGACTCAGATGAAACGAGAACTGAAGTCTAGATTTAGCATTAATAAAAACATCAGTCAGATATAGCTGGAATTTTGTTATAGGTCAAAGTCAGTATAGTGTACATTTCCGGAATTCAGGCAATTTACTAATCAGAAAGATAAGTTCAGCAAATGATTTAAACTGAATTTCCTACGGTCTGCAAGATGCATGACTGCATGTAACAAGAGTAAATTTGAGCCTTTCCATCCATCAGACACTCTTAAACTAACTAGTTATCCTTGCACAGAGAAAAATATAGTTAGTGTTCTGAATTCGTTGTGCATAACTTGATCAAAGCAAAGTGCAAATTAATTGATAGACTAGTAGACATTGGAATTTCTTGAAAGTCAAAGCAGCATCGCTGCAATCTTAACTTAATGCTTAGCTAACTTTTCATCTGGGTCAAATATATACATCAATTATTGGACTATATATGAAAGTCAATTAATCTATAATCATGGTGTGAATACACAGCAGTATAACTTCAAGAATCCTGACTGAAGTATTTATTAATTGCAGAGGACTTGTTCAAGAATCCCATTTGACAGAAAATGATATCACAACAAAGATAAGTATTGATGAAATTGTTGAACCAAAATTTTCATAAAAAATGTGGATTACCTCAGCAAACTTCTTGATTTGTTGAGCATAAATTATATGAAATGACCTGAGGACACCGGAGACTGAGTGCAATGACAAATATTGTACAAATGATTTAAATTACAGTTATCACAAAAGAATGTACATCTATTGAAATACATTAAATAATGAAACTGGCCAAAAAAAAAAATTTATTACTTTGCAGAATTAGCAGGAAGGATGGCCTCACAAGTGAATGCCTTTGATCATAGTTCTCCGTCATCATAACATGTCATCACTTGATATGGCCTCACAACTGATTTGATTCCTTCATATAATCTTTCAGTCAATTTGGCTCTCACGCCTTCAAAGTACTGCATTGAATTTGAAATGAACTGTAACTGAAGCAAAATTGCAATTCCGCAAGTCAGTGTACACTGTACGCTAAAGAGATCCATTCTGTTTTTCGTAAAACCACTAGCAGTGGTTGTTACTCTGTTCTATTTATTTAAGGATCCGGAAAGAAAAAAAAATGAACAACAGAATGTCACAGACAAAGAAACCCCCTTAGAAAAGCTAAAAGGATTTGAAACTAACGGGTTGCAGGGCCAGAAAACTGAAGTGCAGAGTGAAACTAGGAAAAATTCAGCTCTTGCGCAGAAGACTCATGGATTACAGGATTAACTAATTACCAACTTCGAAACCATCAATCAATAAGATATGGATTAACAGTAACAACCACTGCTAGTGGTTGTAAGAAAAACAGAATGGATTAATCCATGAGTCATTACTGCCAAGTCATGGATTAACTAATAAATTAACTAAGTACCAACTTCGAAACCATCAATCAATAAGATATGGATTAACAGTAACAACCACTGCTTGTGGTTTAAGAAAAACAGAATGGATTATCCATGAGTCATTACTGTTAAGTTATGGATTAACTAATAAATTAAGTACCAACTTCGAAACCACCAATCAATAAGTTATGAAGCTGATCAAGTTATATTGAAGCACTTGACAGGCATAGGCAACGAAGACAGCAAGATATAATCTTTTATCTTTTGTAACAATTAATTACAGCCATTTACATCAGGTAAAGTTGATGCAAGACATATAGATGGAGGCGTGCAGGCAAAAGTGCATATCCAGTTCATCCCCCCCCCCCCACCCCCACCCCCTCCTAATGGATATATCATATATACCCTTCCTTTAAATGGAGGTTTAGTTGGTTCAGGGACTGGATGCATAATATCCTCAAGATATGAATAAAAGAGGACCAACAGCCAAAAAAAATCTACAACATAGGAATATACGGCCCCCAGGAATATAATCCACTTGAAACATAGAATTCATATTTACATGAAATAATTCCAGTAAATAGTTTTTAAGCATTAAAATCATCGAGTTGTCTGCTTCCCAAGGCACAGAGTTACCTCCCCTGCATAGTTGTAAACACCTCTGTAAAGCGTGCATTACTTTCACTCAAGGCTTGAGGCATGTTTCTCCTATATGGAAAAGCTGGAGGTGCTGTCAGAGAAGGTAGAACTACTGACAGGCTACTGAGCATGGACAAAATTAATCCCATTGTTGGCCGTCTCGCTGCATCTTCTTGGACACACAATAGTCCAATATGGATGCATCTTGTCACTTCAGGGATTAAGTAATTTCCTCCAAGATTTGGATCTACTAACTTCAAAGCAGTCCCATCGTTCCAGAGCCTCCATGCCTGTGTTGTGATTTGTGAATGTAACATCAAATTTGCTGCAGATGTAAATTTAGTTGAAGTCCAATATAAGAAGAGTATCACTTACATGATTTAGTAGGTTTTCATCTTCTTCTTTTAGTTCAGAGACACTATTCCTATGTCCACTCACAATTTCCAGAAGTATAACTCCAAAGCTAAAGACATCAGACTTAACTGAGAATTTTCCTGTTGAAACATACTCAGGAGCCATGTATCCGCTGCATTATGTATAACACCCCCACAAGTCACAAGTTATGACAAGGAGAAATAATAGCTGAGAAATAGGGAAGGTAAACTTACAACGTTCCAGAAACTCTGCTGGTATTTCCCTGAGTTTGGTCAACCCCAAACAGTTTTGCCATTCCAAAATCAGCAATTTTGGGGTTCAATTCTTCATCTAACAAAATGTTTCCAGGCTTGAGATCCCGGTGGATAATCCGGAATCGAGAATCTTCATGAAGATACAGCAGTCCTCTTACAATTCCCATTATGATTTGTTGCCGAGTTTCCCATCTCAAATGGACTCCCCTATTTGTATCTACATCATCAAACATGACAAAAATTGTCAAGGAATTACAATTTTTCACAAATTGGTTGTAGTAATTAAGCTATTCATCTCCATCATAGATTTTTATAGCAAATTTCAAATTGCAACAGAAAGAAAATAATACCAAAGAGGAAGAGATCAAGGCTCTTGTTCGGCACAAACTCATAGACAAGTAATTTTTCATCTCCTTCCAAGCAAAAACCAAAAAGTTTGACTAGGTTCTTGTGCTGCAGCTTTGCTACTAAACATGCCTCACTCTTGAATTCCCTAATTCCTTGCCCTGAGGGACTTGCAAGTCTCTTAACAGATATAGCTTGTCCATCAGGAAGTGTTCCCTAAAATTGCCATGGAATTGTTAATAATTGTTCCAGTAAGATGTCAAATCTGAATAAGTTTATACATAGAAAGGAAAATGTAAATAATCCTTGAATTATCAGTCAGCTGTTCAAAAATACCATGTAAACAATTCCAAATCCAACTCGACCTATTTTATTAGCAGAGGCAAAATTGTCTGTAGCAACTTTGATAGAACTAAATTTTAAGTGCAGAGTTTCCAAACTCTCAATCTCTTCAAGTCCTGCAAAACACGTCACAGAATCTCATTCATTCTGATTTATGCTGAGATATTTGATAAAATTAATACACTAAAATTTGTCCTGCTTGCGTGAAAAAATAAATAAAAAAAATTAGTACTACAAGACTACAAATTTTTTTTTACCCCCATATTCCTTGGCATATAAGCACAACTAGTAATGTTTTAGCAGATAGACAAATATCTCTTGTAGATGATATATTTGATAAAACTAGTACACTAAATCGAAAATAGTTATTTAATTAACAATGTAACTATAATCTTGTAATTGAAGGTAATACTCATTTATTCATCAACATCCTGTCGGACCTTAATCATTATCCAGGGATAATTTTCTTGTTCTGGATGGTCCTTGAAATTTTACTAATTTATGCTTAAGTTAAATTCAAAGGGAAGATGTGGTAGACGATACTTCTAAACTGTCATTGTCTAAACAAGGATGTATATTAAAGATACTGATGTTTCAAACCACCAAGATCTGTATATTCTCAGTTTAATAAACAGGTTTAAAGTTCATCCCTGAGAAAAGACAAAGGAATTTCTGTAATGTATAAATTCAATTATCTTTCTTGTAGCAATGAATAGACTCTACCATGATATGACATCTCCATTTACAGAGTCGAGTGGAAAATGTACTAAAAATAAAATAAATAACTCTTCCCAGTATCATGAAATTCTATTTCCCAACACATGCATATCTGCAAATTTCATACTTCAGAAGATGATTTACCAGTGGGTTTCCCTCTTTCCTTGCTTTTGCGGAAGCACAGATAGAAGTTCAAGATAAATGATATCCCTGCTATGGAAGCAACTGTGGTAAGAGCAATATATGAAGCACCAAATCGTTTTCCTGCATCCATTAATAAGTTCCTTTCAGATTTTCTTCATGATGAATTTTACTTCATAAACTAATTATGAATGAAAGAAAAAATTTCAGGAAAGACAGAGGAAATGTTTGGAGTTAAGTGCCACCTGGGCTGACATCAAAATAAAAGTATGACAATCGGCAACTTGGCTGCACAGTTGTTCCAATTTGTCTTCCATTCATTGGAAGCCTATTGAGTCCTACTTGTAAGCATCTGTTACAGTCATATGGACTTAAATCAGGAGTACAATCAACATAGGCCACAAGTGATATGGTTTCTCTAACATAAACCACTCCTGATGCATAAGCCAGGGACGCATTATCTGCTATGGCCTTATTGAAGAGGTCAATTAATATGCTCGATAATTGCTGATCAAACTCCTTGTAAATCCGTGGTCCATACTCAAAGCTGAAATGCACAGAATCATCCTCAATAGAGAATATGGGATGGTTAGCATAACGTAGCATGCACTGTCCATAAAACACTATTGCATCAACATCATATGGACATTTTTGTTGAACTTGCCCTGCTGCTACAGTAATGCAGTCTTGGCAAAGTTGAGCAGTGTAGGCAGCATTGCAAAGGAATAGGCCGTACACCTTATTAACACCATCACCTTCAGTGGAGTTGTAGAACTTTTTTGAAACCGCTTCACTCGAGAGATTTGCTAGAAGATGATTTAGATTTCTTTGATATACACTTTCATGTTCAAATTGTTCTTCAGAACAAAACTACTGCAAAAAAATAACTTGATCTTCCGAAACAACAGGTCTGAAAAAGACTGAAAGACAGAGCAAACAGAGAGTTTTTGGGTTAAGAATAGCCATTGACTTTAGTATTCTTTTTTAGAATTTCTGTAGTGAAAAGACTAATGAAGTTTGATACATAGATTTGTGCCCAAAGCAATCAATTTTAACTTACTCTGGACTAACTAATCATACAATAATTAATTGTTCTGTCACTATCTTACATTTTGTTGAAAGTAAAAAAAAAATTCCCAGTCAAAGTTAATATTTTACTAATAGTCATCTGTTCAATTGGTGGCACTTTCCAGGAAATAACCATCACCGACTCAGGATTTCAAAGTGATTAAGTTGAAATGCTACAAAGATGACAATTACTTTAAGCAAAGATGACGAATCAGATAAAAACAACTTTAATTAAAAGCAATAACTCTTATATCTGATTTTGAGTAGATGTTCAATTAATCAACGCTAGTATTACATAAACAAGGTAATTAATAATTCAGATGCTAAATCAGATGATGGGAACTGAAGTTTCTATGCAGCATAAAAGTTTTTTGGTCACATTCAGTTGAAAAATAAACTATTAAGCTAAAACCCATTCATTAATAATGTAAACATATTAATTAGTCAGAAGGGAGTGTTCAGGAAGCCAGTAAATTTAAAATCCCATGGTCTGCATTTCTGCAATATTCCTCCTGGTACAAACAAAAAGAAGAAATGGACCAAACAAAAATTGTACTCCATTTGTTATCAGGAACCTTTTTATTTCTTTGCCTTTCAGATCTTCTACTCCAGGCTGTGACTGCCGAGGATCAAGTCACATACTTAGGTAGCTATTGTGGAGGGGATCAACAATATGATCAGGAAAGTGAATACGCAAATAATGTTGATCTACTATTATCTAACCTCACCTCCAGAGCTAGCACAAACAAGTTCTACAACGTCAGTAGTGGAGAAACACCCAACCAAGTCTATGGCCTTTTCCTTTGCAGCAGTTACACCACTGATCAGGTCTGCCAAGATTGCATCACACTTGCACAGGGTGAGATTCGACAACAATGTCCATCTAGTGTAGCATCTATAGTGTGGTATATAGAATGCATGTTACGCTATGCAAACCACTCCATATTCGCAATCAATGATGAATCTGTACATCGATATATGGAGAGTGGACAAGCAAAGTATAGTCAGTATAATCAAGACTTGACAGACACATTTATCAGCCTCTTCAGCACGGCTACCACTGGGAACTCATCATTAGCATCAAGCACAACAGTTTATCTAACTAAAGACCTGACAATGACTTGTTTTGTAGAATGCACTCCTGATTTGAGCCCCTCATATTGCAGTAATTGCCTAAATAGTGCACTAAGTAAGCTTACGACACCTGGTACCCAATCAGGAGGACTCCTGCAACCAAGTTGCAGATTGATGTATGCTTTCAATGATGCTGGATCTCTTTCACCAGGTACTTATAATATAACTAGAGTATGATATAAGACTTTTTCATCTTGCTCCCTTAAAGTTTCCACCCCCTCCCCTCTCTTCTCTTCTCTCTCTCTCTCTCTGATTTATTCCCTTGCGTATTATGACAAACAAAGATAAACACTCCAATAAACTGTATTTTACATACTGATTGTTTTTGGGAAAAATATAATCTCACTTGCCCAAAAGAAAGAAAACGAACTACTTAATATGAAATATAACTAGAGTATGAATAAAGTAAAACTTACGTCTCTATTTGTGAATTCAGGCAAGGGATATACATAGCCTTGGCTGTTACTTCAGTAGTTGCAGCATCATCTTTGTTCTTACACTTTTTTCGCCTTTTTGAAGAGAAATAAATCCACCCGAAAGCCCATTGGTAAGTTCTCTTCTCGCACTTTCACCTGTTAAAGGAAGAACTGGCAGGTTATTAATGGGATAGAAGGAAATATTAACTTACAAAGACAAATCATCACTTGATGTGCTTAAGATAAAGAAATTTATAACCAATCAGGCTAGTGATACAACCCAAAATAAACACTTTAACAATGATTTTCTGTCATTTCAGGGATTGAGGAAATTGAAAGCATGGAAAACCTGCATTTTGAACTGGATACTATTAAAGCAGCCACTGATGACTTTTCACCAGCCAATAAGCTTGGGCAAGGTGGATTTGGAATTGTTTACATGGTTCGTGTGATACTTATGATGTGATCTTGCAATTCATGCTCTCCCACTATAGATATTCACTTATTTGATATTGTTAAATGACAATGCTGATTTCAGGGAAAACTTGCAGACCAACAAGCAGTGGCCATTAATAGGCTGTCAAATGCTTCAGGGCAAGGAATCAAGGAATTTAAGACTGAAGCATGTTTAGCTGCCAAAATTCAGCACAAAAATCTTGTCAAACTTTTCGGATTTTGTTTGGAAAGGGATGAGATGCTACTAGTCTATGAATTTGTGCCCAATAAGAGCCTTGACCGATATTTATTTGGTAATGTTTACTTTGACACATCTAGGGGAAAACAAGTTCAATGCATAACAATTTCTGTGCAGACATGTGACTCATTTGAAACACCTTCATTCATATTATGTCATCAATCATAAACTGCAGATAAAAAAGAAGCGCAAATTTGAAGTGGGAGACACGTTACAACATCATAATGGGAATTGCACGAGGCCTCTTATATCTCCATGAAGATTCTCGGCCCAAAATTATCCATCGTGATCTTAAACCAAGCAACATATTGTTAGATGGAGAGATGAACCCAAAAATATCAGATTTTGGCATGGCAAAGCTTTTTGGAGGGGACCAAAGTCAGGGGAATACCAGTAGGGTGGCAGGGACATTGTAAGATTTATTTCAAATTGAATTCATTGTCTTATATCCTTATCACTTTATAAAGCAGCTTAATAATATTAACAACTTAAGAAGAAGAATGCTAACCTTGATAAGAAACGTAAAATGTGATGCAGCGGATACATGGCTCCTGAATATGCAATAACAGGACAATTTTCGGGAAAGTCTGACATTTTAGTTATGGTGTCATACTTTTGGAGATTTTGAGTGGTCAGCGGAATAACTTGTTTGATCCAGATATGGAGGCAGATAGCCTTCTAGATTATGTAAGTTAAAAATTTGTAATCAATTATTCATAAACTTTGATTGATTGATTGAATTATTCATAATCATAAGTTCATAACCCCCCTCAACCCCCCCCCAGCCAAAAAAAAAAAAAGAAATAAATAAATTGCTTCCCCGTATGAACTGATATCATATATTGTGATGGCTCATTACAAGGCTTGGAGGCTTTGGGATGAAGGAAATTCTCTGAAGTTGCTAGAGTCAGCACTAGGGAATGTTTCTGCAAAGGCTGAGGCAGAAAGATGTATACAGGTTGGGTTATTGTGCATTCAAGAAGAGCCAGATAAAAGGCCTAGCATTGCATCAGTATTGCTCATGCTTAACACCCAACCTATCACAATTCCATCACCTGTACGCCCTCCTGCTTTCCCTTATCGTCTAGGAAAGAAAGCAGCTCCACGTGAAAGTTATAGCATTCAAGCAGAATGTGAAATCACTGAGTTGAATCCTCGGTAATATGTAAAAGCAGATGCAAGGTGGTTGGCAAACAAAATCTTGTGAATAGTATCAATTAATTTAAGAGCTTAAAAAGCCACTATATATTGGATGTTTCCTTACAGAACTGCAGTTATTGTTTAGTACTGGAAACGATTTATATTTATGATTTATTCTCTGACTTGTGATGTTTTATGAGTTTGATCTGATATACTGTAGTTTATAATGAATGAAACTGGAGCAGAAATTTCAGTAATGCTTAAACTTTACTTGCGTTTTTTTTTTTTTTTTTTTTTTTTCAGTTTTGTTTTATTGTCTTTTGAGGCAGCAGTGATTTCACTGCTTCAGGAAGGTAAATCAGGTGGCTTCTAAGAATGATTTTGCATTGTTTGTTCGTCATATCAAGCAAGCACAAAATAGTAATGAAAGAATATTATCTGCACTTCATGGTTCCATTGTACTAATTTCATCATTATTTATTCCCCATTCCCTAATCAACCATTATGGTGCATATCGTAAGGAAAAAGTATTTATTAGAGATAGTTTAAACATTATTTACCGAGTAATCTTGATGAGGTGATCCCTGGAATCACCTGTCCGAACTAGGTTATCAATTCACCAGTTGCATAATGCAGCATACATACAGGATATCATCCGTGTGCCTATTCGGCTATTTTATATATCAGGACAGACTTCTACAATCCTCTTATCTGTAGCCTTAATGCAGTTGCATTGCTTTGAGTTCATGTTCTCTCTGCAGTAAAGAATCAACATTTTGTCAGGGACGTCACCAGTTATGGAATTGCAGAACCCAAAAACAGAGGCTTGAGCAGTTATTCAGTTAAGCTGTGAGAATTAAGCTTTAGAAGAACAAAAGTATGGTTGATCTGATACATGCTATTCACAGATTAGTTTCCACTGTAATGATTGGATTTGTTACCGATGACGGGGATTGGGGCATGTCATAACACATTTAGAAAAAGGCAGTACCACTACCAGCAGAAAACAAATGGAATCATCCATAGAAGCCATTGAAGCTAAACAAATGCCCAATCAATTCAAAAAATTAGATGTCAGGAACTAAACTTTTTTTTTTTTTTTTTTTTTGACGGGAACTAAACTTAGTCAAACACACATCAATCTTCAGAAAAACTCATAACTTTCAAGTTTTAAGGATGATCAATAAAAAAACTTAAAATTTACTTTTTTTTTGGTTGGTAATAATTATTTCCTGAAAATTTATTAAACTGCAGATTCTGTTTAGCATCAAAATAATAAGTTTGACAGCTACATTAACAATTTTGTCCAGATATCCCAAAATAATTTTGGTGAAAATATTATACCTAGATAAAAGGAGTATTAAGTGGTAGTACTTGTGCCTTGTTATCCTAACTTTAAACTTATTATTATATATACATCACAGAGGCCAATCTTCAGAAACAATCATATACTCCAAAGGGTAACAATTAAAGCTACTCACCCCTGTATGAGAGTTTCTTCCCAATAAAGCTACACGAAGAATGAAACCATTGGCATTCAGCATAGAAACTCCAAATAAAGCAGCCAAACTCCCACTCAGACATTATGACGAACATTAGGTGAGCATTACAGAATTCTGGGTAATTTTATTCAAGCTTCAAATTTGAAAATTAGTTGACTCAGTAGTTTCTGATGCCTTAATTTCCATTGCTCTATAATCAACAATGTTTACAATGTTGCAACTACATCCATTGCCCCCTCTCTGAATCTCTCCTGCTATATATGATTATTTTCTTTAATTCAAGGAAAGATCTCAAAGATGATACCCACTATCAACCCAAATTGATAGAGTTGGTAGGCCCATCCTGAACATTCAGAAGAAAGTCAACAAGTAAAAATAAACTAGAAAATAAAGATCAAAAAACGCTGTAGACAATCTTAGACTATCTAGATTTTGTAACAGGGTACCTTGAAACTAAACATTAGAACATCCTAACTACGTACTTACCATTATATCAATTACATGTAAATTAAGTAGCAGTAAAAGATAGCACAGAACAACTGATATAGAACAGTCAGAATTTAGTCAGAAGCCAAAGGTCTACACTCTCTAAAGCTCTGCTAGGTAGGCTTGGAAAACTCATGCACAATTTTCCCTCTTAACATACTTGTTGATATTCGTGAAAAGCCTGCGTTGACAAACATAATAATAGGATTAAGACTGGTCTACCCTCAAAGCCACTATCGAAACATGTTCAGTTCTTCTATACAGGTCTACAGCTTAAGCTTAAAATCCTAGCGTAATCTGTATTAATTTTGCTGTATAATAATTGATTGACAAACAATTGTTTCCTTTTCTCTATTCCCCTATTCACTACAATCAGGTAATACAGCATGTGAGGTAAGGTTGATTAGTAGATAAATAAGAGTATTTAACTAATGGGAAACTGAATACTTCTGCTCTTTCTTAACAACGCAGCTTACTTAAAATCTGGTACATACTACATTGCCTTGCTGTTTGAAAAATGAACAGATTGACTAACATGTGAAACCAGAACATAATCAATTTCATTCTCTCAATTAATAAATAATCTTTATCATGAAAACGTCACAAGCAAAATAGAAAAAACCATTCGGTAACTTGGTCCTCCAGAAGATTGAGTATTCACACAAGTATTATTGACATTCAAAATAAGACTGCAAATAATGATTTAAGTCTCAACCAATTATTAAACAAGAACATATAAAATGCTGATTATAGAATATAAGAAATCTATGTAGGAAAAAAAATAATCTTAACTTTGACTTGTCGGCTAGTCCCTTTACAATATTCAAACTTTCAGTTGAATGACCAAGTTTAGTATAAATATTTCATAGAATAATTCAAG